>NC_091282.1:79954022-80554334 GCF_032444005.1 Ranitomeya imitator
CAGGCTCACGGGGTAAGCTCGCCCCATACTCAGCCGCTAATGGCTGTGGATTACAGCCACCCACGATTGTTAACCTGTCAATCGCCACTGTTAAACTGTAAAAGTGACATTAAGAATGCACCGGTCATTTCTTGGGTCTATCGTAGCGCCCTTGACGTGATCGCAGGTTGCCTGATGTGTTATGCTGACAGTCGGGGGTCAATACAAAGCTCCCTTCAAACCCTGCCTGTGGCCAGCAGTGATTTTCACTATATACAGCATTGCTGTGGCATCGATGCATGTAACACAAGAGATCAGATGAACGCAGCTTCGAGACCCTTGAGGGGACTAACAAGTACTGTGAAAAGTAAAAAAAATGCTTTAAAGTATATGAAAAAAAAATGAAAGTTCAAATCACCCACCTTTCTCCCATTAAAAATAAAGATAATACATTAAAAAAAAATACACATATGTGGTATCACCACTTTCAGAAAAGTACGATCTATCAAAATATCTACTATATAATCGTTTAATTCTGTCTGTTTGTCTGTAATGGAAATCCCGCATCGCTGATTGGTCGCAACAGCCACCTGCGACCAATCAGCGACAGGCGCAGTCCGGCCGTAGTTCAGTCACGCTTACTGAACAAGTTCTGTCAGTCACAGTGCCACGTAGTTCACTCACATTTACTGAACGAGTTCTGTCAGTCGCAGTGCCACGTAGTTCACTCACATTTACTGAACGAGTTCTGTCAGTCACAGTGCCACGTAGTTCACTCACGTTTACTGAACAAGTTCTGTCAGTCACAGTGCCACGTAGTTCACTCACATTTACTGAACGAGTTCTGTCAGTCACAGTGCCACGTAGTTCACTCACGTTTACTGAACAAGTTCTGTCAGTCACAGTGCCACGTAGTTCACTCACATTTACTGAACGAGTTCTGTCAGTCGCAGTGTGACGTAGTTCACTCACATTTACTGAACAAGTTCTGTCAGTCACAGTGCCACGTAGTTCACTCACATTTACTGAACAAGTTCTGTCAGTCACAGTGCCACGTAGTTCACTCACATTTACTGAACAAGTTCTGTCAGTCACAGTGCCACGTAGTTCACTCACATTTACTGAACGAGTTCTGTCAGTCACAGTGCCACGTAGTTCACTCACGTTTACTGAACAAGTTCTGTCAGTCACAGTGCCACGTAGTTCACTCACATTTACTGAACAAGTTCTGTCAGTCACAGTGCCACGTAGTTCACTCACATTTACTGAACAAGTTCTGTCAGTCACAGTGCCACGTAGTTCACTCACATTTACTGAACGAGTTCTGTCAGTCACAGTGCCACGTAGTTCACTCACGTTTACTGAACAAGTTCTGTCAGTCACAGTGCCACGTAGTTCACTCACATTTACTGAACGAGTTCTGTCAGTCACAGTGCCACGTAGTTCACTCACGTTTACTGAACAAGTTCTGTCAGTCACAGTGCCACGTAGTTCACTCACATTTACTGAACGAGTTCTGTCAGTCGCAGTGTGACGTAGTTCACTCACATTTACTGAACAAGTTCTGTCAGTCACAGTGCCACGTAGTTCACTCACATTTACTGAACGAGTTCTGTGAGTCACAGTGCCACGTAGTTCACTCACATTTACTGAACGAGTTCTGTCAGTCACAGTGCCACGTAAGTCACTCACATTTACTGAACAAGTTCTGTCAGTCACAGTGCCACGTAGTTCACTCACATTTACTGAACGAGTTCTGTCAGTCGCAGTGTGACGTAGTTCACTCACATTTACTGAACGAGTTCTGTCAGTCACAGTGCCACGTAGTTCACTCACATTTACTGAACGAGTTCTGTCAGTCACAGTGCCACGTAGTTCACTCACATTTACTGAACGAGTTCTGTCAGTCACAGTGCCACGTAGTTCACTCACATTTACTGAACGAGTTCTGTCAGTCACAGTGCCACGTAGTTCACTCACATTTACTGAACGAGTTCTGTCAGTCACAGTGCCACGTAGTTCACTCACATTTACTGAACAAGTTCTGTCAGTCACAGTGCCACGTAGTTCACTCACGTTTACTGAACGAGTTCTGTCAGTCGCAGTGTGACGTAGTTCACTCACGTTCACTGAACACGTTCTGTCAGTCAGAATATTCTAGAATACCCAATGCGTTAGAATCGGGCCACCATCTAGTAAAATGTCTCGCCACACAAAAAAACAGCTATCACACAGCTTTATGGACCAAAAAATGAAAACGTTACAGGTCTCAGAAAAAGGTGACACAATTTTATTTTCAAACTTCTGGGTTTTTTTCACTACTAAAATAAGAGCAAAACTAGAAAAGTTTGGCATTGCCGGAAACGTACTGATGAGCAAAATCATATTGCAAGGTAATTTCCCCCCACAATGTATACCGTAAAAACAATTCCCAAAAAACAATGCCAGAATTATGTTTTTTTCACAATTTCACTGCACTTGGAATTTGTTTCTCGTTTTCCAGTACATTAT
The DNA here is from genome assembly GCF_032444005.1 of Ranitomeya imitator. Taxonomy (NCBI): domain Eukaryota; kingdom Metazoa; phylum Chordata; class Amphibia; order Anura; family Dendrobatidae; genus Ranitomeya; species Ranitomeya imitator. The sequence goes on from NC_091282.1 coordinate 79,956,513, forward strand.
TTGGCAAAATTAATGGTGTCATTCAAAATCTTAATTTGTGTATGTAATTTGTGTGTAATTAATTATTCTTTGTTCGCGATTTTTGTGTTTTCATGTCTCTTTGTTGTGTCGCTCACTTATGCAGTTTTATATCAGGGGATTTTTTAATTAATTTTTTTATTTGTCCAATGAGTATCACTTATTGGATATATAGGATTGATGGGAAAGATTTCCCATCAGGCCTCGATGAAAAAAGCTGTTTGCGTTTGAAACGCGTCGCCATCTTGTTTCCTGTTTCCCCCGCTATGTGCCATGGAATTTTGGGAATTTCAAAGTGTCTTTAAGAAAAGATTTTCATATTTTTATGGATTGTTGTCAGAAGATTGAACTTTTTCACTCAGTTAGCACCACTTCTTTCCACAGGACACAGGAGGGAACGTCTGCTAGGAGACGAGAGAGGTAAAGTCTTCTGCTGTCCATCTAATCGGTGCAATCATACAATTATAAGAAATATTTATTATATTCGCGTCAATGAAAAATGACATCAGTGTCTTTTAGCTTTACGGCATCGCCGTAAGGGCTAATATAATGTCTATACAACGCTGTGGCATAGGATGGCGCTATATAAGAAAGTAAAAGCAATAAATAAAGGGCTTACAGTTGTGACGGGCTCAAGTATAGATGCCTCATCCCGGGTTACATGGAGCAGCATAAGACACTGCTGAGTCCCAGCCGACGTAACAAGCCGCCATTGTCTTACATCAATAAGGTAAAGGTGAGGAGTATTCTCGCCCGCTGTTTGCGGATAAACCTTCGGAGCACATGCGAGTGTTTCATTCCTCCGCTTATACCAGCTGACACCGGAGAAAATAACACATCTGTGAATTGTGTTAGCCGAACATCTGCATCGTATATAGGAGTGTGGGTGTGTGGGCTCCGTCCACGGCGGGTGACCACCGCGCAGGAACCTGCTACAATACATATTTTATAGCGAGAAAAAAAAACGTACAAATTTCCTTTTTAGTCTGGCAAGAAGTGTGGCCGTGTGTGAGACAAGTAGAAAAAATATCCAGTCCTACTAATCGTATGGGTGAACGGCTTCACTAAACACACTCAGCCCGGGAATGTAGGAAAATCCACCGCAGAGAATACGCCGTCTGTTACAGCGTGTTAGCGCTAGGCCGGGGGCAGACGGAAAATCTCGTGAGTTTCATCCAGAAAAAAAGGCTGATGGCATTCGTATGTCCGTACTGTACATCCTTCTGTCCGTAGTTTATATTCTTGTGCAGTCAGTGTGGCTGTATTTTACATCCATATGTCTGCATTTTATGTCCGTATGTCCATATTTTACATCCGTATGTCCGTATTTTACATCCGTATGTCTGTATTTTATAATAATAATAATCTTTATTTTTATATAGCGCTAACATATTCCGCAGCGCTTTACAAGTTGCACACATTATCATCACTGTCCCTGTTGGGGCTCACAATCTAAATTCCCTAACAGTATGTCTTTGGAATGTCCGTATGTCCGTATTTTACATCCGTATGTCCGTATTTTATATCCGTATGTCTGTATTTAACATCCATATGTCTGTATTTTATGTCCGTATTTTATGTCCGTATTTAACATCCGTATGTCTGTATTTAACGTCCGTATGTCCGTATTTTACATCCGTATGTCTGTATTTTACCTCCGTATGTCTGGATTTAACGTCCGTATTTTACATCCCTTTATCTGTATTTTACACTCGTATGTCCATATTTTACATCCGTATGTCCGTATTTTATATCCGTATGTCTGTATTTAACATCCATATGTCTGTATTTTATGTCCGTATTTTATGTCCGTATTTAACATCCGTATGTCTGTATTTAACGTCCGTATGTCCGTATTTTACATCCGTATGTCTGTATTTTACCTCCGTATGTCTGGATTTAACGTCCGTATTTTACATCCCTTTATCTGTATTTTACACTCGTATGTCCGTATTTTACATCCATATGTCTGTATTTAACGTCCGTATGTCTGTATTTTATATCCATATGTCTGTATTTTACAACCGTATGTCTGTATTTTATGTCCGTATGTCCGTATTTTATGTCCGTATTTAACATCCGTATGTCTGTATTTTACATCCGTATGTCTGCATTTAACGTCTGTATGTCCATATTTTACATCCGTATATCTGTATTTTACACTCGTGTGTCCGTGTTTACATCCATATGTCTGTATTTTACAACCGTATGTCTGTATTTTATGTCCGTATTTAACATCCGTATGTCCGTATTTTATATCCGTATGTCCATATTTAACATCCGTATGTCTGTATTTTATGTCCGTGTGTCTGTATTTTAGATCCGTATGTCCGTATTTTACGTCCATAAGTCCGTATTTTACATATGTATGTCTGTATTTTATGTCTATATGTCCGTATTTTATATCCGTATGTCTGTATTTTACATCCGTATGTCTATTTTATATCCGTATGTCCGTTATTTTACATCCGTATGTCTGTATTTTATGTTTGTATATCCATATTTTATGTCCGTATTTAACATCCGTATGTCCGTATTTTATATCCATATGTCCGTATTTTAAGCATGTATGTCCGTATTTTACATACTATGTCACCTGTGTTTATACATCAGTAGTTAATAAAATTGACAAGACTAAATACAGTCTTAGGCTACGTTCACAGTTGCGGCTTTGGACGCAGCGTCGTGGACGCAACGCACGACGCACGAAAGACGCAAGTAGAACGCATGCATTTTTGACGCATGCGTTCAACCCTTTTTTAATATATAGGGTCTTTTCAGTGTCTCTATTTTTAAAGTAAAGAACGCATGCGTCCTACAACGCACAACAACGCAAGTACTTGCGTCTTCTGCGTTGCCAATATACTTCAATGGAGGTTTTGAAGTTTCGACGACGCAAATACAACGCAAGTGCGACGCAAGCGTTTTTTAAAAATTTTGGATGCAGAAAAAATGCAACATGTTGCGTTTGCAACGCACTGCCAGGTGCGTCGAAAGGACGCATGCGTCGCAAAACGCACCGAAACGCATGAAAACGAACGCACATGCGTCCCCAATGTTAAAGATAGGGAAGGATGACGCCTGCGTTGTTTTGCGGCGACGCCGCTGCGTCCAAAGCCGCAAATGTGAACGTAGCCTTATATGTTAATAAATGCAATATATCCATAAAGATTGGATGCAATCAGGATGATCTGTACGAGATCTGATTTTTTTTATCCGCACTCATAGACTTGAATGGGCAAGTCTAATCCGAAATACAGAAGACACTGGTGTATGTTGACATTTTTTTCTCATATACACTTGGTCCATGTGAAAACATATCATCATCTGTAAAGCGCTGCGGAATATGTTGGCGCGATATAAATAAAGATTATTATCCCCCCCTAATGTTTGCGAGGGGCAATAGATGGGTTGCTGTGATGTTCCAATGAAGCTCAGCCACAGCCTCGACTTCAGAGTACGATATGTACGGCGATATTGAAATATTACCGTACATAGTACAAGTAATCAAGCAATCACAGGTTCAATTTTCCCAAAGGGACTAAATAATATGTGAAAAATAATAATAAGAAAAAGTTATTAACAAATGAAAAAACATAAAAGTTTCAATCCTTTTCCACGTTAAGAAATAAAGAAATAAAAAATGGGCAAATTACCTACCTGTGAAAGTCCAATGTGTCGAAATATGCAATAACTCATATTGTAAACCCCATGAAAAAAAAATACATGAAAGGACAAAATTTTAATTTTTCCATTATAAAACATTCCGCAATAAATATAATAAAAAGCGATCAAAACATCCAATGTCCCCAAAAATTGTGATAAAAACTGCTGCTTGGTAGGTAGAAAAACAAACCCTCACAAAGCTCCATGTACAGTCACAAAAAATAGTGACAGGTGTAGAAAAATTATGACATAAAACATTTTTTTTTAACAAAAAAAAGATAAAAATACACAACTGTGGTATCACCGTATTCATACTAATCTGGAGAATCATGTCTGCAGATAATACTGGCACACTCACCCATCAGTGGTTATCAGCTCCGACTGTGTCCGGGTCTAAACAGTGACCAAAGCTAACAGCATAGCGCCACTCACTGTGTAGTGGCCATTCCTGGTACTGCAGCTCAGCTCCTATTGAAGTGAATAGAAGCTGCAGTGCTGGAGAACTGCCATTACACAGCTATGCTGTTCAGTCCCATTCACTCTTCACACCTGGCCACCTATAGAGCTTAGAACACAACCGGGGCCAGAGCCATTTGTCAGTCCCACATCTAGCTGCTATTTTATTTATTTCTCACACTTATATAGCACCATAAATTTCCATCCTAGTTCCCATTGGTGCTCAGAATAGAGTGTGGGATGAAACCAGAGAACCTAGAGGAAACCCATGCACACACAGGGGAGAACGTACAAACTCCTTACATATGTTGTCCTTGAGGAGATTTGAACCCTGGACCTGCACCGTGCTGCCATATTGTTAGCACAGATTATTAATATTCTGTTCCGTCCATGTGCGTAATATATACACACATAGTCCTGCCTTTTTTGTCTGTGTAAAAGGCATAGTTACAGACATTGTATCTCCATGTACATTAAGTCATGTAAGCACAGATAGTGCTGCCTCCTTGTTTCCCTCTATTAAAGGGAATCTGTCACCCCAAAATTTGCCTATAAGCTAAAGGTACCGTCACATTCAGCGACGCTGCAGCGATATGGACAACGAGTCGATCGCTGCAGCGTCGCTGTTTAGGTCGCTGTAGAGACGTCAAACACAGCAACTCCAGAACGATGCAGGAGCGATCCAGTGACGTAACGGCGACTCACTTCTCGTTCTCACTGGTTGTTAGCTCCATGTAAAACGTTGCTGGCATCGTTGCTTTTGATGTCAAACAGGACGATACACGCCAACCTGACGACGAAATAAAGTTCTGGACTTCTAGCTCCGACCAGCGATGGCACAGCGGGATCCAGATTGCTGCTGCATGTCAAACACAACGAGATCGCTATCCAGGACGCTGTAACGTCACGGATCATTGTCGTTCTCGTTTTAAAGTTGCTGAGTGTGACGGTACCTTAAACCCACCGGCATCAGGGGCTTATCTACAGCATTCTGTAATGCTGTAGATAAGCCCCGATGTATTGTGAAAGAGAAGAAAAACAAGTTATATTATACTCACCCAGGGGCGGTCCCGCTGCAGTCTGGTCCGATGGGCGTCATGGTCCGGGTGCGGCGCCTCCCATCTTCATACGATGACGTCCTCTTCTTTGCTTCCCGTCGCGGCTCCTGCGCAGGCGTACTGATTTGCCCTGTTGAGGGCAGAGCAAATTACTGAATTGCGCAGGTGCTGGGCCTCTCTGACCTTTCCCGGCGCCTGCGCACTGCAGTACTTTACGCTGCCCTCAGCAGGGTAAATCAGTACGCCTGTGCCGGAGCCGCAACAGGAAGAGAAGAAGATGGGAGGCCCGGACCCGGACCGCGATGCCCATCGGACCGGACCGCAGCGGGACCGCCCCTGGGTGAGTATAATCTAACGTATTTTTCTTCTCTTTCAGGTTATATCGGGGGCTTATCTACACCATTACAGAATGCTGTAGCTAAGCCCCTGATGCCGGTGGCCACAGCTTAAAGGCGAACTTTGGGGTGACAGATTCCCTTTAATAGCACATACCAAGGTCCCGTCTCTCCATGAAAGTGATGTAAGAAGAGGTAGTACTGACTTCTTGTATCTTTGTTAATAGTGTGGGCACAGACCCTTTCACTTCATGTAAGAGATGTAATCGCAGATAGTACTGCCTCCTGGTCTCTGTGTAAATGGTGAGATCACAGACTATGTCTCATCCTGATGTGGAAGACATGTATAGTACGGTTTCCCTGTGAATTATGTCAATTCTGGAGGCATAGGCAGAGCTCACACCCTCTATCCCACCCTGTAAATGATATAGACATAGAGAGTAATACATACCTCTCTCTTCCTGTACACACGTTGGGCACAGATAGTTTTGACCCCTAGTCTTTATCTCCCTATAAATGTAGACACAGATAATGCTACTTCCCTGTGATTCCTGTGTTGATTTGCTCTGCTGCAACCTCTCAATAATTCACAAAGCACAAATCAATGAATCAAGGGAGTTACCGATCCGTTGTGAAAAAAATATGGTCCTTGGGCTTGAATGAAATTACTATTCCATGAAGTAAGTGACTCAGGAAACTTCACGTAAGCTTGCTAAAAGACAAAATTATGGGGAAATTGTAGTTTCAAAATAATGACACATTCAGTGAATTAATATTTCACATAATAATCGAGGTAATTAAGACCATTCTCTTTATCATACTTACATCCAACTATCCATACATTGCAAAAGAAAGAGAAAGAAATGAATGCAAAGTATGATTTTACAGGTTGTATAATGCTCTGGATCTGCATTTACAAGTTTCCAGTTCCAGAGCTGAAATCTCCCAGCATTCTTTGCTGGCTTGATGCTCTGCTGAACACAATTCCTGTAGATGCGTTCTTTACAATACATCTGTTGTTACTATAAAGGACGAGTTAAAAGGGTGGTCCAGGCCTGAAATACTGATGGACACTTAGCACCCCCGCCGATCAGCGTCAATCTCCTCCGGTAGCTGTGGGATATCAGCGATGTACGGTGGGTGTGGGGGAACACAGCGGCCTGCTACGCTGCTTAGTGACCACTGCTGAGTGGTCGGACCCCCACAGATCTCATAGTGATTGTTTATCCCAGGGATACGTAATTAATGGTTCAGTCCTAGACAACCTCTTTAAGGCCCTATCTGACAACGCTTTGTCAAATCATTACACTGACAACCAACAAAACTATAAATGAAGCTCTGGACTAAAGCTGAACCCGAGCGCCACTGCCTTGATATCCACAAGTGCTATCCATGAAAAAAAAGACCAATGTTATTCAATGGGGCAGTGCAGATGAGCGATTTTTTTTGCTGATTGAATCTGTGACTGAAAAAAATCCCAGCATGCACGATTTTGCCTCTTAAATTGGATGCACCTCAACCATTCAAGTCTATGGGTGCGCAAAAACATAGGTGCTATAAGGAGTCACAGTATAACATCTAATCTTTATGGATACATTACATTTCTGTAATACGGGAACCTGTAAATGGTTTTGTAAATGATTAATAGCTGCTGTAACTAAAAGGATTGTATACAGATGACAAGTGAGGAAAAAATCGTCCCTCTTTTCTGGATAAAACGATGAACAATGTTCTTATACCTTCGCGTGATCTGATCCTGATATTGACCGTCAAATCTCTATGGGGCTGATTCATCAATGTTTTTGCCAGAATTTTGTTGTAAAATAGTTTGTAATACCACAAATTATTTTACAACCAAATAGGGCTGCACGGTGGCTCAGTGGTTAGCATGGTAGCTCAGTGGTTAGCATGGTGGCTCAGTGGTTAGCACGGTAGCTCAGTGGTTAGCATGGTGGCTCAGTGGTTAGCACGGTGGCTCAGTGGTTAGCATGGTGGCTCAGTGGTTAGCACGGTGGCTCAGTGGTTAGCATGGTGGCTCAGTGGTTAGCACGGTAGCTCAGTGGTTAGCATGGTGGCTCAGTGGTTAGCACGGTAGCTCAGTGGTTAGCACGGTGGCTCAGTGGTTAGCATGGTGGCTCAGTGGTTAGCACGGTAGCTCAGTGGTTAGCATGGTGGCTCAGTGGTTAGCACGGTGGCTCAGTGGTTAGCACTGCAGCCTTGCAGCGCTGGGGTCCTGGGTTTAAATCCCACCAAGGACAACATCTGCAAGGAGTTTGTATGTTCTCCCCATGTTTGCGTGGGTTTCCTCCGGGTTCTCTGGTTTCCTCCCATATTCCAAGACTATTGATAGGGAATCTAGATTGTGAGCCAGCAATGATAATGTCTGTAAAGCGCTACGGAATAAGATAGCGCTATATAAGCAATGCATAATAAATAATTTCAGAAGTTTTGTTCAACATTTTTCAGCATTTGGCATTTTTACGCCAGCCCTGACCTCTATATGAAAAGTGGGATAGGATGTGGCCGAGCAATGTATCCGTAAACAATTGGATGCTATATAGTGGGACCTATAAACTTGAAGAGGTGAGTCTCATCCGACATGTGGAAGAAACTAGTGTATGTTAAAAAAAAAATTCACTTTCAGGTTCGGTTGTGAAAAAACAGAAACCGCTCATCTTCATTGCCTCATTGAAGAACACTGGTCCGAATTCTGTCCGTTCTTTCACGGGCCTATGAAAAAAATCGATAAAAAAGTTACAAGTAATATTTAACAAATTACCCCAAAGGGGTAAATAAACCCAATTTAATGGATGTAATTACAACGTGACTGTTATTTAACTCGTAACTTAATTTAACTTTAATAAAATGTGGTTTCTATTGTATAAATTTACTAAAGTGGTCCTGTATTATTGCTATATTGGGCCGGTTTCACATGTCAGTGGCTCCGGTACGTGTGGTGACAGTTTCCTCACGTACCAGAGACACTGACTCACGTAGACACATTAAAATCAATGTGTCTCTGCACATGTCAGCGTGTTTTCATGGACCGTGTGTCCGTTTGGAAAACACGGAAACATGTCAGTGTTCGTGGGAGCGCACGGATCACACGGACCCATTAAAGTCAATGGGTCCGTGTAAAACACGTACCGCACACGGATGTTGTCCGTGTGCAGTCCGTGTGCCGTGCAGGAGACAGCGCTACTGTAAGCGCTGTCCCCCCCGCATGTGGTGCTGAAGCCCAATTCATCCCTTCTTCCCAGCAGCGTTTGCTGGAAAGAAGGAATGAACAATCTTTTTTTATTATTTATTTTTGTTTTTAAAATAAAGTTAGCGTAATCTGCCCCCTCCCACCCCCTGTGCGCCCCTCCGCTGGCATTAAAATACTTACCCAGCTCCCTCGGCGCTTAAATCCTCTCAGGGTCGCTGCTTGTCCTGTATGAGCGGTCACGTGGTGCCGCACATTACAGTGATGAATATGTGGCTCCACCTCCCATAGGGGTGGAGCTGCATATTCATCACTGTAATGGGCGGTACCACGTGACCGCTCATACAGGAGAAGCTGCGGCGCGGAGAGGAAGCAGCGAGGGAGCCGGGTAAGTATTTTATTAACAGCAAGGGGGAGGGGGGGGGGGGAGACGCACAGGGGGTGGGAGGGGGTTGGGGACAGGGATCTTTATTTTAAACACCAAAAACAAAAAAAAAGATTTTTCATATCTTCTCTACAGCGACGCTGCTGGAGAGAAGAAATGAATGGAGCTTCAGCACCCAAAGCAGGGGACAGCGCTTACTTGTAACGCTGTCTCCTGCACGGTCCGTGTGGTGCCCAGTTGGCACACGGGCGGCACACGGCTGCCGCACGTGTGCCACACTGATGTGCAACGTGAGCACACGGACACGGATAATTCCGGTACCGATTTTTCCGGTACCGGAATTATCTGGACGTGAGAGACTGGCCTTACAAGGGGTTCCCATAATTAGTTGATCCTACCCTACCAACTAATAACTTCTAATATATAGATTATAGCCTTAGTCCCCTGAGGAAGCCTGCCAAGGTGAAACTTGTTGGGGAGGCTATGAGTTAATTCAGCTTCAATGCTCTTGTATATAAAGCGCTGGCAAAAATTAAGAGACCACTGCAAAAAATAATGAACCCGTTTTTGTTTTGTTTTTTATTTGAGGTCTGCGAGCAATGCATTTTTTTGTTGTTTTGACCATTTCTCATTTTCAGAAAATAAAAACAAAATTTATTGCTTAGAACTTCGGAGACATGTTGTCAGAAGTTTATAGAATAAAAGAGCAATTTACATTTTGCTCAAAAATATACCTATAAAAGGGAGAAATCAGACAAACTGAACATTTTGCAGTGGTCTCTTAATTTTTGCCAGAGCTGTATATGAATAATTCTACATACCCTGATAGTGGACTGCAGCCATGGTTTAGGCATGGTAGTATAGCCTCAGCAATGTGTAGAGGTTATTAGCTGGTAGGGTAGGGTCACCTAATTATAGGAACCCCTTGTAATATAAGAATAATACAGGGCCACTTTAGTATTTTTAAACAATAGGGACCACGTTTTATTAGAGTTAAATAAAAGTCAAGTTTTAATTACATCCCATACATTGGGTTTATTTACCCCTCCTGGATAATTTTCATCCCTGTAGGGTTGTATTACACCTCTGAGTTTGTTCAGTAAAATTAAAGGGCTCATTTCACACTTTCAATTTTCACATACCAGTGCTGTTTTTCACGGATAGCACTCGTACCTGTGATTGTCTACGGGGCCACTCAAACTTCCGTGATTTTTGCGGAGTGAAAGCTCCGTGGAAAATCACGGAGACATGACTGATTTTGATCCGAGGTTCAGATCAAAATTCTCGAGATAATGGGTCCGTGACAAATATATGATGACATCCATGTGCGGTCCAATTTTCGCGAACTGTAAGAATGGAGAAGGTGGAGAAACTTTTTTTTTTTAATTTCTTCTCTGATGACACTCGGGCCATGTTTTGGTCAAACTCTTGAGGAAGTCTGATCAGAATAATTGGTCCCTTTTTCATGGTGTGAATGAACCCTTTAGAGTGGTGGAGCATCAACTGTAGATGCCAGACTGGAGCACAGAGATGACACAATGAATTGTTTCTTCGTGGATGTTTTTTTTTTTACCTGTATGTGTGCAGATGAGTGCAGGGACATGGATGTGACGTGTGGAGGTCTCTACCTGCTCTCGGATTAATCAGTCCCATCTTTCATCGTCTGCTTCCCTTTCAGGAATGATGTCTCTAGTTTCTAAATCAGTCGGATCAAAAGCTACCTCCTGTGACTGCCTGGAATGAGGTCTGTTCTGGAATCCGCTGTCTAGCTTTGGGTTATGAATGTTACCCACTTAGACCTAATTGTCTCTTACGATTCCCACCGTATTTATCACCAGACACAACAAGGGCGACAAATATAGACTTTCTATTTTAATGCTGCTTTTGATGCCAAAAGTGAGCAGTTGTGTCTGAGCATTGGATACGAAGCTGCCAAAACATTGTTCCTAAATATACATTATTGACCGGCGAGGCTGCTCTGCCTCCAGGATATCAGCTGAAGTAACTGGGATAATGTAGTAATTTTTTTTTTCTTTCAAATCACACATTGAAGATTGCACCAAACACAAGATCACCTATGGTCCATCCACGGCTGTTTTTGTGTTTGCTGACATAGATGTAGGAAACAATGGCGATAATGAAGAGTAATTGAGTGCAAACAACCCCATTACAAAAATGAGATGTGTTTTACACCCCCTGGTCCACCCTCAAACACAAAAGGCAATTGGAAAGTGGAGTTTTATGATGATTGCTTGACACCACTAGAATAGGCAAACAAGAGAGCAGTAGTTGTCAGTAATGTACACACAGAAGAACTAATGGCTTTACCAATGGATTGCTGTAGGCTATCAGTGGGTGTAAACAGGCGGGAGGGGCGAGATTGCACTTTACAATGGATTACATGCTAGTTGTGCATGGTCTGGAAAGAGTTGGTGAAACTACTAATCTAAGAACTTTATCCGTTTGTTCCCCCCCCTGCAGGCCTCACTCTCTCTCTCTCCTGGTAATCAGACTATGTGGAGACCCCCATATCTAGGGACTTTACTGCTCAGCTTGGGTCATTGTCTCCCCCTTCTGCTCATCCCCTCCTTATCCCTTAAGGTACCTTCACACATAACGATTTCGTTAACGATATCGTTGCAACGTCACGCTTTTTGTGACGTAGCAACGATCCCGCTAACAATCTCGTTATGTGTGACAGCGACCAACGATCAGGCCCCTGCTGGGAGATCGTTGGTCGTTGGGGAATGATCAGGACCTTTTTTTGGTCGCTGATCACCCGCTGTCATCGCTGGATCAGCATGTGTGACGCCGATCCAGCAATGTGTTCACTTGTAACCAGGGTAAACATCGGGTTACTAAGCGCAGGGCCGCGCTTAGTAACCCGATATTTATCCTGGTTACCATTGTAAAAGTTTTAAAAAAAACCAAACACTACATACTCACATTCCGATGTCTGTCACGTCCCCCGCCGTCAGCTTCCCGTCACCGCTGTGCTCTGCTTTACGGCCGGCGTTGACAGTCAGTGCGGGAAGCTGACGGCGGGGGACGTGACAGACATCGGAATGTGAGTATGTAGTGTTTATTTTTTTTTACTTTTACAATGGTAACCAGGATAAATATCGGGTTACTAAGCGCGGCCCTGCACTTAGTAACCCGATGTTTACCCTGGTTACCCGGGGACTTCGGCATCGTTGAAGACAGTTTCAACGATGCCGAAGTCGTTCCCCTGATCGTTGGTCGCTGGAGAGCTGTCTGTGTGACAGCTCCACAGCGACCACACAACGACTTACCAACGATCACGGCCAGGTCGTATCACTGGTCGTGATCGTTGGTAAGTCGTTTAGTGTAACAGTACCTTAAGGCTAGGTTCACATTGCGTTAGTGCAATCCGTTTAACGCATACGCTAACGGACTGCGCTAACGCAATGTACAAAAAGGGATCGCGTTTAGCGATCCCGCTAGCGCAGATGCCCGATCTGCGCTAGCGAGTACGGACCCAAAAATGCTGCAGACAGCGTTCGAGGTCCGTCAGAAAATGACGGGACATCGCTAACGCATGCCAAAAATGGCATACGTTAGGGATGCGTTAGATACATTGCAGTCAATGGGTGCGCTAACGGATCCGTTACATTGCGTTAGTGGCGCTATGTAACGGATTTTGTTAGCGGATACCCACTAACGCAATGTGAACCTAGCCTAAGAGAATGAATTGGACTCTCACAGCCGAGCCGTCCCATTAGCTGCACAGTGAGCGTCTGGCCGTTCCAGGACCCTCCTAAAGATCCTGTCAATGGGGAAAACGGCATCATCTGCTAAAAATTAGGTCTAAATTTGACCATTGTGGCTATGATATCACACGCATATTGTAGATATATGGAACCTGTCACCAAGGCACAGTGTTACTCATGAAGTAACCCACCTCTTCCATAGATGAGGATCGCTGGTTTGGGTAAGAAGAACATCAGTCTTGGATATTTTCCATTGTGTTATTGCATCTTCCTCTGCAAAAGTATCAGTCACCAGCTTTTGTATGAGACTGTTACCTTAAAGAGGTCTTTCGGTTATATAATAATGAGGACCTATACTCTGGATATTAGATTGGTGGGGGTCCGAAACATGGCACCCCCTCCGATCAGCTGTTACTAGACATTGAACGGAGCTGCACTGCGCAACCTCATTCGATATGGAGCCGCAGATGTCATCAGATCAGCTCCTGTCTTCTTACGTAGGTAGAATAGTATCAGTATCATGTCACCAGGAAACCCCTTTGTATTATATGGTCCCTATTTCCCAAATGTTGCACCTGTAATACACCATATTCTCCACTAGAAGCAATCATCTTGGGGATTAATGCCAATGGAAAAGTGCATCGAAAGGAGAAGCAAAAAAATGATTTTTTTAACACAGATTCTATACAATCAAAAAGAAAGAAATTGAAGGTACTTGGTGCAACTCACTGTATTACAAGCCCAAATATTGTGGAGGCGTAACACCCCCATCTGCAATTTAAAGTATCTCCAAATTTTGGAAAACTTCAATCCCTTGCAATCAAAAAGCATAAACAAGGTGAGGCAATGACTAAGGACTGAAACGCGTTTGCTTTTTTCTATGACGGTGGATTTTTTTCTACATGGATTTTAGTATGTCACAACTCTTGCTGGAATCTGACATTCTTGTGGATCTTGCATATCTCCGAGCAGTTGGTATCGATATCCTGCAGGTGAGCTGACGTCTCCCTTCTATTCAATCTCAGAAACAAGGTGACTTATACGACCTTTAGTGGTTGGTGGTGTCCAACCTCCCTCCCATCCCCATTGATGAAAACTTCTCCATTAAATATCAAGTTTTCAAAAATGTAAAAATAGTTCAGGAAAAATTCCAAATCTCCAGAGACGGGCCGGTATCTACAACAGGAGAAGATGCTGAAGAGTCACAGGGGAAGGGGGGGGGGGGGGGAGGGCGCAAATTATTATTAAAAGAAATTGTGACCCTGTGACAAATCTTCTTTAAAACGAGCAGTGATGCGAATGTAACTATTAATAAACCGCACTTTCTGCAAATAACAAGTGTTTGTCTCTCTCCCACCTTTTTTTTTGGCTCCATCGTTTAATTGGGTTTCGCTTTTAATTTTGGACCGGCAATTAGGAAGGTCTAGCTGTTTGTGTTTCTCACTTGTAAGGGGCGCTTGACATAACTTGATAAGATTGGAAGTTACAGAGTGCCAGACAGATGAAGTCTTCGGGAGGAGGAGGGATGGGGAGAGAGACAAGACAAACAAAATTGATAGGGCAAAGTTTCACTGTAGAAGACACTCGGGAATACTGTACTGATTAACTTCGCACTCCATGCAAAGAATGTCCTGTTTACTCTCAATCATGGATATACAGAATATATGCGCTTGTACTATAGGATAAGCTATAGAGTTAATGACTTATATCGTAACTACACTATGAAACCAAATCCACGCAGATTACAGAGCTACATAGGAAATTTCCATTTTATTGTTCAACCATAATTTATTTACAAATACACTTTATAACTTTTATATACATTGCACATTTACATGGTAAAAAAGTACAAAACTATATATTTAAATGAATTTATATTTAACTTGCCATGTTTTGAAAATATAAAATTGAATCAGAAAACCAAGAAGTGTAATTGTGGAAAAAAAAAAGCAAGAAACTTGGACTGATAAAGCTCCGATATGGTTACAACCAAAACAGAACAACGGTAATGTTTTGGCAAGAGTTCATGGATTGGCTACACGGATTAACGGGATATGTTCCCATAGAGTCCTTATGTTTGTTGTACTATTTGTGGTCACATAATAATAATGGCCGTTAATGACAGATTTTCAATGAATCTCGGGTTGATATATATATATATATATATATATATATATATATATATATATATATATTCAAAGCTTCTTTGCGATCAGTCAAGATTCCTTGTAAACAAAACCCAAAGAATGTATGTACAGGACTAAAGATAAAATCCAATAAATAAACATACTGGAACTGACATGCAAATGTGAGGAAATTAAAGAAAAAAAGCTCTAAAAAAACAGGAACAGGCTCGGTTCTGCACAACAAGGCTTTGTGAATCACCATGGCGGTCTATTTGTGAATCACCATGGCGGTCTACCGAGAATTCACCAAGCCATGATCTACGGAACTCTGCCAACATTCAGGGCCGGATTATGTTTGGGGGAATTCATTGGACAAATAATTTTGTAGGGGCAGGTCACTGGACCCAGCCTGAACCCCTATCGCAGCCATAAATAAGGATTATGTTTGGAGAAGGACATTGGCCAAATAATTTTGTAGGGGCAGGTTCCTGGACCCGACGTTGACCCCTATGGCAGCCACAAACAAGGATTATGTAGGAGCTGGTCCCTGGACCCGACCTTGACCCCTATGGTAGCCACAAATAAGGATTATTTTTGGAGAAGGACATTGGGTAAATAGTTTTGTAGGAGCAGATCCCTGGACCCGACCTTGACCCTTATGGCAGCCACAAATAAGGATTATTTTTGGAGAAGGACATTGGGTAAATAATTTTGTAGGAGCAGATCCCTGGACCCGACCTTACCCCATTGGCAGCCACAAATAAGTATTATTTTTGGAGAAGGACATTGGGTAAATAATTTTGTAGGAGCAGGTCCCTGGACCCGACCTTGACCCCTATGGCAGCCACAAATAAGGATTATGTTTTCGTAGAAGGACATTGGGTTTATTATTTTGTAGGAGCAGGTCCCTGGACTCGACCTTAACCCCTATCACAGCCATATATAACAGAAGCGGATGTGCATGTGTGGAAATTTGGAGAATTAATGAAAACAATGATTCTTTTAGAGCCACATGCAAGCTTGACCACCTCTTGACAGATCAATATAATCTTGGGATATCCATAAAGGCGAGTAGTAAATACCTTAATAAAAAAAAGTGCCAACTAGAAAATTCTGGGCTCAACAGAAAACTTTTTAAAGCTCCATAATTTTAACAGACCAAGGTAGGAAGTAAGAATGGAAGAGATTCCCAAGTTGGCGAATGGTGCCATAAATATACCCTCCGAATAATCCGGCCCTGCCGACGCTTACTCTATGACATCAATGTATGGAGTGAACAGCAATGGTCAGTGATAAGGAATGGACTTACACAGAAAAAAAGCTGAACTTTACAAGCAAAGGTTTCTCACAATAAATAACACTGCTCTCCCTTTGACGAATATATTTCTTCAAAACAAGGTGTACAGTCAAAAAAAACAGACATTTTATGTATAAATTATAAAACATGACACAGTATAAATAAATGTCTACCAGACTCAACTATATGTATACTTTTTTTTCTTCCTCAAAATAAATAAGCATACACCTATATACAGTATGGACATCACTCCTTGCCAAAGGCTGTTCCAACAGTTTTACCAGTGGACTGAAGATAATGGGAAGCTGTAGTCGGGGTCTTCCTCTTCCTCTTCGTCCTCAGGATCTTCATTAATGGCTATATAGGGGAATATAGGGGAGCTGTTGTTTAAATAAGGACAACAACAGCGCAGAAGCTCAGTGCATGATTGTTTTGTTTGTTTTGCTCTCTGAACAGCCATAAAACAGCGTTGCATTGTATGTGACTTGTAGCGATGCGTTTCGGCATCAACTTTTTGTTTTTTTAATTAATACTTTTTTTTTTCCTTTCTGTTTTTTTTTTTTTAATTAATCTATGAAGTCTTAACTGCAGAAAGTTTCTGAAGAACCCAATGGATCAGGCTTTTATTGCAGGTTCCTGTAATCAGACAAAAAGCGCTCGTGTTCTAGGTGTACTGCTCGTGTCCTCGAGAGTTAGTAGCGGCCGCCGCGCAAAAAGACAAGAGACCGGATCAACCGGTGAGTCTCATGGGGAGTTAGATCACTCAAAAGCATTAATGAAGCATTCAGCGAAGCACATAGAAGCGGAATTAGAAAACTAGAGGGGAAAGATATTCTCAGGCAACCCCTGGTAAATAGAAAGTATAGCTTTTCCTGCCCAAGAGGCAATAATAGTCAGGAATGGAGCACGATAAATAGCTAGCCATTGTGCTGGTATCCAATTCTCTCTAGTCTTCATTACGGAGGGGTTGCCTTTCGATATCTTAGATTGGATTTTGTTTGTTTGTTTGCGGTAAGTCACTTACAGTTGCAAGATCCGGAGTGTTTGACTTCCAAAAGTACACCCAACGAGCAGGCTGCCTGCTTCATGGCGCACTCGCTGGGGTAGGTGGTGTTATCACTGGCGCAAACCGCTTCATCAGACTTGCTGTCCGGGCAGTAATCTTCGCACACCGCGCAGCGCCCTCTGCCCACTCGGCTGTCCCACAGGCATTTCTTACTGAAGCTGCACTTGATATCTTCACACGACTTCGCCTCTGCAAACAAGAATCATATGTCAGTAATCTCTCCAGTAGCAAACAACACAGACATCTCTACGGCCATCGGAGGGGCTGCAGACCACCCTTCTCCCGTGCATAGTTATAATCATTTCGTACTACCCCAATACTTCTTTCTTCCTACCGGGTGGCCAGTGATATGAATAACCGGACAGTTGAACTCGACACTAATAACATTTTATTTTAGTTATTATTTTTATCGTTATTAGTATCTTCATATTCAGCTGAATTCTTTCTATTTGCCATTATCGGGGACGATATAAAATAAAGCAGATCTCAGCTCCCAAAGTCAATAGTTGTGCCACAGGCAGATGTCTAATGCCAGACGGTGCAGATACTTACTTATGCATTTTCCTTCGTACGCCAATCCAATAGACCTGCCCAGGAGACAGGTTGCTTTCCGCAGATGACAGGCACTGGCATACGTAATCCCATCATTTCCGCATAGGTATTGCTCCGGGTAGGTGGGCTCCGGGCAGTGCCGGTGACACGTCACACAGTAGGCATTATTGGTTTGGTCCACCACACACGTGGAGGTGCCCGGACATAGGACATCTCTGCACGTCTCTGAAATAGACACAGGAGAGAGCCATAAAAATGTGCCCAACTGAAAGCCAGCACCGTGCCAAAACATGAGATGGGCACAGAACCCACGATAGAGGGGTTTACAGTCCCCGGTCACGGTCACATGTAATGCATTGGTACAATAACATCTCGGACATACTTTTGCATTTGCCTTGGTACTGCACATCCAGCTCTGGGATCCCTTTGCATTTGGCCTTGAGCAGGGCGCACTCGTCCTTGTAGGTTTTGCCATCCAGCCCACACACGGGGCCTTTCCAGGTGATGTTGGAGCAGTCCGGAGCACAAACGCACCTTGGCTTATTTTTCTTATTCATTTTACATTTTTTCCCGGGTCCACAATCCACGTTTTCACACGTTTCTGTTTTGCAAAATAAACAACGACTGTGAGCTCAGGTCAACGAGTATCAAACGGCAGATTAACGAAACAATGTATCTCAGTGCATTAACGAAACATTGTATCTCGGGGCATTAACGAAACAATGTATCTCAGTGCATTAACGAAACATTGTATCTCGGTGCATTAACGAAACAATGTATCTCACATGTATCACGCTAGCACCAAGCACCTTTTAAAGAAATAAAACAAGAACAACAACAAAAAAATTATAAGAAACTCAGAAATGTAGCCAGGGAAAAAAGGTCCTCTCTCTCTTCAAAAAACTCCATCAGTTCACATGATCTACAGAGAGGGAGCACAAGTTCTTCCAGAAATCTGGTTCAAAATTGAGTGCAGATGTCCCGTTCACTACTTTAATAAATCCCCCCGTGAAAACTAACACTTAATAATCAAGTCTAGGTGGTCACAATCTGCAACCCCAGACTAAAGGACCCCAGGTACGTATGGCTGAGGGTATGCGCGTCACATACAGAACAGCTTGTAGAACTTATCCCTAATGGCTGTGGTGTGATCTATGGGAAACGGACCCCCCGCCTTCCCACCCTACAACGTCCGCAGACACTACCGATGTCTAATAACATGCTGGAACAATTAGGATGGTGCGGAGCGCCCTACCTTTGCAGGGTATGCAGTGCGGCGCTCCTCCGTTGAATATCATCCATTTGAATAGCGTGCTGTTGGGTACGTCTTCCTCCGTCCAGGACGTGCCCAGTCTGCCAGTTTTGCAGCATTCCTCTTTGCTCAGTTCAGTCCTGTACAGGGTCTGGCATCGGCCATTCTTGGATTGCTGTAGCCAACAGTTCCCAGCTGCAAGACATAGCAGGGCAGCCATATCAGTGTCACTTAGCGGTGACTCAGACAAAACAAGTGTGCTCCGCGCCGCGACTTCCACGCCACTGTTTACTTTTATTTTGTCCTGTTTCATAACCCGCAGTAGTAACACCAGCCTATCCCCAGACACGGCGCACGGGTTAACCCCTTGAGAGGCAGCAGATCCCACGCGCCGTCTCCCCCTATCGCTGACACAGGCTTTTAAATAACATATAAACACAATTCTTCCTGCGTTTATTACGGCACCAAGTGCGTTCATCCTATAAGGGATTCGTGTGTGCGCGACGCTGTGTTGCAATCTGAGGGGGCTACACAACATTTGCACATTCTTTCGAAATATCACATTTAGCTGGATCCCTTACAAAAATAACAGGGCTGAAAAAGTTTTTTTCTTTAAAAAAAAAAGTACAAAGAGACGTACCGAAGATAAAGGTGTCATTTCCCAGATCTTTCCTGTACCATAGATCCTGCTTTGTGTCAATTTTTTGTTTATAAATATCTCACAATATGGAAATAAACAAACAACCAAAAGATTCTTTGAAGTGGCTGATAATAAAAGTACAATAAAAAGTGGCTGAATAATATATATATATATATATATATATATATATATATATATATATATATATATATTATTATTTAATTTCCATATTCTGCAGCACTTTACAATAATCCTTCCAATGCCAGAATATTTACATAAAATAATGTATTTATCATATTTCTATGGCCGTCACCTTTATCCATTACAACCCTCAGGTATCTTTACAATTGTTCCTCGAATATTATTCTATATAAATCCAGACAATATCCAGGATACCAGATAAAACGTTACCTTTCCCTTTAATTCATCAGATCACTGATTTCTCCAAACTCCTGGAAACAAACTTTTTTTTTTTTTTTTTAAATTCCAGTCCAGGAAAAAAAAAAAAAACAACAATTGAGATCCACTTTCTAAAAAGTTTCTGCAAATTGTGTCCTGTCCAATGCAGAGATCATGAGACGATGAAAAAACTCCAAAAAGATAAAAATAATAATAATTAAAAAAAAAAGGAAATGAGGAGTTGATGTGCTTACCCTGGACAGTGTGATCCCCCATGAAATGGTTCAGAGACATAGTCACCAGAAGTCCCAGCAAGCCCGGGCGATGTAACATCCTCAGTGCACAGTGTGGAGCTGGTGGTGCAGGCTGATCTCTCTATTGAATGAACGGCAGGCAATGCAGTCTCTCTTTAAATCTATAAGGGGGTCTTAGCTGTCTGCGGTGGGCGGGCTCCGCTGTGTGTGTGAGTGTGTGTCTCTGTTTTGGGGGTGGGGATTTTTTTTAACAAATTCACAGTGAATCAGGTGACATTTTTTTTTTTTCAATTTTTGCAAACAACATGAGATCCGTGTACTGGAGATGGCACCGGGCACATGGCTGCCACAGGGGGACGGGGGCAGACTGCTGCCAGCCCTAATGAGCCGGTGTGGGGCAGGTTAGTTATGGGGCAGCCTAGTTATGGGGCAGGTTATGGGGCAGCCTAGTTATGGGGCAGGTTCCTTTTAGCGCAGGTTATGGGGCAGGTTATGGGGCAGCCTAGTTATGGGGCAGGTTCCTTTTAGGGCAGGTTATGGGGCAGCCTAGTTATGGGGCAGGTTATGGGGCAGCCTAGTTATGGGGCAGGTTCCTTTTACTGCAGGTTATGGGGCAGCCTAGTTATGGGGCAGGTTATGGGGCAGCCTAGTTATGGGGCAGGTTCCTTTTAGGGCAGGTTATGGGGCAGCCTAGTTATGGGGCAGGTTCCTTTTAGGGCAGGTTATGGGGCAGCCTAGTTATGGGGCAGGTTATGGGGCAGTCTAGTTATGGGGCAGGTTATGGGGCAGGTTATGGGGCAGCCTAGTTATGGGGCAGGTTATGGGGCAGTCTAGTTATGGGGCAGGTTCCTTTTAGGGCAGGTTATGGGGCAGTCTAGTTATGGGGCAGGTTCCTTTTAGCGCAGGTTATGGGGCAGCCTAGTTATGGGGCAGGTTCCTTTTAGGGCAGGTTATGGGGCAGTCTAGTTATGGGGCAGGTTCCTTTTAGCGCAGGTTATGGGGCAGCCTAGTTATGGGGCAGGTTCCTTTTAGGGCAGGTTATGGGGCAGTCTAGTTATGGGGCAGGTTCCTTTTAGGGCAGGTTATGGGGCAGTCTAGTTATGGGGCAGGTTCCTTTTAGCGCAGGTTATGGGGCAGCCTAGTTATGGGGCAGGTTCCTTTTAGGGCAGGTTATGGGGCAGCCTAGTTATGGGGCGTTCCTTTTAGGGCAGGTTATGGGGCAGCCTAGTTATGGGGCAGGTTATGGGGCAGTCTAGTTATGGGGCAGGTTCCTTTTAGGGCAGGTTATGGGGCAGTCTAGTTATGGGGCAGGTTCCTTTTAGCGCATGTTATGGGGCAGCCTAGTTATGGGGCAGGTTATGGGGCAGTCTAGTTATGGGGCAGGTTCCTTTTAGGGCAGGTTATGGGGCAGTCTAGTTATGGGCAGGTTCCTTTTAGGGCAGGTTATGGGGCAGCCTAGTTATGGGGCAGGTTATGGGGCAGTCTAGTTATGGGGCAGGTTCCTTTTAGGGCAGGTTATGGGGCAGTCTAGTTATGGGGCAGGTTCCTTTTAGCGCAGGTTATGGGGCAGCCTAGTTATGGGGCAGGTTCCTTTTAGTGCAGGTTATGGGGCAGTCTAGTTATGGGGCAGGTTCCTTTTAGGGCAGGTTATGGGGCAGTCTAGTTATGGGCAGGTTCCTTTTAGGGCAGGTTATGGGGCAGCCTAGTTATGGGGCAGGTTATGGGGCAGTCTAGTTATGGGGCAGGTTCCTTTTAGGGCAGGTTATGGGGCAGTCTAGTTATGGGGCAGGTTCCTTTTAGCGCAGGTTATGGGGCAGCCTAGTTATGGGGCAGGTTACTTTTAGGGCAGGTTATGGGGCAGGTTATGGGGCAGTCTAGTTATGGGGCAGGTTCCTTTTAGGGCAGGTTATGGGGCAGTCTAGTTATGGGGCAGGTTCCTTTTAGGGCAGGTTATGGGGCAGCCTAGTTATGGGGCAGGTTACTTTTAGGGCAGGTTATGGGGCAGCCTAGTTATGGGGCAGGTTATGGGGCAGTCTAGTTATGGGGCAGGTTCCTTTTAGCGCAGGTTATGGGGCAGTCTAGTTATGGGGCAGGTTCCTGTTAGCGCAGGTTATGGGGCAGCCTAGTTGGGGGCAGGTTATGGGGCAGTCTAGTTGTGGGGCAGGTTATGGGGCAGCCTAGTTATGGGGCAGGTTATGGGGCAGTCTAGTTGTGGGGCAGGTTATGGGGCAGTCTAGTTGTGGGGCAGGTTATGGGGCAGTCTAGTTATGGGGCAGGTTCCTGTTAGCGCAGGTTATGGGGCAGGTTATGGGGCAGCCTAGTTATGGGGCAGGTCATGTGGCGGACTCTCATGTACACCATGTTTGGCACAGCTGAATGAAGCCAGGTGGGCGATATCCCTCTCCATGGTAATGGCAGAGGACAGGAGTCCGGCAGTGAGCGGCGGCGGCATTCCCGGGCACCGCGTCTCCGCACACAACTCCCTGACAAGAGTTCGTCTTCCACTAAGTGCAGCAGATAGAGTCAGAGCAATGCCGGAGACCACCGGAGCCTCAGAGCAGCACCTGCAGGCTGGCACTGGCCGCCCCCCGGTATCTAGCGGCCATCTCCGCTCACTGCTGAGCTCTGACCGCGGCCCTTCCTGCTCTCCGCCCGGGACACCGGCAGGAGCAGCCACATACGAGGTGGTGCAGCGCCCTCTGATGGCGGAGCGCGGCCTCAGTCACACAGTACACTGGCTCCTCACAGCTCTGATCTCCACACTCCTCCAAATCTCTGTCACTCCTCCGTGTGTCCAGCCCGATCATTCCCTCCACCCCAGTATAGCGCTATTCTTCCTGTACACTGTATAGCCGACACTTTAGTTACTCCTCAATATACCATTCTCCATCCATTATCTGCCTCTATCACATATAATAGGATTTATTCCTCTATTTTTCTCTTCTGCCTCTATCATCTATCGATTATTATTTATCATATATCTATTGTCTATTATCTATAATATAACGCTGGGAGCGTCACTCTGTCCGAAGCCTCTATAGACTGCGCAAGCGCAAGCGCCGGCGCAGTCTGGGCCTCACAGAGCGACGCTCCCGGGAGATCGCGGTGTGCGTTCACACTGAACACACACCGCGATCTCCACCGCAGAAGCAGGGACCGCCAGGAGGGTGAGTATCGGCCTATATTCACCTGTCCCCGTTCCATCGCTGAGCGCCGCCATCTTCCCGGTCTTCGGTCTGTGGCCTTCAGTTCAGAGGGCGCGATGACGCCCTTAATGCGCGCCGGCGCCGCCCTCTGACTGAACAGTCACGGCCAGGAGACCGGGAAGATGGCGCCGCTCAGCGATGGAACGCCGGACAAGTGAGTATAGTAAGTGCTGGGGGGGCCTGAGCTGGCGGCGATACCGGCACCTGACCCCCACAGCGCGCCGGTGTCCCCGCCTGCTCAGGCCCCCCAGCACTCGGCGCCGAGCGGGTCAGAGGCAGTATGGGGACGCAGGATGGAGCAGCACATAAGGATGGGGACGCAGGATGGAGCAGCACATAAGGATGGGGACGCAGGATGGAGCAGCACATAAGGATGGGGACGCAGGATGGAGCAGCACATAAGGATGGGGACGCAGGATGGAGCAGCACATAAGGATGGGGACGCAGGATGGAGCAGCACATAAGGATGGGGACGCAGGATGGAGCAGCACATAAAGATGGGGGCGCAGGATGGAGCAGCACATAAGGATGGGGACGCAGGATGGAGCAGCACATAAGGATGGGGACGCAGGATGGAGCAGCACATAAGGATGGGGACGCAGGATGGAGCAGCACATAAAGATGGGGGCGCAGGATGGAGCAGCACATAAGGATGGGGACGCAGGATGGAGCAGCACATAAGGATGAGGACGCAGGTTGGAGCAGCACATAAGGATGGGGACGCAGGATGGAGCAGCACTTAAGGATGGGGACGCAGGATGGAGCAGCACATAAGGATGGGGACGCAGGATGGAGCAGCACATAACAGGATGGGGACGCAGGATGCAGCATGAACATAAGGATGGGGACGCAGGATGGGAGCAGCACATAAGGATGGGGACGCAGGATGGGGGCAGCACATAACAGGATGGGGACGCAGGATGGAGTAGCACATAAGGATGGGGACGCAGGATGGAGCAGCACATAACAGGATGGGGACGCAGGATGGAGCAGCACATAAGGATGGGGACGCAGGATGGGAGCAGCACATAAGGATGGGGACGCAGGATGGAGCAGCACATAAGGATGGGGACGCAGGATGGAGCAGCACATAAGGATGGGGACGCAGGATGCAGCATGAACATAAGGATGGGGACGCAGGATGCAGCATGAACATAAGGATGGGGACACAGGATGGAGCAGCACATAACAGGATGGGGACGCAGGATGGAGCAGCACATAAGGATGGGGACGCAGGATGGAGCAGCACATAAGGATGGGGACGCAGGATGGGAGCAGCACATAAGGATGGGGACGCAGGATGGAGCAGCACATAACAGGATGGGGACGCAGGATGGAGCAGCACATAAGGATGGGGACGCAGGATGGAGCAGCACATAAGGATGGGGACGCAGGATGGAGCAGCACATAAGGATGGGGACGCAGGATGGAGCAGCACATAACAGGATGGGGACGCAGGATGGAGCAGCACATAAGGATGGGGACGCAGGATGGAGCAGCACATAAGGATGGGGACGCAGGATGGAGCAGCACATAAGGATGGGAACGCAGGATGGAGCAGCACATAAGGATGGGGACGCAGGATGGAGCAGCACATAAGGATGGGGACGCAGGATGCAGCAGCACATAAGGATGGGGACGCAGGATAGAGCAGCACATAAGGATGGGGACGCACGATGGAGCAGCACATAAGGATGGGGACGCAGGATGGAGCAGCACATAACAGGATGGGGACGCAGGATGCAGCATGAACATAAGGATGGGGACGCAGGATGGGAGCAGCACATAAGGATGGGGACGCAGGATGGAGCAGCACATAACAGGATGGGGACGCAGGATGGAGCAGCACATAAGGATGGGGACGCAGGATGGAGCAGCACATAAGGATGGGGACGCAGGATGGAGCAGCACATAAGGATGGGGACGCAGGATGGAGCAGCACATAAGGATGGGGACGCAGGATGCAGCAGCACATAAGGATGGGGACGAAGGATGGAGCAGCACATAAGGATGGGGACGCAGGATGGAGCAGCACATAACAGGATGGGGACGCAGGATGCAGCATGAACATAAGGATGGGGACGCAGGATGGGAGCAGCACATAAGGATGGGGACGCAGGATGGAGCAGCATATAACAGGATGGGGACGCAGGATGGAGCAGCACATAAGGATGGGGACGCAGGATGGGAGCAGCACATAAGGATGGGGACGCAGGATGGAGCAGCACATAAGGATGGGGACGCAGGATGGAGCAGCACATAAGGATGGGGACGCAGGATGCAGCATGAACATAAGGATGGGGACGCAGGATGCAGCATGAACATAAGGATGGGGACGCAGGATGGAGCAGCACATAACAGGATGGGGACGCAGGATGGAGCAGCACATAAGGATGGGGACGCAGGATGGAGCAGCACATAAGGATGGGGACGCAGGATGGGAGCAGCACATAAGGATGGGGACGCAGGATGGAGCAGCACATAACAGGATGGGGACGCAGGATGGAGCAGCACATAAGGATGGGGACGCAGGATGGAGCGGCACATAAGGATGGGGACGCAGGATGGAGCAGCACATAACAGGATGGGGACGCAGGATGGAGCAGCACATAAGGATGGGGACGCAGGATGGAGCAGCACATAAGGATGGGGACGCAGGATGGAGCAGCACATAAGGATGGGGACGCAGGATGGAGCATGAACATAAGGATGGGGACGCAGGATGGGAGCAGCACATAAGGATGGGGACGCAGGATGCAGCAGCACATAAGGATGGGGACGCAGGATGCAGCATGAACATAAGGATGGGGACGCAGGATGCAGCATGAACATAAGGATGGGGACGCAGGATGCAGCAGCACATAAGGATGGGGACGCAGGATGCAGCATGAACATAAGGATGGGGACGCAGGATGGGAGCAGCACATAAGGATGGGGACGCAGGATGCAGCAGCACATAAGGATGGGGACGCAGGATGCAGCATGAACATAAGGATGGGGACGCAGGATGGGAGCAGCACATAAGGATGGGGACGCAGGATGCAGCAGCACATAAGGATGGGGACGCAGGATGCAACAGCACATAAGGATGGGGACGCAGGATGCAGCATGAACATAAGGATGGGGACGCAGGATGCAGCAGCACATAAGGATGGGGACGCAGGATGCAGCAGTACATAAGGATGGGGACGCAGGATGGAGCAGCACATAAGGATGGGGACGCAGGATGCAGCAGCACATAAGGATGGGGACGCAGGATGCAGCAGCACATAAGGATGGGGACGCAGGATGCAGCAGCACATAAGGATGGGGACGCAGGATGGAGCAGCACATAAGGATGGGGACGCAGGATGGGAGCAGCACATAAGGATGGGGACGCAGGATGGAGCAGCACATAAGGATGGGGACGCAGGATGCAGCAGCACATAAGGATGGGGACGCAGGATGCAGCAGCACATAAGGATGGGGACGCAGGATGCAGCAGCACATAAGGATGGGGACGCAGGATGGAGCAGCGCATGACAGGATGGGGACGCAGGATGGAGCAGCGCATGACAGGATGGGGACGCAGGATGGAGCAGCGCATGACAGGATGGGGACGCAGGATGGGAGCAGCGCATCACAGGATGGGAGCAGCGCATCACAGGATGGGGACGCAGGATGGGAGCAGCGCATGACAGGATGGGGACGCAGGATGGGAGCAGCGCATGACAGGATAGGGAACGCAGGATGGAGCAGCACATGACAGGATGGGGACGCAGGATGGAGCAGCGCATGACAGGATGGGGACGCAGGATGGAGCAGCACATGACAGGATGGGGACGCAGGATGGAGCAGCGCATGACAGGATGGGGACGCAGGATGGAGCAGCACATACCATGATGGAGACAATATACCAATATAAATGCTCGCCACCCGGGCGTAGAACGGGTTCAATAGCTAGTCTACTATATAATTGTCTAAGGGTCACTTCCGTCTGTCTGTCACGGATATTCATTGGTCGCGGCCTCTGTCTGTCATGGAAATCCAAGTTGCTTATTGGTCGCGGCAAAATAGCCACGACCAATCAGCGACGGGCACAGTCCGGCGGAAAAATGGCCGCTCCTTCCTCACCGCAGTCAGTACCCGCTCCATACTCCCCTCCAGTCAGCGCTCACACAGGGTTAATGGCTGCGTTACACCGCGCTGTAACGCACTCCATTAACGCTGCTATTAACCCTGTGTGACCAACTTTTTACTATTAATGCTGCCTATGCAGCATCAATAGTAAAAAGATCTCATGGTACAAATAATAATAATAAAAAAAAGGTTATTCTCACCCTATGCCGTCGCGTCCTCTCCTCGGCAGTGCAAGCGGCAGGTTCCGGTGGCAAGGATGCTATGCGAGAAGGACCTGCCATGACGTCACGATCATGTGACCGTGACCTCATCACAGGTCCTGCGCTCATACCAACCCTGGAACCGGAAGCTGCCGCGTGCACCGCACACAGGTGCAAGGACTAAAAGGGGCCCTCGGAGGGTGAGTATATGTTAGTTTTTTATTTTAAGCCTTTTTTAACCTGTTACATACGTGGCTGGGCAATATACTACGTGACTGGCCAATATACTACGTGGCTGGGCAATATACTACGTGGCTGGGCAATATACTACGTGGCTGGGCAATATACTACGTAGCTGGGCAATATACTACGTGACTGGGCAGCATACTACGTGTCTGTGCTGTATACTATGTGACTGGGTAATATACTACGTGACTGGCCAATATACTACGTGTCTGGGCAGTATACTATGTGGCTGGGCAATATACTACGTGACTGGGCAATATACTACGTGACTGGCCAATATACTACGTGGCTGGGCAATATACTACGTGGCTGGGCGATATACTACGTGGCTGGGCAATATACTACGTGACTGGGCAATATACTACGTGGCTGGGCAATATACTACGTGGCTGGGCAATATACTACGTGACTGGGCAATATACTACGTGACTGGGCAATATACTACGTGGCTGGGCAATATAGTATGCGACTGGGCAATATACTACGTGACTGGGCAATATACTACGTGGCTGGGCAATATAGTATGTGACTGGGCAATATACTACGTGGCTGGGCAATATAGTATGTGACTGGGCAATATACTACGTGACTGGGCAATATACTACGTGACTGGCCAATATACTACGTGACTGGGCAATATACTACGTGGCTGGGCAATATACTACGTGACTGGGCAATATACTACGTGGCTGGGCAATATAGTATGTGACTGGGCAATATACTACGTGGCTGGGCAATATACTACGTGGCTGGGCAATATACTACGTGGCTGGGCAATATACTACGTGGACATGCATATTCTAGAATACCTGATGCATTAGAATCGGGCCACCATCTAGTCTACTATATAATTGTCTAAGGGTCACTTCCGTCTGTATGTCTGTCTTTCTGTCTGTCTTTCTGTCACAGATTTTCATTGGTTGCGGCCTCTGTCTGCCATGGAAATCCAAGTCGCTGATTGGTTGTGGCAAAAAGCCCACGACCATTGCCACGACCAATCAGCGACGGGCACAGTCCGGCGGCAACATGGCCGCTCCTGTTATGATGTGGTGGTTTAGGAGCAACATGGAAGGAGCTCTGAAGGAAGTGGTAACTGTACTGACCGCAGTCCCTAAGCTCAACACAACACTAGAAGTAGCCGTGGGATGCTCCTAACTCTCCCTAGGCACCTCTTCACAGCTTAAGAGCTAACTACCCCTAAAGATAGAAGCAGGAAAACTATCTTGCCTCAGAGAAAATCCCCAAAGGATAGATTAGCCCCCAACAAATAATGACTGTGAGTGGAGAGGGAAAGGACATACACAGAATGAAACCAGGATGAGCACAGGAGGCCAGTCTAGCTAGATAGATAGGGCAGGATGGAATACTGTGCGGTCAGTATAAAACACTACAAAATTCCACACAGAGATTACAAAACTCTCCACACCTGACTAAAGGTGTGGAGGGTAAATCTGCTTCCCAGAGCTTCCAGCAACACAGAGTTAATTCATACTGATAAGCTGGACAAACATAGAAAGCACAGAACGGATAAGTCCACAATCTGTGGACAGAAAAGAGCAAGCAAGAACTTAGCTTTGCTGAATTGGTCAGGATAACAGGGAAATCCAAAGAGATGTGAATCCAACCAGGAACCATTTACAAGTGGCACTGGCTGAAGGAAAGAGCCAGGCATAAATAGCCGAGCAGAAAAGACAATCAGTAGAAGCAGCTGCTGACAGCTAAATCCAAGGAGCAGCCATACCACTTGAAACCACAAGAGGGAGCCCAAGAGCAGAACTCACAAAAGTGCCACTTACAACCACCGGAGGGAGCCCAAGAGCGGAATTCACAACAGTACCCCCCCTTGAGGAGGGGTCACCGAACCCTCACCAGAGCCCCCAGACCGATCAGGACGAGCCAAGTGAAAAGCACGAACCAAATCGGTGGCATGGACATCGGAGGCAACAACCCAAGAATTATCCTCCTGGCCATAACCCTTCCACTTGACAAGATACTGAAGCCTCCGCCTCGAAAAACGAGAATCCAAAATCTTCTCAACCTCATATTCCAACTCTCCCTCAACCAACACCGAGGCAGGAGGGTCAACCGAGGGAACAACGGGCACCACATATCTCCGCAACAAAGATCTATGGAAAACATTATGAATGGCAAAAGAGGCTGGAAGAGCCAAACGAAAAGACACCGGATTAATAATTTCAGAAATTTTATAAGGACCAATAAACCGAGGCTTAAACTTAGGGGAAGAAACCTTCATAGGAACATGACGAGAAGACAACCAAACCAAATCCCCCACACGAAGCCGGGGGCCAACACACCGATGGCGGTTAGCAAAACGTTGAGCCCTTTCCTGAGACAACGTCAAATTGTCCACCACATGAGTCCAAATCTGCTGCAGCCTGTCCACCACAGAATCAACACCAGGACAATCAGAAGGCTCAACCTGCCCAGAAGAAAAACGAGGATGAAAACCAAAATTACAAAAGAAAGGTGAAACCAAAGTAGCCGAACTAGCCCGATTATTAAGGGCAAACTCGGCCAACGGCAAGAAAGACACCCAATCATCCTGATCAGCAGACACAAAGCATCTCAAATAGGTCTCCAAGGTCTGATTAGTTCGCTCAGTTTGGCCATTAGTCTGAGGATGAAACGCCGAGGAAAAAGACAAATCAATGCCCATCCTAGCACAAAAGGCCCGCCAAAACCTAGAGACAAACTGAGAACCTCTGTCAGCCACAATATTCTCCAGAATGCCATGCAAACGAACCACATGCTGAAAAAACAATGGAACCAGATCTGAGGAGGAAGGCAACTTAGGCAAAGGTACCAGATGGACCATTTTAGAGAACCGGTCACAAACAACCCAGATAACAGACATCTTCTGGGAAACAGGAAGATCCGAAATAAAATCCATGGAAATATGCGTCCAGGGCCTCTCAGGGACCGGCAAAGGCAAAAGCAACCCACTAGCGCGGGAACAGTAAGGCTTGGCTTGGGCGCAAGTCCCACAGGACTGCACAAAAGCACGGACATCGCGCGACAAGGAAGACCACCAAAAGGACATAGCAACCAAATCTCTGGTACCAAAAATCCCAGGATGACCAGCCAACACTGAACAATGAACCTCAGAAATCGCCTTACTTGTCCATCCATCAGGAACAAACAGCTTCCCCACAGGACAGCGGTCAGGCCTATCGGCCTGAAATTCCTGAAGCACCCGCCGCAAATCAGGGGAGATGGCAGAAAGAATCACCCCTTTCTTAAGAATGCCAACCGGCTCAAGGACTCCAGGAGAATCAGGCGAAAAACTCCTAGAGAGGGCATCAGCCTTAACATTCTTAGATCCCGGAAGATACGAGACCACAAAATCAAAACGGGAGAAAAACAGGGACCATCGAGCCTGTCTAGGATTCAGCCGCTTCCTGACCTTGACACAAGGCCAACAGGGTTTTTTCTGCATGATCCACAGAGTTAGGTTCATCATACAATAATCCGAGCGCTTGAAAGAATGCGTCAACATTCAGCAGTGCCGGATTCCCTGATTCAAGGGAGAATGCCCAGTCCTGAGGGTCACCACGCAGCAAGGATATGATGATTTTTACTTGCTGAATGGGATCGCCAGAAGAACGGGGTTTCAAAGCAAAAAACAATTTGCAGTTATTTTTAAAGTTCAAAAAATTGGATCTGTCTCCAAAAAACAAATCAGGAGAAGGAATTTTAGGCTCCAAAGCCGGAGTCTGGACAACATAATCTTGGATACTCTGTACTCTTGCAGCAAGTTGATCCACACGAGAAAACAAACCCTGAACATCCATGCCAGAGCACAAATCCTGCACCACCCAAAGGTCAAGAGGAAAAAAAAAAGACAAAAAGAGAGCACAGAAAAAAAAATGGCTCAGAATTTTTTCCTTCTTTTTGAGATGCATTTAATTCATTTAGGGCCACTTGTACTGTTATGATCTGGTGGTTTAGGAGCAACAAGGAACGAGCTCTGAAGGAAGTGGTATCTGTACTGACCGCAGTCCCTAAGCTCAACACAACACTAGAAGTAGCTGTGGGATGCTCCTAACTCTCCCTAGGCACCTCTTCACAGCCTAAGAGCTAACTACCCCTAAAGATAGAAGCAGGAGAACTATCTTGCCTCAGAGAAAATCCCCAAAGGATAGGTTAGCCCCCCACAAATAATGACTGTGAGTGGAGAGGGAAAGGACATACACAGAATGAAACCAGGATGAGCACAGGAGGCCAGTCTAGCTAGATAGATAGGACAGGATGGAATACTGTGCGGTCAGTATAAAACACTACAAAAATTCACGCAGAGATTACAAGAATCTCCACACCTGACTAAAGGTGTGGAGGGTAAATCTGCTTCCCAGAGCTTCCAGCAACACAGAGTTAATTCATACTGATAAGCTGGACAAACGTAGAAAGCACAGAACGGATAAGTCCACAATCTGTGGACAGAAAAGAGCAAGAAAGAACTTAGCTTTGCTGAACTGGTCAGGATAACAGGGAAATCCAAAGAGATGTGAATCCAACCAGGAACCATTTACAAGTGGCACTGGCTGAAGGAAAGAGCCAGGCATAAATAGCCGAGCAGAAAAGACAATCAGTAGAAGCAGCTGCTGACAGCTAGATCCAAGGAGCAGCCATACCACTTGAAACCACAAGAGGGAGCCCAAGAGCAGAACTCACAAAAGTGCCACTTACAACCACCGGAGGGAGCCCAAGAGCGGAATTCACAACACGCTCCTTCCTCCCTGCAGTCAGTGCCCGCCCCATACTCCCCTCCAGTCAGCCCTCACACAGGGTTAATGCCAGCGTTAATGGACCGCGTTAGGCCGCGGTGTTACGCACTCCATTAACGCTGCTATTAACTCTGTGTGACCAACTTTTTAGTATTGATGCTGCGTATGCGCTGTCCTCGGCAGTGCAAGCGGCAGGTTCCGGTGCCAAGGATGCTATGCGAGAAGGACCTTCCATGATGTCACGGTCATGTGACCGCGATGTCATCACAGGTTCTGCGCTCATACCAACCCTGGGACCGGAAGCTGCCGCGTGCACCGCACACAGGTGCTAGGACTACAAGGGGCCTACGGAAGGTGAGTATATGTTTATTTTTTATTTTAAGTCTTTTTTAACCACGCATATAGTGCCCACATTGCTATATACTACATGGGCAGTGTTACATACTGCGTGGGCTGCGTTATATACTACATGGCACATGGCTGCTATGTACTACGTGGGCAGTGTTATATACCATGTGGGCAATGTTATATACTGTGTGGGCTGCGTTATATACTACATGGATGCTATATACCATGTGGGCAGTGTTATATACTATGTGGGCAATGTTATATACTGCGTGGGCTGCGTTATATACTACATGGCTGTTATATACTATGTGACCAGTGTTATATACTATGTGGGCAATGTTATATACTGCGTGGGCTGCGTTATATACTACATGGCTGCTATATACTACGTGGGCAGTGTTATATACTGTGTGGGCTGCGTTATCTACTACATGGCTGCTATATACTATATGAGCAGTGTTATATACTATGTGGGCAGTGTTATATACTGTGTGGGCTGCGTTATATACTGCATGGCTGCTATATACTACGTGGCCAGTGTTATATACTATGTGGGCAATTTTATATACTGCGTGGGCTGTGTTATATACTGTTTGGGCTGTGTTATATACTGTTTGGGCTGTGTTATATACTTTTTGGGCTGTGTTATATACTGCGTGGCCACTGCTATATACTGCGTGGCCTGTATTAACGCATCGGGTATTCAAGAATATGTCATGGCCTGTGCTATTTACTATGTGGCTGCTATATACATGCATAGTCTAGAATACCGGATGCGTTAGAATCAGGCCACCATCTAGTCTATCAATAATTATTTATCTATTATCTATTATCCATCTATCATCTATCTATCTATCATCTATATATTATCTATCTATCTATCTATCTATCTATCTATCTATCTATCTATCTATCTATCTATCTATCTATCATCTATCCATTAGCGTTCTATTATCTATCTATCTATCTATCTATCTATCTATCTATCTATCTATCTATCTATCTATCTATCTATTATGTATCTTTCTATTATCTATCTATCTCTCTTTCGTTCACATACTGTGTTGCTCTCTCCACCGCTCTCTCTTCTTACCCCAGCAGGATAAATGTTTTCTCTTCCTCCTTCATGGAGCTGAAATCTGGGAAGAGTTCAGATAGTCTCCTGAAGTGAGTGTCCCTCACTGCTGAGTATTTGGTGCAGTGTAGCAGGAAGTGGGTCTCAGGATCTGGCAGTCTCTGGGGTCCGAGAATTTCTCCAGATATAGAGCCAGTCTGTAGTCTTTCTGTAGAGTCCTGTACACAGTCAGTTTCTGTGAGGTGATGATATTGTTTCTCCAGTCACCGACGCACCTCTCTTGGACCTCCTCTACCATGTTCCTGATTCTGGCTTTTGTCAGGCTGCTGTGATTGATGTTTCGGTCATGTTGGGTTTGGGTGAGCTGCTTCGAGGGTCCTGGTTCAGGTGGAAGGAACAGGGCTTTATGTTGATGAGAGCTTGGATTGCTATGATGTAGGTGTGCCTGTAATAACAGCGCCCTCTTCAGAACTGGTAGGTGCAGAGGGAATCTGCCCATCTCAGCCCGACAACCACTGTTTGTGGTGCTACGATGGACAAAATCCAGGTGCTTTATTTCTGTTGGGCTGGAATCCCACCTTGACCACTCCGGGAATGTGGGAGGGTCCAGACTCGCTGCCATACAGGAGGATTGGGGCAATGATGGCATCAAAGATTTATAAACAGACACTCACTGGCACTTCAGATGGTAGAGTTCAGATGGCATAGAAGGTTCACTGTGATCTCTCTCCAAATCATCCAAATCGTCATGGGACAGTATAGATTAGCTGCACTTCGGACAGGTGAGGGATATGGTTGTTTATTATTTTTCTTTTTTTACAGGGGACATGGGCATCGGTGGATTACACGTAAGGTAAGTATTTTTCTTGTTTATTATTTTCTGTTTTTAAAGGTGACAAAGGATTCAGTGGAATGTAAGGTGGGTAAAACTATTTTTAAATAAACATGTAAAACTGTGTGGATTTTTATTTCAAATAAAGGACTTTTTCTGGGTGTTTTTTTATTTACTATATGACTTTGGGGATAGTAATTCCCTATCTACTATATAATTGTCTAAGGGTCACTTCCGTCTGTCTGTCTGTCCCGGATATTCATTGGAGGCGGCCAGCCAGTGGGCATACACAAAAGGGCAGGGGAGGCCAGGAAGTGTGCAGAGCTGGCCAGAAGCGCTGCAAAGGGGGCGGAGTCGTTATGAGGAGGGCAGAGGCGGCTGGGACCATGGACGCTGTTGGGCCTACCTCGCCAAAAAGCCGGGGACTAAATTACAGCCGCTGGTCGGGGCCAGCCAGTACAAGCCCGGCCAGAAGCGCTGAAAAGGGGACGGAGTCGCCATGAGGAGGGCAGAGGCGGCCGGGACCATGGACGCTGTTGGGCCTACCTCGCCAAAAAGTCGGGGACTAAATTACTGGCAGCGGGTCGCGGCCAGCCAGTACAGGCCCGGCCAGAAGCACTGCAAAGGAGGCGGAGTCGCCGTGAGGAAGGCGGAGCCGGCCGGGACCATGGGCGCTGTTGGGCCTACCGCCGCCAAAAGCCAGGGACTAAATTTGCGGCCGCAGTCAGTGAAGATGGCCGCGGTTATTGATGACGGCTGCAACAGCAGCAAACAGCGCAGCACATGCAGCGGTGATAGCTGCGGATGGAAGGTGAGTATATACTACGTGGGCTGTGCTATATACTCTGTGGCTGTGCTATATACTCTGTGGCTGTGCAATATACTACGTGGCTGTGTTATATACTACGTGGCTGTGCAATATACTACGTGACTGTGCAATATACTAAATGGTTGTGCAATATACTACGTGGACATGCATATACATGCATATTCTAGAATACCTGATGCGTTAGAATCGGGCCACCATCTAGTATTCTTGATAACCATCCATGATAAAGCTGACAGCTGAGGGTTGCAGCCCGCAGCTGCCAGTTTTGCCATGCTGGTTATGAAAAATAGAACAGACCCTATGTTTAAAAAAATCTTTTTATTTACAGTGCAGCAGGCATAGGCTGATGGGAGTAGTACTCACATCAGGTGACGCTTTTGTGCCTGGAGGTAAACTTTTTACCGCCGGTCAAAGCTGCTGGCACTCTCACCAGCTGTAATAATCTTACTGCCAATCAGAGCCACCGGTGTTTCTCATGCTGCCATGCAGATTACTGTATGGGAAACATCCGATGTTCGGGGTGCCGAACCCGAACAGTAAATTGGACTAACTAGAGTAGTCCGTGTTCCCGGTCTGTGACCGAACAGTAGGTGAACTCTACTGTTCGGGTTCTCCCATCACTTCTCCTGACAAAGAAGTTGGTCCAACTTCAAAACACATTGAGAATAAACCACATAGTCAATCCTGCACAGTGTCTTCTGGATTCTTGAAGTACATCAGCAATGCAGACTACTACTCCTATCCTCCCACTACTTGCCAAGAACTTTTAGGGGACATGGACACCAGCGGCACAATAATCCAGGTTATCTCCCTCATTGTAGAGCTGGGATGTGATGGGCAGCCTGTCTGGGGATGTGGGCGCCCCTCACTGCTTTGCATTTTAGAACATTGCAGTAGGATGTGGGCCTCATCCTCGTTGCACCTTGTCCCTCTGTCTCCCCCCCCCCCTCTCCTTTTTCATCCAGTCTCTCTTTTTCACCAATGTTTCAGTCTTGTTTTCTCCTCTTTGCCATGCTCAGCCTCCCTCTGCTGATCCCTCTTTTTCTCATCATCTTTCCCAATCTCCTTTCATGTCTTCTCCTTATGACTCTCGGTCTCTGTTCTCCCCATTCCTGACTTTATTTCCCCTTTTCTGCTATTTGTTATCCCCTCTTACTTCCCCTCTATCGCAGTATCTCCCTCTATCGCTCTATTTCCCATCTCTCGCTTTCTTATATCTTCTCTATTTACAGCTCATCAGTTCTTTCATTTTCTGTATCTCGCTCTTTCTTCCTCAGTCTCTATATTTCCCTCTGTCTTTCTATCTCCTTTTTTCTTTCTTCCTTTCTCTCCCCTTCCTCTCCATCTCTTCTTCCTATCTTTCTCTAGCTGCGCATCTCTCTCACTTTACAGTATCTCTTTAACTTTATCTCCTCTCTTTTTTCTCTCCTTTCAGTCTGCCACCATTTCACTTATCCTCTTTGTTTGTCTGTTCTTCCCCCTCGTTCCTTTCTTTCCTTTCACTTCACTTCACTTCATCTCTCTCTTCATCCTTATGTCTCTCTACTTTTTTTTTCTTTCTTTCAAACCCTCTCTGTTCTCTCTCACTTCTTTCTTGTGCTGTCTTTTAACGTTCTTTCGTTATGGCTTTATTTATCTCTCTCTTTATTTATTTTCTTTTTTGCTCTATCACTTCTTCCTGTTTCTCTCCCACCTTTTCTCTCTCTTTCTTTCTTGCCAGTGTTCATCCTCTCACTCTTTCTCCCTCCCTTTTTATTTCTGTCTGTGCTTATCTCTCTCCCTCACTACCTCATGTTCTCTCCTTATTTTTCCTTCCTTCCCTCTCCTATTGATCTCTCCTTCCTTCCTATCTCTCTATGTCTCTCTCTTTATCTTTCTTTATCTCTCTTTTTCTTTCTTTCCTCGCGCCTATTTTCTTTTTCTTTTTTCTCTATCACTCCTTCCTTCCTTCTGTTTCTCTCCCACCTTTTCTCTCTCTTTCTTTCTTGCCAGTGTTCATCCTCTCACTCTTTCTCCCTCCCCTTTTCTTTCTGTCCTTATCTCTCTCCCTCCATCAGTCACTACCTCATTTTCTCTCCCTATTTTTCTTCCTTTCTATCTCTCTATGTCTCTTCCTTCCTTCCTTCCTTCCTATCTCTTCTCTTTCTCTCTTGTGACTCTTTCCTGACTCCTTCTGCCTTTGGCATCAATCTCAGTACTTTGCAGCCCAGTTTTGACTGGTGCCACAACACCCCTGAGTATTTCGGAAGTGAGTGAGCAGTCCTGTAATGTGAAAGGGTCAGAGGTCTGGAACGTCTCACACACTCGGTTCCTGTACTCGTTTCATTCATAGAGAACACACTGGGTGTAATCTGGGTGACTTATTGCAAAAAAGCCCTGCCCTTTCACCCAAGTTCCTTCAGCCTGTCCCATATGAAATGAAATGTGTGGCCTTAGCTGGGTCCCAGCGGACAGTAGCCCACCGTCACATCATAAAACTCGCACACACATAATTAAAGGGTTTGCACCATTGCTGAGGGGGCCCAGTCTGCATCACCCCTCGCCCCCCATGAGACGGTGGCCCCTGCAGGTCAGGTGGAGGTCATTGGCAGGGCATTGTGGATAAGAAGAATTGTTTCTCCTCTGTCCCAGAACATCCTTCCTCAATAAATCCCCAGCCCCTTTAATGAATGCGTTACCTTGTTTTCTATGTCAATCATTACATTTTTTTTTTGCATTCATAAAATTAAATTCGGTCATGTAGCAAAAGTTCCTGGAAGTGAGGAATCATGTGATGGCGTCTATCCACCGCCAATATCACAGCAAGGTCATCAATGGCCACCTGCTTTATGACATGGCAAAACCCCGGCTGTCAATGTCCCATTAATCCAAGTGTTAAACCTGTTTTGTGGCTCCATACATCTCCGCACACTCAGGATCACAACATTATATACAACCCCCCAATAATTGTGTTAGGCAGACAGAAAGGGAGAGTCACTTTACAAACCAGACACAGCACATGCAAAGCCCCCGCCTGTCGTCCCCTCACTGCCTCCCCTCGCTCTCCTACAAACTCTCCTGTATCTTTATACAGCCCCGTATTCGGAGAGTCACAGGATTTTCATTATTTCGCCCCCTGAACCCCGATACAAAGCCATCGACAAGTCACTAAAGTGTGGACTTTCAATTCTCATTCAAGAAGTTTACGACTGTATCACGTTACTCTTTAAAGGGGTCGTCAAAAACTTTTAAAAAGTTGTCTAATAGTTAAAATAATAATAACAATAGTAATAATATTAAAAGAACCATTACTTATCCGATGAACCTACGCCAGTGATCCCCACGGACCATCCGTCTGTTGATAGACTCAACACCGAAACTTGCCTGTCTGGCATGTGACCGCTGAGTGCAGTGACTGGTTGCAGCAGTAACAGGTCATTGATTCTGAAGCGGTACGTTCCTGCAGTATTGTATGTTCCTACCAGGGCTTGAGCAGGAGCTGAGCCTCAGCCATATACACCAAGTGCTTGCTGTATCATACAGCCGGCATCTGCTTCTAACAGCAGCAACCGGAGCTCACTCAGAACACTGCTGCTTAACCATTTAGATGTTGACCTCTGACAGCGATATTTCAATGGTTCAGTTGCCGATGATCCATGTTGCGATTGTGGGTTGCTGATGGGTGCTCATGAAGATCTCCATCTCTGCCATCTTTGTCCTCCCATGGAGCTCAGCCTTTGGGTGGGCTTCGTAGGACATCATCAATTTTACTATATACTGCATTGCTGGAGTATTGTAGTATATAGTACATGTGATCAAATAATCGCAGGTTCAAGGCCCTTAGAGGGTCTAAAAAATAAATTAAGTATTAACTAATAAATATTTTTAAAAATGTTAAAAATATTTAAAAAATATAAAAAAAGGAAAGTTTCCCATTAAAAATAAATAAAAAAAACCCGACAAAAATAAACACATTTGTTATTGTTGCATCTATAAAAGTCCTTACTGGTTAAATATAAAATTAATTAACCCATGCTAATAAGTCATAAAAAGAAAAAAAAATTGAAACTCCAGAATTACAATTTTTCGTTCCTCATCTTCCCCTAAAAAAGTGCAATAAACAGCTATCAAAAAGCGGCCCATATCCTAAATAAATTAAAACATCAGCCACAGAAAAAGCAAGCCCTCACACACATAGTAACATAGTTAGCAAGCAACATAGTTAGCAAGGCCGAAAAAAAACATTTGTCCATCCAGTTCAGCCTATATTCCGTCAGAATAAATCCCCAGATCTACGTCCTTCTACAGAACCTAATAATTGTATGATACAATATTGTTCTGCTCCAGGAAGACATCCAGGCCTCTCTTGAACCCCTCAACTGAGTTCACCATCACCACCTCCTCAGGCAAGCAATTCCAGATTCTCACTGCCCTAACAGTAAAGAATCCTCTTCTATGTTGGTGGAAAAACCTTCTCTGCTCCAGACACAGAGAATGCCTCCTTGTGACCATCACCTTCCTTGGTATAAACATCCTCGGAGAGATATTTGTATTGTCCCCTTATATACTTATACATGGTCATTAGATCGCCCCTCAGTCGTCTTTTTTTCTAGACTAAATAATCCTAATTTTGCTAATCTCTCTGGGTATTGTAGTCCCCCCATCCCCTCACACTAGTTCAATTATATCCTTCTCTGGTTCCCAAAACTGTACACAGTACTCCATGTGCGGTCTAACCTAGGATTTGTACAGAGGCAGTATAATGCTCTCATCATGTGTATCCAGACCTCTTTTAATGCACTCCATGATCCTGTTTGCCTTGGCAGCTGCTGCCTGGCACTTGCTGCTCCAGGTAAGTTTATCTTTAACTAGAATCCCCAAGTCCTTCTCCATGTGAGATTTACCCAGTGGTTTTCTGGTCAGTGTGTAATGGTGATATTGATTACTTCTTCCCATGTGTATAACCTTACATTTATCATTGTTAAACCGCATCTGCCACCTCTTGGCCCAAGTTTCCAATTTATCCAGATCCATCTGTAGCAGAATACTATCTTCTCCTGTATTGAAGATAGATCAGTATTTGTAAGCCAAAATTAGGAGTGGAACAACCAGAGAAAAAGTATAATAGAAACACGTCTCCCCTTCTGCATTTTTTCCCCCACTTCTTTTTTTGGCTTTATATATACTGATGTAAAATACTAACCAAATACTGAACGTAAGAACGTGGCCTAAGGGTACATACGCATATGTGAGATAAAAAATGTTGCCATGTGAGTGTCATGCAAGTACAATGCGATTTTCACACCTAGCATCGATTTACATCCGAATGCACTGCGATTGCTATTAGATTGCAAGTTCTCTCTTTTTACATACAGCAGTTCTCTGTCATTTACACATCGTTTTCAAATGAAATATTCGTCAAAACACACACACACACACGATAGAGATAGATAGATAGAAAACTGGAAATTCCTGTGTGCACAGTAAAATCACACTGACATGTTAGAATAGAATAGATATATACACATAGAATAGATGTATTTATACTGTATATACTCTATATATATGGTGACACACAGT
The DNA here is from genome assembly GCF_032444005.1 of Ranitomeya imitator. NCBI lineage: Eukaryota > Metazoa > Chordata > Amphibia > Anura > Dendrobatidae > Ranitomeya > Ranitomeya imitator. The sequence goes on from NC_091282.1 coordinate 79,998,112, forward strand.
GGTTGGACAGAATAATGGAAACACCAGGAAACATCAACAAAGTTAGTTTAATATGGTGTAGGTCCACCTTTTGTGGCGATTACAGCCTCAATTCTCCGAGGTATGAATTCATACAAGGTGTGAATTGTTTCCAAAGGAATTTTAGCCCATTCTGCAGTTAAAACACCCTCCAGTTCTTTGAGCGACGATGGCGGTGGAAATCGACGTCTAACTTGAATCTCTAAAATCGACCATAAATGCTCAATAATGTTGGGGTCTGGGGATTTTGGGGGCCAGATGAGATGCTCAACTTCATTAGAATGTTCCTCGTGCCATGCTTTAACGATTCTAGCTGTATGAATTGGTGCATTATCCTGTAAGATGGCGTTCCCCTCCGGGAACAGTGCTTGAACCATTGGATGCACTTGGTTGCCCAAAATGCCTTAATAATCTCGGCTGTTAATTCTTCCATGAAGGGATATCATTGGCCCTGCGGATGTCCACGAAATAGCACCCCAGATCATCACAGAACCTCCACCATGTTTTACGGTTGGGAGAAGGCAGTCTACATGGAATGCTTCTTTCGTCTGTCTCCAAACGTACACTTGGCCGGAGGTCAGAAATAGGGTAAACGATGATTCGTCTGAGAATATCACGTTTCCATTGCTCGAGGGACCAATTCTGGAGGTTTCTAATTTCTACACCACTGTAAAAGCTTGGAAACATTTGATATTGAGAGCAGCGGTTTTCTAATTGCAGCTCTTCCGTGGAATCCAGATTTGTGCAGCTCCCGACGAACAGTTTTTGTGGAAACTGGGTTCTGTAGGTGTTCATTGAGCTCAGCGGTGATTTTTGGAGCCGTGGTCTTGCGATCCTCTCTCACAATTCGCTTTAGAGTCTGACGGTCTCTCTCAGTCAACTTTGACTTTCGGCCGGACCTGTGCACTGCTGCAGATGTTTTTCCTTCTCTTTCAAACACAGTCATTACTTTGGAGACAGTACCTCTTGACACGCCAAGCATTCAGGCAATTTCGGTTACGAGCACCAACAATTTGGCCTCTTTGAAAATCCGAGAGGTCTGCCATTGGTATCAGGTTCTCATCAATGTTCTTACAATTATGCAAAACAAACAGTTAATTTACATACACATCACATAACACAAATAATCAACTATAAAACATTACCATATGTCACGGTTTGCATGTTTATCACGCTCGAAGATTATGATGCCAAAACGTTAGGTGTTTCCATTATTTTGTCCAACCCCTGTATATATATATATATATATATATATATATATATATGTCTTTATATTTCATAGAGAGATAGATAGAAGAATAACCAGTAATTCATTTGTCGGCCTCTGTAAAATAACTGCAGGAGCTGATGACAGGATAGAAGACATGGTTTACATACAGTAAATCCATGCAGAATAGTTCGATGTATAGATGTTTGTGATCAATACAATTAGTACAGTGTGTGTGCAAATTATGGCATTTTCCCACGCTCCACAGTTCACCGCAGTTCAAGCTGTGAGGGAGCGCAGCTTCAGTGATGACATAGCTAGTCACTGAAGCTCCGCTCTCAGCAGCTCATTCACCAGTGGTTTTCAGCTGCTCCTGAGTTTTTGTCTACTCTCAGATGCCTCCCCAAGACAAGAAAATGGGCCAGATCTAATATTCTATGCCTGTAGGGAAGGGAGTGGATAAACCTGACCATTACAACCCGCTCTACCATCTGGGCTGGGGTGGTGGACTCTGGCTGCAACCACATGTGGCCCATATGCAGGACAGGATTGCAAGGATAATGCCAATTGTGAGGGAGAGCCTCTTTTAAGTACAAGAGGCCCAGACAAGAATCTCCAGGACAGATATAGATGTACATCAGGGTAGATCAATGAGGACTGCTCAGTAGAAGACTTTAGTTGGTTGTCTGGGTACCATTCACCTTCCACTGCCAAGCACCTTGGCGGCAGCAGCAGACCTCCAAGCTCTTGTGCAGAAACTTCAAAAACTTTCAGAAGAAAAATGTAAGGAAGAAGACACCAATGTGTTCCTGGTGACCTGTCAGCTGTGTTTGGAGCTGGCAGTATTGTTAGAAATAATCAAGAATGAGAAAAATCAGGTCATCATCAGGCACATGGGCTGGAATCTCATCGGACCCATTACTCAGTGTATACAGAGATGTGCATTCAGAATTGAAGAGACGTCTGCTTACAAATGCTTCATGCTTTAATACAGTTGTGTAATCCTAAGGAGGTCTTGTTGAGAATCCTGGAGCAGATTGATAAAGCAGAGGAAGATCATATCAATTGGATCATTCTGCCACTACATATGTTCCTACTAAAACATGGAAACAGGAGATACTACTCAGTGGGTCTATCTCTAGCTACTGTCCATTCCCGGCTCTTGGCTCTCCCCACATTCTCCACCACATGTAGTAGATCAGCTCACTCAGATGTACATGGAGATAGACACTGGTTTATTACATATGCGGCATAAACCATGGTGAAATAAGAATAAACATGGCCCTTTGGGCAAAACAGGTCAAACAAAACAAAGTGGTAGCATAAAGCACAGTCCTTGTGGTAGCGGAGATCTGCCCACTCAGGGTTAGCAAAACACACAGTTCAGATTAGCATGATAACACCCTGTGTTATTGCTTTTATAAATTATACTTATAAAGCTAATACTAAAATATAGAATTAGCATAGATATATAGGTCGATTTAAATGTCCAAAATAATAAAGCACAAATAAATAGTTACAATAACAGCATAAACACAATTCTCTGGAGTTAGCCTCTCCAGACACACTGAACACTAAATGCCTCAGGAGGCCTACAATTTAAACCTCAGACCAAACCTAGGGATGGAGATAAGATGGACAACCTCCCACTCAGACTCAGCCCTTAAAATGGCCGATTAACCCTTCTCAACATATAGTGTGCTCAGGGGCGGACACAGACAGCTTGGGGCCCCTGTGCAGGAAATGTACCTGGGCCCCCCTCCTTTTAAAGCGACAAAGCTAAGGGACTGTGCTATACATAAGTGAGTACACTTTATACTAAGGGACTGTTATACATAATAATCGATAATAATGTCTTCCTCCACCTCCCCCTGTTCTTAAACCCATTATAAAATCCCCGCATCCCATTATTGCCCTCTCCCCCACCCCCATGATTTCTCTCTTCACAACCTACATTATTGCCTTCTCCCCCACCACCCCATATCATTGCCCATTCCACCACCTCCATCATTGCCTCCCCCCCCACCATTGTCCTTTCCACTGCCACCATCATTTCCTCCTGCCCCACCACCCCTATCATTGCCCTCTCCATTAATAATAATAATAATAATAATCTTTATATAGCGCCAACATATTAAGCAGCGCTTTACAATTTAACAGTTTCAAACACAACAGTCATAGGTAACCATGTTAACAATACAGTAATAAAGCATCAACCTAATCATTGTCTTCTGCCCCGTCACCCCCATCATTGCCCTCTCCTCCACCTACACACACACACACACACACACACACATCATTATTCACCTCTCTGCACACACACACACCTCACCTCTGCTCGCACGGTATCCTGAAGCCGCACCATCGCCGGCAGCTTCCTGTCTCACACAGCCACGGCGCTGAATGATGATGTCATTTAGCCGCTGCTATGTGGCAGGAAGCAGGATGGATCCATTCCCTGCCTTTTTCTCTTGCAGGCAGCGGAGCTGCAATCCCATGATGGCAATCTGGTCAGGGCCCCCCCGAAGCCGGATAAACTGGCCAGTTTGCCCTCATTATTAGCCACCCTGCAGGCAGGGCCGGTTTTAGGCAAAGTGGGGCCCTAGGCAAAGTTTAAAATGGGGCCTCAAATCCTAACATATCGCACATCACACAGAAGCATTTCGGTTGTATTTACAAGCGCTGAGTTCAGGCCACTAAAGGAGTGTGATCGACAATACTGAAGTCGTTCAACGCTTGCTTCCCGGCCTCTTTCCACCGTCTGAGAAAGAATGATGGGGACAGAACGGCGCAGCCTCATAGTATACAGCACTGCCCGCGTAGTATACAGTGCACCCAGCCTCATGGTATACAGCGCACCCAGCCTCATGGTATACAGCACACCCAGCCTCATGGTATACAGCGCACCCAGCCTCATGGTATACAGCGCACCCAGCCTCATGGTATACAGCGCACCCAGCCTCATGGTATACAGCGCACCCAGCCTCATGGTATACAGCGCAGCTCCCCAACCCCCCCCCCCCAGAATGGCCCCACAGTCCAGTACTCACTGTTATAGAGTAAAAAAACAAACAAACACATTCCTCACCTCACCTCGTGCCCGCGCTGCTTCCACCTCCTGCTCCTGTCGGCACACAGTGAGTGCGCGACAGTGTCTTTCAGAGCAGGCAGAGCGGGGAATGATGGGAGAGGGAGCGTCAGGTGACGTTCTCTCCTCCATCATTCATTGCTTTGAACTCTACCGGCAGACGCCGGTATAGTTCAACGCGGCGGGGGAGTCGGCGCTGGCGGCAGGCGGGCCCCCCTGCCTCACAGGGGCTACATAGCAGCTGTGTGATGTGCCGCTAGCTGGGGGCCCCTGGGGGAGCGAGGACCTAGGCAGCTGCCTGCCCCTAACGCCGGCCCTGCCTGCAGGGGCCCCCTGGAGCCTCCGGGCCCCTGTGCAGCCGCACAGGTTGAACAGGCGGTATGTCCGCCCATGAGTGTGCTGGAGGAAACTTCTGGGTTTCAATTCATTGCAGCTAATAGCCTCAGTAAAACATATTCTCCCCTCTAGCACTTTGCCAGTGACTTTGTCACAAGGGTTAAGAGGGACAATCCTTTAGGTTAATTCTAATGCGGTCCGCCCATGGTTTATAAAAACACATGGAAAAATATGATGGTTTTGCAGCGATTTTCTAAGACTCACAGCATATATTTCAGAATGATTATGCAATGCAGTTATTATCAAGAAGATACATCTACATTGAAGAGCAAAATCATGGCACTTGTCAGTGGTTAAATAGCAAATCATTCAATTTCTGTTTATTCCATGGGTCATATTCCCAGTATTAATGGATTGCCAGGTATTTCATCCATTTCTGTGTCATTGCTCTGGGTGGAATACATATAGCAAGCTTCAGGCGATATACTGTATTTTAATAAGAACGTGACATGCGACCACTCACATGAGGGAGTATAGAAATATCCAGATTTACATTTATCATATAACCTTGAAAGTTCTAAAACTAGATGTCCTAGATCCATGGAAAGATATATGCAGACAAATCTAAGGCTCCTATACTAAATATAGCTCCCATTTACCTCTAGTTCATCAATGACATTGTCTGGCAGCCAAGTTCTCACAGTATTCCCTCCCTTTTCCCCAATGTGATCTCGTCTGGGTTATATGAGCCATTCTACCTATTATCTATCTATCTATCTATCTATCTATCTATCTATCTATCTATCTATCTAATATTTATCTAGCTATCTCTCTATATACAAAAATGAAGGCAGAACTCCCAAAATAGAAAGTTAGAAACATTTAACAGCCCATAGTGAGGGCAATGTTTCGGTCCAACTGAGGAGCCAACTGGACCGAAATGTTGCTGTCACTATGGGCTATTAAATGTTTCTAATTTTCCAGCACCCCCTTACCATTGTTAAGGACATACTGTAACGGGAGTGGTGGAACCACTGTTCCTTGGAAGGGTGTGATTAGGTGAGCACCTGACTCTTCACAAGAGCCCCTGATGGAGGGGTTAGGTTTGGCTCCCGATGAACACCAGGTGCTACTCTAGGACAGAACTCGGACACACGGCAGCTGATCCCAAGGCACACGTAGCTGGAACGGCCCAGTAGGAGAGTGCAGCTGATATACAGATTGGCACAGCAGGTGCAGGCGGGTCCAGCTGATATACAGACTGGCACGGCAGGCGCAGGTGGGTCAGGCTGATATACAGACTGGCACAGCAGGTGCAGGCAGTTCTGGCTGGTACACAGATTGGCATGACAGATGTCTGCTCGAAGATGCACTTTTCATTCTTGGCGTACAGCCGGTTCTTCCTAAATCTCTGCAGAACCTGGCAAACATACCTCCTGTGTGTAGACAGATTCTAGAGAGAACACCGAAATATCGTCTAAGCAAACTACCAAACACGTGTAGAGAAGGTCCTGGAAGATGTCATTCACTAGTTCTTGAAAGACTGCAAATGCATTACAGAGTCCAAACGGCATAACACGATACTCATAATGGCCATCGCTGGTATTAAAGGCTGTCTTCCATTCATCTTCCTGGCATATTTGAATCATGTTATACACCCCCCGAAGGTCGAGTTTCGTGAAGACTCTGGAACATTTAAGACGATCAAACAGCTCGGAGATGAGATGCAGAGGATATTTATTTTTGATCGCTATTTGGTTGAGTCGCCTATAATCGATCGAAGGATAGGACAAGATCACAGAGAACCATCCTTTTTCTTTATAAAGAAGATTGCTGCTCCTGCCGGTGAGGAAGATTTCCAAATAAATCCCCTGGCACGATTCTCTTTAATATAAGGATTTAATTCAGCACTCCCATCCTGATTAAAATGGTAACAATTTATAAAATCAAGTTAAAATACATAAAAGAAACCTGACCCGTTTCAGGCACGATAAAGTGCCCTTAGTCATAGGACAGGGAAAAAGAATTAAACTTGGAAATGTAACAAGAAATTTGACCAATCCTGGAAACCCAGTGATTAATTGGAAATACACACAGGTGAAACAAAACACATGGGCGGCAGTATTAGACAAATAACAAGGATATAAGGAACACATACAGTATATGCAATTAATAAATGTAATGCAAATTGTTTCTATAGTTCTTTCCATTGGGGAACTTTGTATTCCAACGTGAAATCCAAAAGGCTTCTCTAAGGGCGAGTTCTCTTTTCCAGTTGCCTCCATGTTTAGGGCATGGCACCCTTTCTACTCCGAAAAATACAAAATGAGATAGATCACCATTGTGAACTGTGGCAAAGTGTTGCATGCCCCAGAATAACCACCAGTTTTACTATTGATAAAGAAGCTTATTGGATTTTACGTTTGAATACAAAGTTCCCCAATGGAATGAACTATAGAAATTATTTGTATTAATTGCATATACAACCCCTGGCAAAAATTATGAAATCACCGATCTTGGAGGATGTTCATTCAGTTGTTTAATTTTGTAGGAAAAAAGCAGATCACATTCATTGATGATATGGGGCTGCATGTCAGGTAAAGGCACTGGGGAGATGGCTGTCATTACATCTTCAATATATTCACAAGTTTATGTTGATATTTTGGACACTTTTCTTATCCCATCAATTGAAAGAATGTTTGGGGATCATGAAATCATTTTTCAAGATGATAAGGCATCCTGCCATAGAGCAAAAACTGTGAAAACATTCCTTGAAAAAAGACACATAAGGTCAATATCATGACCTGCAAGTAGTCCGGAACTCAATCCAATTGAAAATCTTTGGTTGAAGTTGAAGAAAATGGTCCATGAGAAGGCTCCAACCTGCAAAGCTGATCTGGCAACAGCAATCAGAGAAAGTTGGAGCCAGATTGATGAAGAGTCCTGTGTGACCCTCATTAAGTCCATGCCTCAGAGACTGCAAGCTGTAATAAAAGCCAGAGGTGGTGCAACAAAATACTAGTGATGTTTTGGAGTGTTTTTTTGTTTGTGTGTTTTTCATGATTCCATATTTTTTTCCTCAGAATTGAGTGATTGCATAATGTTTTCCTTATGCGTGTTTACAAAAAGTAACCATTACTGACCACCACAATTTTTGTTCTTGATTTCTTTTAGTGTTTCTTAAAGGGAACCTGTCACCCCCGTTTTTTGAGATTGAGCTATAAATACTGTTAAATAGGGCCTGCGCTGTGTGTTCCTATAGTGTATGTAGTGTACCCCGATTCCCCATGTATGCTGAGAAATAACTTACCAAAGTCGCCGTTTTCGCCTGTCAATCAGGCTGGTCAGGTCGGGAGGGCGTGGTGACATCGCTGGTTCTTCCTCAGCTTTACGTTGGTGGCGTAGTGGCGTAGTGGTGAACAAGCAGCGTGCGATCTGCGCTGTCATCCCTTTCGTCGGTGGGGGCGGCCATCTTCCTGGGGCCGCGCGTGCGCAGATCGAGTGCTCTGCTGCACGGGGCTTCAGGAAAATGGCCGCGGGATGCCGCGCGTGCGCATTAGAGATCGCGGCGGCCATTTTCCCAAAGCCGAGATGCAAACTCGGCTTTGGGAAAATGGCCGCCGCGATCTCTAATGCGCACGCGCGGCATCCCGCGGCCATTTTCCTGAAGCCCCGTGCAGCAGAGCACTCGATCTGCGCACGCGCGGCCCCAGGAAGATGGCCGCCCCCACCGACGAAAGGGATGACAGCGCAGATCGCGCGCTGCTTGTTCACCACTACGCCACTACGCCACCAACGTAAAGCTGAGGAAGAACCAGCGATGTCACCACGCCCTCCCGACCTGACCAGCCTGATTGACAGGCGAAAACGGCGACTTTGGTAAGTTATTTCTCAGCATACATGGGGAATCGGGGTACACTACATACACTATAGGAACACACAGCGCAGGCCCTATTTAACAGTATTTATAGCTCAATCTCAAAAAACGGGGTGACAGGTTCCCTTTAAAGCCAGTAAGTTGCCATTTGAAATGACTTTAGTTTTGTGCCATGTCTGTGATCTGCTTTTTTTTTAACAAAATTAAACAAATGAATGAACATCCTCCAAGGCCGGTGATTCCATAATTTTTGCCAGGGGTTGTATGTGTTACCATTTTAATCAGGATGGGAGTGCCAAATGAAATCCTTTCCTTTTCCTACTGTGGCTGCCTTCACTAACTGGATTGGCTCCTATGATTACCAACCACCCCGTACATTTCCAGGCTACGTTTGCAGCTCCCAGGACCTCCTCCTTTCCCTGTAATATACTTGGACATGGCTCAGGTTTCAGCCTGTGACAAGGAGTAGATTTTACCTTGTGGAGGGGAAGTAACAGGAAGAAGATCAATAGGGCAGTCATATGGCCTACAAGGTGGTAGCACATCACCCTCCTTTTTGTCAAAGACGTCAGCGTATGTCCAATATGCAGCAGGCAAGCTAGGTAAATTAGAAGAAGCTAGAGGTCAAGCAGGATGAATGGGAACTAGACAAGTCTCATTGCACTCATGTCCCCAACGGAGTGCTTCTCTGGATTTCCATTCCAAGACAGGCTCATTTCTCCACAGCCGTGGCACACCTAGAAGCTGAGGATGAGACAAACCTGACACAATGTAGAGAGGAATCGCCTCCGAGTGTAGCATTCCTACCCAAAGTTCCACAGGCTCAGTAATGAAAAGGGTGGTCTCGGAAATAGGTTTTCCATCCACTGATGAAACCACCAACGTATCCTGTAGAGAATGGATCGAGATTTTATATGACTCCACAATGGCCTGTTGGATGAGATTAACTGTGGAACCAGAATCCAGGTAGACTGACTTGAGAAAATGTATGTTGCCACAGGAAACGGATACAGTAAGAGTCAGAGAAAGAGAGGAGTGATTCTTGCCCAGGGTGGCCTTGCCAACAGTCCCTAGGAACTGGACTTTCCGGGAGTGGATTATATGCTCAAGACTGCCACAATATACGCATCTTCCTCTCTATTCTTGATAACCAGCCAAGATAAAGATGACAGCTGAGGGTTGCAGCCTGCAGCTGTCAGTTTTGCCAGTGCTGGTTATCAAAAATAGAACAGACCCCACATCACTTTTTTAAAATGTATTTATAGCGCAGGCGCCAGCTGATGAATACTCCTGTCAGCGGTGCCTGTTCTTGCTGTCATCAGCAACAGCAGGTGCATTATCCTTTCCTAAACCTGCTGTGAATGAATCTGTCCCTACCTCTATCCCTATTGTGTCAGAAGCAGTATCTTTCCTAAATCTGCTGTGTCTGAATCAGCACCTTTCTCCAAACCTGCTGTGTCTAATTCAGAGTCTGTCCTTACATTTAAGCCTGCTGTGTCAGAAGCAGTACCCTTTTCAAAACCTGCAGTATCTGCTTCCACACCTGCTGTGTCTTAAGGTACCTTCACAATAAATGACGCTGCAGCGATCCAGACAACGATCCGGATCGCTGCAGCGTCGCTATTTGGTCGCTGGAGAGCTGTTACACAGACCGCTCTCCAGCGACCAACGATGCCGGTAACCAGGGTAAACATTGGGTTACTAAGCGCAGGGCCGCGCTTAGTAACCCGATGTTTAGCCTGGTTACCATCCTAAAAGTAAAAAAAACAAACGCTTCATACTTACCTTCCGCTGTCTGTCCCTGGCGCTGTGCTTCTCTGTACTGGCTGTGAGCACAGCGGCCGGAAAGCAGAGCGGTGACGTCACCGATCTGCTTTCCGGCCGCTGTGCTCACAGTGAGTGCAGGAAAGCACAGCGCCGGAGGACAGACAGCGGAAGGTAAGTATGAAGCGTTTGTTTTTTTTACTTTTACGCTGGTAACCAGGGTAAACATCGGGTTACTAAGCGCGGCCCTGCGCTTAGTAACCCGATGTTTACCCTGGTTACCAGCGAAGACATCGCTGAATCGGTGTCACACACGCCGATTCAGCGATGTCAGCGGGAGAGCCAGCGACCAAACAAAGTTCTGGCCTTCTAGCCCCGACCAACGACATCACAGCAGGATTCTGATCGCTGCTCCGTGTCAAACTGAACGATATCGCTAGCCAGGATGCTGCAACGTCACGGATCGCTAGCGATATCGTTTAGTGTGAAGGTACCTTTAATCCGTGTTGCCCTCCATACCTGCTGTCTTTGAATCTGTCATTACCTCTAAGCCTGCTGTGTCAGGAGCAGTACCCTTTCCTAAACCTGTGTCTGAATCAGGTCTATCTACAAACTTGTTGTGTCTGATCAAGTATTAACCTGCAACCTTTATCTGTGCTCCTTGTATGCACCTGCTCCTCCGAACCTGTCTGCCCTTGCGGTTCCATTCCTGCCAGCGCCAGCAGTTTCCTGCCTGTTTGCACCTTCAGTTCCCTGTCTGCCCGCGCCTGCAGTTCTGTGCCTGTATGCACCTGTGGTTCCAACCATGTTTGCACCAGCAGTCCCATTCATGCCTGCACCTGCGACTCCCTGCCTATCCACACCTGCGCTTCTGTTCCTGTGTTGTGAATTCTGCTTTTGGGTTCCCTCCAGTGGTTGTAGGTGGGAATGCAGTTGTCTCTGAGTCGCAGTCCTGGCCACGTGTATCTGCTGATTGCAGTTCTGACTGGGATATTTAGGTGTGCAGGATTCTTTGGTCCTTGCCAGTTGTCAATGTTTCTTGTGAAGTGTTGGATCACTTTCTGGCTTCTCCTGCTTAGCTGCCAATTCAGCAAAGATAAGTGTCTGTTTCTTTTTCTGTGGCACACATGCAGTGTGCTTATAGTCTGTGCTATTCATTTGTTTTTCTCTTGTCCAGCTTAGACTGTGTCAGTGTTTTCTCAGTCTTGTTGGATTCTCTGGAGTTGCAGATATACGTTCCACATCTTTAGTTAGATGGTGGAGTTTTTGTATTTTCTGCTGTGGATATTTTTGGAAGGATTTTTAATACTGACCGCTTTGTATCCTGTCCTATCCTTTCCTGTCTTGCTAGTGTGGCCTCATTTGCTAAATCCTGTTTCCTGCCTACGTGTGTCTTTTCCTCTACTACTCACAGTCAATATTTGTGGGGGGCTGCCTATCCTTTGGGGTTCTGCTCTGAGGCAAGGTAGAATTCCTATTTCCATCTATAGGGGTATTTAGTCCTCCGGCTGTGTCGAGGTGTCTAGGTTTTGTTAGGCACACCCCACGGCTACTTCTATTTGCGGTGTTAAGATCAGGGTTTGCGGTCAGTATAGTTACCACCTACTCCAGTGAAAGTTTTCATGCTGCTCCAAGGCCACCAGATCATAATGGTACAACTGGCCAATAATGAGTTAAATGCATCTCAGAAGAAGGGAAGAAAGGTCTTGAGCCATTTTTTTTTTCTTCAGTCTACTTTGTCTTCTCCTCCCTTTTTATCTCTGGGTGGCTGAAGAGCCTTGTGCTAGCATGAATGTTCAGGAATTAGCTTCTCGTGTAGACCAGCTTGCTGCTAGGGTACAGGGTATTTCTGATTATATTGTTCAGACTCCTGTTTTAGCACTGAAGATTCCTACTCCTGATTTGTTTTTTGGTGACAGGTCCAAATTTTTGAGTTTTAAAGACAACTGTAAACTGATTTTTGCTTTGAGACCTTGATCCTCCGGTGATTCCATTCAGCAGGTTAAAATCGTCATCTCCCTGCTGCGTGGCGACCCGCAGGATTGGGCATTTTCCCTGGAATCTGGGAATCCGGCTTTGCTTGATGTAGACTCCTTTTTTCAGGCTTTGGGATTGTTATATGATGAACCTAATTCTGTGGATCAAGCTGAGAAGACCTTGTTGGCCCTGTCTCAGAGTCAAGAGGCGGCAGAATTGTATTGTCAGAAATTCAGAAAATGGTCGGTGTTGACTAAATGGAATAATGATGCTTTGGTGGCAATTTTCAGAAAGGGTCTTTCTGAATCCATTAAAGATGTTATGGTGGGGTTTCCCACGCCTTCCGGTCTGGGTGATTCTATGTCTCTGGCCATTCAGATTGACCGGCGCTTGCGGGAGCGCAGAACTGTGCGCTGTGGCGTTATCCTCAGAGCAAATTCCTGAGCCAATGCAGTGTGATAGGATTCTGTCTAGAACGGAACGACAAGGTTTCAGATGTCAGAATAGGTTGTGTTATTATTGTGGCGACGCTTCTCATGTCATTTCTGTCTGCCCTAAGCGGACAAAGAGGATCGCCAGTTCAATTACCATCAGTACTGTTCAACCTAAATTTTTGTTATCTGTGTCCTTGATCTGCTCATTGTCATCATTTTCTGTCATGGCGTTTGTGGATTCAGGCGCCGCCTTGAACTTAATGGACTTTGAATTTGCCAAGCGTTGTGGTTTTCCCTTGCAGCCTTTGCAGAACCCTATTCCTTTAAGGGGCATTGATGCTACACCCTTGGCTAAAAATAAGCCCCAGTTTTGGACACAGGTGACCATGCGCATGGCGCCAGCCCATCAGGAAGATTGTCGATTTCTGGTGTTGCATAATTTGCATGATGCTATCGTGCTGGGTTTTCCGTGGTTGCAGGTACATAATCCTGTGTTGGATTGGAAGTCCATGTCTGTGACTAGTTGGGGTTGTCAGGGGGCTCATAATGATGTTCCTTTGATGTCAATCTCCTCTTCTTCCTCTTCTGAAATTCCAGAGTTTTTGTCTGATTTTCAGGATGTATTCGATGAGCCCAAGTCGAGTTTCCTTCCACCGCACAGGGACTGCGATTGTGCTATTGACTTAATTCCAGGCTGTAAGTTTCCTAAGGGTCGACTTTTCAACCTGTCTGTGCCTGAACATACCGCTATGCGGAGCTATATTAAGGAGTCTTTGGAGAAAGGGCATTTTCGACCATCTTCTTCACCGTTGGGAGCGGGGTTCTTTTTTGTTGCTAAAAAAGATGGTTCCTTGAGACTCTGTATTGATTATCGCCTCTTGAATAAGATCACGGTCAAGTTTCAATACCCTTTACCTTTGCTTTCCGATTTGTTTGCTAGGATTAAGGGAGCTAGTTGGCTTACGAAAATTGACCTTCGGGGGGCATATAATCTTGTTCGTATTAAGCAGGGTGATGAATGGAAAACTGCGTTTAACACGCCCGAATGCCATTTTGAATACCTTGTGATGCCAATCAGACTCTCTAATGCTCCATCTGTTTTTCAGTCCTTCATGCATGATATCTTCCGGACTTATCTTGATAAATTCTTGATTGTATATTTGGATGATATTTTGATTTTTTCCGATGATTGGGAGTCTCATGTGCAACAGGTCAGGATGGTATTTCAGATCCTTCGTGACAATGCTTTGTTTGTGAAAGGGTCTAAGTGTCTCTTTGGGGTGCAGAAGGTTTCTTTTTAGGGCTTTATTTTTTCTCCCTCGTCTATAGAGATGGATCCGGTTAAGGTTCAGGCCATTCATGATTGGATTCAGCCCACATCCGTGAAGAGCCTTCAGAAATTTTTGGGTTTTGCAAATTTTTATCGCTGTTTCATTGCTAATTTTTCCAGCGTGGTTAAACCCTTAACATAGTAACATAGTTAGTAAGGCCGAAAAAAGACATTTGTCCATCCAGTTCAGCCTATATTCCATCATAATAAATCCCCAGATCTACGTCCTTCTACAGAACCTAATAATTGTATGATACAATATTGTTTTGCTCCAGGAAGACATCCAGGCCTCTCTTGAACCCCTCGACTGAGTTCGCCATCACCACCTGCTCAGGCAAGCAATTCCAGATTCTCACTGCCCTAACAGTAAAGAATCCTCTTCTATGTTGGTGGAAAAACCTTCTCTCCTCCAGACACAAAGAATGCCCCCTTGTGCCCGTCACCTTCCTTGGTATAAACAGATCCTCAGCGAGATATTTGTATTGTCCCCTTATATACTTATACATGGTTATTAGATCGCCCCTCAGTCGTCTTTTTTCTAGACTAAATAATCCTAATTTCGCTAATCTATCTGGGTATTGTAGTTCTCTTGACCGATTTGACGAAGAAAGGCGCTGATGTGGCGAATTGGTCCTCTGCGGCTGTCTCTGCCTTTCAGGAGCTTAAAAGTCGATTTACTTCTGCTCCGGTGTTGCGCCAACCGGATGTTTCTCTTCCGTTTCAGGTTGAGGTTGACGCTTCTGAGATTGGGGCAGGGGCCGTTTTGTCTCAGAGGGATTCTGTTGGTTCCTTAATGAAACCGTGTGCCTTCTTTTCCCGTAAGTTTTCGCCTGCTGAATGCAATTATGATGTCGGCAATCGGGAGTTGTTGGCTATGAAGTGGGCATTTGAGGAGTGGCGACATTAGCTTGAGGGAGCTAAGCACCATATTGTGGTCTTGACCGATCATAAGAATCTGATTTACCTCGAGTCTGCCAAACGGCTGAATCCTAGACAGGCTTGATGGTCCTTGTTTTTTTCCCGTTTTGATTTTGTGGTCTCGTACCTTCCGGGTTCTAAGAATATTAAGGCTGATGCCCTCTCTATGAGTTTTTTGCCTGATTCTCCTAAGGTCTTAGAACCGGTCGGTATTCTGAAAGAAGGGGTGGTCCTTTCTGCCATTTCCCCTGATTTACGACGGGTTCTTCAGGAATTTCAGGCTGACAAACCTGACCGCTGTCCTGTGGGGAAACTGTTTGTTCCTGACAGATGGACTAGTAGAGTGATTTCTGAGGTTCACTGTTCCGTGTTGGCTGGTCATTCTGGCATTTTTGGTACCAGAGACTTGGTTGGTAGGTCCTTTTGGTGGCCTTCTTTGTCGCGTGATGTGCGTTTTTTTGTGCAATCCTGTAGGACTTGTGCGCGGGCCAAGCCTTGTTGTTCCCGTGCTAGTGGGTTGCTTTTGCCATTGCCAGTCCCTGAGAGGCCCTGGACGCATATTTCGATGGATTTTATTTCTGATCTTCCGGTCTCCCAGAAGATGTCTGTTATCTGGGTTGTTTGTGACCGGTTCTCTAAGATGGTTCATTTGGTGCCTTTGCCTAAATTGCCTTCCTCTTCAGATTTGGTTCCGTTGTTTTTTCAGCATGTGGTTCGTTTGCATGGTATTCCGGAGAATATTGTGTCCGACAGAGGTTCCCAGTTTGTTTCTAGGTTTTGGCGGGCCTTTTGTGCTAGGCTGGGCATTGATTTGTCTTTTTCTTCTGCATTTCATCCTCTGACAAATGGCCAGACCGAGCGAACTAATCAGACTTTGGAGACTTATTTGAGATGCTTTGTGTCTGCTGATCAAGATGATTGGGTGGCCTTCTTGCCATTGGCCGAGTTTGCCCTTAATAATCGGGCTAGTTCGGCTACTTTGGTTTCGCCTTTCTTTTGTAATTTTGGTTTTCATCCTCATTTTTCTTCTGGGCAGGTTGAGCCTTCTGACTGTCCTGGTGTGGATTCTGTAGTTGACAGGTTGCAGCAGATTTGGGCTCATGTGGTGGACAATTTGGTGTTGTCTCAGGTGGAGGCTCAACGTTTTGCTAACCGTCGTCGGTGTGTTGGTTCCCGGCTTCGGGTTGGAGATCTGGTCTGGTTGTCTTCCCTTCATGTTCCTATGAAGGTTTCTTCCCCTAAGTTTAAGCATCGGTTTATTGGTCCTTATAAGATTTCTGAGATTATTAATCCGGTGTCTTTTCGTTTGGCGCTTCCGGCCTCTTTTGCTATCCATAATGTCTTCCATAGATTTTTATTGCGGAAATATTTGGTGCCCGTTGTTCCCTCTGTTGATCCTCCGGCCCCTGTGTTGGTTGATGGAGAGTTGGAGTATATGGTTGAGAAGATTTTGGATTCTCGTTTTTCGAGGCGGAGGCTTCAGTACCTTGTCAAATGGAAGGGTTATGGCCAGGAGGATAATTCTTGGGTTTTTGCCTCTGATGTCCATGCTGCTGATTTGGTCCGTGCCTTTCATCTGGCTCATCCTGATCGTCCTGGGGGCCCTGGTGAGGGTTCGGTGACCCCTCCTCAAGGGGGGGGGGGGGGTACTGTTGTGAATTCTGCTTTTGGGTTTCTTCCAGTGGTTGTAGGTGGGAATGCAGTTGTCTCTGAGTCGCAGTCCTGGCCACGTGTATCTGCTGATTGCAGTTCTGACTGGGATATTTAGGTGTGCAGGATTCTTTGGTCCTTGTCAGTTGTCAATGTTTCTTGTGAAGTGTTGGATCACTTTCTGGCTTCTCCTGTTTAGCTGCCAATTCAGCAAAGATAAGTGTCTGTTTCTTTTTCTGTGGCACACATGCAGTGTGCTTATATTCTGTACTATTCATTTGTTTTTCTCTTGTCCAGCTTAGACTGTGTCAGTGTTTTCTCAGTCTTGTTGGATTCTCTGGAGTTGCAGATATACGCTCCACATCTTTAGTTAGATGGTAGAGTTTTTGTATTTTCTGCTGTGGATATTTTTGGAAGGATTTTTAATACTGACCGCTTTGTATCCTGTCCTATCCTTTCCTGTCTTGCTAGTGTGGCCTCATTTGCTAAATCCTGTTTCCTGCCTACGTGTGTCTTTTCCTCTACTACTCACAGTCAATATTTGTGGGGGGCTGCCTATCCTTTGGGGTTCTGCTCTGAGGCAAGGTAGAATTCCTATTTCCATCTATAGGGGTATTTAGTCCTCCGGCTGTGTCGAGGTGTCTAGGTTTTGTTAGGCACACCCTACGGCTACTTCTAGTTGCGGTGTTAAGATCAGGGTTTGCGGTCAGTATAGTTACCACCTACTCTAGTGAAAGTTTTCATGCTGCTCCAAGGCCACCTGATCATAACATTCCTGTCCGTGCCTGCGGTTCTATGCCTGTCTGCATCTGCAGTTCCTTTCCTGTTCAACATTTAGGATTTTAGTGTCTAGCTTGTTTTTAAGCTGCTAAGTCCGCTGTCAGGTCATGTCTGTACCCAAACCCTCCCAGGGGTTGTCTGGCCCAGGCCTGAACTCTGAACCTATACCTGAGTCCATCCTGTGTTCCAGTATCTGACCAGTCTGAACCTGTACTTATACCTGAATCCATCCTGTGATCCAGAATCTGACCAGTCTGAACCTGTACCTATACCTGAATCCATCCTGTGTTCCAGAACCTGACCAGTCTGAACCTGTACCTATTCTGTCTTGTGTTTTAGAACCTGACCAGTCTTGCACTGTTCTGATACCCTGAGTCCATCCTGCCCGGTGATCCTGAACTTGTGTAGTCTGAACTGTGTCCAATTCTGTTATCCTGTCCTGCCAGTTACTCTGAGCCTACCTGACCCTTGGGGTCGCAGCTGCAGTACAGGGCTCTGTCTAGGGCCGGGGTCACACTTGCGAGTGTAATGCGAGTCTCTCGCATCAATTCCCGGCATTGCCGCTGGCGGTTCAGACCGGAGCATTCAGCTGCATAGACATACATGCAGCCGCACGCTCTGGTCCCGAGTGCCGGTGGCACTGCCTGGCATTGATGTGAGAGACTCGCGCATGTTTCTTGCATAACACTCGCAAGTGTGACCCCGACCTAACAGTGGTACCTAAAGACTACGTGCAGCTCGAGTCTGACTCCACCATCAGGAGTTCCAGTGAACAGGAAGCTGCTTAGCCATGTCCCATCCCAGGTAAGCCCGGTCCTGTGGCACAGTGGGTCAGAGAATCATGTGCGCCATCTGCGGGTGTGTCACTGATGGTATGGTGGTTCTGGTGATGTATTCCTGTATTGATGGTGGTCCCTTTGAAAGAGTGACGATCGCAGTGAGAAAACAGGCAGACTGAGACACAGACATTTTCTGTTAGGCTCACATGTGCACAGCTCAGGACAACTATTTAATTTCCTCCATGGTGCTCCGTCTTCTCTCTGCAGTGAAGAACAGAAGTCCATCATTGTGTGCTGTGTATGGGAGCTATCCTAGTAGCTAGTCTCCTCCCACCAGCTCAGAGTCAATTGCAAATTAAGAGATAGAGCCAGTGGAGGGAAAAACTGGTAAAATGCCAGATATAAGTGATAAAATAGCCAGAATCATTCCTTATCTGAAAAGGACAGCTTATTTTTAAAAATTACTTGGGTACAGTTACACTTTCAGTTAAAACAGTGAGGGATGGAGTGGTCATTTGGAAATTACAACAGTACCTGTAGGTTTAAAGCCAAGAGGTGTCCATGATCTTTTAGCTACAACACTGATCTTTTCATGGGTTCATCAAACCTGTTTTATTCGCCCATCCCAAGTGTATCATAGCTAGTTTGGGTCTTATACTCTGAGTAACCTCAGCTATGATACATCCTAAGATTAGATACTTTCTATCTCATCTATTCTTGTAAAACCTTATAATAATCCTCAGTCAGGATAATGGACTCCATGATTCAATATGTAGCTGGGTTTCCATTTCCAGATTCGATGTTGATTCGGGCTGAATGTTAAATGCTGTAGGTGTTGTCTTAATGAGTTAACAGGATGCCGGCTAGGGAAAGTATGCAAATAAGCTGTTCCCATTTAGGAGAAAAGATTCCTGGGAAAAGCAATTTTCACGGCAGCCCTTTGGGACAATGCTTTAACTGCGGGACTTAGAGCATGACAACATTAAACTCGGGACAATCCTTGTTTTATTCAGTCAGATCTTTATGAAGCACATAGTGACGGATTCACCTAGTTTTGCTTTCCTCTTCCATTTATTCACTTCCTAAGTCGTCCCCTATACCAAAAAATATACACATTTACATGCAAATCAAGCAAAAAAAAAAAAAAAAGGTTGACACTGACTGCTGCAGACTAATTGATTACCGCGATCAGGAAACTTTATTTCATGGAAAACACTAACGGTCCGTGAGAAACGTATAAAAGAGATTAATATTTCTATGTATGAAAGTATGAGAACATTTAGAAGAGGAAGAAGAAACAATTCTTACATCTTTATTGCAGAAGATCTCTACTGTCCTACAAAGATGTAAGAGGCACAAATACTACAGTATAAGCCATATGATTACTATCACAGTTGGTTAAAAAAAAATGCAACCAATTATCAAGGGGGGCACTTAACTGGTCTTTCCATGTCAGGACAAACTTTCACTAAGGTCTGCGATGCACAGTCAGTCCGTTACTCCATTACTGAGAAATTAGTACTATTTGTATATCTGAAGCCTCCGTCACTCCAGCTCTATTCCTCTCCAAGTTCCGCCTTCTCCTGCTTGAATGACAGCTCATTTGCTTAAAGTCACATCACATAGCATGGAGATTGTGAGCCAAGCAGGAGAAGGCACTGCAAGGTAGGGAATAGAGCTGGAGTGACAGTGGCTTCAGATTTACAAATCGCTCTTCGTCCTAATTTGCATATCGATTCAAAGGCTGATTTCTCAGTAATGGAGAAATTGACTGGCCTTGAAACCATAATGCTGGACTTTTTTGAAAGAGCTACAGTGAAGGAAATAAGTATTTGATCCCTTGCTGATTATGTAAGTTTGCTGTTGTGAATTCTGTTGTCGAACTCCCTCCTGTGGTCGCGAATGGTACTTCGGCGAGTTCTGTCCATGGACTCCCTCTGGTGGCTGTGAGTGAAGCTGCTGCTTCTGAGGTTTCTTGCACAGGTGACGTGGTTTATCCTTTGGTTGGCTGCTCTATTTAACTCCACTCAGATCGTTACTCCATGCCAGCTGTCAATGTTCCTGCATTGGTTCAGTTAGCTCTTGGATCTTTCTGGTGACCTGTCTTCTCCAGCAGAAGCTAAGTTCCTGATAGTTATTATTTGTTCATTGTTTCCTTGTCCAGCTGGTTATCATGATTTTGTCTTGCTAGCTGGAAGCTCTGGGATGCAGAGTGGCACCTCCGCACCGTGAGTTGGTGCAGAGGTCTTTTTGCACACTCTGCGTGGTCTTTTGTAGTTTTTGTGCTGACCGCAAAGATACCTTTCCTATCCTCTGTCTGTTTAGTAAGTCTGGCCTCCCTTTGCTGAAACCTCTTTCATTTCTGTGTTTGTGACTTCATCTTTACTCACAGTCAATATATGTGGGGGGCTGCCTTTTCCTTTGGGGAATTTCTCTGAGGCAAGGTAGGCTTTATTTTCTATCTCTAGGGCTAGCTAACTCTTAGGCTGTGAAGAGGCATCTAGGGAGAGTCAGGAACGCTCCACGGCTATTTTTAGTTGTTTTGATAGGATTAGGGCTTGCGGTCAGCAGAGCTCCCACATCCCAGAGCTTGTCCTGTGTGAGTTTAACTATCAGGTCGTTCCAGGTGCTCCTAACCACCAGGTCATAACAGTACAGCTGGCCCAAAGTATTAATGCATCTCAATAGAGGGATAAGAGAAGTTCTGAGACCATTTTTTTTTCTTTGCACTGTGTTTTGTCTTTCTTTTCCCCTAAACCTTTGGGTGGTTCAGGACACAGGTGTAGATATGGACATTCAAGGTCTGTCCTCTTGTGTGGATCATCTCACTGCAAGGGTACAAAACATTCAAGATTTTGTGGTTCAGAATCTTATGTTAGAGCCTATAATTCCTATTCCTGATTTATTTTCTGGGGATAGATCTAAGTTCTTGAATTTCAAAAATAATTGTAAACTGTTTCTAGCCTTGAAACCCCGCTCCTCTGGTGACCCCGTTGAACAAGTAAAAATCATTATTTCTTTGTTGCACGGAGACCCTCAAGACTGGGCATTTTCCCTTGCGCCAGGAGATCCTGCATTGCGTGATGTTGATGCATTTTTTCTGGCGCTTGGATTGCTTTATGATGAACCAAATTCAGTGGATCAGGCAGAGAAAATCTTGCTGGCTTTGTGTCAGGGTCAGGATGAAGCGGAGGTGTACTGTCAGAAGTTTAGAAAGTGGTCTGTGCTTACTCAGTGGAATGAGTGTGCCCTGGCGGCAATTTTCAGAAAGGGTCTTTCTGAAGCCCTTAACCCCTTCATGACCCAGCCTATTTTGACCTTAATGACCTGGCCGTTTTTTGCAATTCTGACCAGTGTCCCTTTATGAGGTAATAACTCAGGAACGCTTCAACGGATCCTAGCGGTTCTGAAATTGTTTTTTCGTGACATATTGGGCTTCATGTCAGTGGTAAATTTAGGTCAATAATTTATACGTTTATTTGTGATAAAAATGGAAATTTGGCGAAAATTTTGAAAATTTCGCAATTTTCACAATTTGAATTTTTATTCTGTTAAACCAGAGTTATGTGGCACAAAATAGTTAATAAATAACATTTCCCACATGTATACTTTACATCAGCACAATTTTGGAAACAAAATTTTTTTTTGCTAGGAAGTTATAAGGGTTAAAATTTGACCAGCGATTTCTCATTTTTACAACGAAATTTACAAAACCATTTTTTTTAGGGACCACCTCACATTTGAAGTCAGTTTACGGGGTCTATATGGCTGAAAATACCCAAAAGTGACACCATTCTAAAAACTGCACCCCTCAAGGTGCACAAAACCACATTCAAGAAGTTTATTAACCCTTCAAGTGCTTCACAGCAGCAGAAGCAACATGGAAGGAAAAAATGAACATTTAACTTTTTAGTCACAAAAATTATCTTTTAGCAACAATTTTTTTGATTTCACAATGGTAAAAGGAGAAACTGAACCATGAAAGTTGTTGTCCAATTTGTCCTGAGTACGCTGATACCTCATATGTAGGGGTAAACCACTGTTTGCGCGCACGGCAGGGCTTGGAAGGGAAGGAGCGCCATTTGACTTTTTGAATGAAAAATTGGCTGCACTCTTTAGCGGACACCATGTCACGTTTCGAGAGCCCCCGTGTGCCTAAAAATTGGAGCTCCCCCACAAGTGACCCCATTTTGGAAACTAGACACCCCAAGGAACTTATCTAGATGCATAGTGAGCACTTTGAACCCCCAGGTGCTTCACAAATTGATCCGTAATAATGAAAAAGTACTTTTTTTCACAAAAAAATTCTTTTAGCCTCATTTTTTTCATTTTCACATGGGCATCAGGATAAAATGGATCCTAAAATTTGTTGGGCAATTTCTCTTGAGTACACCGATACCTCACATGTGGGGGTAAACCACTGTTTGGGCACATGGAAGGCTCGGAAGGGAAGGAGCGCCATTTGACTTTTTGAATGAAAAATTATCTCCATCGTTAGCGGACACCATGTCGCGTTTGGAGAGCCCCTGTGTGCCTAAACATTGGAGCTCCCCCACAAGTGACCCCATTTTGGAAACTAGACCACCCAAGGAACTTATCTAGATGCCTAGTGAGTACTTTAAACCCTCAGGTGCTTCACAAATTGATCTATAAAAATGAAAAAGTACTTTTTTTTCACAAAAAATTTCTTTTCGCCTCAATTTTTTCATTTTCACATGGGCAATAGGATAAAATGGATCCGAAAATTTGTTGGGCAATTTCTCCCGAGTACGCCGATACCTCATATGTGGGAAAAAAACACTGTTTGGGCGCACCGCAGAGCTTGGAAGAGAAAGGGCACACGGCAGGGCTCGGAAGGGAAGGTGCGCCATTTGACTTTTTGAATGGAAAATTAGCTCCAATTGTTAGCGGACACCATGTCGCGTTTGGAGAGCCCCTGTGTGCCTAAACATTGGAGCTCCCACACAAGTGACCCCATTTTGGAAACTAGATCCCCCAAAGAACTTATCTAGATGCATATTGAGCACTTTAAACCCCCAGCTGCTTCACAGAAGTTTATAACGCAGAGCCATGAAAATAAAAAATAACTTTTCTTTCCTCAAAAATGATTTTTAGCCTGGAATTTCCTATTTTGCCAAGGGTATTAGGAGAAATTGGACCCCAAATGTTGTTGTCCAGTTTGTCCTGAGTACGCTGATACCCCATATGTGGGGGTAAACCACTGTTTGGGCGCACGGCAGGGCTCGGAAGGGAAGGCACGCCATTTGGCTTTTTAAATGGAAAATTAGCTCCAATCATTAGCGGACACCATGTCACGTTTGGAGAGCCCTTGTGTGCCTAAATATTGGAGATCCCCCACAAATGACCCCATTTTGGAAACTAGACCCCTAAAGGAACTTATCTAGATGTGTGGTGAGGACTTTGAGCCCCCAAGTGCTTCACAGAAGTTTATAACGCAGAGCCATGAAAATAAAATAAAAAATTATTTTCTCAAAAATGATCTTTCAGCCTGCAATTTTTTATTTTCCCAAGGGTTACAGGAGAAATTTGACCCCAAAAGTTGTTGTCCAGTTTCTCCTGAGTACGGTGATACCCCATATGTGGGGGTAAACTACTGTTTGGGCACATGCCGGGGCTCGGAAGTGAAGTAGTGACGTTTTGAAATGCAGACTTTGATGGAATGCTCTGCGGGCGTCACGTTGCGTTTGCAGAGCCCTTGATGTGGCTAAACAGTAGAAAACCCCCACAAGTGACTCCATTTTGGAAACTAGACCCCGAAAGGAACTTATCTAGATGTGTGGTGAGCACTTTGAACCCCCAAGTGCTTCACAGAAGTTTATAACGCAGAGCCGTGAAAATAATAAATATGTTTTCTTTCCTCAAAAATAATTATTTAGCCCAGAATTTTTTAATTTTCCCAAGGGTAACAGGAGAAATTTGACCCAAATATTTGTTTCCAGTTTCTCCTGAGTACGGTGATACCCCATATGTGGGGGTAAACTACTGTTTGGGCACATGCCGGGGCTCGGAAGTGAAGTAGTGACGTTTTGAAATGCAGACTTTGATGGAATGCTCTGCGGGCGTCACGCTGCGTTTGCAGAGCCCCTGGTGTGCCTAAACAGTAGAAACCCCCCACAAGTGACCCCATTTTAGAAACTAGACCCCCCAAGGAACTTATCTAGATATGTGGTGAGCACTTTGAACCCCCAAGTGCTTCACAGACGTTTAAAACGCAGAGCCGTGAAAATAAAAAATCATTTTTCTTTCCTCAAAAATGATGTTTTAGCAAACATTTTTTTATTTTCACAAGGGTAACAGGAGAAATTGGACCCCAATAATTGTTGCGCAGTTTGTCCTGAGTATACTGGTACCCCATATGTGGGGGTAAACCACTGTTTGGGCACACGTCGGGGCTCGGAAGTGAGGGAGCACCATTTGACTTTTTGAATACAAGATTGGCTGGAATCAATGGTGGCGCCATGTTGCGTTTGGAGACCCCTGATGTGCCTAAACAGTGGAAACCCCTCAATTCTAACTCCAACACTAACCCCCCACACGCCTAACCCTAATCCCAACTGTAGCCATAACCCTAATCACAACCCTAACCGCAACACAACCCTAACAACAACCCTAACCCCAACACACCCCTAACCACAACCCTAACCCCAACACACCCCTAACCCTAACCACAACCCTAATTCCAACCCTAACCCTAAGGCTATGTGCCCACGTTGCGGATTCGTGTGAGATTTTTCAGCATCATTTTTGAAAAATCCGCGGGTAAAAGGCACTGCGTTTTACCTGCGGATTTACCGTCGATTTCCAGTGTTTTTTGTGCGGATTTCACCTGCGGATTTCACCGGAGGAACAGGTGTAAAACGCCGCGGAATCCGCACAAAGAATTGACATGCTGCAGAAAATACAATGCAGCGTTTCCGCGTGGTATTTTCCGCACCATGGGCACAGCGGATTTGGTTTTCCATAGGTATACTTGGTACTGTAAACCTGATGGAACACTGCTGCGAATCCGCAGCCAAATCCGCACCGTGTGCACATGGCCTAATTCTAAAGGTATGTGCACACGCTGAGGAAAACGCTGCGGATCCGCAGCAGTTTCCCATGAATTTACAGTTCAATGTAAACCTATGGAAAACAAAAATCGCTGTACACATGCTGCAGAAAAACTGCACGGAAATGCAGCGGTTTACATTCCGCAGCATGTCACATCTTTCTGCGGATTCCACAGCGGTTTTACAACTGCTCCAATAGAAAATCGCAGTTGTAAAACTGCAGTGAAAAGCGCAGAAAAACCGCGGTAAATCTGCCATAAATCCGCAGTGGTTTAGCACTGCTGATTTATCAAATCCGCAGCGGAAAAATCCGCAGAGGACCAGAATACGTGTGCACATACCGAAACCCTAACCCTACCCCTAACCCTAACCCTACCCCTAACCCTACCCCTACCCCTAACCCTACCCCTACCCCTAACCCTACCCCTAACCCTAACCCTAGTTCTTACCCCAACCTTAGTGGAATAAAAAAAAAATCTTTATTTTATTATTGTCCCTACCTATGGGGGTGACAAAGGGGGGGGTCATTCAGTATTTTTTTTTATTTTGATCACTGCGATAGGTTTTATCGCAGTGATCAAAATGCACTTGAAACGAATCTGCCGGCCGGCAGATTCGGCGGGCGCACTGTGCATGCGCCCGCCATTTTGGAAGATGGCGGCGCCCAGGAAAGAAGACGGACGGACCACGGGAGGCTCGGTAAGTATGATGGGGTGGGGGGGGGAGCACGGGGGGGGGGTGGATCGGAGCATGGGGGGGTAAATCGGAGCACAGGAGGGTGGATCGGAGCACGGGGGGGTGCATTGGAGCATCGGGGGTGGATCGGACTGCAGGGGGGTGGATCGGACTGCAGGGGGGGTGGATTGGAGTGCAGGGGGGGTGGATCGGAGTGGAGGGGGGGTGGTTGAAGCACGGGGGGGTGATTGGAGCATGGGGGTGAGCGGACAAGAGCACAGGGGGAGCGGACAGGAGGACGGAGGGGAGCGGAGCAGTGTAAAGGACAGATCGGAGGGCTGGGGGGGGCGATCGGTGGGGTGGGGGCACATCAATGTTTCCAGCCATGGCCGATGATATTGCAGCATCGGCCATGGCTGGATTGTAATATTTCACCAGTTATAATAGGTGAAATATTACAAATCGCTCTGATTGGCAGTTTCACTTTCAACAGCCAATCAGAGCGATCGTAGCCACGGCGGGGTGAAGCCACCCCCCCTGGGCTAAACTACCACTCCCCCTGTCCCTGCAGATCGGGTGAAATGGGAGATAACCCTTTCACCGGATCTGCAGGGACGCGATCATTCTGTGACACAGCATATGCGTCACAGGTCGGATTGGCACCGACTTTCATGACGCATACGCTGTGTCACAGGTCGGGAAGGGGTTAAGGATGTCATGGTGGGATTTCCCACACCTGCTGGTCTGAATGAGTCTATGTCCTTGGCCATTGAGATCGATCGGCGCTTGCGTGAGCGCAAAGCTGTGCACCATCTGGCGGTATTCTCTGAGCATAGGCCTGAGACTATGCAGTGTGATAGGACTTTGACCAGAGCTGAACGGCAAGAACACAGACGTCGGAATGGGCTGTGTTTTTACTGTGGTGAATCCACTCATGCTATCTCCGATTGTCCTAAGCGCACTAAGCGGTTCGCTAGGTCTGCCACCATTGGTACGGTACAGTCTAAATTTCTTTTGTCCATTACTCTGATTTGCTCTCTGTCGTCCTATTCTGTTATGGCATTTGTGGATTCAGGCGCTGCCCTGAATTTGATGGACTTGGAGTTTGCCAGGCGCTGTGGTTTTTTCTTGGAGCCCTTGCAGTATCCTATTCCATTGAGAGGAATTGATGCTACGCCTTTGGCCAAGAATAAGCCTCAGCACTGGACTCAATTGACCATGTGCATGGCTCCTGCACATCAGGAGGATATTCGCTTTTTGGTGTTGCATAATCTGCATGATGTGGTCGTTTTGGGGTTGCCATGGCTACAGGTCCATAATCCAGTGTTGGATTGGAAATCTATGTCTGTGTCCGGCTGGGGTTGTCAGGGGGTACATGGTGATGTTCCATTGTTGTCAATTTCGCCTTCCACTCTTTCTGAAGTCCCTGAGTTTTTATCAGATTACCGGGATGTATTTGAAGAGCCCAAATCCGGTGCCCTACCTCCTCATAGGGATTGCGATTGTGCTATTAATTTGATTCCTGGTAGTAAGTTATCTAAGGGCCGTCTGTTTAATTTATCTGTGCCAGAGCACGCCGCTATGCGGAGTTATGTAAAGGAATCCTTGGAGAAGGGTCATATTCGCCCGTCGTCATCACCATTGGGAGCAGGCTTTTTTTTTGTGGCCAAGAAGGATGGCTCTTTGAGACCTTGTATTGATTACCACCTTCTTAATAAGATCACAGTCAAATTTCAGTATCCTTTGCCGCTGCTGTCTGATTTGTTTGCTCGGATTAAGGGGGCTAGTTGGTTCACTAAGATAGATCTTCGAGGGGCGTATAATCTTGTGCGAATTAAACAGGGCGATGAATGGAAAACCGCATTTAATACGCCCGAGGGCCATTTTGAGTACCTGGTTATGCCATTCGGGCTTTCTAATGCTCCATCTGTGTTTCAGTCCTTTATGCATGACATCTTCCGAGAGTACCTGGATAGATTCATGATTGTATATTTGGATGACATTTTGGTCTTTTCGGATGATTGGGAGTCTCATGTGAGGCAGGTCAGAATGGTGTTCCAGGTCCTTCGTGCGAATTCCTTGTTTGTGAAGGGGTCAAAGTGTCTCTCTGGAGTTCAGAAGGTTTCATTTTTGGGGTTCATTTTTTCCCCTTCTACTATCGAGATGGACCCTGTTAAAGTTCAGGCCATTTATGATTGGACTCAGCCTACATCTGTGAAGAGCCTGCAGAAGTTCCTGGGCTTTGCTAATTTTTACCGTCGCTTCATCGCTAATTTTTCTAGTATTGCTAAACCGTTGACTGATTTGACCAAGAAAGGTGCTGATGTGGTCAATTGGTCCTCTGCGGCTGGAGAGGCTTTTCAGGAGTTGAAGCGTCGTTTTTCTTCTGCCCCTGTGTTGTGCCAGCCAGATGTTTCGCTCCCGTTTCAGGTCGAGGTTGATGCTTCTGAGATTGGAGCAGGGGCTGTTTTGTCGCAAAGAAGTTCTGATGGCTCGGTGATGAAACCATGTGCCTTCTTTTCTAGAAAATTCTCGCCTGCTGAGCGCAATTATGATGTTGGCAATCGAGAGTTGTTGGCCATGAAGTGGGCATTCGAGGAGTGGCGACATTGGCTTGAAGGAGCTAAACATCGCGTGGTGGTCTTGACGGATCACAAGAATTTGACTTATCTCGAGTCTGACAAACGGTTGAATCCTAGACAGGCTCGATGGTCGCTCTTTTTCTCCCGTTTTGATTTTGTGGTTTCATACCTTCCGGGATCTAAGAATGTGAAGGCTGATGCCCTGTCAAGGAGTTTTGTGCCTGATTCTCCGGGTGTTCCGGAGCCGGCGGGTATTCTTAAAGAGGGGGTAATTTTGTCTGCCATCTCCCCTGATTTGCGGCGCGTGCTGCAGAAGTTTCAGGCTCATAGACCTGACCGTTGTCCTACGGAGAAACTGTTTGTCCCTGATAGATGGACTAGTAGAGTTATCTCTGAGGTTCATTGTTCGGTGTTGGCTGGTCATCCTGGAATCTTTGGTACCAGAGATTTGGTGGCTAGATCCTTTTGGTGGCCTTCCTTGTCACGGGATGTGCGTTCTTTTGTGCAGTCCTGTGGGACTTGTGCTCGGGCTAAGCCCTGCTGTTCTCGTGCCAGTGGGTTGCTTTTGCCCTTGCCGGTCCCGAAGAGGCCCTGGACGCATATTTCCATGGATTTTATTTCTGATCTCCCTGTTTCTCAAAGGATGTCGGTCATTTGGGTGGTTTGTGATCGCTTCTCTAAGATGGTCCATTTGGTACCCTTGTCTAAATTGCCTTCCTCCTCTGATTTGGTGCCATTGTTTTTCCAGCATGTGGTTCGTTTGCATGGCATTCCAGAGAACATCGTCTCGGACAGAGGTTCCCAGTTTGTTTCGAGGTTTTGGCGGTCCTTTTGTGCTAAGATGGGCATTGATTTGTCTTTTTCTTCGGCTTTCCATCCCCAGACTAATGGCCAAACCGAATGAACTAATCAGACTTTGGAAACATATCTGAGATGCTTTGTTTCTGCTGATCAGGATGATTGGGTGTCCTTCTTGCCTTTGGCTGAGTTCGCCCTTAATAATCGGGCTAGCTCGGCTACTTTAGTTTCTCCTTTTTTCTGTAATTCTGGTTTCCATCCTCGTTTCTCTTCAGGGCAGGTTGAGTCTTCGGACTGTCCTGATGTGGATACGGTGGTGGACAGGTTGCAGCAGATTTGGACTCATGTGGTGGACAATTTGACATTGTCCCAGGAGAAGGCTCAATGTTTCGCTAACCACCGGCGCTGTGTTGGTCCCCGACTTCGTGTTGGGGATTTGGTTTGGTTGTCATCTCGTCATGTTCCTATGAAGGTTTCCTCTCCTAAGTTTAAGCCTCTTTTCATTGGGCCATATAAGATTTCTGAAGTTCTTAATCCTGTGTCATTTCGTTTGGACCTTCCAGCTTCTTTTGCCATCCATAATGTATTCCATAGGTCGTTGTTGCGGAGATACGTGGCGCCTATGGTTCCCTCCGTTGATCCTCCTGCCCCAGTGTTGGTCGAGGGGGAGTTGGAGTATGTGGTGGAGAAGATTTTGGATTCTCGTGTTTCGAGACGGAAACTCCAGTACCTGGTCAAGTGGAAGGGTTATGGTCAGGAAGATAATTCCTGGGTTTTTGCCTCTGATGTTCATGCTGCCGATCTAGTTCGTGCCTTTCATTTCGCTCATCCTGATCGGCCTGGGGGCTCTGGTGAGGGTTCGGTGACCCCTCCTCAAGGGGGGGTACTGTTGTGAATTCTGTTGTCGAACTCCCTCCTGTGGTCGTGAATGGCACTTCGGCGAGTTCTGTCCATGGACTCCCTCTGGTGGCTGTGAGTGAAGCTGCTGCTTCTGAGGTTCCTTGCACAGGTGACGTGGTTTATCCTTTGGTTGGCTGCTCTATTTAACTCCACTCAGATCGTTACTCCATGCCAGCTGTCAATGTTCCTGCATTGGTTCAGTTCGCTCTTGGATCTTTCTGGTGACCTGTCTTCTCCAGCAGAAGCTAAGTTCCTGATAGTTATTATTTGTTCATTGTTTCCTTGTCCAGCTGGTTATCATGATTTTGTCTTGCTAGCTGGAAGCTCTGGGATGCAGAGTGGCACCTCCGCACCGTGAGTCGGTGCGGAGGTCTTTTTGCACACTCTGCGTGGTCTTTTGTAGTTTTTGTGCTGACCGCAAAGATACCTTTCCTATCCTCTGTC
This sequence comes from Ranitomeya imitator, assembly GCF_032444005.1. Lineage (NCBI taxonomy): Eukaryota > Metazoa > Chordata > Amphibia > Anura > Dendrobatidae > Ranitomeya > Ranitomeya imitator. The sequence continues at coordinate 80,028,739 of NC_091282.1, forward strand.
TGTTTAGTAAGTCTGGCCTCCCTTTGCTGAAACCTCTTTCATTTCTGCGTTTGTGACTTCATCTTTACTCACTTTGGGGAATTTCTCTGAGGCAAGGTAGGCTTTATTTTCTATCTCTAGGGCTAGCTAACTCTTAGGCTGTGAAGAGGCGTCTAGGGAGAGTCAGGAACGCTCCACGGCTATTTTTAGTTGTTGTGATAGGATTAGGGCTTGCGGTCAGCTGAGCTCCCACATCCCAGAGCTTGTCCTGTGTGAGTTTAACTATCAGGTCGTTCCAGGTGCTCCTAACCACGAGGTCATAACAGTTTGCCCACTGACAAAGACATGAACAGTCTATAATTTTAAGGGCCGGTTAATTTTAACATTGAGAGATAGAATAGCAAAAATAAAATCCAGAAAATCACATTTTATAAATGATATAATTTTTTTTGCATTTTGCAGTGAGAAATAAGTATTTGATCCCTCTGGCAAACAAGACTTAATACTTGGTGGCAAAACCCTTGTTGGCAAGCAAAGCTGTCAGATATTTTTGTAGTTGATGATGAGGTTTGCGCACATGTCAGGAGGAATTTTGGTCCACTCCTCTTTGCAGATCATCTCTAAATCGTTAAGATTTTGAGGCTGTCATTTGGCAAATCGGAGCTTCAACTCCCTCCATAAGTTTTCTATGGTATTAAGGTCTGGAGACTGGCTATTCCACTCCATGACCTTTAATGTGCTTCTTTTTGAGCCACTCCTTTGTTGCCTTGGCTGTATGTTTCTATGTTTTTATATGTATGTTGTCATGATCCAGTTCTGAGATTATGTTCAGCCCTCTTGTCTCTGGACTGGTCATGTGGGAGTTAATCCTCTCTGCCTCACCCTGGAGCTGGCTGAGCTATTTAAGTCCTCTGCAGCCATTGGGCCAGTGTCAGCTATAGTTCATGCTGCACGGTTTGAGCTCCTGACCTGATCTCTGTTATTGTGTTCCTGTTTGCCTCTGACTGCCTACACCCGTTTTAAGACTTGTTCTGACCTCTGGCCTGTACCCCGACTCCGTCTCCGTCTCACGTTTTGGTTACCACGTTCCCGGTAGGTTCTGACGTCTTGTTTGTCCCCGACGATTCTCTGCTCGCCCCTTCTGTACCGCGCTGCTATCTCCGTGTATGACCTTGGCTTGTTTCATGTCCCTTTCATTACCTGTGACACCTGTGTTGTTGCTCAGTGTTGCTGTGCTGTGTGTGCAGCCTCCTTTCCTTATCCAGCACCCCCTGGTGGAGATTGCTCTATACTGCACTGCAGCAGCACATTACATATGTTTTATGTTTTTGTATGGATGCCATTGTCTTGCTGGAAGACCTAGCCATGACCCATTTTTAACGTCCTGGCGGAGAGAAGGAGGTTGTCACTCAAGATTTTACGGTACATGGCTCCATCTATTCTCCCATTGATGCAGTGAAGTAGTCCTGTGCCCTTAGCAGAGAGACACCCCCAAAACATAATGTTTCCACCTCCATGCTTGACGGTGAGGATGGTGTTCTTTGGGTATAGGCAGCATTTCTCTTCCTTCAAACACGGTGAGTTGAGTTAATGCCAAAGACCTCAATTTTTATCTCATCTGACCACAGCACCTTCTCCCAATCACTCGCAGAATCATCCAGGTGTACATTGGCAAACTTCAGAGGGGCCTGCACATGTGCCTTCTTGAGCAGGGCGACCTTACGGGCACTGCAGGATTTTAAACCTTTATGGCGTATTGTGTTACCAATGGTTTTCTTGGTGACTGTGGTCCCAGCTGCCTTGAGATCATTAATAAGTTCCCCCATGTAGTTTTAGGCTGGTCTCTCACCTTCCTCATGATCAAGGATACCCAACGAGGTGAGATTTTGCATGGTGCCCCAGATCGATGTCGATTGACAGTCATTTTGTATTTTTTCCATTTTTCTACTATGGCACCAACAGTTGTCTCCTTCTCACCCAGCTTCTTACTTAAGGTTTTGTAGCCCATTCCAGCTTTGTGCAGGTCTATGATCTCGTTCCTGACATCCTTATAAAGCTCTTTCATCTTGCCCATGTTGTAGAGGTCAGAGTCTGACTGACTAATTGAGTCTGTAGACCGGAGTCTTGTATAAAGGTGACTATGTAAGACAGCTGTCTTTAATGCAGGTCACAAGTTGATTAGGAGCATCTAACTGGTCTGTAGGAGCCAGAACTCTTAATGGTTGATAGGGGATCAAGTACTTATTTTTCTCTGAAAAATGCAAATAAATTTATATAATTTATACAATGTGATTTTATGGATTTTATTTTTGATATTCTATCTTTCAATGTTAAAATTAACCTACCCTTAAAATTATAGAATGTTCATGTCTGTCAGTGGGCAAACTTACAAAATCAGTAAGGGATCAAATAATTATTTCCTTCACTGTATATGCATTTATAGTTTTTTTTGGGGGGGAGGTGACAGATTTCCTTTAAGGATTGTCTCATCTACTGCATATAACATTAAAATACCATCAATGTCCAATATATGTGGTTCCCACCTCTGGGAATTACACCTATATCTAGAACTGGGTTCCCTGATCTGCCTTCTTTGCTTATGGCATGGCAGCTGTCACAGGAGAGGTGCTCTGCAGTTTTCTGAATTCCCATACAAGTAATAGGAGAAAGCCGCACATGCGCAACCACCTCGTCAGTCTCAGCCACTATGGCATTAGTCAGAATAGGGGTTCATAGAACCCTCCTTCTGGAGAAAGGTGCAGGTCCCAGAGGTGGGACCCACATCTATCAGACATTTATGACAAATCTTGTATTGTGATGAGACAACTCCTTTACGTATCACAACTTCTGTTCCATAACCATACATGAGGTATAAGATTTCCTCTTATTTTAGCATTATCTGCTTTATGTTTGTGGACTCTGCAAACTAGAAATAATAGAATGTATCAAGTAAGTTTCCCACTCAATTTTTATTATATTTTTAATTTAGGTAAAGATTATGCGCGACCCTTGAGCGTTTTATTTGACAGAATGCAGTACTGTCGTCTATACTGTAGGTGTCACTGTTACAATTATATTCATATTAGGTTAAGAAGCTGACTCACATTTTTAAAAGTAAATACATCAGAATCTTTTGTTTCACACTTTAGCTGTATATTACATATATAAAAAATCTGCATTATTTATAAATGTCACTTACAGGATTTGTTGCATAATTACTAGGGGTATGGAACTGATTTGAAACTGGGAGACCGGTTAATTTCAGCTGCTGATTTTTTTCTTTTTCACAGCACATGAATGAGATTTGGATACTAATTATCTCCAAAACTTTTTTTCTCTAAACAAGACACTAACACGATGACACCTAGAGGTCCTAAAGAGGTATTGCTCAGAAATTGTAATCACATGTAGAGAAAAACCAATTAGTTGCGCTATAGACCACTGTCTATAAAATACTCCATATTCTTAAGTGAATCTTCCCTTTTTGGCTTTTTATAAATATTTAACTTCATTGAAGTTAAAGTGCAGTCACTTACCATAGTAAAGAACTAATGGAGAAGGCATGAAAAGCAAGCAAGCAGGTAGCACTGAAGAACACAAGGGAAAATATATTCCTAGGCAGTAACATACATAAAATATGTAACATACACCGATTGAAATAAGTATTGAACTTGTCACCATTTTTCAAAGAAAATATCTTTTTATATTTTAATTAAAGTATAATATTGTTCTTGTAGAGGCTGTTACAGTATTGTTACAGTTACAGTATTGTGGAAAACTTTTGCGCAAGTGTGGACAAATATGATTTCAAAATTTGGACTGGGAATTGTTTATTTCTTATTACGCAACAAAATATAAAGTTGATAAAAAAAAGAAGCCAAATCCCATCAATATCTGGCGATCGCCCATTGTCTCCATTATTTCTTCTACAGTAGATAGATTTGGACACAGTTTTTAAAGAACTTGGCAGGAAGTTGGCAGGAGACTAACCACCGATCTTCTGTGATCCCAGAAAGACTGGATGATCTGGATGATGTGAGATATAGACCAGAGGTGTCAAACTGCAATCCTCAAGGGACAGGTCATGTTTTCGGGATTTCCTTGTACTGCACAGGTGATAATTTAATCACCTACACACATAATGATTCCAGCACCTTGTGCAAAGCTAAGGAAATCTTGAAAACACGCATGGTTTGCGGCCCTCGAGGAATGCAGTTTGACACCCCTGATATAGACTCTGTGAGGGTCGTATCATCATATCCAGAACTCCTGCTTCTTTATGACATTGGCTAGATGTTTTGGGCTGCAGAATAAATTTGGGTCCAGTCAGATGCATCATTGATAATCTGACATTATCTGACATGTGACCATTGGTTTCAATGGTAACAGGTTACTTGTATGCAACAGCGCAGACAATGAGGAGACAACGGTAATCAACCAACAGCATATATTAGACTATCACAGAAAGAATATCTATCTATAAGTATATATGTATACAAGTAAGCTCTGTATTGTGGGTAACAGTAACAAGGTCAATACAGTATATTAGGACACTATCAGAATGCACCGATGTGACAAAATACGATATCTAAGTTCCATTTATATACACTGTCCTTATTATCTAGTAAGTAAACAACGGTTGATCAGTGATGTTTAGCCTTTCTGTTTCAGCTTAACGGGCCACCTGCTCAACACTACACCAATTACCATCATATTCTCTTTAAGCGCCTGTAATTGCTATACTGGCCCTAACAGTGGTCACTGGTATTTCCCTCTAGGCCGCAAGTCCTAGATGTTTAATTCACTTGGTACACAGTGTGCTTGTCACACTGGCCGTCTTTGTTCCCTGAAGCATGGCCCACACTCTGTACCGTACATGTACAGTGGAAGTAACAGCCCACATGAACAGTCTTTTGCTACAGCCGAATTGTCTCTCGAACCTGGTTCGACTCTGGTCTTGGTCTTCTACTGGCTCGGGTCACAGTCTTCTACTAGCTTGGGTCATGGTTTTCTACTGCGTAGGTCATGGTATTTTATTCAGCTCAGCCTTTTCCTGGACCCTTCTGTGGTGTTGGTTGCAGTTAGCCCCACTTGGCGGCCACATGACCTGTCTGGTTCAGGCTCATGCCCCCTTTTTGGCCCGGCCAGGCCTTTTATATTTAGTAACTGTGACACAACTGTCACCTGACCCGTTGTCGTCTTTAAACTCTTTCCCGGGGTTCCTACTACTGTGATCCTTTATGCTTTCACTTTCTTTATCGCCCCTGACCAACAGATGATGGTATTCACTTGCAGATACTCGGTTAGGTACTAACTATACTCGGAATTTTTCTTGCCTACCTCTTTACACCAAGACCAAATCAATGTAACTCCAAGCTGAGGGGTCTGGTTGCTTGTCCACTAACCTTATGCCATCTCTTTGAAAGCCCATCATGGTGCAAACCAAGATAGAAATGGAGGCTAAAATAGAGGTCTATCCTTTCTAGTGATGAGTCCTGCATCTTTCTTGGATGCAATGATAGCCAGAAGTTGGTCTGGAGACCACATGGGCAATGCCATGAAGATGCCTTCATGAAGGAACATCAAACTAGGCCATTTCCCAGGATTATGGTGGGGGATGGTATGATATATGGTAGCCTGACCCCTTTAGTCTTCATTCCAGGTGCACTCACAGACTCACAGCTTGGCATTACGTTAATTGCTGGTGAAACGCATAGTGCGGCCAAGTCAGTAAAGTGTCCTACTAACCATTTTTAAATACATCGACTCCAGGCCACATGTACTGCGAGTAGATTGTATGGCCCCAATGTTCTCCCATGACTCCATTGTCCCCAGATTTGTCTCCGTAGAAACGAGACAAATCTGGGATGCCATTGGCTGGCGATTACACAGGAGCTGCCAGTAGTAGATCTTGATGATTTGCACAAGTGCATTCAGCAGCAGAACCTTCCTCAGCAGACTATTAATAACCTCATTGATAACAGCCGAGGCTGAAAATATGGGAAATTCTGTATGTGGCTCATACTCCAAAGCGAATAAATTGAGATGTTTGGAAATGTTTCCGTTTTGCCACCTTTTGTAAATCCGTGACATCTCCATCCTGTGATTTCCATCATTCCACAACTTTTTCTTCTTGGTGTAATTGCAATATTGAGGCATTTAACAATGGATCCAGAAAAGAGTAATATTATTTAGCATAGCTGAGCAAAGTGCGGCCCGCGGTCCACCTTCGGCCTCTCGCTGTTTCAGTCCGGCCATGACCTCACCCACTGCCTGTCCGTCACCGCCTCCCGCTTCCTGATGTTATGGCTATCAGCAGCCTCAGGAGGCTGACAGTGGTGAATGCATTCGTGGAAGATGGAGTCACCAGCTACTTCTTCCACCAATCAGAGTGTGAGGCAGCAGATGCGTTGATGTCACATCATCTCATGTGCTGTACGGAAAGTGAGTGCACCAGAGACAGGAGCAAAGCACTAGGAGAATGGAAACAAGGTATGTTTTTCTTTTTTCTTTTTGCAAATGTGTATGGGATGTTTACATGTATATGTGAGGCCATGTGGGGGCTTAAATTGTATATAGGAGGCTATGTGGGGGCTCATACTGTATAGAGGAGGTTATGTAGATGCTCATACTGTATATAGTAGGCTATGCAGTGGCTCATACTGTATATTGGAGGCTATGTGGGGCTCATATTGTATATAGGGAGGCTATATACATGGGCTGATACTCTATATAGGGTGGCTATGTGGAGGTTCACACTGTATATAGAGAGGGTATGTGGGGGCTCATACTCTGCTTCACTGCTGCAGAAATTGCTTGTGGCCATCAAAACCAAGAGACATGGCATGCTCACCAACGATGCTCGACTTCTGCAAGACAATGCACCAGTTCACAACTCACATGTTGCCCAAATGGAAGCATGCCCCTGTGGCTTTGAAGTTCTACCACATCCCCCTTATTCACACCACTTCCCCCTCGACCTTGAACAACGGAGATCCACCTCTTTCCCTAGGTGGCACCTATGTAGAGAAGGACTAATAACTGTGCCAAAGTTCATTGCTCTCAGGCCACAGGAAGTGGGTCAGGGGAAATCATAAATGAACGCCCCTCGTAAGTTGGCTGTATGTCACCTCCTGTTCTGTCCTTCATTTTCTTCTATCATTTATTTCTCATTTATTTATTATTCATTTACCCCTTGCTGTCACAGCCAGTTTTGGCTTTTAGTCCAGAATAATTTTTTTTCGCTTTTGAATTATTGCGTTTCAGGAGCCATAACGTTTTTATTTTTTGTGGTAACAGTCATATGGGCACTTGTTTGTACTGTTGTATTGGTCAGTGGCAAAATTTTGAGGGATATATAATTTATTAAGACACTTTTATTAACTCTTTATGGGAAAGAATATAAAAAAGGGTTGGACCTGATGACCCCGGAGGTCCCTTCCAACACTACCTTTCTATGAAAGCAGCAATATTACCATAGTTCTTTGCATGTTAAGTTTACACTATTCACTGTGCAGCACAAATAACGTGTTCTCTTCATTCTGTGGCTCAGTACGATTTTGGCCACACCAAATCTCTACTGTTTTATTTGTTTTATATTTTGAACCAAAAATTTACACTTGTACAAATTATTATTTCTGTTGGTATGCCATATTTTGAGAGCCATAAGGTCTAACATTTTCAGTCAGCGGGGCTGTATGACGTATGAAGCTTGTTTTTTGCATAGAAAACTGTTGTATTCACAGTTATTTAAGCACTAGATGGTGGCCCGATTCTAACTAATCTTGTTCACACAGATCATGACTGTTTTTTCTATAGTGTTGCACTGTGTCATGCCGACATGTTGGACTTTTAAATATGCTTAAATAAATGTGAAGTTTTATACTTACCTGCTTTTCCATCAACACTGGAGAACCACCTTTTTTTCTACATGGTTAGATCTGCCTGGACTAGGGCGACTCCGTGTGGTGTGTCCTGCCTACGAGGTGCTTCAGAATGTGACGAGGTGACTCTCTTGTTCCCTCTCCCTCTTTATTATTATCTACCATTTTCTAGTGAATGCAGCTTTTTGATCACATTTTATTACACTGTTTAAAAAGGCAGATAGCTAGAAGGAATATACAGTAGAGCGCACATAGGGTCTTATCCAAGATAAAAGGAATGTATATGAGAGATAATTCAAATTCACTCACCTATTATGGTTGTGAGAGACACAACCACTGTGCTTAGCATTGGCGCCTGATGCAAACCCCGAAGCGATGATTCTTTGTTGGATAAAGAGAATGGGGCATCAGACTACGCTGCTCGCCTGTCACAATGATGTACCAGTGGAGTCCAAGAAGAAGCAATAGAGAAATGGACTTTATTTCTACGCGTTTTGTGGTGATCACACCACTTCCTCAGGGCAGTCTATACACATACAGAGTCTGTTATCTATAGCGAGAGAGGCCCATGAAAATGCCTCCTTTCAAAGAAAAACACCACACCCAATGGGTGGGAATCAGACAGAAACACATGTATATATATATACGGCAATCAGCAATGTGTCCCCAATGTGACATATATGACATATAGACAGCAGCCAGCAGTGTGTCCACAATGTGCCCTGTTCCATGATCCTTGTGAGAAGACTTTTGCTGACATCTGTATGTGTACTGTGCCTGGACCTTGAGGTTGTCACGGGGTTACCCCGACAGAGAGGAGCCAGAAGACCATAGCGTCTGATTGCTCCTACTCCAGAGGGGGGGGGCTGTATGGGGCGCAGCTAAAAGGAGGCCCCCACATGACTGCGTTGCCATGGGGAGCAGTGCAGTAGGTTTTTAAAATAGGAGAAAGGGGGCCCGGGGATTGGTAGAGTAGGATTGGGGGTATGGATTTATGCAAAAGGGAGGTGGGGGCTTGGAAAAGTGCGGGAAAAGGGGGATCAGTCACCTTAGATGGGCGAAGTGAGTGGACCTGCTGCCACAGCCACTTACCATGTCTACCGTGGACAGCCTCGAGGCTAGATCCAGGAGGGCCGGATGGCTGGAGGAGCAGCTCACAGGGCTGCTCGGCGACAGTGGGAGCCAGGACAGCGGGAGGCGGGGCAGCAGAACCAGGCGGACCAGGCCGCCAGAGAGGCTGTCCCCTGACACTACACCGCGCGGCAGGCACAGGCCGCGGAGCCCCTCCCGGGACCCTGCGGGGGCTGAGGGACGCGGCGGATCCACCTTGCCCGCCCCCCCCCTCCGGCAGGAATCCACCTGGCGGCCCTGCCGGCGCGAGACGGTGCGGTGCTGGGCGAGCGGTGCAGACGCGGCAGGACGCCGGCGCTGCACAGGATGCCAGGGTCGCACTTCCGGTGCGGCCTAGCAGAGGGCGCGGCGGCGCCGCAGCACCGAGAACTGCAGCCTCTACCCGCCGGGGAGCATCTCCCGCGGTGGCGGCGACGCGAGCGATGGGGCGGGGGAGGAGCCCAGCGGCGGCGGCAGCATCCACGAGGCAGGAGCCGGGGAGTATTGCGGTGGGTGCACCCGGATCCCATCCCCCCAGTGCACCTGGCTCTGCGACCGGACGGCAGAGCAGATTTTCGTGCAGGACAGCGGCGGCATCACGGCAGGGAGCGGGTCGCGGTCGCGCCGCAGGAGCGGCATCCAGAGGAGATAGTCCAGCGTCAGGAAACAGAGGACTCACGGAGCCGGACAGATCCAGATCCAGCAGAAGGTCGAGAGACCGGTCGCCTTCGCCAGTCTCGGTCCCCCCTGGTGACGTGGAGGCCAGGGGCGCGGGCCTCGGGCAGATGAGCGGCAGCGACGATTCCGGGAACGAACATCGCAACGAAAGGGACCGGCAGGATTCAGGAAGCACGGCTGGTGGGGACACAGCACCTGCGCAGCCACGTGAGTATATGTCCAGTCTTTTTCCAGTGCCGGGTGTTTCGGGTGTAGTGGAGCGAGGTGGGGGCAGTAATGAGGTTCCGGGTGTTAGAGAGCTTTTAGCGGGTATGTCGCAGATTTTGCATAGATTGGATGGGGGCGGGGGTAATTCAGTTGCTAATAGTGTGGGATCGTCGCCCGCTGGGGCCTGGGTGTCGGTTGCTGGGGGTGTAGCAGGGGGTTCGAGCGAGATTGCGAGCTTGGGTAGTGGGCCGCCTGTTTCTGCAGCAGGGGTGTCGGTTCAAACAGAAATGGGAAAAGGTGATACCGTTAAGTTAGACGATAGGGCAAAAGACAAGGTCTATGTGTGTTTTGAGGGTCCGCTGGGGGCCCTCTTGAAGAAGGAGGTCAGGGAAAGGATTTGGAAAGATGAATACGTAGAGATTTTCTCTCTCCTTCCTTTAGAAAAATTTAACTTGGATAAAGGAAAGAAAGACGACAGCAAAAAGGAGGAGGAAGAAAAGAGGCGTTGGCGCCTTATTCCTCAGACGTTCGTTAACTGGCAGCAGGCCTTTGCCATTCTAGCGAGTGTTATAGGGGAGAAATTCCCCGAGAATTGCTAAGGCCTGTTTTGTTATTTGGATGCTATTGGAGAAGCGCATCGTACCTACGGGGGCCAGGCTTGGCTGAGATACGATGAACAGTTCAGGCAGCGAAAAGCGGTGAGGCCGGAGATAAGGTGGGACCAAAAAGACATCGGATTGTGGTTGAAGGTGATGGCTCCGGTGCGATATGGGCAGTCCTTTCAGGGGGGAGGGGGGGGGGTAGCAGTCTGCAGTCAGGACAAGGCGGAGGACACGGGTCTCAGGGTGCAAAGGAAAAAACTGGGACATGCTGGCGGTTTAATGAGGGCCAGTGCAAGTATGGCACCACCTGTAAATTTAAACACGTGTGCTCCCACTGCAACGGGGCCTCTCACGGAGCCGCTAAGTGTTTCAAGAAATCACGGGGTAAGCCATCAGTGGGTGGCGGTCACGGGGGTGACTCCAGTGAGGGTTCAAAAGATGGCCCCCTATCTAAGTAGATACCCGGATGTTAAAAAGGCGGAGGTTATTAGGGACGGTTTTCTTGAGGGGTTTAAGATCCCTCACCCAACGCACGTGGTTCTTTTTTCTACAAAAAATTTGAGATCAGCTAGCTTGCATTCGGAGGTTGTTTCGGCTAAATTGGCAAAAGAGGTTGAACTGGGAAGAATGGCGGGGCCGTTTAGTTCGTTGCCCATGGCTGGTGTAATTGTTTCCCCGCTTGGGGTGGTGCCCAAGAAGGAGCCGAACAAGTTCCGGTTAATTCAGCATCTGTCGTATCCCAAAGGATCCTCAGTTAATGATGGGATTGCGGAGGAGTTGAACTCCGTTGTTTACACATCGTTTGATGCGGCTGTTCGGTGGGTGCGAAAGTACGGGCCTGGGGCATTGTTGGCAAAAACGGACATCGAGTCGGCCTTTAGGCTCTTGCCAGTGCATCCGCAGAGCATTCCTTTGTTAGGTTGTTGGTGGGAGGGTGGTTTTTACTTGGATAGGTGTTTGCCTATGGGATGTTCGATTTCTTGTGTATTGTTTGAGACTTTCAGTACCTTTTTGGAGTGGGTAGTGAGAGATGTATCGGCCGTTCCTTCTGTCATTCACTATTTGGATGACTTTCTGTTTGTTGGTCCATCGGATTCGGCAGTGTGTGGTCATCTACTTGGTACCATGGAATGGGTGGCCGGACAGTTTGGAGTTTCTTTGGCACAGGATAAAACGGAGGGCCCCTGCAAGGTCCTGAGTTTCTTAGGGATTCTCATTGATTCTGAAAAAATGAAGTGTAGGTTGCCGGATGATAAGTTGGTGTTGCTTAAGCAAGAGGTGAGTCGGATTGGAAAATTGCGGAAGATTTCTTTGAAGGAGTTGCAGTCGTTGCTGGGCCGCCTGAATTTTGCTTGTCGTATTATGCCAATGGGCAGGATATTTTGCCGCAGATTGTCCAGGGCGACGGCTGGAGTCCGGTCGGCCCATCATTTTATCCGTTTGGGTAGAGAGCATAAGGATGACCATCTTGTTTGGCAACGTTTTTTGGAAGGCTATAACGGCAGGTCGCTTATTCAGCAGGAGGATCTGAATGCTTTTGATTGCGAGATCTACACAGACGCAGCGGGTGGAGTTGGTTATGGGGCCTACTGTGGAGGAAAATGGAGCGTCGGGGTGTGGCCAGAGGATTGGCGAAAAAAGGGGCTTACCAAGAATTTGGCATTGTTGAAGTTGTTCCCGATTGTGGTGTCGGTGTTTGTTTGGGGTGACAGTTTTCGTGACCAGCGAGTACGTTTTCATTGCGATAACTCGAGCGTGGTGTCCGTGATCAACAGCCTATCTTCTTCCTCCCCCCCCAGTAATTAGGCTGGTCAGGGAGTTGGTCTTGAGATGCTTGGAGTTGAATGCATGGATTTCGGCGGTGCACGTGCCTGGAGTTCAGAACAATATAGCTGACGCTTTGTCTCGTTTGCAGTGGGACCTATTCCGGGAATTGGCTCCAGATTCGGAGGCGGCAGGAGCAGCATGTCCTTTGCATCTGTGGCAGGTGGTTACGGAAGGGGAGGCTGATTGATCCAAGCTTCGGTGTCAAACAGGACATGGTCAGATTATGTGGCGTCATGGGCCATGTGGGAAAGTTGGTTGTTTCAATGCGGCTCGGCTGAGTCAGATAGCGATAGGGCAATGGCGTTATTGGCACTGGTAGGTAAGGTCGTGGAGTGGGGTTGGTCCGTGTCTAGGTTAAACAAGTTTATATCAGGTTTGGCTTTTGGTTTTCAGTTGCAAGGATTGAGGGACGTCACAAAGGACTTTGCTATACGGCAGGCGTTGAAGGGTTTTCGGAAGGGTAATTCGACTTTTGATAAACGTAGGCCCATTTCTTTTGGGATGTTGCAGCGGTTAGGGGAGGCATTGGGTGTCATTTGTTCATCTCAGTTCGAGGTGGTACTGTTTCGGTTGGCCTTTTCTTTAGCGTTTTTTGGTGCTTTGCGTCTGGGTGAATTGGTTTCCCCGAGCAAGGACAGGTCGGGTGGTCTTTTGGCGGAAGATGTGGTTTTTTGGGACGGGGGAGTTGCTTTTTGGATAAGGCGTTCAAAGACGGATCAGCTAGGTAGGGGAAAGAAAGTAGTGCTAGGAAGGGTGGCGGGTAGCGGGATGTGTCCGCAACGCTGTTTAGAGGCATATTGGAATTTGTCATCGGTCAGGTCAGGCCCTCTGTTGCAACACCAAGAAGGGGATTTCTTGTCACGTTTCCAGTTTGTAGCCATTTTGAGGAAGGGCTTGGGTTTACTGGGTGTTAACCCGGAAAATTTCGGCTCGCACTCTTTTAGGATTGGGGCCGCGTCCGAGGCCGATGGTTTGGGCCTCGGGCCGAAGGTGATCAAGAAAATAGGCAGGTGGAGTTCTAATCGTTACCTGTCTTATGTGCGGCATTAAATCAACAATGCTGGGGGGGAAGTGCGTTTTTTGCGGATTGTTAATTGTGGTTGTGTTTTCCAGGTCATGCCCCCTTTTTGGCATGGATTGTTGGACACTCTTTCGTATATTGGGGCGCCCTCCGGGCCGATGCGCGCGCGAATGGTAGGCAACTGGGTTTCGGCCGGGAGGCAGTGATCATCCGTTGGATGGGGACTCGCGGTATGTCGTGGCGTAGCTTCTTGCTGGAATTCTCCCGCGCCGCCCGTTTGGATCGCCCCCCGGATATTCTAGTGGTTCACTTGGGGGGTAACGATTTGGGGGCAAAACCTGTGAGGGAACTCATTCGGGATATCCGTTACGACTTGTTGAGGCTGTGGGTATCTTTTCCCGGTATGCTGACGGTGTGGTTGGACATTGTGCCACGGAAGACGTGGCGGGAGGCCCGTTCCCATAAAGGGATTAACAGAGCCAGGGTAAAATTGAACAGGATGGTGGCGAGTTTTGTGTCCCGGAATGGGGGTATTGCCGTGAGACATTTCGAGCTAGAGGCCGGGGTCGGTAATTTCTGGAGGGATGATGGAGTGCATCTTAACGAGATCGGGATGGATTTATGGGCGCTCGGTCTACAAGAAGGAGTAGAAAGAGCTTTGGCGGTGATGGGGCACTCACGAGCCTGAGGTGGTCAGGGCTGTTCGTGTGTGGCGGGGGGTGGGGTTCTTGGAGTTGGTGATGATGCTTATAGGGTTGATCTGGCTTTTGGTATCGGCTCTGGATGGGGTGTTTACCTCGGGAGCTTTGTGGTTGGTTTGCCCGAAATGGGATACTTGGTGCCCTCGAGCTGGTGGTTATGGCTGAGGGTAAATACGTGTTTTTTGGTTAAAATTTTGGGTAGGCTCTCTGCCTATTATGAGCCAGATTTTTTAGCTCCAAGAGCCCCCCCCTCGAGGTTTTATATTTACTGTTTACATGTTGTTATTTATGTATTTGTTTGTTAATAAAATGGCCGCTGTGGCCAAATTATCCAAAACGAAATTAACGTGGTGGTGTGTTTTCTTGGGTAATAAATGGAAGGGTTTAAGAGGGTGCAGGGTAGTTGGGGGTGGGGGATGCCTTACGGAAAGGATCCTTTATTGGCCATACGCGGTCATGTGCTGAAAAGAAGCACTTCACCTTCTTTTTCAATGGTATAAATTTATTTTGGCAGTACATGGGTTAATTGGCCATGTTGAGAACTCTGGGACCTAGGGCACGGTTAGCCACTCATATCCCCTGTATAACCTGAATCCTGACTGACACATTTCATCAGAGCTAGCTTATGCTGCATGGCTGGGAGGATAGGAGTTAGTGGTTATATGAGAAGGTGTTTGGTGGTATGACTGTTGCTTGGTTTAGTAAGTGTCATAATTCCCTTTCCTTCTGCTACTTTATTTTTATCCCATCCTCCACTCCCTGGTGCATTTTCTTGTTATATGTGAGTGAATTTTTGCATGCCTGGTATTTTCCGTTTCCCTTGTTCATGTTACTTTGTTCGTCTGATTGGTGTACTATAGTGCATAACTACTCCCCTCTTCCTTGGGTGAAGGAAGGGTACAGACGAGGGTAAAAATCAGGAGATAAGGCAAGGTAAGTGGCCACGGCATCTTCACCTTCAGAAGTAACCTGGGGAACAGGGCAAGCTAATGTGCCCCTAGTGTTATGGACAGGGAAGAAGCCCCTGGTCTCAGGTCACCGGAAAACAGAGTCGTGACAGGGGTTCTGTGAATGGTACTGCTTGAAGAACATTTAAAAAGAATTAGTCCTGCTATGTTCTGTGTGCTGTGTACTGTGTAATATCTGTGTCTGACCGTGCAGAATATGGTCTGATCATGAGGAAGCAAAAGAATATACTGACATTTCAGCATGGGATCACAGTTAATTGTTTTTGTGAGGTGAAACATTTCCCTGCCTGTTTTTAATAAGTGGTTTACATCACAGAAAAATCAGCTGTGTTCCCATGCTATAATGTCTGTATACTCTCTTTTGCTTCCTCCCCTGTCCAGGAGCTGCAGCGGTAAACACGGCCATTACACCGTACACAGCAGGGGCACATTTATAAGATTATCTTAGTAAAGGAACATTTTATTTAAACACATCCAATTGTGGAACTTATTTTTATTCCTAGATCTATTGCTTAAAGGGACTCTGTCACCTGAATTTGGCGGGACTGGTTTTGGGTCATATGGGCGGAGTTTTGGGGTGTTTGATTCACCCTTTCCTTACCCGCTGGCTGCATGCTGGCTGCAATATTGGATTGAAGTTCATTCTTTGTCCTCCATAGTACACGCCTGCGCAAAGCAATCTTGCCTTGTGCAGGCATGTACTACAGAGGACAGAGAATGAACTTCAATCCAATATTGCAGCCAGCATGCAGCCAGCGGGTAAGGAAAGGGTGAATCAAACACCCCAAAACTCCGCCCATATGACCCAAAACCAGTCCCGCCAAATTCAGGTGACAGGTTCCCTTTAAAATGAACTTTGTTTGCCAGACAACTCTTAAAGAGAACCTGTCACCAGGTCAAAAGTGGTCAGTTTTTCCTCTTATTTTATTCGCCCTGCTCCTCTGAGAGTTTTATTTTAAACCCGCCATACTGTTCCAGAGAAATGGGGCTTTTTTTTGTACTAATTTTTATGGTACTTACTAAGGGGGCTTGGCTCACAGTGCAATTATACAGAGTATCCTAAAGACACGCTGTGAGCAATGCTTCCTTAGTAAAGACCATAAAAAGTAACACTAAATAAAAGACAAAAGACCCATATCTCCATAACTATTGGGCAGATTTAAAAATAAAATAAATAATAACCCAAAAAATTCTGTATAGTAATGGGAGCAGTGGGAATAAAATACGAGCAAAAAACTTCCCACTTTTGATCTCTTTAAGCATTGTCAATAGTTACCTAATACATTTGTTACCCATGCAAAGTCTTGCACGTCTCAATGGCAACCCACTGATAATACAAAATACATTTATTAGGGAGTCCGAAGAAATAGGTACAACAACTTCCAGCATTTATATTCTGTTATATACATTGGGAAAAATATAAAGAAAATTTTACTAGTTTATTACTGCAGATACGTCATCGGTAGCTGGATACAACTATGACAGGGTCATGTAGTTTGATATTTTATCACTAGGTTTCAGGAGCATGTTAGAAGAACTTGTCATCAGGGTGCTCCACAACTCCCAAATACCTTTGTAGACATCCATCTGTTCAAATTGCAGCTTTTACTCTGAAATTGAAGTTGAAAAATGGGGACTTGCTGCTTTCAATAGTCATCTGGGAGGGACTGCAGAGGTAACTAGTCATTGCCTCCTTGTGTCGGCACATCGTTATGTCACACAATCCCTGTGGTCAATCAGCATTGCATTCTTTTTCTCCTCCTTTGGACAAATTAAGACATCAGGAGAACGTTAGAGGGCAGCTACAGCTAGTGAAGTGGGTGATTACCCAGGTATTACAGCCAAAACTGGCTCCCATCATAGGTTCATTGCAAAATCATAACCGTGTTATAGATCCCTGGCACGATTCTGTCCTCACATAGATCCTGGATCAATCAGAGGTTATTCTCCTCATAATATGGCACATAGGACCAGTTTTTCCCTTAGCCATGTGTCCACAGCATGGTCAGTGTTTCACGTCGGGAAACACGTCCACTAATATTGCTGCCAATTCAAAGTAACAGTTTAACAAAAAGAATATTTTACAGTATCTAATATATCCTGTAAAATATAGAACAGAAAATAACAAAATGGGCAGCCAAGAATTTGCATGTTCCCCTTGTTTTGGTGTGGGTTTCCTTTGAGTACTCCGGTTTCCTCCTCCAAGAACGTACTGATAGGAAATTTCGATTTTGAGCCCAATAGGGAAAATGATGATGATGTCTGTAAAGTGCTATGTAAATGTGGCACCCCTAGGGGTATTTGCCACAAAAATAGTTACTGACAGTAAATACAAATACTAAAATAGCAAGACTGCACTACCACCTCCGGCCAGAAGGGGGAGCTCCAGAGACTCCCCTTGATCCATTCTGGTCTGAGAGAAGAAATGGCAGTTGGGCTAAGGAGCTGAAAGTGAGAGGTCATACAGCTGAATTTCTAACAGTCCTGTGACTGTTTCCAGGCCTAAATCACCGGCCTGAGGAGAAGAGGGACAGAGAAAAGGGACATTGTGAGAACCGGGTAGCATTAATCACTACCCAGAACAGGCGCAAAGACGGATACCGGATCCGTGGCTGCATTCATTATGTATAATACAGCAACCGGAAAAACGTGAGGTGATATCAGCTTCACTAGGGCCGAACGCAGCAACAGACACAGAGTTCAGCGGTACTCCCGGAGGGGGTAAGCTGATAAAAGGACTCGGGTTGCCCGTCGAACCAGGACCCGGAGGGGACAGATTGGGCCGGCAGCTAGTTCACATACAGCAGCAGGGCCACACAGAAATTGGTACAATAAGAGGCGAAGACCCCGGCAGGGTCAAAGTAACTCAGAGTTCCCATACAGACTCCGGTGACAGGACTGGTTGTAAATCCCTTTATGTTGAAGTAAACTGGTTAAACGTTTCAGTGCCTCAGTCTTTCATTTGGACAATAGCCATCTATCCAGGATCGGGATCATCACCGCTGGGAGAACCTGCTGCTGATCAAGTAAGTGCCTGTTCCCTCACGATACCCCTTACACTGTGCATTGCCTGAGACCACAGCACCGGGTCAAGCCACCCGTGACATCCCCCTCAAGAGACAGACCCCATTGGTCCGGTGCTGGGTACCCCGGTCTCCTGGGCGTCACAATTGGCGTCACGAACAGGATCCAGCCAGCCCGTATACCGGGTATTGTGTGCCGTGATTGGAGCCCAAAACTGTGAAAACTTGGATGAAAAATCTTGAAAATTGACTTTATTAAAGAAAATTCCATTTCCCATTAAAAACTATTGAAAGTGACTTTTCCCCATTGGTTATAATGGAGTAAAGATGGCCGCCATCCCCTGAGGTAATCACTTCATAACCGTTAGGCACGAGACTGTTAATTGAGCTACGCCATCACCTGAGCCCCAGTCTGACTGAAAAACTTCAGAATCCGCCATTACAGAGCACGCGGCGGGCGGGAGCAGCAGGGGGCGTGTCATTGTGGGCGGCACCAAGCTGAGCGCTCTGACGTCAGAGCAAGGGGAAAACCAATCCTGCTGCACAGCGGAACGAATCTACACTATCCCGACGGAAGCGGAGGACCGGAAGGGTCCGGATTAACTAAGGGGGCACAGTATGTCGCAGCACGGAGACGCCGCAGCACCCGGCGACGCTAATGCAGCTGAAAGACAGAGTGTCGATAGAGAGTCCGGTAGTGCAGCGGTGCAAGGAATGGCGCCCATCATGCCAGTGCTGATGCCATATACCCCAGGTGGCCCGTGGCTTCCAATGTATGAAGGTGAGCCTAATACCCTTGATGATTTCAGAGAAAAGATGCTGGCCCATTTTGACATGTTCCCCGTGGGTGAAGTTCAGCGTGTTAGTCTCCTGATGATGCAGTTAAGTGGCCATGCTAAGCGAGAAGTCACAGCATGGGCAGCTGATCTAAAAGGCACTGTTGAACGCATATTTGCTGGATTAAAAGCTACATTTGAAACCACTGCCGGCAGCAAAGCTAAAGTACGATTCTTTAATTGCAAACAAAAAGCTAATGAGGGCGTGAGAGACTTTGCCTTAAACCTGCAGGAAGCCCTTAAATCACTTACACTGGCTGAACCCATTTTTAACACCGGAGCGGATAAACTGCTAAGAGATCAATTTATGGAGGGACTCTACACCCCTTCTCACCGGAGGCATGTGAGTATGCTTGTTTTTAAGAACCCTGAATTGACATTTGCCCAATTAAAGGAGAGCGCTATACGTCTCCAGCTGGCAGAGGCACCTCGGGATCAGGAGGCGCAACCCATGGCAGAGGCACCTCAACAACAGGGAGTGCAAGTGACATCAGCTATGTCCGGGGCCATTACTAAGCCCCTGGGGCCCAGTACTAATGAGGCTCTTCAACAAAAGCTTGACTCTTTAACTGATGTTGTTGCTTCAATGGCTAAAACCATGCAGGAGATGAGAGGACCCAAGATGGAGTTGGCAAACCGTAGAGAGGATGTTCCATGGATGAGACCCCGGAAATACCCGACATGGAGAGGACGACCCCGCGACCGCTACCAACCGGATGGACAGCCCATTTGCCGCCGTTGCCAGCAGCCAGGCCACTTTGCACGAGATTGTGATTTAAACGGGAATCCCCTGGGAATGCGGGCCGCTTCACAGGAATGAACTTTCAAGGCCCAACACCCTGGCACGACAGGTACATCGGAGGACGTCCCATTATCCCTATCGTGCTGGACGGAATTCCCCTCAACGCTTTGCTGGACACAGGTTCCCAGATTTCATCTATACCGTATATCCTTTATAAGAGGTACTGGGCTGATGCAGATATTGATAAAGGGCCCTCTGATGTTGAACTAGATATATGGGCCAGTAATGGTAAGTTGGTACTGAAACTAGGATTCAGGGAGATGACCATAAAGATTGGTAAAGTAGAATTGAAGAAACAGGGTATAATTGTTGTTGATGTTGACCGGCGTAACTGTGAACCAACTGTATTGATAGGAATGAATGTGTTAGAGAACTGCTTTTCCGAAGTTATTTCTGTCTTACAACAAATTGCTGAAACTGCCCAATCCTGCCAGCAGAGAGTTCTCCGGAGGGAAATAAAAGTATTGATGTTAAGGCAACAGGTAGAAGTTGCAGGTGGAGAAATCGGCAGTGTGAGGGTAAGTGATCCAACATCTATTGTAATCCCACCAAAAACAGAAATGCTGGTATGGTGTAGAGCAGCCATTGGTACTAAGGGACGAGATTATCAAGCCTTAATAGAACCAGTGTACACCGACAGCAGGCCCACTATACTCACAGCACGAGGGGTAGTCGAGGTACACCGGGGACGAGTGCCGGTACGACTTTTGAACTGTGGAGAGGAAGAGGTCACTTTGCCAAGGTATGCTACAGTGTCAAAGCTATATACTGTTGACAACAATGCCATCACAACCATTGAGCCCTTAGAACCAACCTGTCAGGTGGAAGGCAACGGCTCAGATGGAGAATTGGAGGATTGGTGCCAACAGGTACACGTGGGCATAAATTCAACACCTACCCATCAAAAGCAAGGGGTGTACAGGCTAGTGACGGAATATGAACAAGTCTTCAGTAAACACCCATTGGACTTCGGACGGATAGAAGGGGTAGAACACACAATCCCCACCGGCGACCATCCCCCAATAAAAGAAAGATATAGACCCATACCGCCCGCTCACTATCAATGTGCAAAAGATATGCTGAGGGAGATGAAACAAGCCGGGGTAATAAGAGACAGCTGTAGCCCCTGGGCGGCCCCTCTAGTGATTGTCAAAAAAAAGGACGGAACCATGAGAATGTGCGTAGACTACCGGCGGATTAATAACATCACCCATAAAGACGCCTACCCCTTGCCTAGGATAGAAGAGTCCTTGACTGCTTTGAAATCTGCTAATTATTTTTCCACCTTAGACTTAACAAGCGGGTATTGGCAAGTCCCTGTGGCTGAGAGAGATAAGGAAAAGACGGCATTCACCACACCAATGGGTCTATGTGAATTTAATCGCATGCCATTCAGACTCTGCAACGCATCCGGTACCTTCCAGCGGCTGATGGAATGCTGCCTCGGACACAAGAACTTCGAGACCGTCCTCCTGTACCTAGATGATGTGATTGTCTACTCAAAGACTTACGAACAACACTTAAAAGACCTGGCAGAAGTGTTCGAAGCCTTATCCATGTATGGTATGAAAATCAAGCCATCCAAATGTCACCTTCTCAAGCCAAAGGTACAGTACCTGGGACACATCGTGAGTTCGGAGGGAGTAGCACCGGATCCCGAGAAAATAAGAGCCATAAGGGATTGGCCAAGACCTACCAACGCAAAAGAAGTGAGGCAATTCCTGGGATTGGTGGGTTACTATCGCAGATTTATAAAAGGATTTACCAAGTTGGCAGCACCCTTGCAAGATGCCTTGGTAGGGCAGACGAAGAAACCTTCAAACCGAAACCCTCCTTTTCAGTGGAACGACGAAAGGGAAGACTCCTTTGAACAACTAAAGAAGGCACTAACCGGAGAAGAGGTTCTGGCATACCCAGATTACCATCAACCTTTCATCCTCTACACCGATGCCAGTAATGTGGGACTAGGAGCGGTGCTGTCACAAAAGCAAGAAGGTCGGGAGAAAGTCATCGCCTTTGCAAGTAGAAAGCTCCGGCCAACTGAAAGAAATTCAGAAAATTACAGCTCCTTCAAATTGGAACTACTGGCAGTAGTTTGGGCTGTGACTGAACGTTTCAAACACTATCTGGCCGCTGCAGAATTTATTGTCTATACTGACAACAATCCGTTGACCCACCTGGACACAGCCAAATTAGGTGCGTTAGAACAGCGATGGATAGCCCGGTTATCTAATTACAATTTCATAATCAAGTATCGAGCAGGTCGCAAGAATGGAAATGCTGATGCCCTATCCCGGATGCTACACTTGAGAGATGTAGAAGAAGAAACGGGGGAGCTTGAAGAAATTGAACTACCAGCCTTCCATCATCCCAAGGCAAAACATCATCAGTCAAGTACCTATCAGAAACAACAAGAGGTGAATTTTAATCCGTTAGCACACCATAGATGGGCTGACACCCAAGACAGCAATCCGGCTGTGAAGTTGGTGAAGGAACTGCTGACTGAGCAAAGTGCATATCCCGATGAGGATGCCCCAGAAGAGACGCATCAACTCTGGAAAGAGAGAGGCAAAATGTTCCTGTATCAAGGGAAGCTCTGTAGAAGGTACACCAATCCGAAAACACATGAATTGGTTTGGCAGATTATCGTGCCTAAACAAGATGTCAAGATGGTCCTCGAAGCTTACCATAATGGTGCTGGTCACTTCGGTTGGAAAAAGTTAGAAGTACTTCTAAGAGAAAGATTTTATTGGGTCGGGATGAGAAAATCAGTCGAACAGTGGTGCAGAAATTGTGGGCCGCGCAACCTCAGAAGAAACGATCAAAAGAACCAAAGAGCACCACTGCAGCCCATAATCACCAAACAACCACTTGAACTTGTAGCCATGGACCACGTGAAGTTGACACCAAGCCGGTCCGGCTATGTCTATGCCTTGACCATCGTGGACCATTATTCACGCTTCTTGGTAGTAGTACCCGTAAAAGATCTGACAGCAAAAACAGCAGCCAAAGCGTTCCAAACGTACTTTTGTAGACCCCATGGATATCCGGAACAGGTTCTCACCGACCAAGGTACAGCCTTTGAATCAGAGATCTTCAGAGAATTCTGTAATATGTATGGTTGCAAAAAGATCCGGACGACGGCCTATCATCCACAAACAAACGGCTTATGCGAGAAGATGAACCATATTGTAATAGACCTACTAAAGACTTTACCTGAGACAGAAAGGAATCAATGGCCAGAGAAATTGCCTGACTTGGTGGATCTGTATAATCATGTCCCGGTGAGCTCCACCAACTGCACCCCAGCTTACCTTATGCATGCAAGACCCGGCCAATTACCAATCGATCTAGAAATGGGAATTCTGAAACCAGACGCAGAAGTTCAAGGCTCCAATTGGGATATCATACGGCAAAAGCAGTATCGCCAAGTGCAAGAGAGTGTGGAAAGAAGCCTTCAGCAAACTAGAGAAAGACAAGAGAGAACTTTCAACCAGAATGCCCTAGCGACCCCATTAAGACCGGGTGACCAAGTGCTCAAGAGAAATCGTCGAGCCAATAAACTAGACAATCAGTGGGAAGCCGTACCCAACACAGTTTTACCAACAAGAATGGATAATCCTAAAATGTGTCTCATTAGCAAAAACGGAGGCTTAACATCTGTACTAGTGTCAAGAGACAATCTTAAATTATGTCCGGAAGCATTGAAAGAGCCAGAAGTTGTCCAGCCAGAACCAGAAGTTATTCAACCCATGCAGGTCCAACCAGTAAAGGAAAAAGAAGAGGAAATGTATCACACCTGTATAGGAGACTTTCCCAAAACCCTACTAACATACCATGGTGCAGTAGTGGTTCCCATGGTGGCCTTTTACCCAACACCGAACCCAATACCAGAAGTCCCAAGACAGGAAGAGGCTGACCCCGTACTACGGGAGGTTCCAGGCCAGGAAGAACAGATTCCTGATCAGAGTAATCCCATTCACGGTGGACTTGCCAACTCCATAGTCGTGGAATTATCTTTAGCAGAGCGGGCAGATACTACATCCGCAGTAGACAGTAGTACACCACATGAAGAGACACCGCTATTACGTAGATCACAGCGTAGTACCCAGGGTCAATTACCGGCCAGGTATGCGGATTACCAACTATAAAACTATAGTCATTGTTATCATTCTGCAACGTTTAAGCCCAGTACCTACAGAGACTTGTCTGTATGAACTTATTGCATATTCTTGAACTTTTTATCAGCCCGGAGGCACTAAATCAAAGCTCCGGAAAGACTGCTTTTTGAACTTTGCTTTTTGCTCTTTTTGAACTTTCTTTAGACTTTATATTGACAACTTCGTTGGAAAAATGGAACTAAATTCCTGGACACAAAGTGCAGTGCCTTTCCTAGTACCTTCAAGGATAGGACTGTATTAATGGACGCTATTTGAAGTGACTTTTTACAGAACTCTATTTTTGTTTCCTTGAGTGGTTTTTGTAACTTTTCATTTTTAAGACTCTGTACATATTAATTGTTATTTCAAAATGTTATCGTCCCACAGTCCCGGAGTACTGTTCTTAACTAAGGGGGAATGTGGCACCCCTAGGGGTATTTGCCACAAAAATAGTTACTGACAGTAAATACAAATACTAAAATAGCAAGACTGCACTACCACCTCCGGCCAGAAGGGGGAGCTCCAGAGACTCCCCTTGATCCATTCTGGTCTGAGAGAAGAAATGGCAGTTGGGCTAAGGAGCTGAAAGTGAGAGGTCATACAGCTGAATTTCTAACAGTCCTGTGACTGTTTCCAGGCCTAAATCACCGGCCTGAGGAGAAGAGGGACAGAGAAAAAGGACATTGTGAGAACCGGGTAGCATTAATCACTACCCAGAACAGGCGCAAAGACGGATACCGGATCCGTGGCTGTATTCATTATATATAATACAGCAACCGGAAAAACGTGAGGTGATATCAGCTTCACTAGGGCCGAACGCAGCAACAGACACAGAGTTCAGCGGTACTCCCGGAGGGGGTAAGCTGATAAAAGGACTCGGGTTGCCCGTCGAACCAGGACCCGGAGGGGACAGATTGGGCCGGCAGCCAGTTCACATACAGCAGCAGGGCCACACAGAAATTGCGTACAATAAGAGGCGAAGACCCCGGCAGGGTCAAAGTAACTCAGAGTTCCCATACAGACTCCGGTGACAGGACTGGTTGTAAATCCCTTTATGTTGAAGTAAACTGGTTAAACGTTTCAGTGCCTCAGTCTTTCATTTGGACAATAGCCATCTATCCAGGATCGGGATCATCACCGCTGGGAGAACCTGCTGCTGATCAAGTAAGTGCCTGTTCCCTCACGATACCCCTTACACTGTGCATTGCCTGAGACCACAGCACCGGGTCAAGCCACCCGTGACATCCCCCTCAAGAGACAGACCCCATTGGTCCGGTGCTGGGTACCCCGGTCTCCTGGGCGTCACATAATTAATGGCTGTAACACTAAGCGATTAGGCAGGGTAGTCAAAAATTGTGTACAGGCAAGTCATAGGCTGTAATTAGAGTTTGCGTGTCCTGAGTATGCATGTCTACTGGTGCAACTGCCACGGTCGTTTCAGTGGTGGTGATTATGCACTCAGTGGTAGTGGTGATGGTTTGAAGGGTTACTGGCTTTGTGACAGGAGGGATAGTGATGGTATCAACTTTGACACTAGGTGGCACTGCTGTAGGTGCGCATTTCTTAACGTTCATGGCGTACCAGCCTTTTTCACCCCAGTGACGGGTGTATGTCACTTGATCCCATCGGCTCAGGTCCCAGAGATGAGATTCCACATCATGAGGGGTGACATGGACCTTATCCAGCAGTCCCGATTCTTTAATAAAACCCCAACCCCTTTTTGGGTGAAAGACCACTACTATTCCCCATTTCACTGGGCTCTTGTTACATCATTTAGTTTTATGGACCTGCGCTTTGCGTTGGGCCTCACTCCCGCTCTCCTCTTTCCATTTTAGCACCAGACCTTGGTTATACTCCTCCCAGGTGAGGGCTTCAATATGGGACCCTTCTGGTTGGGACTCCCCATGAGACCCGATTGGTTCTGCTCTTGGATTGTCCTATTGGAAAATCACCCCCTCGGGGCTCACCTCCAGCGTCGTGCATATGGGTGTTGGAAGCGGGTCTGCCAGCATCTCGTCGGTAGTGGCAATAGTCGCTGGAGCAGGGCCCTTATCTGGGGCAGGAGCTGTCGCTGGAGCAAGGTCAGAGACTGGGGGAAGAGTGGGAGCGGGATCGGTCACCAGGGCAGGGTCGTTTTCTGTACCTGCGTCTGATGTGGTTCCATCGATGCCGGTCTGCTCCACTGATGAGGCTGCTGGAGTCGGCTGCTGCTCGGACTGCGACTCCTCCAGCATGATCTTCCTGCACAGGGCTGACTTCCATTTCTTCACTGCGGACAGCTCTGTGTCCAGGAATTGGCGGCTCAGCTCCTCCACCTGCATCCCAAGGAAGTCCGGACCCTCCGGCAGCGGCAAGTCTGGGTCCTTCTCCGTTTGCCTGGGATAGTACCGGGTCGCTTCGCCACCGTTCGGGTACCCGCTGGTCAACATCTCTTCTTCCGGGTCTGCGGCCACACGCGCACGCTGCTCCTCTGTTTCCCAGGGCGGGTCTTCTTCTCCTCCTTGTTCCCGCCACAGCATATCAGGAGGCGGACCTCTTTGGCAGACGGGCTCATCCTCGACGTATAATAACATTTGTAGGGGGCGTTCATTACTGTTAGTGCCGCTCCGGTAGTCTCCTCCCATGGCGGCACGCCCTTCTTCTTCACAGGGGGATGTCACGGTGGCAACCTGGTTCGTGGCCCTGGGTACCCATTTAAAAGGGAAAGGTCTTTAAAGGGAATAAAGTTTATGTTCGTGACGCCACCTGTGGTATTCGGTCAATGGGGACCGACGCTGCTTTAAGGGGTCCTCTGGGGTGATGTTATGGCAGCTACATGGTATAACTTCCCACAGGTGAAGTATATTCCCAGGGCTCCCAATGTGTAAATGGAAGATGGTGAGTGGTGCAATGAAGAATGAGGACACAGGTTTGCAGTCTCTTTACCTTGTTTACTGAAGTCTTCAGGCAGCCACAGTCCAGGGCACCAGATCACAGGGCAGGCAGGATCCGGCCGGCTTGGAGGCAAGTCCCCTTACCAAGGTGGAAATCAAAGCCTTCCTCTAGTGCCGTGGTGTTGTAGTCTGTTGTGAATTCTGTTGCCAAGCTCCCTCCTGTGGTCATGAATGGTACTTCGGCTGGTTCTGTCCATGGGCTTCCTCTGGTGGTTGTGAGTGGGGCTGCGGCTTCTGAGTTTCCTTCCACAGGTGACGAGGTTAATTCGTTAGCTGGCTGCTCTATTTAACTCCACTTAGATCATTGCTCCATGCCACCTGTCAATGTTCCAGTATTGGTCTAGTTTGCTCCTGGATCGTTCTTGTGACCTGTCTTCCCAGCAGAAGCTAAGTTCCTGCTTGTTTTTCTATTGTTTGCTATTTTTCTGTCCAGCTTGCTATTTTGATTTTTGTCTTGCTTGCTGGAAGCTCTGGGACGCAGAGGGAGCGCCTCCGCACCGTGAGTCGGTGCGGAGGGTCTTTTTGCGCCCTCTGCGTGGTCTTTTTGTAGTTTTTGTGCTGACCGCAAAGTTACCTTTCCTATCCTCTGTCTGTTCAGTAAGTCGGGCCTCACATTGCTAAATCTATTTCGTCTCTGTGTTTGTAATTTTCATCTTTACTCACAGTCAATATATGTGGGGGGCTGCCTTTTCCTTTGGGGAATTTCTCTGAGGCAAGGTAGGCTTTATTTTTCTATCTTTAGGGCTAGCTAGTTCCTTAGGCTGTGACGAGTTGCATAGGGAGCGTTAGGAGCAATCCACGGCTATTTCTAGTGTGTGTGATTGGATTAGGGATTGCGGTCAGCAGAGTTCCCACGTCTCAGAGCTCGTCCTGTATTATTAGTAACTATCAGGTCATTCCGTGTGCTCTTAACCACCAGGTCCATTATTGTCCTAACCACCAGGTCATAACAGTACAGGTGGCCAAAAGTATTAATGCATCTCAATAGAGGGATAAGAGAAGTTCTGAGACCATTTTTTTTTCTTTGCAGTGTGTTTTGTCTCTCTTTTCCCCTTTACCTCTGGGTGGTTCAGGATACAGGTGTAGATATGGACATTCAAGGTCTGTCCTCTTGTATGGATAATCTCACTGCAAGAGTACAAAACATTCAAGATTTTGTGGTTCAGAATCCGATGTTAGAGCCTAGGATTCCAATTCCTGATTTGTTTTTTGGGGATAGATCTAAGTTTCTGAATTTCAAAAATAATTGTAAATTGTTTCTTGCTTTGAAACCTCGCTCCTCAGGTGACCCTGTTCAACAAGTGAAAATCATTATTTCTTTGTTACGTGGCGACCCTCAAGACTGGGCATTTTCCCTTGCGCAAGGAGATCCGGCATTGCGTGATGTTGATGCGTTTTTTCTGGCGCTTGGATTGCTTTATGATGAACCAAATTCAGTGGATCAGGCAGAGAAAATCTTGCTGGCTCTGTGTCAGGGTCAGGATGAGGTAGAGATATATTGTCAGAAGTTTAGGAAGTGGTCTGTACTCACTCAGTGGAATGAATGTGCCCTGGCAGCAATTTTCAGAAAGGGTCTCTCTGAAGCCCTTAAGGATGTCATGGTGGGATTTCCCATGCCTGCTGGTCTGAAAGAGTCTATGTCTTTGGCCATTCAGATCGATCGACGCTTGCGTGAGCATAAAGCTGTGCACCATTTGGCGGTATTATCTGAGCATAGACCTGAGCCTATGCAATGTGATAGGACTTTGACCAGAGCTGAACGGCAAGAACACAGACGTCGGAATGGGCTGTGTTTTTACTGTGGTGATTCCACTCATGCTATCTCCGATTGTCCTAAGCGCACTAATCGTTTCGCTAGGTCTGCCACCATTGGTACGGTACAGTCGAAATTTCTTTTGTCCGTTACTCTGATTTGCTCTTTGTCATCCTATTCTGTTATGGCATTTGTGGATTCAGGCGCTGCCCTGAATTTGATGGACTTGGAGTTTGCTAGGCGCTGTGGTTTTTTCTTGGAGCCCTTGCAGTATCCTATTCCATTGAGAGGAATTGATGCTACGCCTTTGGCCAAGAATAAGCCTCAGTACTGGACCCAATTGACCATGTGCATGGCTCCTGCACATCAGGAGGATATTCGCTTTTTGGTGTTGCATAATCTGCATGATGTGGTCGTTTTGGGGTTGCCATGGCTACAGGTCCATAATCCAGTATTGGATTGGAAATCTATGTCTGTGTCCAGCTGGGGTTGTCAGGGGGTACATGGTGATGTTCCATTTTTGTCTATTTCGTCATCCACCCCTTCTGAAGTCCCGGAGTTTTTGTCGGATTACCGGGATGTATTAGATGAGCCCAAATCCAGTGCCCTACCTCCTCATAGGGATTGCGATTGTGCTATCAATTTGACTCCTGGTAGTAAGTTTCCTAAGGGCCGACTGTTCAATTTATCTGTGCCAGAACACGCCGCTATGTGGAGTTATATAAAGGAATCCTTGGAGAAGGGTCATATTCGCCCGTCGTCGTCACCATTGGGAGCAGGGTTCTTTTTTGTGGCCAAGAAGGATGGTTCTTTGAGACCTTGTATTCATTACCGCCTTCTTAATAAGATCACAGTCAAATTTCAGTACCCTTTGCCACTGCTGTCTGATTTATTTGCTCGGATTAAGTGGGCTAGTTGGTTCACCAAGATAGATCTTCGTGGTGCGTATAATCTTGTGCGTATTAAACAGGGCGATGAATGGAAAACAGCATTTAATACGCCAGAGGGTCATTTTGAGTACCTGGTTATGCCATTCGGGCATTCCAATGCTCCATCAGTATTTCAGTCCTTTATGCATGACATCTTCCGAGAGTACCTGCATAAATTCATGATTGTATATTTGGATGACATTTTGGTCTTTTCGGATGATTGGGAGTCTCACGTGAAGCAGGTCAGAATGGTGTTCCAGGTCCTTCGTGCGAATTCTTTGTTTGTGAAGGGGTCAAAGTGTCTCTTTGGAGTTCAGAAGGTTTCATTTTTGGGTTTCATTTTTTCCCCTTCTACTATCGAGATGGACCCTGTTAAAGTCCAGGCCATTTATGATTGGACTCAGCCGACATCTGAGAAGAGTCTGCAAAAGTTCCTGGGCTTTGCTAATTTTTATCGTCGCTTCATCGCTAATTTTTCTAGTGTTGCTAAACCGTTGACTGATTTGACCAAGAAGGGTGCTGATGTGGTCAATTGGTCTTCTGCGGCTGTGGAAGCTTTTCAGGAGTTGAAGCGTCGTCTTTCTTCTACCCCTGTGTTGTGCCAGCCAGATGTTTCGCTCCCGTTTCAGGTCGAGGTTGATGCTTCTGAGATTGGAGCAGGGGCTGTTTTGTCGCAAAGAAGTTCTGATGGCTTGGTGATGAAACCATGTGCCTTCTTTTCTAGAAAGTTTTCACCTGCTGAGCGCAATTATGATGTTGGCAATCGAGAGTTGTTGGCCATGAAGTGGGCATTCGAGGAGTGGCGTCATTGGCTTGAAGTAGCCAAGCATCGCGTGGTGGTCTTGACGGATCACAAGAATTTGACTTATCTCGAGTCTGCCAAACGGTTGAATCCTAGAAAGGCTCGTTGGTCGCTATTTTTCTCCCATTTTGATTTTGTGGTTTCGTACCTTCCGGGCTCTAAGAATGTGAAGGCTGATGCCCTGTCAAGGAGTTTTGTGCCCGACTCTCCGGGTGTTCCTGAGCCGGCGGGTATTCTCAAAGAGGGGGTAATTTTGTCTGCCATCTCCCCTGATTTGCGGCGGGTGCTGCAAAAATTTCAGGCTGATAGACCTGACCGTTGCCCAGCGGAGAAACTGTTTGTCCCTGATAGATGGACTAGTAGAGTTATCTCTGAGGTTCATTGCTCGGTGTTGGCTGGTCATCCTGGAATCTTTGGTACCAGAGATTTGGTGGCTAGATCCTTTTGGTGGCCGTCTTTGTCACGGGATGTGCGTTCTTTTGTGCAGTCCTGTGGGACTTGTGCTCGGGCTAAGCCCTGCTGTTCTCGTGCCAGTGGGTTGCTTTTGCCCTTGCCGGTCCCGAAGAGGCCCTGGACGCATATTTCTATGGATTTTATTTCGGATCTCCCTGTCTCTCAAAAGATGTCGGTCATTTGGGTGGTTTGTGATCGCTTCTCTAAGATGGTCCATTTGGTACCCTTGTCTAAATTGCCTTCCTCCTCTGATTTGGTGCCATTGTTTTTCCAGCATGTGGTTCGTTTACATGGCATTCCGGAGAACATCGTTTCGGACAGAGGTTCCCAGTTTGTTTCGATGTTTTGGCGATCCTTTTGTGCTAGGATGGGCATTGATTTGTCTTTTTCCTCGGCTTTCCATCCTCAGACAAATCGCCAAACCGAACGAACTAATCAGATTTTGGAAACATATCCGAGATGCTTTGTTTCTGCTGATCAGGATGATTGGGTGTCCTTTTTGCCTTTGGCTGAGTTCGCCCTTAATAATCGGGCCAGCTCGGCTACTTTAGTTTCGCCGTTTTTCTGCAATTCTGGTTTCCATCCTCGTTTCTCTTCAGGGCAGGTTGAGTCTTCGGACTGTCCTGGTGTAGATGCTGTGGTGGATAGGTTGCAGCAGATTTGGACTCATGTGGTGGACAGTTTGACATTGTCCCAGGAGAAGGCTCAATGTTTCGCTAACCGCCGGCGCTGTGTGGGTCCCCGACTTCGTGTTGGGGATTTGGTTTGGTTGTCGTCTCGTTATGCTCCTATGAAGGTTTCCTCTCCTAAGTTTAAGCCTCGTTTCATTGGTCCATATAAGATTTCTGAGGTTCTCAATCCTGTGTCATTTCGTTTGACCCTTCCAGCTTCTTTTGCCATCCATAATGTATTCCATAGGTCGTTGTTGCGGAGATACGTGGCGCCTGTGGTTCCATCCGTTGATCCTCCTGCCCCGGTGTTGGTTGAGGGGGAGTTGGAGTATGTGGTGGAGAAGATTTTGGATTCTCGTATTTCGAGACGGAAACTCCAGTACCTGGTCAAGTGGAAGGGTTATGGTCAGGAAGATAATTCCTGGGTCTTTGCCTCTGATGTTCATGCTGCCGATCTGGTTCGTGCCTTTCATTTGGTTCGTCCTGGTCGGCCTGGGGGCTCTGGTGAGGGTTCGGTGACCCCTCCTCAAGGGGGGGGGTACTGTTGTGAATTCTGTTGTCAAGCTCCCTCCTGTGGTCATGAATGGTACTTCGGCTGGTTCTGTCCATGGGCTTCCTCTGGTGGTTGTGAGTGGGGCTCCGGCTTCTGAGTTTCCTTCCACAGGTGACGAGGTTAATTCGTTAGCTGGCTGCTCTATTTAACTCCACTTAGATCATTGCTCCATACCACCTGTCAATGTTCCAGTATTGGTCTAGTTCGCTCCTGGATCGTTCTTGTGACCTGTCTTCCCAGCAGAAGCTAAGTTCCTGCTTGTTTTTCTCTTGTTTGCTATTTTTCTGTCCAGCTTGCTATTTTGATTTTTGTCTTGCTTGCTGGAAGCTCTGGGACGCAGAGGGAGCGCCTCCGCACCGTGAGTCGGTGCGGAGGGTCTTTTTGAGCCCTCTGCGTGGTCTTTTTGTAGTTTTTGTGCTGACCACAAAGTTACCTTTCCTATCCTCTGTCTGTTCAGTAAGTCGGGCCTCACTTTGCTAAATCTATTTCATCTCTGTGTTTGTAATTTTCATCTTTACTCACAGTCAATATATGTGGGGGGCTGCCTTTTCCTTTGGGGAATTTCTCTGAGGCAAGGTAGGCTTTATTTTTCTATCTTTAGGGCTAGCTAGTTCCTTAGCCTGTGACGAGTTGCATAGGGAGCGTTAGGAGCAATCCACGGCTATTTCTAGTGTGTGTGATAGGATTAGGGATTGCGGTCAGCAGAGTTCCCACGTCTCAGAGCTCGTCCTGTATTATTAGTAACTATCAGGTCATTCCGTGTGCTCTTAACCACCAGGTCCATTATTGTCCTAACCACCAGGTCATAACAGTAGTCCCTTACTGCCTAGGGCTTCAAGTAAGGTCCTCACAGGTGTTCTATTGTTCTCTCTGTCCCCCATATAGGTTAGGACATGACCCGTATGACTGGTGACTTGAGGGGTTTATAGGGACTCTAGCATGCCTGTTATGATCCGGTGACCTTGGAGCAGAATGAAAACTTTCACTGCAGAAGGTGGTAACTATACTGACCGCAAATCCTGATCTTAACACCGCAACTAGAAGTAGCCGTGGGGTGTACCTAACAAGCCCTAGACACCTCGTCACAGCCGGAGGACTAAATACCCCTAAAGATGGAAATAGGAATACTATCTTGCCTCAGAGCAGAACCCCAAAGGATAGGCAGCCCCCCACAAATATTGTCTGTGAGTAGGAGAGGAAAAACACACACAGTCAGAAAACAGGATTTAGCACAAGAGGCTGCTCTAGCTAAAATAGGAAAGGATAGGACAGAGTTCTGTGCGGTCAGTATTAAAACCCTTCCAAAAATATCCACAGCAGATTATGCAAAAAGGATGAGCCAGATGAAAGGCACAAACCAAATCAGTGGCATGGACATCAGAGGCAAAAACTCAAGAATTATCCTCCTGGCCATAGCCCTTCCATTTGACAAGGTACTGAAGCTTCTGCCTCGAAAAAGGGAATCCAAAATCTTCTCAACAACATATTCCAACTCCCCATCAACCAACACAGGGGCCGGAGGATCAACAGAGGGAACAACGGGCTCCACATATTTCCGCAATAAAGATCTATGGAAGATATTATGGATAGCAAAAGAGGCCGGAAGCGCCAGTCGAAAAGACACCGGATTAATAATCTCAGAAATCCTATTAGAACCAATAAACCGAGGCTTAAACTTAAGAGAAGAAACCTTCATAGGAACATGATGGGAAGACAACCAGACCACATCCCCAACCCGAAGCCGGGAACCAACACACCGACGACGGTTAGCAAAACGTTGAGCCTCCTCTTGAGACAACACCAAATTGTCCACCACATGAGCCCAAATCTGCAACCTGTCAACCACAGAATACACACCAGGACAGTCAGAAGGCTCAACCTGCCCAGAGGAAAAACGAGGATGAAAACCAAAATTACAAAAGAAAGGCGAAACCAAAGTAGCCGAACTAGCCCGATTATTAAGGGCAAACTCGGCCAATGGCAAGAAAGCCACCCAATCATCCTGATCAGCAGACACAAAGCATCTCAAATAAGTCTCCAAAGTCTGATTAGTTTGCTCGGTCTGACCATTTGTCTGAGGATGAAATGCAGAAGAAAAAGACAAATCAATGCCCAGCCTAGCACAAAAGGCCCGCCAAAATCTAGAGACAAACTGAGAACCTCTGTCGGACACAATATTCTCCGGAATACCATGCAAACGGACCACATGCTGAAAAAACAACGGAACTAAATCCGAAGAGGAAGGCAATTTAGGCAAAGGCACCAAATGAACCATCTTAGAGAACCGGTCACAAACAACCCAGATAACCGACATCCTCTGGGAAATCGGAAGATCGGAAATAAAATCCATAGAAATATGCGTCCAGGGCCTCTCAGGCAATGGCAAAAGCAACCCACTAGCACGGGAACAACAAGGCTTGGCCCGCGCACAAGTCCCACAGGACTGCACAAAAGAACGCACATCACGCGACAAAGAAGGCCACCAAAAGGACCTACCAACCAAGTCTCTGGTACCAAAAATGCCATGATGACAAGCCAACACGGAACAGTGAACCTCAGAAATCACTCTACTAGTCCATCTGTCAGGAACAAACAGTTTCCCCGCAGGACAGCAGTCAGGTTTGTCAGCCTGAAATTTCTGAAGAACCCATCGTAAATCAGGGGAAATGGCAGAAAGGACCACCCCTTCTTTCAGAATACTGACTGGTTCTAAGACCTCAGGCGAATCGGGCGAAAAACTCCTAGAGAGGGCATCAGCCTTAATGTTCTTAGAACCCGGAAGGTACGAGACCACAAAATCAAAACGGGAAAAAAACAAGGACCATCGAGCCTGTCTAGGATTCAGCCGTTTGGCAGACTTGAGGTAAATCAAATTCTTATGATCGGTCAAGACTACAATACGATGCTTAGCTCCCTCAAGCCAATGTCGCCACTCCTCAAATGCCCACTTCATAGCCAACAACTCCCGATTGCCGACATCATAATTGCGTTCAGCAGGCGAAAAGAACGGGAAAAGAAGGCACATGGTTTCATTAAGGAACCAACAGGATCCCTCTGAGACAAAACGGCCCCTGCCCCAATCTCAGAAGCGCCAACCTCAACCTGAAACGGAAGAGAAATATCCGGTTGGCGCAACACCGGAGCAGAAGTAAATCGACATTTAAGCTCCTGAGAGGCAGAGACAGCCGCAGGGGACCAATTCGCCAAATCAGCGCCTTTCTTCGTCAAATCGGTCAAGGGTTTAACCACACTGGAAAAATTAGCAATGAAACGGCGATAAAAATTTGCAAAACCCAAAAATTTCTGAAGGCTCTTCACGGATGTGGGCTGAATCCAATCATGAATGGCCTGAACCTTAACCGGATCCATCTCTATAGACAAGGGAGAAAAAATAAAGCCCAAAAAAGAAACCTTCTGCACCCCAAAGAGACACTTAGACCCTTTCACAAACAGGGCATTGTCACGAAAGATCTGAAATACCATTCTGACCTGTTCTACATGAGACTCCCAATCATCGGAAAAAATCAAAATATCGTCCAAATATACAATCAAGAACTTATCAATATAAGTCCGGAAAATATCATGCATGAAGGACTGAAAAACAGATGGAGCATTAGTGAGCCCGAATGGCATCACAAGGTATTCAAAATGGCCTTCGGGCGTGTTAAACGCAGTTTTCCATTCATCACCCTGCTTAATACGAACAAGATTATATGTCCCCCGAAGGTCAATCTTCGTAAACCAACTAGCTCCCTTAATCCTAGCAAACAAATCGGTAAGCAAAGGTAAAGGGTATTGAAACTTGACCGTGATTTTATTCAAGAGGCGATAATCAAAAAAGAACCCTGCTCCCACCGGTGAAGAAGATGGCCGAATATGCCCTTTCTCCAAAGACTCCTTAATATAGCTCCGCATGGCGGTATGTTCAGGCACAGACAGGTTGAAAAGTCGACCCTTAGGAAACTTTCAACCTGGAATCAAGTCAATAGCACAATCGCAGTCCCTGTGCGGTGGAAGGAAACTGGACTTGGGCTCATCGAATACATCCTGAAAATCAGACAAAAACTCTGGAATTTCAGAAGAGGAAGAAGAGGAGATTGACATCAAAGGAACATCATTATGAACCCCCTGACAACCCCAACTAGTCACAGACATGGACTTCCAATCCAACACAGGATTATGTACCTGCAACCACGGAAAACCCAGCACGATAGCATCATGCAAATTATGCAACACCAGAAATCGACAATCTTCCTGATGGGCTGGCGCCATGCGCATGGTCACCTGTGTCCAAAACTGGGGCTTATTTTTAGCCAAGGGTGTAGCATCAATGCCCCTTAAAGGAATAAGGTTCTGCAAAGGCTGCAAGGGAAAACCACAACGCCTGGCAAACTCAAAGTCCATTAAGTTCAAGGCGGCGCCTGAATCCACAAATGCCATGACAGAAAATGATGACAATGAGCAGATCAAGGACACAGATAACAGAAATTTAGGTTGTACAGTACTGATGGTAAATGAACTAGTGATCCTCTTTGTCCGCTTAGGGCAGACTGAAATGACATGACAAGCGTCACCACAATAATAACACAACCCATTCTGACGTCTGAATCCTTGTCGTTCCGTTTTAGACAGAATCCTATCACGCTGCATTGGCTCAGGAGTCTGCTCTGAGAACAACACCACAGCGCGCACAGTTCTGCGCTCCCGTAAGCGCCGTTCAATCTGAATGGCCAGAGACATAGAATCACTCAGACCGGAAGGCGTGGGAAACCCCACCATAACATCTTTAACGGATTCAGAAAGACCCTTTCTGAAAATTGCCGCCAAAGCATCATTATTCCATTTAGTCAATACAGACCATTTTCTGAATTTCTGACAATACAATTCTGCTGCCTCTTGACCCTGATACAGTGCCAACAAGGTCTTCTCAGCTTGATCCACAGAATTAGGTTCATCATATAATAATCCTAAAGCCTGAAAAAAGGAGTCTACATTAAGCAAAGCCGGATTCCCAGATTCCAAGGAAAACGCCCAATCCTGCGGGTCGCCACGCAGCAGGGAGATGACGATTTTAACCTGCTGAATGGAATCACCAGAGGATCGAGGACTCAGAGCAAAAAATTGTTTAAAGTTGTTTTTAAAACTCAAAAATTTGGACCTGTCTCCAAAAAATAAATCAGGAGTAGGAATCTTCGGCTCTAAAACAGGAGTTTGAACAATATAATCAGAAATACCCTGTACCCTAGCAGCAAGCTGGTCTACACGAGAAACTAATTCCTGAACATCCATGCTTGCACAGGGCTCCTCAGCCACCCAGAGATAAAGAGGGAAGAGAAGATAAAGCAGACTGAAGAAATAAAAATGGCTCAACACCTTTCTTCCCTTCTTCTGAGATGCATTTAACTCATTATTGGCCAGTTGTACTGTTATGATCCGGTGACCTTGGAGCAGCATGAAAACTTTCACTGGAGAAGGTGGTAACTATACTGACCGCAAATCCTGATCTTAACACCGCAACTAGAAGTAGCTGTGGGGTGTACCTAACAAGCCCTAGACACCTCGTCACAGCCGGAGGACTAAATACCCCTAAAGATGGAAATAGGAATACTATCTTGCCTCAGAGCAGAACCCCAAAGGATAGGCAGCCCCCCACAAATATTGGCTGTGAGTAGGAGAGGAAAAACACACACAGTCAGAAAACAGGATTTAGCACAAGAGGCTGCTCTAGCTAAAATAGGAAAGGATAGGACAGAGTTCTGTGCAGTCAGTATTAAAACCCTTCCAAAAATATCCACAGCAGATTATACAAAAATTCCTCCATCTAACTAAAGACGTGGAACGTATATCTGCAACTCCAGAGACAATACACTCAGAACAGGAATATAATCAAAAACAAGCACACAGCTTGTGTGCCATAGAAAAAGAAACAGACACTTATCTTTGCTGAATTGGCAGCTAAGCAGGAGAAGCCAGACAGAGATCCAATACTTCACAAGAAACATTGACAACTGGCAAGGACTAATGAGTCCTGCAAACCTAAATACTGCAGTCAGAACTGCAATCAGCAGATACACCTGTCCAGGACTGCAGCCCAGAGACAACTGCATTACCACCTACAACCACCGGAGGGAGCCCAAAAGCAGAATTCACAACACATGCCCCAGCCTCTAAGGGTGTCACCATGCCTCCTGGTTACTAAGGCGGACAGGTAACGTGGAGTTCAGCTGTCCTGCTGGTCTCTGATGTAAGTCATGGAGGGCCTTACGATCCTCGGTGTTCCAGCTACCGGTTTCTGCGCCTCAGAAGGAGGCAGCTTGCTCGGGGCTGGTCTCACCCTGGTATCCTCTCCTGTGCTTTGCTCTCCTGCACATTCACTGCAATGTATTCGTCTTTCTGAATGTCTCTTTCTGGGAACTGCTGCGCTGCGGCTACACAGCTCCGTAAACCCTCTTCTGCCTCAGACTGATCCAGTCTGTTTCCTGGCAAGAACTGCTCTAAGCTTTTCCTACAGACTTGCATCTCGGGTTTGGGAAAATGGCCGCCACGATCTCTTCTGCGCACGCGCGGCATCCCGCGGCCATTTTCCTGAAGCCCCGTGCAGCAGAGCACTCCATCTGCGCACGCACAGCCCCAGGAAGATGGCCGCCCCCACCGATGACAGGGGGTAATAGCGCAGATCACGCACTGCTTCTTCACGTGCGCGCAGTGGATTCGTCACTGTGACATGCGCACACCACTACGCCACCAACGGAAAGCTGGGGAAGAAAAGAGCGATGTCACCACGCCCACCCGACCTGACCAGCCTGATTGACAGGCGAAAACGGCGACTTTGGTAATGTATTTCTCAGCATAGGTGGGGAATCAGGGTACACTACATACACTATAGTAACGCACAGCGCAGGCCCTATTTAACAGTATTTATATCTCAATCTGAAAAAACGGGGTGACAGGTTCCCTTTAAACCTGACAGGGCACACCTGTGAATTGAAAAGCATTCTCGGTGACTACCTTTTGAAGCTCATCAAGAGAATGCCAAGAGTGTGCAAATCAGTCATCAAAGCAAAGGTGGCTACTTTGAAAAACCTAGAATATAAGACATAATTTCAGTTGTTTCACACTTTTTTTATTAAGCATATAATTCCACATGTGTTAATTCATAGTTTTGATGCCTTCAGTGTGAATGTACAGTTTTCATAGTCGTGAAAATACAGAAAAATCTTTAAATGAGAAGGTGTGTCCAAACTTTTGGTCTGTACTCAACACTGATGAGGGGCAAATACCCTGAAACAGCTGTCTGTGGATGGATACCATGTTTTAGCATAGGTGGTTTTCCTTTTTGGATGCTGCCCTTCCCGTGGTTGTTCCTTCCCGGTGAAAGATCTGGCTATTTATTGCTTGTGTTGAGAAACACGTGATGGTGTCTCCGCGGCTTTTCTACATGCATTTGCATATTTCCCATAAGGGATGGAGGCAGTGTTCTGGACCACTGTGTTGAGAAACACGTGATGGTGTGTTAGGAGTCGAGTTCCCGCCGCTGCACAGAGGGAATCTCGAACCATGTCTGCTGCGGTCTCCCATTCTGCATCGGCCACAGCGGAGCCTGCTCAGCGGAGACGTCGGTCCCAGCGTCTCACTGAATCTGATACTGTGCAATGGGTTACTGCTGCCTCTCCAGGCTTTACTATTGTACCCTGCACTGGTCTGCGGTGAGCAGGCTTTTCTGGGACTAAGTCCTGCTTTGCACACACTGAGCATGCCCAGGGCAAGATCTCTCAGTGGAGATCAAGGTCACACGCTCAGGTACTGCAGCAACTTCCATTGGTCCTCGAGGAAGGCCCTGTACCTGATCAAGTTCTGTGGCAGCCTTCCATTGGTCCTTCTTGGAAGGTCCTGTAGGTGCTACAGCTATAAAGGGTTCTCATGACTGCATGGCCATGTGCTAGTGTCAATTTATGTATGAGCTCAGCACCAGTGTGGTCATGTATTGTATACAGTCAGGGACCCAGCTGAAATAAGCCCCTAGAATGCTGGCACCTCTGGTGAGGAGTTTTGTGTGTGTGTATTCAGGGACCCGGCTGAAATAAGCCCCTAGAATGCTGGCACCACCGGCGAGGAGTTTCATGTTTGCATTTGACTGCATGACCACCATCTGCCCTACTAAGTAGCTGTGTGCCTCTGTGAGCCAAACAGGGCACAGCGTTATCCTTGCTAACAGACTCTGTGATGTAACAGAGTCTGTTCATACCACTATATAGTACCGCCATATCTAGCTGCAGGTGCTTTCCTGCACGGTGGATCCCGGGTTGCGAACGCACCAATTTCCTCTAATAAATATATATTCGGTGCATTCCGCCAACCCTAACAGAACACTAGCGCCAGGATCTGGCTAAGTAATGGCGGATGAAAAGCGATTGCAGGGGTACATCCAGCTGCTGGAGGGCCGGTTGGCGTCTCTTCAGCGTGCAACCTCGGCGGTGGATGTTACCGCAATAGCTGTTCAGGCTGCTAGTGTGGCTGCAGCAGCTTTACCCACTGCCACCTCTGTTCCGACTTTATCTCACCTCCCATTGCCTGATAAATACTTTGGGGACAGTAAGTCCTGTAGGGGTTTCGTGAGCCAGTGTGGTATACACCTCGAGCTCCTGGCTGCACGTTTTCCCACAGAGCGGGCAAAGGTGGGATTCATAATCTCTCTTCTGTCGGACAGAGCTTTGGAGTGGGCTACGCCGCTGTGGGAGCGCAACGATCATGTGATGCGGAGTGTTTCTCAGTTTCTGGACACTCTGAAACAGGTCTTCGTAGGACCTCAAGTCACCCATGATACAGCGCTCCAACTGCTGGCTTTGACTCAGGGTTCCACCATGGTCAGCCATTTTTCTGTCCACTTCCGGACATTAGCGTCTGAGTTGGAATGGCCAGATAAAACCCTCATTCCTGTTTTTTTGGAGGGGGCTGGTTGACCATGTGAAAGATGCTTTGGCCACTAGGGAGATTCCCGCCACACTGGCGGAGCTCATAGCTGTATCAACTCGCATAGACCTTCCTTTTCACGAGCGAAGGTTGGAGCGAGCCCAGTGTAGGCAGAGGTTTCGGCTGGCTCCCACCTTCGCCAGACCTTTGGTGTCTCCAGTCCAGGCGTCCGAGTCACATGAGGCCATAGAGGTGACACAAGCGGGATCCAAGTCCCAATCCGCTCGTGCACTTAAGGTCTGTCATGTTTGCCGGCAGTCAGGACATCTTGCCTCCAAGTGTCCTCAGCGGTCGGGGAAATGTCAGCATCTAGTGGCAGTTGGAGGAGGTACACTAGACACGGCGACGTTTGCCTCTAAGTTGTCCTTCAAGGGGACAATTACCATAGGCCCATCCACTCTTATGGTAGAGCTATGCGTGGACTCTGGGGCGGAGGGTAATTTTATGTCATCCGCTTTCGCTCAGCGTCATGCAATACTCCATTTGATGCTCGCCAAACCAGTAACCGTTCGAGGGGTAAATGGTTCGACACTACCCTCACAGATTACCCACCAAACCATTCCTTTCACTGTATCTGTATCTCCATCACATCAGGAGATTATCTCTCTATTAGTCATTCCTGAGGGAATTGATGAGGTCCTGTTGGGGATACCATGGCTACGCTATCATTCTCCTCATATAGGGTATGTGCCCACGCTGCGGATTTTCCTGCAGCGGATTTGGAAAATCCGCAGTGGAAAACCACAGCGGTTTTCACTGCCGATTTTCTTGCGGTTTGTTCTGCGGATTCTTCTGCGGGTTTTCACCGCACAAACAATTGACATGCTGTGGAAAATAATCCGCAGTGTTTCCGCGCGGCTTTTTCCGCAGCATGTGCACTGCGGTTTTTTTTCCCCCATAGGTTTACATTGTACTGTAAACTTCGGGAAAACTGCTGCGCATCTGCAGCGGCCAAATCCGCTGCGGATCCACAGCAAAATCCGCAGCGTGTACACACAGCCATAGAGTGGTCCTCAGGGAGAATTTTGGGATGGAGTAAATCCTGTGAGGGTAGATGTCAGAGGGAGTGCGTTCAGGTTGCTATAACAGAGGTACCCGCAGATCTTTCCTCTCTCCCCAAGCACTATTGGCCCTATGCGGATGTGTTCTCCAAAAGGGCTGCGGAGACCCTTCCGCCTCACCGCCCCTATGACTGTCCTATTGACCTCTTGCCTGGTGCTGAGCCTCCCCGGGGTCGAGTCTATCCGTTATCTCTTCCGGAGACGGAGGCAATGTCTCAGTACATCCAAGAGAATATGGCAAGAGGATTCATTAGGAAGTCAGTGTCCCCTGCAGGGGCTGGGTTCTTCTTCATGCAGAAGAAGAGTGGAGACTTACGTCCATGCATAGACTACAGGGGTCTTAACGCCATCACCATTAAGAACAAGTACCCATTACCCCTGATATCTGAGCTTTTTGATAGGCTACGGGGAGCAAGGGTATTTACAAAATTAGATCTGCGGGGTGCTTACAACCTGATTCACATCCGTGAGGGGGACGAATGGAAGACGGCTTTTAACACCAGGGATGGGCACTATGAATATCTGGTGATGCCCTTCGGGCTCTGTAATGGCCCAGCCGTTTTCCAAGACTTTGTGAACGACATCTTCCGGGATATGCTCACCACCTCGGTTGTAGTCTATCTGGATGATATTCTCTTCTACTCTCCAGATATTGACTCTCATCGGAGAGATGTTCGCAAAGTCTTCGACCTCTTACGGGCAAACTCCCTCTACACCAAGTTGGAGAAGTGTGTGTTTGAGCAGGAGTCCTTGCCTTTCCTTGGTTATATCATCTGTGCCCAGGGTTTGACTATGGATCCTGCCAAGCTACAGGCTGTGATGGACTGGCAGGAACGCCATTCACTTAAAGCGATGCAGCGCTTTATGGGGTTCATTAATTACTATCGTCAGTTCATCTCACATTTCTCAACTTTGGTAGCTCCCTTGGTTGCCCTCACCAAGAAGGGAGCAAATCCCAAGTTGTGGTCGTAGGATGTCTCCAAAACCTTCCTCTCGGTTAAGTCACACTTCGCTAGCGCTCCCATTCTACCTTGCCCCGATGTAGATAAGCCATTTATCATGGAGGTGGATGCCTCATCCGTTGGTGCTGGAGCAGTCCTTTTCCAAAAGGATGCTCAAGGTCGGAAGCATCCTTGCTT
Organism: Ranitomeya imitator; assembly: GCF_032444005.1. Taxonomy (NCBI): domain Eukaryota; kingdom Metazoa; phylum Chordata; class Amphibia; order Anura; family Dendrobatidae; genus Ranitomeya; species Ranitomeya imitator. The sequence goes on from NC_091282.1 coordinate 80,071,800, forward strand.
CTTCTTCTCCAAGACCTTCACACCGGCGGAGAGGAATTATTCCATCAGGGACAGGGAGTTGCTAGCCATGAAGTTAGCTTTCTCAGAGTGGAGACACCTCTTGGAGGGAGCTCGCTTTCCCTTCCAGGTATTCACTGACCACAAGAACTTGGTATATCTACAGACGGCCCAGTGGCTGAATTCTCGCCAGGCTAGATGGTCCCTGTTCTTCTCCCGGTTTCATTTTACTCTTCATTTTCTCTCCGGGGAGAAGAACATTCACGCTGACACTCTCTCCTGCTCCATAGTGTCATCTGAGGAGGAGGAGGAAGAGCCTCGGCTTATTATCCCTTCTGAGAGCCTGAGAACTGTAGCTCCGGTTTCGCTAGAGTCTGTACCCCTGGGCAAGACTTTCGTGCCAGCGAATTTGCAACCGGAGGTTCTCGCTTGGGCTCACTCATCCAAAGTGGTTGGGCATTTTGGGACCAAAAGGACATCTGAGCTTTTGGCGAGAACGTACTGGTGGCTGCGTATGGCCTGCGATGTCGGGGACTATATTCGGGCGTGCGTTTCCTACACCCAGAATTGGTCTCCTCAGCAATGGCCTGCTGGGTTGCTTTACCCCCTACCGGTGGCAGACAGGCCCTGGGAAATGGTCGGGATGGACTTCGTGGTGGGCTTACCCAAGTCTCGTAGCTGCACCGTTATCTGGGTTGTCACCGATCATTTCTCTAAAATGGTGCACTTGGTGCCTCTTCCATGGCTACCTTCTGCACGAGCCTTGGTGGCGTTGTTCATAAAACTTATTTTCCGTTTACATGGAGTGCCTAATAAAATTGTCAGCGACCGGGGTCCCCAGTTTGCGTCTCGGTTTTGGAGAGAGCTCTGCCATTTACTCAGCATAGAGTTGAATCTCTCCTCTGCATACCATACCGAGACGAATGGGTTGGTAGAGAGGACCAACCAGACTCTGGTGACATACTTGAGGCATTTTGTCTCTGCTAGGCAGGATGACTGGGCATCTTTGCTACCTTGGGCGGAATATGCCTTGAACAACACCGTAGCCGATTCCACTGGGCAGACTCCTTTTCTCCTTAATTACGGCCAGCATCCGCGTGTCCCTGTACCCATGCCCGTGTCATCCACCGATTCTAGGGTGGCAGATTGGGCGGTGGAGGCTCGTGACATTTGGGACCGCACACAGGATGCCATCTGGGCCTCCAAGGAGAGAATGAGGGTTTCTGCTGACACACACCGGCGCCCCGCTCCGACCTTTGCTCCTGGTGACTTGTGTGGCTCTCCGCCCGTAACATCAGACTGCGAGTTGAGTCCACTAATTTTGCGCCTCGCTACATTGGCCCGTTCAAGGTTCTGGAACAGGTCAGCCCTGTGGTCTACTGTTTGGCTATTCCTCCACGCCTTGGAATCACCGACACTTTTCATGTTTCCCTCTTAAAGCCCGTTCATATGTCCCGGTTTTCTGAGTCATCTGCCGGGACATTGGGTTCATCCACGGATGAGTTTGAGGGGAATGCTATCGTAGGGTGCAAGGTGGTACTTGGCAAGAAATTTTATCTGGTGGACTGGAAGGGTCAAGGTCCAGAAGATAGAACCTGGGAACCTGTGGAGCACATTCGGGCTCCGCTGCTCATTGCAGCTTTTGAGCATAGCGAGGCTCAAGGAGGGGGGGGGCCTAGGAGGGGGGGTAATGTTAGGAGTTGAGTTCCCGCCGCTGCACAGGGGGAATCTCGAACCATGTCTGCTGCGGTCTCCCATTCTGCATCGGCCGCAATGGAGCCTGCTCAGCGGAGACATCGGTCCCAGCGTCTCACTGAATCTGATACTGTGCAAAGGGTTACTGCTGCCTCTCCAGGATTTACTATTGTACCCTGCACTGGTCTGCGGCGAGCGGGCTTTTCTGGGACTAAGTCCTGCTTTGCACACACTGAGCATGCCCAGGACAAGATCTCTCAGTGGAGATCAAGGTCACATGCTCATGTACTGCAGCAACTTCCATTGGTCCTCCAGGAAGGCCCTGTACCTGATCAAGTTCTGTGGCAGCCTTCCATTGGCCCTTCTTCGAAAGTCCTGTAGGTGCTACAGCTAGCTATAAAGGGTTCTCATGACCGCACGGCCATGCGCTAGTGTCAATTTATGTATGAGCTCAGCGCCAGTGTGGTCATGTTTTGTATGCAGTCAGGGACCCGGCTGAAATAAGCCCCTAGAATGCTGGCACCTCCGGTGAGGAGTTTTGTGTGTGTGTATTCAGGGACCCGGATGAAATAAGTCCCTAGAATGCTGGCACCACCGGCGAGGAGTTTCATGTTTGCATTTGACTGCATGACCACCATCTGCTCTACTAAGTAGCTGTGAGCCTCTGTGAGCCAAACAGAGCACAGCGTTATCTTTGCTAACAGACTCTGTGAAGTAACAGAGTCTGTTCATACCACTATATAGAGCCGCCATATCTAGCTGCAGGTGCTTTCCTGCACGGTGGATCCCGGGTTGCGAACGCACCAATTTCCTCTAATAAATATATATTCGGTGTGTTCCGCCAACCCTAACATGGTGTCTCCGCGGTGTTGGATGTTTTGATCTCCCTGAGGTCATTCATCCTTATGTTTATTGTCCTTTTACTAGGCACTGCTCCAGTTTCCTACTCCACACTGATGAGGGGCAAATACCATGTTTTGGCATAGGGGGTTTTCCTTTTTGGATGCTGGTTGTTCCTTCCCGGTGAAAGACCTGGCTATTTATTGCTTGCGTTGAGAAACACGTGATGGTGTCTCCGCAGTGTTGGATGTTTTGATCTCCCTGAGGTCATTCATCCTTATGTTTATATTCTTAGAGAAGAGTCACTGTGCAGTGATGCACATCTGAAGTGCCGCGAGCCTGTGAACAAAGGCTATTAAACAATCACCGATCAGCAAACAAGCAGCTGATTGGCGGTCTTTTTGGTGCCGCCAGTTGTTTCATGGAAACATAGACATGAGTCATGATGTACAACAGAGAATCAACAGGACTCAATATATGAAATGTTTGGCTGTGATCTTAGCAATGAAGATGTTATGCTAGAACAGCCGTGTTCTGTACAGTCTTCAAAAAAAAATAAAAAAATTGGCAGCCGATTAGAAAACCACCTCACATTACCTGAGTTCCCGAAAGGGAAAATAAACTTATTGCATTAAATCCAGTGATTGAAAAAAAAACCCACGGAGATTAGCAAGTCCCAAATATGTGTAGAATTTGAGGGTATTGGGATGTTGTCCAGAACAAATTATTAAAACCACTCAGCGCAGAGTCGGAGCTTTTGTGTGAAATGTCGATAAATCATTTGGAATAATAATAAAAAGGAAGTGAAATTAGTGAACACATTAAAGTCTTTACCCCAGCAATACTTGGCACGGCATACGGCCCAAGGGCTTACATGGTAACCATTAAGCAAAATTCATCCTCACAGATTAATAAGCAGGGACTGGTGGGTGTGTTGTCTGGAAATGATATTCATCACAGCGGTGGTAATTTTGTTTTACGACACAGAGGAATTTACATGTAAAATGCTACAAGCCATGTCCAGAGAGAAGGAATCAAGAGCATCATCTTTTGCCTGTAAAAGATTATTCACAAAAAGTTTTTTTCTGTTTTCGAATATTAGACACTATGTGATTGGATATGTGTGCTAGCACCATGCCGGCTCCCTGCTCTGACAGGCAGAGTCTCTAGCATGTCTCTTCACTCACCTTTGCATGCTTCCAGCTGGTCCTCTAGCCATGTCCTTAGGGCACACGCACGTGCACTCCCGCCCTCTTAAAGGGTCAGCGCATGCACTTACTATTTGCTCCCCAGCAAATGGCTGTTGGACATTATGTATATATTGCAGCAGTAAATACCCATCGCAAGGAGTAAGGGGATGTAGGTAAACAGGCCCACAATGCGTATACGGCAATAAAGTAATAACAAAGGGTCAAATAACAGGTTAACTTATCAGTCTCTGGTTCCTGGATGATGGTGGCTGGAAAATCCCACGATGGCACCGTAGGTGGTGTGAGAAGTCTCTGAGCGGTTCTGGAGAAAAGTGAAGCACTGTCTCTGTACGGCGACAAAGTATCCTGGTCTTCCTACCCGTGGTCTTGTGATCCTGGAACGAGGTGCTGACCGGGAAAAGGTCTGCTGCACAGCTAATGATGTACAACGTTCCTGAGTGGTGGCTGCAGCCTCACAGTGAGGAGATGTTGGATGCACCAACCGGTTAGTGCTGTAAGGGTCAGAGAGTAACGGGGAGTTGGTCTCAGGGGATACACAGTCTGCATGCACGGGGGATGGAACGATGCAATGCGGGTCTGTCAGTTGGCAGTGGAGAGGGAGTCAACCCGAGGCACCAGGCGTGTGGGACTGGGGAAAGTGAGGAGCCCTTGACATTGATGGATAGGTCTGGTCGAGGGGTAGAGTGAGATGGGGAAAGGATGATGAATTCTGTTTTGTCCATGTTCAATTTTATAAAGCAAGCAGAAAAGAAGGCCGAGATAGCAGACAGACAGTGTGGGATTTTGTTAAGTAAGGAGATGAGATCAGGTCCGGATAGGTAGATCTGCGTGTCATCAGCGTAGAGATGATACTGCAAACCTAGGGGTTCTATGAGCTGTCCCAGGCCGAAATTGTAGATGGAGAAGGGTAGGGTCCTAGAACAGAGGCACAGAGGCACATCAAGGGCTCTCCAAATGCGACATGGCGTCCTATCTCAATTCCAGTCAATTTTGCATTGAAAAGTCAAATGGCGCTCCTTCCCTTTCATGCACCCAAACAGTGATTTACCCCCACATATGGGGTATCACCATACTCAGGACAAATTGCACAACAACTTTTGGGGTCCAGTTTCTTCTGTTACTCTTGGGAAAATAAAAAATGGGGGCGAAAAGATCATTTTTGTGAAAAAATATGATTTTTTATTTTTACGGCTCTACATTATAAACGTCTGTGAAGCACTTAGTGGGTCAAAGTGCTCACCACACATCTAGATAAGTTCCTTAGGGGGTCTACTTTCCAAAATGGTGTCACTTGTGGGGGGTTTCAATGTTTAGGTACATCAGGGGCTCTCCAAACGCGACATGGCGTCCTATCTCAATTCCAGTCCATTTTGCATTGAAAAGTCTAATGGCGCCCCTTCCCTTCCGAGCTCTGCCATGCGCCCAAACAGTGGTTTACTCCCACATATAGGGTATCAGTGTACTTAGGACAAATTGGACAACAACTCTTGTGGTCCAATTTCTCCTGTTACCCTTGGTTAAATAAATCAAATTGGAGCTGAAGTAAATTTTTTGTGAAAACAAGTGAAATGTTCATTTTTTTTTAAACATTCCAAAAATTCCTGTGAAACACCTGAAGGGTTAATAAACTTCTTGAATGTAGTTTTGAGCACCTTGAGGGGTGCAGTTTTTAGAATGGTGTCACACTTGGGTATTTTCTATCATATAGACCCCTCAAAATGACTTCAAATGTGATGTGGTGTCCCCACATAAAATGGTGTTGTAAAAATGAGAAATTGCTGGTCAACTTTTAACCCTTATAACTCCCTAACACAAAAAAGTTTTGGTTCCAAAATTGTGCTGATGTAAAGTAAACATGTGGGAAATGTTACTTATTAAGTATTTTGTGTGACATATCTCTGTGATTTAAAGGGACTCTGTCACCTGAATTTGGAGGGAACAATTTTCAGCCATAGAGGCGGGGTTTTCGGGTGTTTGATTAACCCTTTCCTTACCCGCTGGCTGCATGCTGGCTGCAATATTAGATTGAAGTTCATTCTCTGTCCTCCATAGTACACGCCTGCGCAAGGCAAGATTGCCTTGTGCAGGCATGTACTACGGAGGACAGAGAATGAACTTCAATCCAATATTGCAGCCAGCATGCAGCCAGCGGGTAAGGAAAGGGTGAATCAACCACCCGAAAACCCCGCCTCTATGGCTGAAGATTGTTCCCTCTGAATTCAGGTGACAGAGTCCCTTTAAGGGCATAAAAATTCAAAGTTGGAAAATTGCGAAACTTTCAAAATTTTCGCCAAATTTTAGTTTTTTTTCACAAGTAAACGCAGGTAACATCAAATAAATTTCACCACTATCATGAAGTACAATATGTCATGAGAAAACAGTATCAGAATCATCAGGATCTGTTGAAGCGTTCGAGAGTTATAACCTTATAAAAGGACAGTGGTCAGAATTGTAAAAATTGGCCCGATCATTAACGTGCAAACCACCCTTGGGGGTAAAGGGGTTAAACTAGTCTGCAGTCACGCTATGTGTGCACAATGTGAGGATTCATGAGTCTGCAGTCACATAGAATGACTGAAGACTTGTAGCTTTAGACTGGACAACCCTTTTAAAACCTAACATTTATTCAAGTCTCATAAATATACCCCAAAATGGCTTGTTGGGAAGCATCCATATTACTTCCTAGTTGCACTCTAGGGTGGTTTCACACTTGCGTTTTTGTCTGCAGTGTTTTTTGCACAAAAAACGGATGCGTTTTTTTTCCCTATATTTAACATTGAAAACGCATGCTTTTTTTGTATGCGTTTGGTTGCGTTTTGAAATGCATGCGTTTTTTTACTGCATGCGTTCTTTTTCAGAAATGCAACTTGTAGTATTTTTGAGAGGCGTTTTTTTGACACATAAAAACGCATGCGTTTTCATGCGTTTTTTTGTGTCAAAAAATACATTGGAGTCAATGGAAACGCATGCGTTTTTTTGTGCATGCGTTTGTTTGCTTTAAAAACACATGCGTTTTTATTAAAAAAAAAAACAGAAAACACACTGATATGCCACCCCCCACAATAAAGGTGATAATGGGATCCTAACCCTAACCCTAACCCTAACGGGATCCTAACCCTATCTCTAACCATATCCCTAACCCTAACCCTACCCATAACCCTAACCCTAAAGGGATCCTAACCCTACCCCTAACCCTACCCCTAACCCAAACCCTACCCATAACCCTAACCCTAAAGGGATCCTAACCCTACCCCTAACCCTAAAGGGATCCTAACCCTAACCCTACCCCTACCCGTAACCCTAACCCTAATTATTTCTGTTTATAGTGGGTTTTTTACTTTATTTTGATGATTGGCAGCGGTCACACATTTCTCAGCATGCGTTTAAAAAATGCAAACGCATGAAAAAACGCATGTAAACGCGTCAAAATGCAGCGTTTTTTTTTTACCACATGCAAAAACGCATGCGTAAAAAAAACGCAGCATTTGCACGCGTTTACATGCGCTTTTTCACCATGCTTTTTTTTTTTGAAACGCAAGTGTGAAACCAGCCTTAGCTGGGTTATCCACAACCTCTGTCCTGACTTTGTCAGATCCCATCCTATGTGTTGTATAGAGTGTGGAAGGGTCTGTTTCTAAATTTTACCTGTGCCATAAAGGAAGGGATGATTAGTTTTGTTATGCATCCCCTCACTTCTATCGTGTGGCCCTTATTCTTTAAAAGGGTGGAGTTCCTGCCATAAAAGAAAAGGGGGCTGGCTTATCTATTGAAATAAGCAAAAGAGAAGATTATGTATTACTTATCCAGCCACTTTTTATACTTAGGAGTCCAGTGGGAGGGGCTTCACAGTGATCGACAACAATCTTTGCAAGCATCATGGACTAAACTCCTAAAATATAGAACGTGAAGGGATATATCTGACTAAAATATACCTTCATCTTCAACAAAAAGAAAATAAATATTTTTATCAGACACTTCTGCTCTTTAGCATACTGCCTCGGACACCATAATCAATGTGACACGTTACTTTTAAAGAAAATGTCCAAGAATTAAAATAAAGAGTCGACAATATTTCCAGACACGGTGCGACTTTTTAAAAAGTGGGTCTGGTGTTGTACGTGCAGTAGTTTACTTCCTTTTTCTTTAATGGGACTGATCTGCAATACCAGACACAACCCATGGAGAAGATTGATGCTGTTGCTGATAAAAATAAAAAATTTTGTTGGTGAAGCTCGACAACCCCTTTAAGCTTATCAATGTGACTCTGATCGTAGTGGATACATTAATAATAAGTGGCTAAATGTAAAGTACTTAATGTTATGAGTACTAGTAAGTTTAGTTTATATAGGGAAACATTTTTATCTACTTAGTATAGCGAATAAAGTCAGAAATAATTTCATAATAAATCGCCTGATGGACCCTCAATATACTGCCCTCCGAAGACTCCATAGGATTTTATGTGTTAGTACAGTTAGGACTTAACTGTATCTGAATAATATCATCTAAATGAAAGTGAACTATTTACAATGCATTGTGGATCAATGAAAGAGCGAAGGGTTTGGGTATTATTACAGCATATGAAATCACACGTCTCAACAGAATCGAGAAGTGAGAAAATATCACATTTATTGGAGGACATTGCCAAAGTTCACAGACTTCGTGCACATAATGATGTAGAAGGACAAGGGGAATGTGAGGAAAGCACTAAAAAATGTGCTGGTTATATAAAGGAGTGTTTCCATCTAAAATCCAATAATTACCAGTTGCTATACACATTGATTGTATGAATCTTCCACTAATATACAGGGGTTTGGGCTGATTGATGGATTTTGGACATGCTGTCGTTATTCGAAACTGAGTATGTCTGATCTTTCCCAGTTTTGTATTTTTACACCATTGACATTATACAAAAAGCAAAAAAATCTCTGAAACTGACAATAAATCCATTTTTTTAATGACATCTAGCATACCTTTACACTTCAATTGACACTGTGGTGTCCAAATTTACATGATTTTACATTTTTTTTTAAGACAGATGTTTAGATTTGGGCAGGGTCAGACTGGCCGACTGCATAACCGGAGAATCCTCTGGTGGGCCTGCCCATCCAGTACCCACCCATCCAGCGCACTGCTCATTTTCTGACATGCAGCTCCTTCACATTGACTGCACCTGCCTTCTTCATTTGGTTCACGTGCCCCGCTCCTTAGAGAGTGATGTGCACTTAATTCTATAACTGGCTGCATTGCTCATCCACACATGTGATGTGCAGCTCCTTCACATGGCCTGCCAGCTTCAATACTGGCCATTATCTCACTCACCGATCCTCAGAGAGCAGTGTGTGCTTAATGTCACAGAGTCAGCACAGTCACAGCTGACTGTTTACTGATCGGAACGCTGTTGTTCCTTCAGATCAGCTGTTGCGTGTCTGAGTCTACGACTCAACAACGATGGCCAATGGTGCTGACTGTTGTCAATCAGCGTTAGTTTTGCTTGTGCAACCTCAAAAGCACAGCTCAGGCAAGTAGCTGGTAGTGATTGGTAAAGCACCAGCCCCAGCATTGCAGTATGATTTTGTGATAGAGAAGCAGAGAGATAGAGAGAGAGGGTTTTCTGCTGCTCCATTCACTGGAGTGTGTCTATGTGAGTTAATTTGAGCCTAACTGATGCTCCAGCCTCATCACTGTCACTTCATTCAGTGTCTCATGTAGGTAGGCCCTCAGAATATTATGAGTGACATAGTAGGGAAGGAGGCCATCAAAGTATTAGGGGTTGACAGTGGGAAAGTGGGCCTCTAGGTAATTATTGCCTAGGGGGCACTCAGAATGTTAGGGGTATCCAGTGGGGATGGAGTCCCTTAGGCAGTTAGGGTGACGGTGTAGTACATAGAGGTTGTGTCCCATGTGGTGTAGTATATAGAGGATGTGTCCCGTGCGGTGTAGTATATAGAGGATGTGTCCCATGTGGTGTAGTATATAGAGGATGTGCTGTGTGTTGTTTAGTATACAGAGGATGTGTCCTGTCTGGTGTAGTATATAGAAGCTGTGTGGCCTCAAGAATTATTTTTCTCTGGTGGGCCCAAAGTCCTCCAGTTCAAAGCCGGATGCGGGTATTGTTTCTCACTTGTTCAGGCTCCGGCAATGGCTTAGCTACCTTCTCCTGTGGCCGTCTTCCTCTGTGTTAGAGTCAATATTCACCACGCTCATGAGTTTGTCCAACCTGACTGTCCCTATCTCACAATGGGCCACCAACCTCGAATCAATCAAGTTTACTGAAGACCCACAATCCACAAAAGCAGAAGAGGAAAAAAAACAATTGTTCACACCAACTTCCGCTTTTAAGAATAGTTTGAAGACTGAAGAAAAAAGTACCTGAGGTTTCCCAAGACCTTGGAAGTCGGGGGTGGGGGGGGGGGGGGCAGGAGGGACAGTCCTTTATCCAATGACCTGGGGCTCCACAATAGAAGCAGTTTTTTCTCTCCGCAACATCTCCTCTCCTTTTCCTTCATGGAGCCAGTCCCCACCTTCAAGGGGTCAACCGACGACGAAGGCTCCGGTTTCATAGGCAAGAGAGGAGCTTCACGTTGCACGACTTCTCTGTCAGTCTGCAGTCCATTTAGATGGCCTGGATCATGACCTCCTCTAGAGAATCGGGCAGTGGATGCAGAGCCAAAGCATCCTTTAAATACTCAGAAAGACCCCTACAGAATAGCCCCAAGTGCCGAGTCGTTCCAGGATACTTCTGGTCCCCATCGCCTGTACTCGGTACAGTACCATTCCCTGGGTAGCCGCCCCAGAAACAAAGAGAGGCGGACTAGAATTAACCCTGACTTGACCAGGATGGAGGCGGAACCAACCTGTCAGCGTCATGACTAGTGTTGAGCGATACCTTCCGATACCCAGAAGTATCAGATTGGATCGGACGATATCCCAAAAATATCGGATCTCGCCGACACCGATACCCGATACCAATGCAAGTCAATGGAACACAAATATCGGAAAGTAAATAAGCCCTTTCTGTCCTTAAACATCCTGTTCTGGAGGGGGGAAGGGTGTGGGCGGTGCGTAGGCGGACACTGTGAGTGTCTGTGTGGGCGGGGTCTGTGCAGGCCTGGCAGGGATGTGTACCTGCCTACCAGGGCTCTATGGGGTCTATGCGGCGTGCGGGGTGTCCCTGCGGCGGGTGGGGTCTCTGTGCGGCAGGCGGAATCTCTGTGGGGCATGCGGGGGTCTCTGTGGTGCGTGCGGGGGTGTCTGCGGGGCGTGTGGGGGTCTCTGCGGGGAGTGTAGGGGTCTCTGCGGTGGGCGGGGGTCTCTGCGGCGTGCGGGGTCTCTGCGGGGCATGCGGGGGTCTGTGCAGGGCGTGCGGGGTGTTATGATCTGGTGGCCTTGGAGCAGCATGAGACGTACTCTGGAGAAGGTGGTCCTTGTACTGACCGCAAACCCTGAACCTAGCAGCGCAACTAGAAGTAGCCGTGGGGGGTACCTAACACTCCCTAGACCCCTCGGCACAGCCTAAGATCTAACTACCCCTAAAGACAGAAACAGGAAACCTATCTTGCCTCAGAGAAAATCCCCAAAGGATAGATAGCCCCCCACAAATATTGACTGTGAGAGGAGAGGGAAATAACATACGCAGATACGAAATCAGAATTTAGCATAGGAGGCCATACTAGCTAAAAAGAAAGAATAGAACAGAGTACTATGCGGTCAGTATAAAAACACTAGAAAATATCCACCGCAGAAAATACGGATCACCACATCTGACTAAAGACATGGGGGGGTATATCTGCATCTCCAGAGAAATAGCTAGGCTGCAAAAAATCCTTCACAGACCAAGCTGGACAAGACAAAAACATGAAAATGCACAGAACTATAAGGTCCACCGCAGGTGGACAGCAAAAACAAAGCCAGGACTTATCTTTGTAGAAAAACACAGCAAACTGGAGAGACCAGCAGGGAAGTGAATCCTTCAAGAACAATGGACAACTGGCACTGACTAAAAGATCCAGCAAAGCTATATACCCCAGTCAGTTTTGCAATTAGTAGATACACCTGTCTACTCCTGCAGTCCAGGCACAACTGCATTACCCTCTACAACCACCGGAGGGAGCCCAAAAGCTGAATTCACAACAGTACCCCCCCCTTGAGGAGGGGTCACCGAACCCTCACCAGAGCCCCCAGGCCGATCAGGATGAGCCCGATGAAAGGCACGAACCAAATCAACGGCATGGACATCAGAGGCAGGAACCCAAGAATTATCCTCCTGGCCATAACCCTTCCACTTGACAAGGTACTGAAGCTTCTGCCTCGAAAAACGGGAATCCAAAATCTTCTCAACAACATATTCCAACTCCCCATCGACCAATACAGGGGCCGGAGGATCAACAGAGGGAACAACGGGCTCCACATATTTCCGCAACAAAGATCTATGGAAGACATTATGAATAGCAAAAGAGGCCGGAAGCGCCAGGCGAAAGGACACCGGATTAATAATCTCAGGAATCCTATAAGGACCAATAAATCGAGGCTTAAACTTAGGGGAAGAAATGTTCATAGGAACATGACGGGAAGATAACCAAACCAGATCACCAACCCGAAGTCGGGAACCAACACACCGACGGCGGTTAGCAAAACGCTGAGCCTCCTCCTGAGACAGCACCAAATTGTCCACCACATAAGCCCAAATCTGCTGCAACCTGTCGACCACAGAATCCACACCAGGAAGGTCAGAAGGCTCAACCTGCCCAGAAGAAAAATGAGGATGAAACCCAAAATTACAAAAAAAAGGCGAAACCAATGTAGCCGAACTAGCCCGATTATTAAGGGCAAACTTGGCCAATGGCAAAAAAGCCACCCAATCATCCTGATCAGCAGACACAAAGCATCTCAAATAGGTCTCCAAGGTCAGATTACTTCGCTCAGTCTGGCCATTTGTCTGAGGATGAAATGCAGAGGAAAAAGACAAATCAATGCCCAGCTTGGCACAAAAGGCCCGCCAAAACCTAGAAACAAACTGGGAAACTCTGTCGGACACAATATTCTCCGGAATACCATGCAAACGGACCACATGCTGATAAAACAATGGAACCAAATCAGAAGAAGAAGGCAATTTAGGCAAAGGCACCAAATGAACCATCTTAGAAAATCGGTCACAGACAACCCAAATAACCGACATTCTTTGGGAAACAGGAAGATCGGAAATAAAATCCATAGAAATATGCGTCCAAGGTCTCTCAGGGACCAGCAATGGCAAAAGCAACCCACTAGCGCGGGAACAGCAAGGCTTAGCCCGCGCACAAATCCCACAGGACTGCACAAAAGAACGCACATCCCGTGACAAAGAAGGCCACCAAAAGGACCTACTAACCAAATCTCTGGTACCAAAAATCCCAGGATGGCCAGCCAACACAGAACAATGAACCTCAGAAATCACTTTACTAGTCCATCTATCAGGAACAAACAGTTTCCCCACAGGACAGCGGTCAGGCTTATCAGCCTGAAATTCCTGAAGAACCCGTCGCAAATCAGGGGAGATGGCAAAAAGAATCACCCCTTCCTTCAAAATGCCGATCAAAATGCCGATCGCCTCAAGAACCCCAGGTGAATCAGGAAAAAAACTCCTAGAGAGGGCATCCGCCTTAACATTCTTAGTACCAGGAATGTACGAGACCACAAAATCAAAACGGGAGAAAAACAGGGACCATCGAGCCTGTCTAGGATTCAGCCGTTTGGCAGACTCGAAGTAAATCAGATTCTTATGATCGGTCAAGACTACAATACGATGCTTAGCTCCCTCAAGCCAATGTCGCCACTCCTCAAATGCCCACTTCATAGCCAACAACTCCCGATTGCCGACATCATAATTGCGTTCCGCAGGCGAAAACTTCCGAGAAAAGAAGGCACACGGTTTCATCAAGGAGCCATCAGAATTCCTCTGAGACAAAACGGCCCCTGCCCCAATCTCAGACGCGTCAACCTCAACCTGAAATGGAAGAGAAACATCTGGCTGACGCAACACAGGGGCAGAAGTAAATCAGCGTTTAAGCTCCTGAAAGGCAGAAACAGCCGCGGAGGACCAATTCGTCAAATCAGCGCCTTTCTTGGTCAAATCGGTTAGAGGTTTAACCACACACAAGTTGGCAATGAAACGACGATAAAAATTAGCAAAGCCCAAGAATTTCTGAAGGCTCTTCACAGATGTGGGCTGAATCCAATCATAAATGGCCTGAACCTTAACCGGATCCATTTCTATAGATGAGGGAGAAAAAATGAAACCCAAAAAAGAAACCTTCTGCACTCCAAAGAGGCACTTTGACCCCTTCACAAACAAAGCATTATTTCGGAGGATCTGAAATACCATCCTGACCTGTTTCACATGAGACTCCCAATCATTGGAAAAAATCAAAATATTATCCAAATATACAACCATAAATTTATCAAGATAACTCCGAAAGATATCATGCATGAAGGATTGGAACACAGATGGGGCATTAGAGAGTCCGAATGGCATCACAAGGTATTCAAAATGGCCTTCGGGCGTATTAAATGCAGTTTTCCATTCGTCACCCTGCTTGATACGAATAAGGTTATATGCCCCTCGAAGGTCAATCTTAGTAAACCAGCTAGACCCCTTAATCCTAGCAAACAAATCAGTAAGCAAAGGCAAGGGGTATTGAAATTTAACCGTGATCTTATTCAAGAGGCGATAATCAATACAGGGTCTCAAGGAGCCATCCTTCTTAGCAACAAAAAAGAACCCCGCTCCCAACGGTGAAGAAGATGGCCGAATATGCCCTTTCTCCAAAGACTCCTTAATATAGCTCCGCATGGCAGTATGTTCAGGCACAGACAGGTTGAAAAGTCGGCCCTTAGGGAACTTACAACCTGGAATCAAATCAATAGCACAATCACAGTCCCTATGCGGTGGAAGGGAACTGGATTTGGGCTCATCGAATACATCCTGGAAGTCAGACAAAAACTCAGGAATTTCAGAAGAGGGGGAAGAGGAGATTGACATCAAAGGAACCTGATCATGAACCCCCTGACAACCCCAACTAGTCACAGACACGGATTTCCAATCTAACACCGGATTATGTAGCTGCAACCATGGAAAACCCAGCACAATATCATCATGCAAATTATGCAACACCAGAAAACGACAATCTTCCTGATGGGCTGGCACCATGCGCATGGTCAGCTGTGTCCAAAACTGAGGTTTATTTTTAGCCAACGGTGTAGCATCAATGCCCCTCAAAGGAATAGGGTTCTGCAAAGGCTGCAAGGGAAAACCACAACGTCTGGCAAATTCCAAGTCCATTAAGTTCAGAGCGGCGCCTGAATCCACAAATGCCATGACAAAAAATGATGATAATGAGCAGATCAAGGTCACAGATAACAGAAATTTAGGTTGTATAGTACTGATGGCAACAGAACTAGCGATTCTCTTAGTACGCTTAGGGCAATCAGAGATAACATGAGCAGAATCGCCGCAGTAAAAGCACAACCTATTCTGACGCCTGAATGTTTGACGTTCAGCTCTAGACAAAATCCTATCACACTGCATAAGCTCAGGGCTCCGCTCAGAGGACAACGCCACAGTGTGCACAATTCTGCGCTCGCGCAAGCGCCGATCAATCTGAATGGCCAGAGACATAGAATCACTCAGACCAGCAGGCGTGGGGAACCCACCATAACATCTTTAACGGATTCAGAAAGACCCTTTCTGAAAATTGCCGCCAAGGCATCCTCATTCCTTTTAGTCAGTACAGACCATTTTCTAAATTTCTGGCAATACAATTCTGCCGCTTCTTGACCTTGACACAGGGCTAACAAGATTTTCTCAGCCTGATCCACAGAATTAGGCTCATCATACAACAACCCCAATGCCTGAAAGAACGAATCAACATTAAGCAAAGCAGGATTGCCAGATTCCAGGGAAAATGCCCAATCCTGTGGGTCACCACGCAGCAGAGATATGATGATTTTAACCTGCTGAATAGGATCACCAGAAGACCGGGGTCTTAATGCAAAAAACAGTTTACAGTTATTTTTGAAACTCAAAAATTTGGATCTGTCACCAAAGAATAAATCAGGAGTGGGAATCTTAGGTTCTAAGGCAGGAGTCTGAACAATGAAATCTGAAATACCCTGTACCCTAGCAGCAAGCTGATCCACCCGAGAAACTAACTCCTGAACATTCATGTTAATACTAGACTCCGTAGCCACCCAGAGGTAAAGAGGGAGGAACAGACCAAACAGGCTAAGGAAAAAAAAATGGCTCAAAATCTTTCCACCCTTCTTCTGAGATGCAATTAACTCATTGTTGGCCAGTTGTACTGTTATGATCTGGTGGCCTTGGAGCAGCATGAGACGTACTCTGGAGAAGGTAGTCCCTGTACTGACCGCAAACCCTGAACCTAGCAGCGCAACTAGAAGTAGCTGTGGGGGGTACCTAACACTCCCTAGACCCCTCGGCACAGCCTAAGATCTAACTACCCCTAAAGACAGAAACAGGAAACCTATCTTGCCTCAGAGAAAATCCCCAAAGGATAGATAGCCCCCCACAAATATTGACTGTGAGAGGAGAGGGAAATAACATACGCAGATATGAAATCAGAATTTAGCATAGGAGGCCATACTAGCTAAAAACAAAGAATAGAACAGAGTACTATGCGGTCAGTATAAAAACACTAGAAAATATCCACCGCAGAAAATACGGATCACCACATCTGACTAAAGACATGGGGGGTATATCTGCATCTCCAGAGAAATAGCTAGGCTGCAAAAAATCCTTCACAGACCAAGCTGGACAAGACAAAAACATGAAAATGCACAGAACTATAAGGTCCACCGCAGGTGGACAGCAAAAACAAAGCCAGGACTTATTTTTGTAGAAAAACACAGCAAACTGGAGAGACCAGCAGGGAAGTGAATCCTTCAAGAACAATGGACAACTGGCACTGACTAAAGGATCCAGCAAAGCTATATACCCCAGTCAGTTTTGCAATTAGTAGATACACCTGTCCACTCCTGCAGTCCAGGCACAACTGCATTACCCTCTACAACCACCGGAGGGAGCCCAAAAGCTGAACTCACAACAGCGGAGGTCTCTGCGGGGCATGCAGAGGTCTGCGGGGCATGCGGGGGTCTTTGCGGGGTGTCTGTGCGGTGTCTCTGCGGCGTGCGGCGTGTCTCTGTGTGGGGTGTCTCAGTGCCGGCATCGTCCGATGGGACTACAAGTCCCATCGGACGATGCCTACTACACTGACAATGATTGACACATTAGCCAATGATGGGACAGTAGTAGTCCCATCATCCGGCTAATGTGTTGAATGAAAAAAAAAAAAAAACAGATGACACTGTCTTCGGGGATCAAAATGACAAGTAATGGAGTATGAACTCTATGTTTAATGTACTGTATGTCATGTATGTAACGTATGAATGTACTGTATGGAGTATGTATGGAGTATGTATGGAGTATGTATGGAGTATGTATGGAGTATTTTTTTTTTTTTTTCATTCAACACAGCCGGATGATGGGACTACTACTGTCCCATCATTGGCTAATGTGTCAATCACTGTCAGTGTAGTAGGCATCGTCCGATGGGACTTGTATTCCCATCGGACGATGCCCGCACAGAGACACCCCGCACAGAGACATTCCGCACACCGCAGAGACCCCGCACAGACACCCCGCAGAAACCCCGCATGCCCCGCACAGACCCCCGCACACCCCGCAGAGATCCCCACACACCCCACAGAGACCCCCGCACGCCCTGCAGAGACCCCCGCACAGACCCCCGCACAGACCCCTGCACGGCCGGCAGAGACCCCCGCACTCCCTGCAGAGACCCCCGCACTCCCCGCACAGGCCCCTGCACGCCCCGCACAGACCCCGCGATGGCCAGCAGAGACCCCCGCACACCCCGCAAAGACCCCCGCACGCCCCGCACAGACCCCCGCACGCCCCGCAGAGACCCACACACACCCCGCACAGACCCCCGCACAGACCCCGCACGGCCGGCAGAGACCCTCGCATGCCCCGCACAGACCCCCGCACGCCCCGCACAGACCCCCGCCCGTCCCGCACAGACCCCGCCTGCCGCACAGAGACCCTGCTCGCTGTAGAGACACTCTGCCCGCCGCACAGAGACCCCGCACGCCGCACAGAGACCCCGCATGCCACATAGAGCCCCGGCACACACGCAGAGAGCCCCACGGTCATGCACAGACACCACCCGCACACACACAGACCCAGTCTCCGCCCACGCAGTCTCCGCCCACACACCGCCCACACTTCCTTATACTGCATAATTGCACTATAGGAACTTTCGATTCCGATATCGCAAAAATATCGGAACTCGGTATCGGAATTCCGATACAGCGAATATCGGCCGATACCCGATATTTGCAGTATCGAAATGCTCAACACTAGTCATGACAATAACATGACTAACAATACAACTCATATTACATTACAATATACATGTCTTCAAGGGGAATGTGGACAGCACCTCCACTTCTTTACATTGCTACCAGCTTCTACTACCAAGCTCAGTGCTACTAAGGCCGGCCTCACACTAGCGTGTTTTATGGACGTAAGAGAGGTCCTGAAAATACGGATTGCATATGGTACAATGCTTCTCTATGGCCCAGCTCCTATCAGCCGTATTTTACTGATCCGTATTATACGGTGTTCTACGGCCGTAGAAAAACGCAGCATGCTGCTTTTGTCACCATATTGCGCAAAAAATATGCCAATGAAAGTCTATGGGGGTCAGAAAAAAACGGATTACACATGGACCAACAGTGTGACTTGCGAGAAATACGCAGCGGTGTTCTAGCGAAAAGCCGGCAATTCAGTGCGGTGTACAGTAAAATCACACTGACAGGTTAGAATAGAATAGCTAAAATAAATGTCTACACATAATATAGGGGTATATATATATACATATATATATATGTCAGTGAGACACATATATGTATATATATTAATATTTCATACAGCGCTAGATAGCTTAAAAGCCGGTAATTCAATTGCCGGCTTTTCCTATCTCCTTCTCAAACCCGACATGATATGAGACATGGTTTACATACAGTAAACCATCTCATATCACTTTTTTTTGCATATTCCGCACTACTAATGTTAGTAGTGTGTATGTGCAAAATTTGGGCGCTCTAGCTATTAAATTAAAGGGTTAAATCGCGGAAAAAATTGGCGTGGGCTCCCGTGCAATTTTCTCCGCCAGAATGGTAAAGCCAGTGACTGAGGGCAGATATTAATAGCCTGGAGAGGGTCCATGGTTATTGGCCCCCCTGGCTAAAAACATCTGCCCCCAGCCACCCAAGAAAAGGCACATCTGGAAGATGCGCCTATTCTGGCACTTGGCCACTCTCTTCCCATTCCCGTGTAGCGGTGGGATATGGGGTAATGAAGGGTTAATGTCACCTTGCTATTGTAAGGTGACATTAAGCCAGATTAATAATGGAGAGGCGTCAATTATGACACCTATCCATTATTAATCCAATAGTATGAAATGGTTAAAAAACACACACACACATTATTAAAAAGTATTTTAATGAAATAAATACACAGGTTTTGGTAATATTTTATTGGACTGGTAATCCACCTGAAGACCCTCGTTCTGTAAAAAAGGTAAAATAAAAAAACAACAATATCCCATACCTTCCGATGATCAGTCTCGTCCCACGATGTAAATCCATCTGAAGGGGTTAACTAATTTTACAAGCAGAAGCCCTGCTACACAGGAATGGGAAGAGAGTGGCCAAGTGCCAGAATAGGCGCATCTTCCAGATGTGCCTTTTCTGGAGTGGCTGGGGGCAGATGTTTTTAGCCAAGGGGGGCCAATAACCATGGACCCTCTCCAGGCTATTAATATCTGCCCTCATTCACTGGCTTTACCATTCTGGCGGAGAAAATTGTGCGGGAGCCCACGCCAATTTTTTCCGCGATTTAACCCTTTAATTTAATAGCTAGAGCACCCAAATTTTGCACATATACACTACTAACATTAGTAGTGTGGAATATGCAAAAAAAAAGGGATATGAGATGGTTTACTGTCTGTAAACCATGTCTCATATCATGTCGGGTTTGAGAAGGAGAAAGGAAAGCCGGCAATTGAATTACCGGCTTTTAGGCTATCTAGCGCTGTATGATATATTAATATATATATATATACATATATATATATATATATATATGTGTGTGTCTCACTGACATATATATATATATACTAGCTATTGAACCCGTTCTACTCCCGGGTGGCGAGCATTTATATTGGTATATGGTCTCCATCCTGTCATGAGCTGCTCCATCCTGCGTCCCCATCCTGTCATGTGCTGCTCCATCCTGCGTCCCCAACCTGTAATGTGCTGCACCCATTCTGCGCCCCCATTCTGACATGTGCTGCTCCCATCCTGCACCCCCATTCTGACATGTGCTGCACCCATCCTGCGCCTCCATTCTGTCATGTGCTGCTCCCATCCTGCATCCCCGTTCTGTCATGAGCTGCACCCATCCTGCGCCCCCATTCTGTCATGTGCTGCTCCCATCCTGCGCCCCCATTCTGTCATGTGCTGCACCCATCCTGCGCCCCCATTTTGTCATGTGCTGCTCCCATCCTGCGCCCCCATTCTGACATGTCCTGCACCCATCCTGCCCCTCCATTCTGACATGTGCTGCACCCATCCTGTGCCTCCATTCTGTCATTTGCTGCTCCCATCCTGCGCTCCTATCCTGTCATGTGCTGCACCCATCCTGTGCCCCTATCCTGTCATGTGCTGCTCCCATCCTGCGCCCCCGTTCTGTCATGTGCTGCTTCCATCCTGCACCCCCGTTCTGTCATGTGCTGCTGCCATCCTGCACCCCCGTTCTGTCATGTGCTGCTGCCATCCTGCGCCCACGTTCTGTCATGTGCTGCTGCCATCCTGCGCCCCCATTCTGTCATGTGCTGCTCCAATCCTGCGCCCCCGTTCTGTCATGTGCTGCTCCCATCCTGCGCCCCCGTTCTGTCATGTGCTGCTCCCATCTTGTGCCCCCGTTGTGTCATGTGCTGCTCCCATCCATATGCCCCATACGCTGCTCCATAAAGGTTTATGGCCCCCATAAGATGCTCCATAGTATATGCCCCGTACACTGCTCCATAAAGGTTTATGGCCCCCATAAGATGCTCCATAGTATATGCCCCCATACACTGCTCCATAAAGGTTTATGGCCCCCATAAGATGCTCCATATTATAAGCCCCCGTACACTGCTCCATAAAGGTTTATGGCCCCCATAAGATGCTCCATACTATATGCCCCCGTACACTGCTCCATTATGGTTGATGGCCCCATAAGATGCTCCATATTATATGCCCCCGTACATTGCTCCATTATGGTTGATGGCCCCATAAGATGCTCCATACTATATGCCCCCGTACACTGCTCCATTATGGTTGATGGCCCCATAAGATGCTCCATACTATATGCCCCGTACACTGCTCCATTATGGTTGATGGCCCCCATAAGATGCTCCATACTATATGCCCCCGTACACTGCTCCATTATGGTTGATGGCCCCATAAGATGCTCCATACTATACGCCCCCGTACACTGCTCCATTATGGTTGATGGCCCCATAAGATGCTCCATACTATAAGCCCCCGTACACTGCTCCATAAAGGTTTATGGCCCCCATAAGATGCTCCATAGTATATGCCCCCGTACACTGCTCCATAAATGTTGATGGCCCCATAAGATGCTCCATTGTATTATATGCCCCGTATGCTGCTGCAATATATAAAATAAAATACCATACTCACCTATCGTCACTGGGCGCCGAGTGCTGGGGGGCCTGAGCAGGCGGGGACACCGGCGCGCTGTGGGGGTCAGGTGCCGGAGTCGCCGCTAGCTCAGGCCCCCCAGCACTTGCTATATTCACCTGTCTGTCCCGTTCCAGCGCTGAGCTCCGCTCCGTCTTCCGGCTCCTTTGGCTGTGACTGTGAGGCCTTAAGCGCGTCATCGCGCCCTCTGAACTGTGAACGTCACAGGCAGAGGACCCGGGAGACGGAGCCGCACGCAGCGCTGGAACGGGACAGACAGGTGAATATACTTACCCTCCTGGCGCGTCCCTGTCTCTCCGGTGGAGATCACGGTGTGCGTTCAGTGCTTACGCATACTACGATCCCCTGGGAGCGTCACTCTGTGGGGTCCAGACTGCGCCGGCGCTTGCGCTTGCGCAGTCTATAAAGGCTTCGGACAGAGTGACGCTCCCAGCATTATATTATAGATATATATAGACAGTATACAGTGCCTACAAGTAGTATTCAACCCCCTGCAGATTTAGCAGGTTTAATAAGATGCAAATAAGTTAGAGCCTTCAAACTTCAAACAAGAGCAGGATTTATTAACAGATGCATAAATCTTACAAACCAAAAAGTTTTGTTGCTCAGTTAAATTTTTATAAATTTTAAACATAAAAGTGTGGGTCAATTATTATTCAACCCCTAGGTTTAATATTTTGTGGAATAACCTTTGTTTGCAATTACAGCTAATAATCGTCTTTTATAAGACCTGATCAGTCCGGCACAGGTCTCTGGAGTTATCTTGGCCCACTCCTCCATGCAGATCTTCTCCAAGTTATCTAGGTTCTTTGAGTGTCTCATGTGGACTTTAATCTTGAGCTCCTTCCACAAGTTTTCAATTGGGTTAAGGTCAGGAGACTGACTAGGCCACTGCAACACCTTGATTTTTTGCCTCGTGAACCAGGCCTTGGTTTTCTTGGCTGTGTGCTTTGGGTCGTTGTCTTGTTGGAAGATGAAATGACGACCCATCTTAAGATCCTTGATGGAAGAGCGGAGGTTCTTGGCCAAAATCTCCAGGTTGGCCGTGCTATCCATCTTCCCATGGATGCGGACCAGATGGCCAGGCCCCTTGGCTGAGAAACAGCCCCACAGCATGATGCTGCCACCACCATGCTTGACTGTAGGGATGGTATTCTTGGGGTCGTATGCAGTGCCATCCAGTCTCCAAACGTCACGTGTGTGGTTGGCACCAAAGATCTCGATCTTGGTCTCATCAGACCAGAGAACCTTGAACCAGTCAGTCTCAGAGTCCTCCAAGTGATCATGAGCAAACTGTAGACGAGCCTTGACATGACGCTTTGAAAGTAAAGGTACCTTACGGGCTCATCTGGAACGGAGACCATTGCGGTGGAGTTCGTTACTTATGGTATTGACTGAAACCAATGTCCCCACTGCCATGAGATCTTCCCGGAGCTCCTTCCTTGTCCTTGGGTTAGCCTTTACTCTTCGGACAAGCCTAGCCTCGGCACGGGAGGAAACTTTCAAAGGCTGTCCAGGCCGTGGAAGGCTAACAGTAGTTCCATAAGCCTTCCACTTCCGGATGATGCTCCCAACAGTGGAGACAGGTAGGCCCAACTCCTTGGAAAGGGTTTTGTACCCCTTGCCAGCCTTGTGACCCTCCACAATCTTGTCTCTGATGGCCTTGGAATGCTCCTTTGTCTTTCCCATGTTGACCATGTATGAGCGCTGTTCACAAGTTTGGGGAGGGTCTTAAATAGTCAGAAAAGGCTGGAAAAAGAGATAATTAATCCAAACATGTGTAGCTCATTGTTCTTTGTGCCTGAACTACTTCTTAATACTTTAGGGGAACCAAACAGAATTCTGGTGGGTTGAGGGGTTGAATAATAAATGACCCTCTGAAAAGACTTTTCACATTTAAAAAAAACAAAAAACAATGAAATAACATTCTTTTTTGCTGCAGTGCATTTCACACTTCCAGGCTGATCTACAGTCCAAATGTCACAATGCCAAGTTATTTCCAAATGTGTAAATCTGCTAAATCTGCAGGGGGTTGAATACTACTTGTAGGCACTGTATATGTTTTTACGATTTTTTGAGCATATGGATCCATTGTATGTCCGTATGTCGGTTTTGCAAGCCTGTGAGAAAATCTCGCAGTACTGATGCCATACGGATTACATACGGAGGATTCCATGCGCAAAATACGCTGACACACCCTGCCTACGGATGACATACGGAGTTACGGACCACTATTTTGGGGACTTTTCTGCGTATTACGGCCGTATATAACGGACCGTATTTTTATATGCTGAGTGTGAGGCCGGCGTCACACTACCGTGTTTTACAGACGTAAGAGAGGTGCTGAAAATACGGATTGCATACGGTACAATGATTCTCTATGGCCCAGCTCCTATCAGCCGTATTTTACTGATCCGTATTATACGGTCTTCTAAGGCCGTAGAAAATCGCAGCATGCTGTGTTTGTCACCATATTGCGCAAAAAATACGCCAATGAATGTCTATGGGGGCCAGAAAAATACGGATTACACATGGACCAGCAGTGTGACTTGCGAGAAATACGCAGCGGTGTTCTATAGAAAAGCCGGCAATTCAGTGCGGTGTACAGTAAAAGCACACTGATAGGTTACAATAGAATAGCTAAAATAAATGTCTACACATAGTATAGGGGTATATATATACATATATATCAGTGAGACACATATATGTATATATATTAATATTTCATACAGCGCTAGATAGCGTAAAAGCCGGTAATTCAATTGCCGGCTGTTGCTATCTCCTTCTCAAACCCGACATGATATGAGACATGGTTTACATACAGTAAACCATCTCATATCCCTTTTTTTTTGCATATTCCACACTACTAATGTTAGTAGTGTGTATGTGCAAAATTTGGGTGCTCTAGCTATTAAATTTAAGGGTTAAATCGTGGAAAAAATTGGTGTGGGCTCCCGCGCAATTTTCTCCGCCAGAATGGTAAAGCCAGTGGCTGAGGGCAGATATTAATAGCCTGGAGAGGGTCCATGGTTACTGCCCCCCCTGGCTAAAAACATCTGCCCCCAGCCACCCAAGAAAAGGCACATCTGGAAGATGCGCCTATTCTGGCACTTGGCCACTCTATTCCCATTCCCATGTAGCGGTGGGATATGGGGTAATGAAGGGTTAATGCCACCTTGCTATTGTAAGGTGACATTAAGCCAGATGAATTATGGAGAGGTGTCAATTATGACACCTATCCATTATTAATCCAATAGTAGGAAATGGTTAAAAAACACACACACATTATTACAAAGTCTTTTAATGAAATAAATAGACAGGTTGTTGGAATATTTTATTATTCTGGTAAGCCACCTGAAGACCCTTGTCCTGTAACAAAGTTAAAATAAAAAAAACAACAATATCCCATACCTTCCGTTGTTTTGTAACGTCCCACGATGTAAATCCATCTGAAGGGGTTAACTATTTTTACAAGCAGAAGCTCTGCTAATGCAGCTGTGCTTCTGTCTGTAAAACCCCAGCGAATGAATGTAATGTAGGTCAATGACCTGTATTTACCTTCAATTGCGGTGATGCGCCCTCTGCTGGATGTCCTCATATGAACTCGAGCCTGGGAAAATATTCTGAATAGTTCCCAGGCTCGAGTTCATATGAACCAGTGTGTTGTGAATTCTGTTGTCGAGCTCCCTCCTGTGGTCGTGAATGGTACTTCGGCGAGTTCTGTCTATGGGCTCCCTCTGGTGGCTATGAGTGAAGCTGCGGCTTCTGAGGTTCCTTACACAGGTGACGTGGTTTATCCTTTGGTTGGCTGCTCTATTTAACTCCTCTCAGATCGTTACTCCATGCCAGCTGTCAATGTTTTTGCATTTGTTCAGTTCGCTCCTGGATCTCTCTGGTGACCTGCCTTCTCCTGCAGAAGCTAAGTTCCTGATAGTCATTATTTGTTCTTTGTTTTCTTGTCCAGCTGGTTATCATGATTTTGTCTTGCTAGCTGGAAGCTCTGGGATGCAGAGTGGTCCCTCCGCATCGTGAGTCGGTGCGGAGGTCTTTTTTGCACACTCTGCATGGTCTTTTGTAGGTTTTTGTGCTGATCGCAAAGTTACCTTTCCTATCCTCTGTCTATTTAGTAAGTCTACATTTCAAAAACCAAATTTCGTTTTTCAAGTTTGTATGTTCTAGCGCTGCAGTGTGCTGCCTTATTTACTTAACTATATACGAGTTGGCGACTCTGGGTTCAGCACCTGTTCACACTGAGTCTATGTTTGGATGTGCCGGTCAGGTTTTTGAAATGTATTCTTTAGCCTTCTGATCGTGCACTCCGCCTCCTAGCTTCAGGTGTTTTAATTACAGCAGGTCCAATACCCCTCCACAGAGAGAGAGAATTTTAGTCTAGTAAGAGGTTTTCACATGTACCCATTCAGATGGAGACGTTTATTCTCAGCGATGTAAGGCAAGTTTAGGACCTGGTATAAGAGAGATGCCGTAACGGGGCTACCAGGTACACATAAAATTGGCCATTTTTATGCGCTAAAAGCTCTCATTTTTCATATTTCTAGTGCAGTAATGCAGTTTAAATTTCGTTTTTCAAGTATGTATGTTCTAGCGCTGCAGTGTGCTGCCTTATTTACTTAACTATATACGAGTTGGCGACTCTGGGTTCAGCACCTGTTCACACTGAGTCTATGTTTGGATGTGCCGGTCAGGTTTTTGAAATGTATTCTTTAGCCTTCTGATCGTGCACTCCGCCTCCTAGCTTCAGGTGTTTTAATTACAGCAGGTCCAATACCCCTCCACAGAGAGAGAGAATTTTAGTCTAGTAAGAGGTTTTCACATGTACCCATTCAGATGGAGACGTTTATTCTCAGCGATGTAAGGCAAGTTTATGACCTGGTAAAAGAGAGATGCCGTAACGGGGCTACCAGGTACACATAAAATTGGCCATTTTTATGCGCTAAAAGCTCTCATTTTTCATATTTCTAGTGCAGTAATGCAGTTCAAATTTCGTTTTTCAAGTTTGTATGTTCTAGCGCTGCAGTGTGCTGCCTTATTTACTTAACTATATACGAGTTGGCGACTCTGGGTTCAGCACCTGTTCACACTGAGTCTATGTTTGGATGTGCCGGTCAGGTTTTTGAAATGTATTCTTTAGCCTTCTGATCGTGCACTCCGCCTCCTAGCTTCAGGTGTTTTAATTACAGCAGGTCCAATACCCCTCCACAGAGAGAGAGAATTTTAGTCTAGTAAGAGGTTTTCACATGTACCCATTCAGATGGAGACGTTTATTCTCAGCGATGTAAGGCAAGTTTAGGACCTGGTATAAGAGAGATGCCGTAACGGGGCTACCAGGTACACATAAAATTGGCCATGTTTATGCGCTAAAAGCTCTCATTTTTCATATTTCTAGTGCAGTAATGCAGTTCAAATTTCGTTTTTCAAGTTTGTATGTTCTAGCGCTGCAGTGTGCTGCCTTATTTACTTAACTATTTAGTAAGTCTGGCCTCCCTTTGCTGAAACCTGTTTCATTTCTGCGTTTGTGACTTTCATCTTACTCACAGTCAATATATGTGGGGGGCTTCCTTTACCTTTGGGGAATTTCTCTGAGGCAAGGTAGGCTTTATTTTCCATCTCTAGGGCTAGATAGTTCTTAGGCTGTGACGAGGCGCCTAGGTCTGGTCAGGAGCGCTCCACGGCTATTTCTAGTGTGTGTGATAGGATTAGGGCTTGCGGTCAGCAGAGTTCCCACATCCCAGAGCTCGTCCTGTATGAGGTTTAACTATCAGGTCATTCCGGGTGCTCCTAACCACCTGGTCATAACCGTACAGCTGGCCTCAAGTATTAATGCATCTCAATAGAGGGATAAGAGAACTTCTGAGACCATTTTTTTTTTCTTTGCACTGTGTTTTGTTTCTCTTTTCCCCTAGACCTTTGGGTGGTTCAGGACACAAGTGTAGGTATGGACATTCAAGGTCTGTCCTCTTGTGTGGATCATCTCACTACAAGGGTACAAAACATTCAAGATTTTGTGGTTCAGAATCCTATGTTAGAGCCTAGAATTCCTATTCCTGACTTATTTTCTGGGGATAGATCTAGGTTCTTGAATTGCAAAAATAATTGTAAACTGTTTCTAGCTTTGAAACCCCGCTCCTCTGGTGACTCTGCTCAACAAGTAAAAATCATTATTTCCTTGTTGCGTGGTGACCCTCAAGACTGGGCATTTTCCCTTGCGCCAGGAGATCCTGCATTGCGTGATGTTGATGCGTTTTTTCTGGCGCTTGGATTGCTTTATGATGAACCAAATTCAGTGGATCAGGCAGAGAAAATCTTGCTGGCTTTGTGTCAGGGTCAGGATGAAGCGGAGGTTTACTGTCAGAAGTTTAGAAAGTGGTCTGTGCTTACTCAGTGGAATGAATGTGCCCTGGCAGCAATTTTCAGAAAGGGTCTTTCTGAAGCCCCTAAGGATGTCATGGTGGGATTTCCCACGCCTGCTGGTCTGAATGAGTCTATGTCTTTGGCCATTCAGATCGATCAGCGCATGCGTGAGCGCAAAGCTGTGCACCATCTGGCGGTCTTCTCTGAGCATAGACCTGAGCCTATGCAGTGTGATAGGACTTTGACCAGAGCTGAAAGGCAAGAACACAGACGTCGGAATGGGCTGTGTTTTTACTGTGGTGAATCCACTCATGCTATCTCCGATTGTCCTAAGCGCACTAAGCGGTTCGCTAGGTCTGTCACCATTGGTACGGTACAGTCTAAATTTCTTTTGTCCGTTACTCTGATTTGCTCTCTGTCGTCCTATTCTGTAATGGCATTTGTGGATTCAGGCGCTGCCCTGAATTTGATGGATCTGGAGTTTGCCAGGCGCTGTGGTTTTTTCTTGGAGCCCTTGCAGTATCCTATTCCATTGAGAGGAATTGATGCTACGCCTTTGGCCAAGAATAAGCCTCAGTACTGGACTCAATTGACCATGTGCATGGCTCCTGCACATCAGGAGGATATTCGCTTTTTGGTGTTGCATAATCTGCATGATGTGGTCGTTTTGGGGTTGCCATGGCTACAGGTCCATAATCCAGTGTTGGATTGGAAATCTATGTCTGTGTCCAGCTGGGGTTGTCAGGGGGTACATGGTGATGTTCCATTGCTGTCTATTTCGCCTTCCACTCCTTCTGAAGTCCCTGAGTTTTTATCAGATTACCGGGATGTATTTGAAGAGCCCAAATCCGGTGCCCTACCCCCTCATAGGGATTGCGACTGTGCTATTAATTTGATTCCTGGTAGTAAGTTTCCTAAGGGCCGTCTGTTTAATTTATCTGTGCCAGAGCACGCAGCTATGCGGAGTTATATAAAGGAATCCTTGGAGAAGGGTCATATTCGTCCGTCGTCGTCACCATTGGGAGCAGGGTTCTTTTTTGTGGCCAAGAAGGATGGTTCTTTGAGACCTTGTAGTGATTACCGCCTTCTTAATAAGATCACAGTCAAATTTCAGTATCCTTTGCCGCTGCTGTCTGATTTATTTGCTCGGATTAAGGGGGCTAGTTGGTTCACCAAGATAGATCTGCGTGGCGCGTATAATCTTGTGCGAATTAAACAGGGTGATGAATGGAAAACGGCATTTAATACGCCCGAGGGCCATTTTGAGTACCTGGTTATGCCATTCGGGCTTTCTAATGCTCCATCTGTGTTTCGGTCCTTTATGCATGACATCTTCCGAGAGTACCTGGATAGATTCATGATTGTGTATTTGGATGATATTTTGGTCTTTTCGGATGATTGGGAGTCTCATGTGAAGCAGGTCAGAATGGTGTTTCATGTCCTTCGTGCGAATTCCTTGTTTGTGAAGGGGTCAAAGTGTCTCTTTGGTGTTCAGAAGGTTTCATTTTTGGGTTTCATTTTTTCCCCTTCTACTATCGAGATGGACCCTGTTAAAGTTCAGGCCATTCACGATTGGACTCAGCCGACATCTGTGAAGAGCTTGCAGAAGTTCCTGGGCTTTGCTAATTTTTATCGTCGCTTCATCGCTAATTTTTCCAGTATTGCTAAACCGTTGACTGATTTGACCAAGAAAAGTGCTGATGTGGTCAATTGGTCCTCTGCGGCTGTAGAGGCTTTTCAGGAGTTGAAGCGACGTTTTGCTTCTGCCCCTGTGTTGTGCCAGCCAGATGTTTCGCTCCCTTTTCAGGTTGAGGTTGATGCTTCTGAAATTGGAGCAGGGGCTGTTTTGTTGCAAAGAAGTTCTGATGGCTCGGTGATGAAACCCTGTGCCTTCTTTTCTAGAAAATTCTCGCCTGCTGAGTGCAATTATGATATGGGCAATCGGAAGTTGTTGGCCATGAAGTGGGCATTCGAGGAGTGGCGACATTGGCTTGAAGGAGCTAAACATCGCGTGGTGGTCTTGACGGATCACAAGAATTTAACTTATCTCGAGTCTGCCAAACGGTTGAATCCTAGACAGGCTCGATGGTCGCTCTTTTTCTCCCGTTTTGATTTTGTGGTTTCATACCTTCCAGGATCTAAGAATGTGAAGGCTGACGCCCTGTCAAGGAGTTTTGTGCCTGACTCTCCGGGTGTTCCGGAGTCGGCGGGTATTCTTAAAGAAGGGGTAATTTTGTCTGCCATTTCCCCTGATTTGCGGCGTGTGCTGCAAAAGTTTCAGGCTGATAGACCTGACAGTTGTCCTACGTAGAAACTGTTTGTCCCTGATAGATGGACTAGTAGAGTTATCTCTGAGATTCATTGTTCAGTGTTGGCTGGTCATCCTGGAATCTTTGGTACCAGAGATTTGGTGGCTAGATCCTTTTGGTGGCCTTCTTTGTCACGGAATGTGCGTTCTTTTGTGCAGTCCTGTGGGACTTGTGCTCGGGCTAAGCCCTGCTGTTCTCGTGCCAGTGGGTTGCTTTTGCCCTTGCCGATCCCGAAGAGGCCCTGGACGCATATTTCCATGGATTTTATTTCAGATCTCCCTGTTTCTCAAAGGATGTCGGTCATTTGGGTGGTTTGTGATCGCTTCTCTAAGATGGTCCATTTGGTACCCTTATCTAAATTGCCTTCCTCCTCTGATTTGGTGCCATTGTTTTTCCAGCATGTGGTTCGTTTGCATGGCATTCCAGAGAACATCGTCTCGGACAGAGGTTCCCAGTTTGTTTTGAGGTTTTGGCGGTCCTTTTGCGCTAAGATGGGCATTGATTTGTCTTTTTCTTCGGCTTTCCATCCTCAGACTAATGGCAAAACCGAACGAACTAATCAGACTTTGGAGACATATCTGAGATGCTTTGTTTCTGCTGATCAGGATGATTGGGTGTCCTTTTTGCCTTTGGCTGAGTTCGCCCTCAATAATCGGGCCAGCTCGGCTACTTTAGTTTCGCCTTTTTTCTGTAATTCTGGTTTCCATCCTCGTTTCTCTTCAGGGCAGGTTGAGCCTTCGGACTGTCCTGGTGTGGATGCGGTGGTGGACAGGTTGCAGCGGATTTGGACTCATGTGGTGGACAATTTGACATTGTCCCAGGAGAGGGCTCAACGTTTCGCTAACCGCCGGCGTTGTGTTGGTCCCCGACTTCGTGTTGGGGATTTGGTTTGGTTGTCATCTCATCACGTTCCTATGAAGGTATCCTCTCCTAAGTTTAAGCCTCGTTTCATTGGGCCTTATAAGATTTCTGAAGTTCTTAATCCTGTGTCATTTCGTTTGGACCTTCCAGCTTCTTTTGCCATCCATAATGTGTTCCATAGTTCGTTGTTGCGGAGATACGTGGCGCCTATGGTTCCCTCCGTTGATCCCCCTGCCCCGGTGTTGGTTGAGGGGGAGTTGGAGTATTTGGTGGAGAAGATTTTGGATTCTCGTGTTTCGAGACGGAAACTTCAGTACCTGGTCAAGTGGAAGGGTTATGGTCAGGAAGATAATTCCTGGGTTTTTGCCTCTGATGTTCATGCTGCCGATCTTGTTCGTGCCTTTCATCTGGCTCATCCTGATCGGCCTGGGGGCTCTGGTGAGGGTTCGGTGACCCCTCCTCAAGGGGGGGGTACTGTTGTGAATTCTGTTGTCGAGCTCCCTCCTGTGGTCGTGAATGGTACTTTGGCGAGTTCTGTCTATGGGCTCCCTCTAGTGGCTATGAGTGAAGCTGCGGCTTCTGAGGTTTCTTACACAGGTGACGTGGCTTATCCTTTGGTTGGCTGCTCTATTTAACTCCTCTCAGATCGTTACTCCATGCCAGCTGTCAATGTTTTTGCATTTGTTCAGTTCGCTCCTGGATCTCTCTGGTGACCTGCCTTTTCCTGCAGAAGCTAAGTTCCTGATAGTCATTATTTGTTCTTTGCTTTCTTGTCCAGCTGGTTATCATGATTTTGTCTTGGTAGCTGGAAGCTCTGGGATGCAGAGTGGTCCCTCCGCACCGTGAGTCGGTGCGGAGGTCTTTTTTGCACACTCTGCGTGGTCTTTTGTAGGTTTTTGTGCTGATCGCAAAGTTACCTTTCCTATCCTCTGTCTATTTAGTAAGTCTGGCCTCCCTTTGCTGAAACCTGTTTCATTTCTGCGTTTGTGACTTTCATCTTACTCACAGTCAATATATGTGGGGTGCTTCCTTTACCTTTGGGGAATTTCTCTGAGGCAAGGTAGGCTTTATTTTCCATCTCTAGGGCTAGATAGTTCTTAGGCTGTGACGAGGCGCCTAGGTCTGGTCAGGAGCGCTCCACGGCTATTTCTAGTGTGTGTGATAGGATTAGGGCTTGTGGTCAGCAGAGTTCCCACATCCCAGAGCTCGTCCTATATGAGGTTTAACTATCAGGTCATTCCGGGTGCTCCTAACCACCAGGTCATAACACCAGTGTAAATGTAAAAAAACCCAAACACTACATACTTACATTCTGGTGTCTGTCGCGTCCCCCGGCGTTCTGCTTCCCTGCACTGTGTAAGCGCCGTCTGTAAAGCAGAGCGGTGACATCACCGCTGTGCTATGCTTTACAGCCAGCCGGCGCTGACACAGTGCAGGGAAGCAGAACGCCGGGGGACGCAACAGACACCGGAATGCAAGTATGTACTGTTTGTTTTTTTTTACAATTACACTAGTAACCAGGGTAAACGTTGGGTTACTAAGCGCGGCCCTGCGCTTAGTAATCCGATTTTTACCCTGGTTACCAGTGAAGACATTGCTGAATCGGCGTCACACACGCCGATTCAGCGATGTCTGCGGGAGATCCAGCGACAAAATAAAGTTCTGGCCTTTCTGCTCCGACCAACGATGTCACAGCAGGATCCAGATTGCTGCTGCATGTCAAACACAACGATATCGCTATCCAGGACGCTGCAACGTCTTGGATCGCTAGCGATATCGTTGTCAAGTTGTTCAGTGTGAAGGTACCTTTAGACTGAGAATCCACCTCACCAGGGGAACCCTTGACAGCTATTTTGAATGAAGACCTTATCAAAGTTTTATAAGTAACTCTGAACTTCTGTGGTGTGAAGAATGCCGTAAAATCCAAGGTGTATGTGTACCCATGTATGGACACCAGTCCAATTGCTGATGCAAGTTAAGGTATGATATTTATCCAATAAACCTAATGTAATCAAACATGATAAAAAATCATGGAATTTTAAGAGGTTTTTTTGCCCTTTTTAGAATTTCACATATGTCCCTGTTGTGATAAAAAAATAGCATATACTTACCGTAACTTACAATCATCTATCACTTCTCCAAACATGATGCCCATGGCCTCCGCCAGTATCCTCCTCTTCACTTCAAGTGTAGAAAACATGTGAACACTGCAGTCAATCAGCGATTGGCTGCAGCTGTTGAAAGGTGAAGGAAAAAAGAGAATGGAGGGTGGACGGGACACAGTTAAAGGGAAAGAGTAGCAACAATATATCAGAAAGTGAGAATATGCTAATTATCATTATTTTTTTTTAAATACACTGGGGCCACAGGTAAATTTAAATAAATGGGCGGAAAACCCCTTTACCTTGCGTTGTCACATATAACTGCTATTTTTTCCAATGCATGAAAAATCCAAAGCCAATAAATAGGATAAATACGTTGATCCAGTAGAGAGACACGGCAAGACAGGATAAATAAGCCAGTATTATCTTTGGAAGGAAGGAATTTATAATAGTGAAAGATAGATATCGCCAGCAGGATATTAAAGGGAAATGGAGATCATAATGTGTAAGTGTGTGTGTGGTACATATGGGGGTTTAATACTCACTTATGGAGATTAGCCTGAATCGAAGAAAGATGGGAAGCAAGCCAGAATATCCTTCTAAAGTACATCTGCAAACCTAAATTACATTTGTAGATATAGTCAAGGGGTTAAACAGGCTGTATGAGATTAGGAAAGAAAGATAGATTTTTTTTTCCCAAAACAGGCCCACTCCATGTACTGTCTCCCAAGTGAATGTGGCTGAGATGCAATACCAGGAACAGCAGGGACTGCCTATAGACAACTTTTCCTGGTAACAAAAAGGATACATCTTATACTTTTTTATATAACTGGCTTTGTTTGTTGCAAACTTTCCCTTCTAATGGTGTCAACAATCTAAAAACCTTCTCACCTAGAGATTTTACAGAAGATGATTCACAAAAGTGGTTTTTAGCTTAAAATGTTATGCCAAAATTTTAACTGCCATATTTTCTCTTATAAACAAAGTATAAAAATATTTTCTATTCAGGAAATAAGATTGTGGAGACACAGGGGTCGGCGGGCACCCAGGTCCGCTAGCTGAAACCGCATGGACCAGGGATCGTCCCGCCGAACGTCCGTTCTTTTAACGTGGGCATAACACTACTCTGACAACAAAGGGTGAGGGTAAAACAGTGTGTCAATGCTTTATTGAACCATAAAACAGGCAGATGACATGTAGAATAGTCCCAGCAAAATACCCCAAGATGGTGCACATTACAAAGTCTCTCTCTTCTGCTGGCTCGTCGGATAATGGCAGCTGTTATTTCAGAATTGCCAGGGTGGACTACCACTCCTGTGGCACATACACAGAGAGGAGGTAACAACAGGCTTAGGAAGATGACAGTCCATTGAGGCACAAGGCCAGTTGTCTAGAGGGTCACAACCTGACGTCTCCTAACATCTCCATAGAGCCAGGCGACCAGCGAGTCCCAATCCTGGCTTTCTCCAAATGTATCCATGGTTCTGCGATGTTCAATGGCACAGATCTGTAGTCTTCCAACCAGGGCCCAAAACCCCTAGGTTTTTTCCTGTAGATTGATAGATCCATTTTCCTCGTGATGGAGCCATGATGAATTGGCAGCAGTCCTGTAGGATCTCCTGGATGTTTGGATGTCTTGACAGAATCTCTGGCTGTCTCTATCTGTCTCCATCTGTCTATACAGAGGCATGTAACCTATTTTTTTACTTAACGAGTGTCCTTCATTCAATATTGACATAAAGGGTAAGAATGGAGATTAGATCAAGTAGAATTACTTGATTATATAATCTATTTGCATAGTTTTCCTCCTCTGTTTCCAAAGTCACCAAACTATCTGGCCTACACCATGCATAATTAGTATATCAGTACACATCACTAGTCATAACAGATAAGAGCACAATATGTTATATGAAATATGAGCTTAAAAGTCAATATTGCAGGCTTACACAAACAAAAATCTGGATAACAGTCTATCCTTTCTGCTAAAAATAGTCATCTGGTAAATTAAGATAAAATGATGTGTCTTCACAATAATCATAAGCCGCCATATTCTAAGTCTTCATCAAAAAGAAACAAAAGAAGCATTTTAATAAGAGAATCTCTTGCCATTTCCACACCTATTTGGTTGCCTAGTGTCTAAGGCTGTGCACACAACTTAGCAGACTGCAAACCTTTGCTCGGCCCACAGCTTTCTTTCCTGATGCCCATGTGCTTTCAGTTAAGCACAGCTTGTTTATCATTTTACTGGGGAGCATGACCAGAGACCTTTTGGTTCACAGCCTATCTCTTGGGGACCCAAAAGAATGGGGCATTATAATTCCAAGAATGGATAAATATAATTCAAGATTCAAGTTACCTCCTTTCCCTATATCATTTAGTCATTAGGCCACCCTTATAATTAAATAGTCAGTTGGTCCACTCGAAATTGCAGCTTTAGATGACATTAGTCTAACATCTTGAAAGTTTTTGTCAAGAACAATGAGATCAACCTAGTGGCAACCGTCATACTTACTGGACAAAAGTTTTTCCCAACCTGCGAATTTCGATGGCCAACAATTCAATGTGTATTCAACATATATCCTGACTGTTCCCCCCAACAGTTTAAATTAGGAATGTAAGGATCGGATGGTTGTAATTGAACTGCCAAGTCCTTTAGTTTGGATGAAAGACTTCTACTGACAGATGATCTTGGCAGTAGGTCTCTCGCAGAGAACACAGGAACACTGGGGAAAAGAAATCTATCAATGAATGATAGCTCAGCTAACTGTTATCTATTACGCATGGCCAACCCTTGACTTCAAAAATTAAAGGACACTCTTTTGGCTTCTTTTTGGTAAATGGAAGCCTATGGGCCTGCATAAGATATTCTGCAGGAGCTTTCCAAAGTGCATAAGGCAAACAAGTGAGTGAGAGACTTTACAAAAAAGAGCCCTATAGATAAAAATATGGAAAGGTTCTCAAACGTGTTACATGAAAAAATTCGGAGTCAAACCAGTTCATCGACTAATATTATTAAAAATATATGCTCGATATAACGTAAACCAAAATGGAAATGACAGAAAAATCTCAATCCTTTAATAGCCATATCCTGAAAATAGGATTACTGATGTAAACAAAGTATAAAAATATCTCTCCGACAGAAATAAAGCTCATTACTCACCATGGAGGATTTGGTCTGGGTCTAAGATATTGTTTCTTCCATCAGACATCGGACATTTGGAGTTTAAGTGAAAGTGAGAAATTTGCCTTATATAAACTAACCATAAAACGCAACTTGTACTGAAAGATGGCAACATTCATTTTTTTCCCTTGATGCTGTTTCTATGATGCAAATATATATACATATATATATATATATATATATATATATATATTGTATACACTGCTTAAAAAAATAAAAGGAATACTTAAACAACAAAATGTAACTCCAAGTCAATCACACTTCTGTGAAATCAACCTGTCCAGTTATGAAGTAACACTGATTGTGATCAATGTCTCCTGATGTTGTGCAAATGGTAAAGACAACAGGTAGAAATGATAGGCAACTACCAAGATAACTCCTGTAGTGGTTCTGCAGGTGGTGACCACAATTTCTCTGTTCTCATCCTTTTTGGCTTTTGTTTTGTTCACGTTTGCATTTTGTCATTGCTCTCATCTCTACAGTAGCATGAGGTGTGTCTACAACCCACAGAAGTTGCTCAGGTAGTGCAGCTCAACTAGGATGGCACATCAATGTGAGCTGTGGCAAGAAGGGTAGCTGTGTCTGTCAGCACAGTGTTCAGAGCATGGAGCAGA
Organism: Ranitomeya imitator; assembly: GCF_032444005.1. Classification (NCBI taxonomy): domain Eukaryota; kingdom Metazoa; phylum Chordata; class Amphibia; order Anura; family Dendrobatidae; genus Ranitomeya; species Ranitomeya imitator. Next base: position 80,108,823 of record NC_091282.1, read on the forward strand.
TACCAGGAGACAGGCCAGTACACCAGGAGACATGGAGGGGGCCGTAGGATGGCAACAACCCATCAGCAGGACTGCTACCTCCTGCTTTATGCAAGGAGAGACAGGAGGAGAAGTGCCAGAACCCTGCAAAATGACTTCCAGTAGGCCAATAACATCCATGTGTCTGTTCAAATGTAAGAAACTGAATCCATGAGGGTGGTATGTGGGCCTCATGTCAACAAGTGAGTGTTGCACTTGCAGCCCAATACTGTGCAGGGCAATTGGCATTTGTCAGAGAACACCAAGATTGGCAGATTTGACATTCTGCATGTTCTGCTGTCTGCAACATCCTACTGCATGACAGGTTTGGCAGTGGGTCAATAATGTTGTGGGGAAGCATTTCTTTGGAGGGCTGCACAGCCAAGTGCACTGCATGTGCTAGTCAGAGGTATCGGGATAAGATCCTCAGACCCATTATGAGACCATATGCAGGTGCACTGAGCTCAGGGTTCCTTCTGATATATGACAATGCTAGGCCTCATATGGCTGATGTGGGTCATGCATTATGAAGGCATTGATGCTATGGACTGGCCCGCCCATTTCCCAGACCTGAATCCAATCGAGTACTTCTGGGACATCATTACTCATTACATCCACCAATGCCGGGCTGCACCTCACTATCCAGGAGTTGACTAATGCTTTAATCCAGATTTGGGAAGAGATCCATGAGGAAAACATCCGCCGCATCATCACAACCATGCCCAGTCACGTAGGGAGGACATACAGGGACATAGAGGCCACACACACTACTGAACATAATTTCCTTGTCTTGAGACCTTTCCACTGAAGTTTGATCAGTTTGTAATTTGATTTTCCACTTTGATTTTGACTATCCTTCCAAATTCAGACCTCTATGGGATAGACATTTTTATTTACACTGACCATTTTTATGTTTTCTTGTTCTCAACACATTCTACTATGTAATGAATAAAGATTTATAACTGGAATATTTAATTTAGTGATATCTAGGATGTGGTATTTTAGTGGTCCCTTTATTTTTTGAGCAGTAGATATACTGCTCAAAAAATAAAGGGATCACTTAACCCCTTTCTGACATTGGACGTACTATCCGGTCGAGGTGGTATGGGCCAGTATGACCACTGACGGGATAATACGTCATCGCCGATTAGCTGCGCTCACAGGGGGAGCGCGGCCGATCGGAGCTGGGTGTTAGCTGACTATCACAGCTGACATCCGGCACTATGTGCCAGGAGTGGTCACGGCTGCTACAGGCACATTAACCCCCGGCACACTGCGATCAAAGATGATCACAGCATTCCGGCGGCACAGGTAAGCATCGTGCAGGGAGGGGGCTTCCTGCGTGCTTCCTTGAGACCCTCGGAGCAACGTGATATGATTGCGTTGCTCTGAGGGTCTCCTACCTCCTCCTCCCTGCAGGCCCAGATCCAAAATGGCCACAGGGGGCCTTCTGGGTCCTGCAGGGAGGTGCTACCAAGCGCTTGCTCAGAGCTGGCGCCGGGAAGCCTCCCTGAAGTGCCTGTCAGGGTTGTGATGTCCCCCGCTGGGGCAATGTAAAAAAGTTAAAAAAAAATATTTACATGTGTAAAAAAAAAAAAATTCCTAAATAAAGAAAAAAAAATATTGTTCCAATAAATACATTTCTTTATCTAAATTAAAAAAAACAATAAAAGTACACATATTTAGTATCGCCGCGTCCGTAACGACCCGACCTATAAAACTGTCCCACTAGTTAACCCCTTCAGTGAACACCGTAAAAAAAAACCCCAAAAATGACGCTTTATTATCATACCGCTGAAGAAAAAGTGGAATAACACGCTTTCAAAAAGACGGATATAAATAACCATGGTACTGCTGAAAACATCATCTTGTCCTGCAAAAAATGAGTTGCTACACAGTGTCATCAATGAAAAAATAAAAAAGTTATAGTCTTCAGAATAAAGCGATGCAAAAATAATTATTTTTTATATAAAATAGTTTTTATCGTATAAAAGCGCCAAAACATAAAAAAATATAAATGAAGTGTTGCTGTAATCGATGTGACCTGAAGAGTAAAACTACTTTATCAATTTTACCAAACGTGGAACAGTATAAGCGCCCCCGCAAAAGAAATTCATGAATAGCTGGTTTTTGTTCATTCTACCTCACAAAAATCGGAATAAAAAGTGATCAAAAAATTTCACGTGCCTGAAAATGGTACAATAAAAACATCAACTCGTCCCGCAAAAAAAAAAAAAAGACCTAACATGACTCTGTGGACCAAAATATGGAAAAATTATAGCTCTCAAAATGTGGAAACGCAAAAACTATTTTTTGCAATAAAAAGCATCTTTTAGTGTGTGATGGCTGCCAATCATAAAAGTCCGCTAAAAAACCCACTTTAAAAGTAAACCAAACCCCCCTTCATCACCCCCTTAGTTAGGGAAAAATAATAAAATTATAAAAAATGTATTTATTTTCATTTTCCCATTAGGGTTAGGGTTAAGGTTGAGGCTAAAGTTAGGGTTAGAGTTGGGGCTAAAGTTAGGGTTAGGGTTGGGGCTAAAGTTAGGGTTAGGGTTGGGGCTAAAGTTAGGGTTGGGGTTAGGGTTAGGGTTGGGGCTAAAGTTAGGGTTGGGGCTAAAGTTAGGGATTGGATTACATTTACGATTGGGATTAGGGTTGGGAATAGGGTTAGGAGTGTTGTTTGGGTTATGATTGGGATTAGGGTTAGGGGTGTGTTTGGGTTAGGGCTTCAGTTAAAATTGGGGGGTTTCCACTGTTAAGGCACATCAGGGGCTCTCCAAACACAACATGGCGACCGATCTCAATTCCAGCCAATTCTGCGTTGAAAAAGTAAAACAGTGCTCCTTCCCTTCCGAGCTCTCCCATGCACTCAAACAGGGGTTTACCCCAACATATGGGGTATCAGCGTACTCCGGACAAATTGGACAACAACTTCTGGGGTCCAATTTCTCTTGTTACCCTTGGGAAAATAAAAATTTGGGGGGGCTAAAAAAACATTTTTGCAGGAAAAAGTGATTTTTTATTTTCACGGCTTTGCGTTATAAACTGTAGTGAAATACTTGGGGGTCCAAAGTTCTCACAACACCTCTAGATAAGTTCCATGGGGGGGTCTAGGTTCCAATATGGGGTCACTTGTGGGGGGTTTCTACTGTTTATGTACATCAGGGGCTCTGCAAATGCAACGTGACGCCTGAAGACCAATCCATCTAAGTTTGCATTTCAAATGGCGCTCCTTCCCTTCCGAGCTCTCCCATGCGCCCAAACGGTGGTGCCTCCCACATATGGGGTATCAGTGTACTCAGGACAAATTTTACAGCAACTTTTGGGGTCCAATTAATTCTGTTACCCTTGATAAAATTAATATTTGAGGGCGAAAAGATCATTTTTGTGAAAAAATATAATTTTTTATTTTTAGTGCTCTAAATTATAATCTTCTCTAAAGCACTTGGTGGGTCAAAGTGCTCACCACACATCTAGATAAGTTCCTTGGGTGTCTACTTTGCAAAATGGTGTCACTTGTGGGGGGTTTCAATGTGTAGGCACATCAGTGGCTCTCCAAACGCAACATGGCATCCCATCTCAATTCCAGTCAATTTTGCATTGAAAAGTCAAATGGCGCTCCTTCCCTTCCGAGCTCTGCCATGCGCCCAAACAGTGGTTTACCCCCACATATGGGGTATCAGCGTACTCAGTACAAACTGGGTAACAACTTTTGGGGTCCAATTTCTCCTGTTAACCTCGGTAAAATACAAAACTGGGGGCTAAAAAATAATTTGTGTGGAAAAAAAATGATTTTTTATTTTCACGGCTCTGCGTTATAAACTGTAGTGAAACACTTGGGGGTTTAAAGTTCTCACAACACATCTAGATAAGTTCCACTGGGGGTCTAGTTTCCAATATGGGGTCACTCGTGGGGGGTTTCTACTGTTTAGGTACATCAGGGGCTCTGCAAATGCAACGACGCCTGCAGACCAATCCATCTAAGCCTGCATTCCAAACGGCGCTCCTTCCATTCCGAGCTCTGCCATGTGCCCAATCGGGGGTCCCCCCAAATATGGGGTATCAGCGTACTCAGAACAAATTGGACAACAAGTTTTGGGGTCCAATTTCTCTTGTTACCCTTGGGAAAATACAAAACTCGGGGCTAAATAATAATTTTCATGGAAAAAAAAGAATTTTTATTTTCACAGCTCTGCGTTATATACTGTAGTGAAACACTTGGAGGTTCAAAGTTTTCACATCACATCTCGATAAGTTCCTTAGAGGGTCTTCTTTCCAAAATGGTGTCACTTGTGGGGGGTTTCAATGTTTAGGCACATCAGGGGCTCTCCAAACGCGACATGGCGTCCTTATCTCAATTCCAGTCAATTTTGCATTGAAAAGTCAAACGCTGCTCCTTCCCTTCCGAGCCCTGCCATGCGCCCAAACAGTGGTTTACCCCCACATATGGGGTATTAGCATACTCAGGACAAATTTTACAACAACTTTTGGGGTCCAATTTCTTCTAATACCCTTGGCAAATTAAATAATTAGGGGCGAAAAGATCATTTTTGTGAAAAAATATAATTTTTTACTTTTAGGGCTCTACATTATAAACTTCTCTGAAGCACTTGGTGGGTCAAAGTGCTTACCACACATCTAGATAAGTTCCTTAGGGGGTCTACTTTCCAAAATGGTGTCACTTGTGGGGGGTTTCAATGTTTAGGCACATCAGGGGCTCTCCAAACGCAACATGGCATCCCATCTCAATTCCAGTCAATTTTGCATTGAAAAGTCAAATGGCGCTCCTTCCCTTCCGAGCTCTGCCATGCACCCAAACAGTGGTTTACCCCCACATATGCAGTATCAGCGTACTCAGGACAAATTGGACAACAACTTTTGGTGTCCAGTTTCTTCTGTTACCCTTGGGAAAATAAAAATTGGGGGCTAAGAGTTCATTTTTGTGAAAAATATGATTTTTTTTTTACTGCTCTACATTATAAACTTCTCTGAAGCACTTGGTGGGTCAAAGTGCTCACCACACATCTAGATAAGTTCCTTAGGGGGTCTATTTTTCAAAATAGTGACACTTTGGGGGGGGGTTTCAATGTTTAGGCACATCAGGGGCTCTCCAAACACGACAATTCCAGTCAATTTTGCATTGAAAAGTCAAATGGCGCTCCTTCCCTTCTGAGCTCTGCCATGCGCCCAAACAGTGGTTTACCCCCTCATATGGGGTATCAGCATATTCAGGACAAATTGGACAACAAGTTTTGTGGTCCAATTTCTTCTGTTACCCTTTGTAAAATAAAACAAATTGGAGCTGAAGTAAAATTTTTGTTAAACATTCCAAAAATTCCTGTTAAACACTTGATGGGTTAATAAACTTCTTGAATGTGGTTTTGAGTACCTTGAGATGTGCAGTTTTTAGATTGATGTCACACTTGGGTATTTTCTGTCATGTAGACCCCTCAAAGTGACTTCAAATGTGATGTGGTCCCTAAAAAAAATGGTGTTGCAAAAATGAGAAATTGCTGGTCATCTTTTAACCCTTAAAACTCCCTAACAAAAAAAAAATTGTACTAATGTAAAGTAGGCATGTGGGAAATGTTGCTTATTAAGTATTTTGTGTGACATATCTCTGTGATTTAAGGGCATAAAAATCCAAAGTTGAAAAATTGCGAAATTTTCACCAAATTTTCATTTTTTTCACAAATAATCGCAGGTAATATCAAATATATTTACCAGTATTATGAAGTACAATATGTCGCGAGAAAACATTGTCAGAATCATCAGGATCCATTGAAGCGTTCCAGAGTTATAACTTCATAAAGGGACACTGGTCAGATTGTAAAAATTGGCCCGATCATTAATGTGCAAACCACCCTTGGGGGTAAAGGAGTTAAAAAATAGAATATATCTCCAAGTAAATTAAACATCTCTGAAATCAAACTGTCCACTTAGGAAGCAACACTGACAATCCATTTTACATGCTGTTGTGCAAATGGAATAGACAACAGATGGAAATTATTGGCAATTATCAATACACACTCAATAAAGGAGTTTTGGTCACTTTTGAATGTTGGTTGTGCTTTTACACTCATGGTAGCATGAGACGGACTCTGCAACCCACACAAGTGGCTCAGGTAGTGCAGCTCATCCAGGATGGCACATCAATGCGAGCTGTGGCAAGAAGGTTTGCTGTGTCTGTCAGCGTAGTGTCCAGAGGCTGGAGGTGCTACCAGGAAACAGGCCAGTACACCAGTAGACGTGGAGGGGGCCATAGGAGGGCAACAACCAAGCAGCAGGACCGCTACCTCAGCCTTTGTGCAAGGAGGAACAGGAGAAGCACTGCCAGAGCCCTGCAAAATGACCTCCAGCAGGCCACAAATGTGCATGTGTCTGCACAAACATTTAGAAACTGACTCCAAGAGGATGGTCTGAGTGCCCGACATCCACAGATGGGGGTTGTGCTCACAGCCCAACATCGTACAGGACACTTTGCATTTGCCACAGAACACCAGGATTGGCAAATTCGCCACTGGCGCCCTGTGCTCTTCACAGATGAAAGCAGTTTCATACGGAGCACATGTGACAGATGTGACTGAGGCTGGAGACGCCGTGGAGAGCGATCTGCTGCCTGCAACATCCTTCAGCATGACCGGTTTGGCAGTGGGTCAGTAATGGTGTTGGGTAGCTTTTCTTTGGAGGGCCGCACAGCCCTCCATGTGCTCAACAGAGGCAGCCTGACTGCCATTAGGTACTGCGATGAGATCCTCAGACCCCTTGTGAGACCATATGCTGGTGTGGTTGGCCCTGGGTTCCTCCTAATGCAGGACAATGCCAGACCTCATGTGCTGAAGTGTGTCTGCAGTTCCTGCAAGATGAAGGCATTGAAGCTATGGACTGGCCCGCCCATTCACCACACCAGAATCCGATTGAACACATCTGGGAAATCATGTTTCGCGCCACCCACCAACGTCACGTTGCACATCAGACTGTCCAGGAGTTGGTAGATGCTTTAGTCCAGGTCTGGGAGGAGGTTCCTCAGGACACCTACCTCCTGATTTTGCTCCGCCACTGTCATTGGCGTGTGCGGAGCTTGCACAGTGTAAATTCACAGCTGGTCTTTTGGTCTTTAACCCCTTAATGACCATCGGTATTTCAGTTTTTGCGTTTATCTTTTTTTGCTCCCCATGTTTCCAGAGCCATAACTTTTTTATTTTTCGGTCAGTATAGCCATGTGAGGGCTTGGTTTTTTTTTTTTTACGATATTCACTAAATGCTAAAACTAGCCTGCCTTTATGATTCTCCGTGTCATTGTGAGTTCATAGACACCAATCATGTCTAGGTTCTTTTTTATCTAAGTGGTAAAAGATTTTTCCAAATTCTGCTAAAAAAATGTTGTGGTTTACAGTAGAAAAAACCCCCATAAAAAATAGATACTTTATTTAGATAACAATAATTGAAAAAATAAAGATAAAAACCTAAAAAACCCTATCTGATACGTTAGTCCATACAGCAATTCCGGCCCTCCCCTCCAATATGATGTAAGGCCAAAGGATAGAAGAACTAACTATGATATCACTACATATACCAAAAATAACAAATTAAAGCTACAGGACATATAGTATACACCAGCACTAATATTAACTGACTAATAATCTCACATGAAAGATCCGCAACCAATACTAATTTGGACTGACTGATAATTTGATCTACAGAATACATAAAACATATATATATATATACAGTATACATATAATAAAGTGCCCCCACATATACCTAGATAAATGATTAATGAATTCAGCAGTGTGGACAATGCAGTTAGTACAAAATATAATCAAAATAATAATAATATACTCATCTACTGCAATCAATCGTCCACAGCTGATGGTAAATCCAGATATAGTGGCTCAAAACATGATTAACGGGCGAACAAAATCTCCAAGACACCTCTCGACGCGTTTCCCCCACATAGTTGGGTTCATCAGGAGAGACAAGATAGCGACATGGCAGTATGAAGTTGTAAAGATAGGGCAATTTTTAAATATCCGTAGCGTCTCCATGTTTCGTGATCTGGGGTTGGGTGAGGGCTTATATTTTGTGTGCCAAGCTGACATTTTTAACCCCTTCATGACCCAGCCTATTTTGACCTTAATGACCTGGCCGTTTTTTGCAATTCTGACCAGTGTCCCTTTATGAGGTAATAACTCGGGAACGCTTCAATGGATCCTAACGGTTCTGAGATTGTTTTTTCGTGACATATTGGGCTTCATGTTAGTGGTAAATTTAGGTCAATAATTTTTACGTTTATTTGTGAAAAAAATGGAAATTTGGCTAAAATTTTGAAAATTTCGCAATTTTCAAATTTTGAATTTTTATTCTGTTAAACCAGAGAGTTATGTGACACAAAATAGTTAATAAATAACATTTCCTACATGTTTACTTTACATCAGCACAATTTTGGAAACTAAATTTTTTTTTGCTAGGAAGTTATAAGGGTTAAAATTTGACCAGCGATTTTTCATTTTTACAACGAAATTTACAAAACCATTTTTTTTAGGGACCACCTCACATTTGAAGTCAGTTTGAGGGGTCTGTATGGCTGAAAATACCCCAAAATGACACTATTCTAAAAACTGCACCCCTCAAGGTGCTCAAAACCACATTCAAGAAGTTTATTAACCCTTCAGGTACTTCACAGCAGCAGAAGCAACATGGAAGGAAAAAATGAACATTTAACTTTTTAGTCACAAAAATTATGTTTTAGCAACAATTTTTTTATTTTCCCAAAGGTAAAAAGAGAAACTGGACCCCAAACATTATTGTACAATTTGTCCTGAGTACGCCGATACCTCATATGTGGGGGGGAACCACTGTCTGGGTGCACGACAGGGCTCGGAAGGGAAGGAGCGCCATTTGACTTTTTCAATGAAAAATTGGCTCCAATCTTTAGCGGACACCATGTCACGTTTGGAGAGCCCCTGTGTGCCTAAACATTAGAGCTCCCCCACAAGTGACCCCATTTTGGAAACTAGACCCCCCAAGGAGCTTATCTAGATGCATAGTGAGCACTTTGAACCCCCAGATGCTTCACAAATTGATCCGTAAAAATGAAAAAGTACTTTTTTTTCACAAAAAATTTCTTTTAGCCTCAATTTTTTCATTTTTACATGGGCAACAGGATAAAATGGATCCTAAAATTTGTTGGGCAATTTCTCCTGAGTTCACTGATACCTCACATGTGGGGATAAACCACTGTTTGTGCACACGGCAAGGCTTAGAAGGGAAGGAGCGCCATTTGACTTTTGAATGAAAAATTAGCTCCAATTGTTAGCGGACACCATGCAACGCTTAGAGAGCCCCTGTGGGCCTAAACATTGGAGCTCCCCCACAAGTGACCCCATTTTGGAAACTAGACACCCCAAGGAACTTATCTAGATGCATAGTGAGCACTTTGAACCCCCCGGTGCTTCACAAATTGATCCGTAATTATGAAAAAGTACTTTTTTTTCACAATAAATTTATTTCAGCTTCAATTTTTTTAATTTTTACATGGGCAGCAAGATAAAATGGATCCTAAAATTTGTTGGGCAATTTCTCCTGAGTATACCAATACCTCACATGTGGGGGTGAACCACTGTTTGGGCGCACGGCAAGGCTCCGAAGGGAAGCAGCGCCATTTGACTTTTGAGTGAAAAATTAGTTCCAATTGTCAGCGGACACCATGCCACGCTTAGAGAGCCCCTGTGGGCCTAAACATTGGAGCTCCCCCATAATTGACCCCATTTTGGAAACTAGACCCCCCAAGGAACTTATCTAGATGCATAAAGAGCACTTTGAACCCCCTGGTGCTTCACAAATTGATCCGTAATTATGAAAAAGTACTTTTTTTTCACAATAAATTTAATTCAGCTTCAATTTTTTTAATTTTTGCATGGGCAGCAAGATAAAATGGATCCTAAAATTTGTTGGGCAATTTCTCCTGAGTATACCGATACCTCACATGTGGGGGTGAACCACTGTTTGGGCGCACGGCAAGGCTCCGAAGGGAAGCAGCGCCATTTGACTTTTTGAGTGAAAAATTAGTTCCAATTGTCAGCGGACACCATGCCACGCTTAGAGAGCCTCTGTGGGCCTAAACATTGGAGCTCCCCCACAAGTGACCCCATTTTGGAAACTAGACCCCCTAAGGAACTTATCTAGATGCATAGTGCGGACTTTGAACCCCCCGGTGCTTCACAAATTGATCCGTAATTATGAAAAAGTACTTTTTTTTCCACAAAAAATTTATTTTAGCTTCAATTTTTTTAATTTTTACATGGGCAGCAAGATAAAATGGATCCTAAAATTTGTTGGGCAATTTCTCCTGAGTATACCGATACCTCACATGTGGGGGTGAACCACTGTTTGGGCGCACGGCAAGGCTCCGAAGGGAAGCAGCGCCATTTGACTTTTTGAGTGAAAAATTAGCTCCAATTGTTAGCGGACACCATGCCACGCTTAGAGAGCCCCTGTGGGCCTAAACATTGGAGCTCCCCCACAAGTGACCCCATTTTGGAAACTAGACCCCCTAAGGAACTTATCTAGATGCATAGTGAGGACTTTGAACCCCCCGGTGCTTCACAAATTGATCCATAATTATGAAAAAGTACTTTTTTTTCGACAAAAAAATTATTTTAGCTTCAATTTTTTTAATTTTTACATGGGCAGCAAGATAATCTGGATCCTAAAATTTGTTGGGCAATTTCTCCTGAGTATACCGATACCTCACATGTGGGGGTGAACCACTGTTTGGGCGCACAGCAAGGCTCCGAAGGGAAGCAGCGCCATTTGACTTTTTGAGTGAAAAATTAGCTCCAATTGTTAGCGGACACCATGCCACGCTTAGAGAGCCCCTGTGGGCCTAAACATTGGAGCTCCCCCACAAGTGACCCCATTTTGGAAACTAGACCCCCTAAGGAACTTATCTAGATGCATAGTGAGGACTTTGAACCCCCCGGTGCTTCACAAATTGATCCGTAATTATGAAAAAGTACTTTTTTTTCGACAAAAAAATTATTTTAGCTTCAATTTTTTTAATTTTTACATGGGCAGCAAGATAATCTGGATCCTAAAATTTGTTGGGCAATTTCTCCTGAGTATACCGATACCTCACATGTGGGGGTGAACCACTGTTTGGGCGCACAGCAAGGCTCCGAAGGGAAGCAGCGCCATTTGACTTTTTGAGTGAAAAATTAGCTCCAATTGTTAGCGGACACCATGCCACGCTTAGAGAGCCCCTGTGGGCCTAAACATTGGAGCTCCCCCACAAGTGACCCCATTTTGGAAACTAGACCCCCTAAGGAACTTATCTAGATGCATAATAAGCACTTTGAACCCCCCGGTGCTTCACAAATTGATCCGTAATTATGAAAAAGTATTTTTTTTCCACAAAAAATTTATTTTAGCTTCAATTTTTTTAATTTTTACATGGGCAGCAAGATAAAATGGATCCTAAAATTTGTTGGGCAATTTCTCCTGAGTATACCGATACCTCACATGTGGGGGTGAACCACTGTTTGGGCGCACGACAAGGCTCGGAAGGGAAGGAGCGCCATTTGACTTTTTGAATGGAAAATTAGCTCCAATCATTAGCGGACACGTTGCGTAACGAAAGTATGTAGTATATGTCAGGTTGGTATGTGGTTTAGTGTACATCAGGATGGTGTGTGTTGTGTAGTATACACCACACACACACACACCAACCTGACATACACTATACCACACCAACCTGACACTACGTCAGGTTGGTGTGTGTGGTGCAGTGTACGTCAGGTTGGTGTGTGTGTGGTGTATACACCACACACTCCAACCTGACGTACACTACACCAAACATCAACCTGACATACACTACACCACACACACCAACCTGACGTAGCGTGTCAGGTTGGTGTGTGTGGCGCTGTGTACGTCAGGTTGGTGTGTGGTATAGTGTACGTCAGGTTGGTGCTTGTGGTGTATACTACACCAAACACACCAACCTGACGTACACTACACCACACACACCAACCTGACGTAGTGTGTCAGGCTGGTGTGTGTGGCGTAGTGTACGTCACGTTGGTGTGTGGTGTGGTATAGTGTACGTCAGGTTGGTGTGTGTGTGGTGTATACACCACACACTCCAACCTGACATACACTACACCAAACATCAACCTGACATACACTACACCACACACACCAACCTGACGTAGCGTGTCAGGTTGGTGTGTGTGGCGCTGTGTACGTCAGGTTGGTGTGTGGTATAGTGTACGTCAGGTTGGTGCTTGTGGTGTATACTACACCAAACACACCAACCTGACGTACACTACACCACACACACCAACCTGACGTAGTGTGTCAGGCTGGTGTGTGTGGCGTAGTGTACGTCACGTTGGTGTGTGGTGTGGTATAGTGTACGTCAGGTTGGTGTGTGTGTGGTGTATACACCACACACTCCAACCTGACATACACTACACCAAACATCAACCTGACATACACTACACCACACACACCAACCTGACGTAGCGTGTCAGGTTGGTGTGTGTGGCGCTGTGTACGTCAGGTTGGTGTGTGGTATAGTGTACGTCAGGTTGGTGCTTGTGGTGTATACTACACCAAACACACCAACCTGACGTACACTACACCACACACACCAACCTGACGTAGTGTGTCAGGCTGGTGTGTGTGGCGTAGTGTACGTCACGTTGGTGTGGTGTGGTATAGTGTACGTCAGGTTGGTGTGTGTGTGGTGTATACACCACACACTCCAACCTGACGTACACTACACCAAACATCAACCTGACATACACTACACCACACACACCAACCTGCCGTAATGTGTCAGGTTGGTGTGTGTGGCGTAGTGTACGTCACGTTGGTGTGTGGTGTGGTATAGTGTACGTCAGGGTGGTGTTGTGTATGTCAGCCTGGTGTGGGTGAGTTCATGTCAGGATGTGTTTAGTCAATGGACGTGTGATGAATTTTGAAGCATTCATTCAAACACAGTCCAGGTTTGTCAGGACACGTTTCACATTGGAAACGAGTTGTTTTTCTTGTCCCCCTTTTATAGCACACTCGGCACCTTTTTCTTATCCCCTCTCTGGGAAAATGTTGCCCTGGTACCATACGGGAAACTTGAGTTCCAGAGGTGCTGGGGCCCGCTCCTTCCTCGCCTCCAAACATCAGGGCCTTTATCACCGCCTCCTGGAACTGAAGGAAGGTGTTGTTGGTCTGGCCTGCACATCGTGATAGCACGTATGCGTTATACAGTGTCATTTGTACGATGTGCACAGCCAGTTTTTTATACCACACCTTCGTTTTCCGCATGGCACTGTAGGGCTGGAGGACTTGATCAGAAAGATCAACTCCCCCCATGTGTTTGTTGTACCCCAGGGCACAGTCCGGTTTTTGGACCTGTACTGGGGTACCTCGAACGGTGGTGGCCGTGGTGCCGGGACCATGGATTGTTGTCAAGAAAAAGACATCCCTTTTGTCTTTGAACTTGACCACAAGCATGTTGCCACTACATTGGGCCCGGCTCTCACCCTTTGGGAGAGCCTGCTCAATTAGTGACAAAGGGAGACCCCTCTTGTTTCTGCGCACGGTACCGCAAGCGACGGTAGCTCTGGCAGAGAGGGATTGAAAGAGTGGGATGCTTGTATAAAAGTTATCAACGTACAGATGGTAACCTTTATCAAGCAGTGGGTGGACCAAATCCCACACTATTTTCCCACTCACCCCCAGAGCAGGTGGACATTCTGGGGGCTGGATACTGCGGTCCTTTCCTTGATAAACCCTAAAGCTGAGAGTGTACCCTGAGGTACTCTCACAGATCTTGTAGAGTTTTATCCCGTACCTCGCCCTTTTGCTGGGCAGGTACTGACGGAACTGAAGCCTCCCTTTGAAGTGGATGAGGGATTCATCCACACAAATTTCCCTTTGGGGAATGTACACTTCAGCAAACTTGTTGCTGAAGTGTTCGATAACTGGCCGAATTTTGAACAGTCTATCAAAATTCGGGTCATCGCGAGGAAGGATGTCCGTATTGTCCCTAAAGTGGAGAAATTTATGAATCGCCTCAAAACGTTTGCGATGCATAACCAAGCCGTATAATGGAGTTTGATAGAAAATATCAGTACTCCAGTATTGGCGAATTTCTGGTTTCTTCACAATCCCCATGTGAAGGACCAGTCCCCAATATTTCAACATTTCTGCAGAGTCAACGGGACTCCAAGCAGAAAATGATGAAACTGGGTTTTGGGAAAAAAATTGCAGGGCGTACAAATTTGTTTGCTCCACCATGAGACTGACAATTGACTCCGAGAAAAAGACTTTGAAAAAGTCTATTTCCCGGAGGTTGGCAGTCTCAAATTGGATTCCTGATTGGGGAATGAAATCAGGAATCCGTTGAGCAAAATTTTCAGGGACGGGGGTCCAGACGGGGGCACTAGTGCTAGGTTGGGCGTGACTAGCACTAGGTTGGGGGTTACTTACACTTGGCTCCGACTCTCCTCCCCTGGGCTCCGGCTCTCCTCCCCTGGGCTCCGGACGATTTCTCGACCTGCGACATCTTGGGGGTGGCGAGTCGGTGTCACTAGAGGAGGAAGAGTGGGAGAAATACAGAAAAGTGGGGTCCTCTCCCTCACTATCAGCTTCGGAGGCAAGAAAGGAATATGCCTCCTCAGCTGAGTACAGCCTTTGTGACTGGGATGAGCGGGACATTGTGTGTGGGGTGTGTGTGCGTGTGTGTAATAAAAAATTTAAACTTTATTATAGTGTTGCGTGTGTATGTGCGAGTGTTTGGTGAAACTATTCTGCAGGAGGAGGCTGTCAGGTGCGGGGGGCTGTCAGGCGCGGGGGGGTTGTCAAGCGCGGGCGGCTGTCAGGCGTGGGGGGGCTGTCAAGCGCGGGGGGGCAGGAAGGGGCTGAGGAGATGCAGCGTCAGATGGAGATGGAGCTGGCAGCAGCAAGTGATAAAGGGGGGTGATCAGGTGGACAGGGGGGGCAGGGGGTGATCAGGGGGTTATCAGCGGGGCAGGGGGTGATTAGTGGTGATCACTGAAGAGGGTGATCACTAGGTGAGGAGGGGCTGACAGGCGCAGGGGGCGGTAAGAGAGGAGAAATTAGCGCAGCAGCTGCAGGTGATAAAGGGGGGCAGGGGGTGATCAGTGGGGGGCAGGGGGTGATCAGGGGTGCAGGGGGTGATCAGGGGGGGGCAGGGGGTGATTAGCGGTGATCACTGAAGAGAGTGATCACAAGGGGAGGATGAGCTGACAGGCGCAGGGGGCGGTAGGAGAGCAGAAATAAGCACAGCAGCTGCAGGTGATAAAGGGGGGCAGGGGGTGATCAGTGGGGGGCAGGGGGTGATCAGGGGCGCAGGGGGTGATCAGGGGGGGCAGGGGGTGATTAGCGGTGATCACTGAAGAGAGTGATCACAAGGGGAGGATGAGCTGACAGGCGCAGGGGGCGGTAGGAGAGCAGAAATAAGCACAGCAGCTGCAGGTGATAAAGGGGGGCAGGGGGTGATCAGTGGGGGGCAGGGGGTGATCAGGGGCGCAGGAGGTGATCAGGGGGGGCAGGGGGTGATTAGCGGTGATCACTGAAGAGAGTGATCACAAGGGGAGGATGAGCTGACAGGCGCAGGGGGCGGTAAGAGAGCAGAAATAAGCACAGCAGCTGCAGGTGAAAAAGGGGGGCAGGGGGTGATCAGTGGGGGGCAGGGGGTGATCAGGGGGGCGGAAGGGGAGCGGGGGGGCTGGGGGTGATCAGGGGGTGATCACTAAAGAGGGTGATCACTAGGGGAGGAGGGGCTGACAGGCGTGGGGGGTAGGAGAGGAGAAAACGGAGCAGGCAGCAGCAGGTGATAAACGGGGGCAGGGGGGTGATCAGGTGGACAGGGGGGGGCAGGGGGTGATTAGGTGGGGCGGGGGGTGATCAGGGGGGGCGGGGGGTGATTAGCGGTGATCACTGCAGAGAGTGATCACCAGGGGAGGAGGGGCAGACAGGCGCAGGGGGCGGTAGGAGAGCAGAAATAAGCACAGCAGCTGCAGGTGACAAAGGGGGGGCAGGGGGTGATCAGTGGGGGGCAGGGGGTGATCAGGGGGGCTTAGGGGGAGCGGGGGGGCTGGGGGTGATCAGGGGGTGATCACTAAAGAGGGTGATCACTAGGGGAGGAGGGGCTGACAGGCGTGGGGGGTAGGAGAGGAGAAAACGGAGCAGGCAGCAGCAGGTGATAAAGGGGGGCAGGAGGGTGATCAGGTGGACAGGGGGGGCAGGGGGTGATTAGGTGGGGCGGGGGGTGATCAGGGGGGGCAGGGGGTGATTAGCGGTGATCACTGCAGAGAGTGATCACCAGGGGAGGAGGGGCAGACAGGCGCAGGGGGCGGTAGGAGAGCAGAAAAAAATCACTGCAGCTGCAGGTGACAAAGGGGGGGCAGGGGGGTGATCACCGGAGCAGGGGGTGAACAGGGGTGCAGGGGGGAGTGAGCGGAGGTTGGGGGGAGTGGAGGACAGGAGAGGGAAGGTACCTGTCCTCTGCAGCAGCGGCGGTACTGGCAGTGGCAGTGGGGGAGGCGGTGGCAGCAGCGGCGCCGACACTTTGAAGAGGTGTGCGGCGGCTGCGGCGGCGATCGTGGTGTCTGGGGGGGCAGGTGGGCAGTCAGGCACCTCGCTCCTCAGCTTCCACGGATGGGATGAAGCTGAGGAGCGAGGCAGACATTGTTTTTCTCCGCCCCTCCACATCTAATTGGAGGGCTAGCGTCACATGGACGCTAGCTCCAATCAGATCAGAGGGGGGTGACAAAAAGGTCAGCAGCGGTGATCGTAGACCCGGGGGGGCAAAGCCACCCCCCCTGGGGTCAAGTATAGGTCCCCCTGCACCTGCGGGTCGGGTGAACTTTCATTAACCCCGGTCACCCGGCCCGCAGGAACGCAATCCTTCTGTGACACAGCATATGCGTCACAGGTCGGATTGGCACCGACTTTCATGACGCATACGCTGTGTCACAGGTCGGGAAGGGGTTAATGATACTTCTTTGGTGCAGATACGATCTTTTAATCGCCCGTTATTGTATTTCAATGCAATGTTGCGGCAATCAAAAAAATGTAATTCTGGCGTTTTGACTTTTTTATTCGTTAAGCCGTTTATCGATTAGATTAATTTTTTTTTATATTGGTAGATTGGGTGATTCTGAATGCAGCAATACCAAATATGTGTATATATTTTTTTTATTGTTTTATTTTGAATGGGGCGAAAGGGGGGTGATTTGAACTTTCATAATATTTTATTTTTTAACCCCTTAAGCCCCAAGGGTGGTTTGCACGTTAATGACCGGGCCAATTTTTACAATTCTGACCACTGTCCCTTTATGAGGTTATAACTCTGGAATGCTTTAACGGATCCCGGTGATTCTGACATTGTTTTCTCGTGACATATTGTACTTCATGGTAGTGGTAAAATTTATTCGATATAACTTACGTTTATTTTTGAAACAAACGGAAATTTGGCGAAAATTTAGAAAATTTCGCAATTTTCCAACTTTAAATTTTTATGCCCTTAAATCACAGAGATACAGTGGGGCAAAAAAGTATTTAGTCAGTCAGCAATAGTGCAAGTTCCACCACTTAAAAAGATGAGAGGCGTCTGTAATTTACATCATAGGTAGACCTCAACTATGGGAGACAAACTGAGAAAAAAAAATCCAGAAAATCACATTGTCTGTTTTTTTTACATTTTATTTGCATATTATGGTGGAAAATAAGTATTTGGTCAGAAACAAACAATCAAGATTTCTGGCTCTCACAGACCTGTAACTTCTTCTTTAAGAGTCTTCTCTTTCCTCCACTCATTACCTGTAGTAATGGCACCTGTTTAAACTTGTTATCAGTATAAAAAGACACCTGTGCACACCCTCAAACAGTCTGACTCCAAACTCCACTATGGTGAAGACCAAAGAGCTGTCAAAGGACACCAGAAACAAAATTGTAGCCCTGCACCAGGCTGGGAAGACTGAATCTGCAATAGCCAACCAGCTTGGAGTGAAGAAATCAACAGTGGGAGCAATAATTAGAAAATGGAAGACATACAAGACCACTGATAATCTCCCTCGGTCTGGGGCTCCACGCAAAATCCCACCCCGTGGGGTCAGAATGATCACAAGAACGGTGAGCAAAAATCCCAGAACCACGCGGGGGGACCTAGTGAATGAACTGCAGAGAGCTGGGACCAATGTAACAAGGCCTACCATAAGTAACACACTACGCCACCATGGACTCAGATCCTGCAGTGCCAGACGTGTCCCACTGCTTAAGCCAGTACATGTCCGGGCCCGTCTGAAGTTTGCTAGAGAGCATTTGGATGATCCAGAGGAGTTTTGGGAGAATGTCCTATGGTCTGATGAAACCAAACTGGAACTGTTTGGTAGAAACACAACTTGTCGTGTTTGGAGGAAAAAGAATACTGAGTTGCATCCATCAAACACCATACCTACTGTAAAGCATGGTGGTGGAAACATCATGCTTTGGGGCTGTTTCTCTGCAAAGGGGCCAGGACGACTGATCCGGGTACATGAAAGAATGAATGGGGCCATGTATCGTGAGATTTTGAGTGCAAACCTCCTTCCATCAGCAAGGGCATTGAAGATGAAACGTGGCTGGGTCTTTCAACATGACAATGATCCAAAGCACACTGCCAGGGCAACGAAGGAGTGGCTTCGTAAGAAGCATTTCAAGGTCCTGGAGTGGCCTAGCCAGTCTCCAGATCTCAACCCTATAGAAAACCTTTGGAGGGAGTTGAAAGTCCGTGTTGCCAAGCGAAAAGCCCAAAACATCACTGCTCTAGAGGAGATCTGCATGGAGGAATGGGCCAACATACCAACAACAGTGTGTGGCAACCTTGTGAAGACTTACAGAAAACGTTTGACCTCTGCCATTGCCAACAAAGGATATATTACAAAGTATTGAGATGAAATTTTGTTTCTAACCAAATACTTATTTTCCACCATAATATGCAAATAAAATGTTAAAAAAACAGACAATGTGATTTTCTGGATTTTTTTTTCTCAGTTTGTCTCCCATAGTTGAGGTCTACCTATGATGTAAATTACAGACGCCTCTCATCTTTTTAAGTGGTGGAACTTGCACTATTGCTGACTGACTAAATACTTTTTTGCCCCACTGTATGTCACGCAAAATACTTAATAAGTAACATTTCCCACATGTCTACTTTACATCAGCACAATTTTGGAACCAAAATTTTTTTTTGTTAGGGAGTTATAAGGGTTAAAAGTTGACCAGCAATTTCTCATTTTTACAACACCATTTTTTTTTTAGGGACCGCATCTCATTTGAAGTCATTTTGAGGGGTATATATGATAGAAAATACCCAAGTGTGACACCATTCTAAAAACTGCACCCCTCAAGGTGCTCAAAACCACATTCAAGAAGTTTATTAACCCTTCAGGGGTTTCACAGGAATTTTTGGAATGTTTAAATAAAAATGAATATTTAACTTTTTTTCACACAAAATTTATTTCAGCTCCAATTTGTTTTATTTTACCAAGGGTAACAGGATAAAATGGATGCCAAACGTTGTTGTACAATCTGTCCTGAGTACGCTGATACCCCATATGTGGGGGTAAACCACTGTTTGGGCGCATGGCAGAGCTCGGAAGGGAAGGAGCGCCATTTTACTTTTCAATGCAAAATTGACTGGAATTGAGATGGGATGCCATGTTGCGTTTGGAGAGCCCCTGATGTGCCTAAACACTGAAATCCCCACAAGTGACACCATTTTGGAAAGTAGACCCCTTAAGGAACTTATCTAGATGTGTGGTGAGCACTTTGACCCAACAAGTGCTTCACAGAAGTTTATAATGCAGAGCCGTAAAAATAAAAAATCGTATTTTTTCACACAAATGATCTTTTCGCCCCCAATTTTTTATTTTCCCAAGGGTAAGAGAAGAAATTAGACCACAAAAGTTGTTGTGCAATTTGTCCTGAGTGTGACGATACCCCATATGTGGGGGTAAACCACTTTTTGGGCGCATAGCAGAGCTCGGAAGGGAAGGAGCGCCATTTGACTTTTCAATGCAAAATTGACTGGAATTAAGATGGGACGCCATGTTGGTTTGGAGAGCCCCTGATGTGCCTAAACATTGAAACCCCCCACAAGTGACACCATTTTGGAAACTAGATCCCCTAAGGAACTTATCTAGATGTGTTTTGAGAGCTTTGAACCCCCAAGTGTTTCACTACAGTTTATAACGCAGAGCCGTGAAAATAATTTTTTTTTTTCGCAAAAATTATTTTTTAGCCCCCAGTTTTGTATTTTTACAAGGGTAACAGAATAAATTGGACCCCAAAAGTTGTTGTCCAATTTGTCCTGAGTACGCTGATACCCCATATGTGGGGGGGAACCACTGTTTGGGCGCATGGCAGAGCTCGGAAGGGAAGGAGCGCCATTTGGAATGCAGACTTAGATGGATTGGTCTGCAGGCGTCACGTTGCATTTGCAGAGCCCCTGATGTACCCAAACAGTACAAACCCCCCACAAGTGACCTCATATTGGAAACTAGACCTCCCAAGGAACTTATCTAGATGTGTTGTGAAAACTTTGAACCCCCAAGTGTTTCACTACAGTTTACAACGCAGAGCCGTGAAAATAAAAAATCCTTTTTTTTTCCCACAAAAATGATTTTTAGCCCCCCAAATTTTTATTTTCCCAAGGATAACAAGAGAACTTGGACCCAAAAAGTTGTTGTCCAATTTGTCTCGAGTACACTGATACCCCATATGTTGCGGTAAACCCCTGTTTGGGCGCATGGGAGAGCTCGGAAGTGAAGGAGCACTGTTTTACTTTTTCAATGCAGAATTGGAAACCCCCCAATTATAACTGAAACCTAGGGTTGAGCGAAACGGGTCGAACATTTTCAAAAGTCGCCGACTTTTGGCTAAGTCGGGGTTTCATGAAACCCGATCCGACCCCTGTGCGGGGTCGGCCATGCGGTACGCGACTTTCGCGCCAAAGTCGCGTTTCAATGACGCGAAAAGCGCCATTTCTCAGCCAATGAAGGTAAACGCAGAGTGTGGGCAGCGTGATGACATAGGTCCTGGTCCCCACCATCTTAGAGAAGGGCATTGCAGTGATTGGCTTGCTGTCTGCGACGTCACAGGGGCTATAAAGAGGCGTTCCCGCCGACCGCCATCTTACTGCTGCTGATCTGAGCTTAGGGAGAGGTTGCTGCCGCTTTGTCAGAAGCAGGGATAGCGTTAGGCAGGGTCCATTAACCACAAAACCGCTTGTGCTGCAGCGATTTGCACTGTCCAACACCACCCTCGGTGTGCAGGGACAGTGGAAGTTTTTTTTTTTTTTTTTTTCCCCTCAGCGCTGTAGCTCATTGGGCTGCCCTAGAAGGCTCCCTGATAGCTGCATTGCTGTGTGTACGCCGCTGTGCAAACCAACTGCTTTTTTCAAAGCACAAATCCTCTTGTTCCTTCCTTTCTGCACAGCTATCTTTTTTGTTTGTCCACACTTTTTATTTCATTTGTGCATCAGTCCACTCCTTATTGCTGCCTGCCATACCTGGCTGAGATTACTGCAGGCAGGGAGATAGTAGCTGCCTGCCATACCTGGCTGAGATTACTGCAGGCAGGGAGATAGTAATTGTAGGACATTCCCTGTTTTTTTTTTTTTTGGTGGGAGATTAAGATTGGCAATTTGGCATTTCTGCTAGAGTGCCATCCCTGTGTGTGCCATCTCTCTCACATAGTGGGCCATAGAAAGCCTTTTCATTTTTCTGTATTTTTTTTTGTGGGGTGTATAAATTCTCCCTGATAAAAATACAGTGGGAGATTAATATTGGCCTTTGGGCTTGTGTGCCAGTCCTGAGTGTGCCATCTCTCTCACAAATAGTGGGCCATAGAAAGCCTATTTATTTTTTTTTTTGGTTTTATAAATTCTCCCTGAAAAAAAGGGAGATTAATATTGGCCTCTGGGCTTGTGTACCAGTCCTGAGCGTGCCATCTGTGCCAGCCCTGAGCGTGCCATCTCTCTCACAAATAGTGGGCCATAGAAAGCCTATTTAATTTTTTTTTTTGTTTTATAAATTTTCCCTGAAAAAAGGGAGATTAATATTGGCCTCTGGGCTTGTGTGCCAGTTGTGAGCGTGCCATCTGTGCCAGTCCTGAGCGTGCCATCTCTCTCACAAATAGTGGGCCATAGAAAGCCTATTTAAATATTTTTTTGGTTTTATAAATTCTCCCAGAAAAAAAGGGAGATTAATATTGGCCTCTGGGCTTGTGTGCCAGTCCTGAGCGTGCCATCTGTGCCAGCCAGCCCTGAGCGTGCCATCTCTCTCACAAATAGTGGGCCATAGAAAGCCTATTTAATTTTTTTTTTTGTTTTATCAATTTTCCCTGAAAAAAGGGAGATTAATATTGGCCTCTGGGCTTGTGTGCCAGTTGTGAGCGTGCCATCTGTGCCAGTCCTGAGCGTGCCATCTCTCTCACAAATAGTGGGCCATAGAAAGCCTATTTAAATATTTTTTTGGTTTTATAAATTCTCCCAGAAAAAAAGGGAGATTAATATTGGCCTCTGGGCTTGTGTGCCAGTCCTGAGCGTGCCATCTGTGCCAGCCAGCCCTGAGCGTGCCATCTCTCTCACAAATAGTGGGCCATAGAAAGCCTATTTAATTTTTTTTTTTGTTTTATCAATTTTCCCTGAAAAAAGGGAGATTAATATTGGCCTCTGGGCTTGTGTGCCAGTTGTGAGCGTGCCATCTGTGCCAGTCCTGAGCGTGCCATCTCTCTCACAAATAGTGGGCCATAGAAAGCCTATTTAAATATTTTTTTGGTTTTATAAATTCTCCCAGAAAAAAAGGGAGATTAATATTGGCCTCTGGGCTTCTGTGCCAGTCCTGAGCGTGCCATCTGTGCCAGTCCTGAGCGTCCCATCTCTCTCACAAATAGTGGGCCATAGAAAGCCTATTTTATTTTTTTTTTGGGTTTCAGAAATTCTCCCTGGAAAAAAAAAGGGAGATTAATATTGCCCTTTGGGCTTGTGTGCCAGTACTAAGCGTTCCATCTCTCTCTCTCTCTCAGTCAGTGGGCCATAGAACGCATATTTTTGGTTTTATTTGTTTTCTAAATTCTCCCTGAAAAAATCATTTTATTTTATTTGGTTTCTAAATTCTTCCTGATAAAATCATATTTTTTTTATTATTTTTATTTCTAAAGTCTCCCTGAAAAAAAAAAAAAAAAAACAACCAAAAAAACAGTGGGAGATTAATATTGGCCTTTCTGCTTGTGTGCCAGTCTTGACTCCTGGGTGTGCCATCTCTCTCTCTCTCTCTCTCTCTCTCTCTCTCTCTCCAATTGTGGTCCATAGAAAGCCTATATTTTTTTTCCTTGATTTGGGTTCTAAAATCTACCAGAGAAAATAACTACATCAATCATTGGTAGAAAAATATTGGCCTCTGGGTTTGTGTGCCACTCCTGACTCCTGTGTGCGTCATCTCTCAGTCAGTGGGCCATAGAACGCCTATTTTTGGTTTTATTTGTTTTCTAAATTCTCCCTGAAAAAATCATTTTATTTTATTTGGTTTCTAAATTCTTCCTGATAAAATCATATTTTTTTTATTATTTTTTTTTCTAAAGTCTCCCTGAAAAAAAAAAAAAAAAACAGTGGGAGATTAATATTGGCCTTTCTGCTTGTGTGCCAGTCTTGACTCCTGGGTGCGTCATCTCTCAGTCAGTGGGCCATAGAACGCCTATTTTTGGTTTTATTTGTTTTATAAATTCTCCCTGAAAAAATCATTTTATTTTATTTGGTTTCTAAATTCTTCCTGATAAAATCATATTTTTTTTATTATTTTTTTTTCTAAAGTCTCCCTGAAAAAAAAAAAAAAAAAACAACCAAAAAAAACAGTGGGAGATTAATATTGGCCTTTCTGCTTGTGTGCCAGTCTTGACTCCTGGGTGCGTCATCTCTCAGTCAGTGGGCCATAGAACGCCTATTTTTGGTTTTATTTGTTTTATAAATTCTCCCTGAAAAAATCATTTTATTTTATTTGGTTTCTAAATTCTTCCTGATAAAATCATATTTTTTTTATTATTTTTTTTTCTAAAGTCTCCCTGAAAAAAAAAAAAAAAAAAACAACCAAAAAAAACAGTGGGAGATTAATATTGGCCTTTCTGCTTGTGTGCCAGTCTTGACTCCTGGGTGTGCCATCTCTCTCTCTCTCTCTCTCTCTCTCTCTCTCTCTCTCTCTCCAATTGTGGTCCATAGAAAGCCTATATTTTTTTTCCTTGATTTGGGTTCTAAAATCTACCAGAGAAAATAACTACATCAATCATTGGTAGAAAAATATTGGCCTCTGGGTTTGTGTGCCACTCCTGACTCCTGTGTGCGTCATCTCTCAGTCAGTGTGCCATAGAACGCCTATTTTTGTTTTTATTTGTTTTATAAATTCTCCCTGAAAAAATCATTTTATTTTATTTGGTTTCTAAATTCTTCCTGATAAAATCATATTTTTTTTATTATTTTTTTTTCTAAAGTCTCCCTGAAAAAAAAAAAAAAAAAAAAAAAAAAAAAAAAACAGTGGGAGATTAATATTGGCCTTTCTGCTTGTGTGCCAGTCTTGACTCCTGGGTGTGCCATCTCTCTCTCTCTCTCTCTCCAATTGTGGTCCATAGAAAGCCTACATTTTTTTTCCTTGATTTGGGTTCCAAAATCTACCAGAGAAAATAACTCCATCAATCATTGGTAGAAAAATATTGGCCTCTGGGCTTGTGTGCCACTCCTGATTCCTGTGTGCGTCATCTCTCACTCAGTGGCCCATAGAAAGCATATAGTTTGTTACATTTGTTTTCTAAATTCTCCCTGCAAAAATCTATTTTTTTTTTTTTGGGGGGTTTCTAAAGTGTTCCTGAAAAAAATAAAAATAAAAAAAAAATAATAGTGTGACATTAATATTAACATTTGTGCTTCAGTGACAGTCCTGCGTGTGGGGCATCTCTCTAATTTGCAGCCACCAAAAAAAGAGTGTGTAACATTGGGCCTGATTTTCGCTGTGGTCTCACCAACCTGTAAAGGGGTAGCTAAATCATACTGAAGTTATAGCTCACCGTGTAAGTTGTGTGACTGCAACAAATAACGTTAGTTTGGTTACGTTTTTAAAACAATGAGGAAGTCTAGTGGAAGAGGTCGTGGCCGGGGGCGTTCATTGTCAGCTGGTAATGAGGGTAGTGGTAGTGGTGGAGCATCAGGTGGTCGTGGGGGAAAAAATATTGCACCTAAGTCTGGAGCTGTGGAGCCAGGTTCGTCGTCCGGCTACACAAGGCCTCGAACGCTCCCTTTTCTGGGATTAGGAAAACCGCTTTTAAAGCCGGAGCAGCAAGAGCAAGTTTTGGCTTATCTTGCTGACTCAGCCTCTAGCTCTTTTGCCTCATCTCGTGAAACTGGTAAAAGTAAAAGCAGCGCGTCGTTAGTGGATGTTCACGGTCAGGGACAAGTCACTTCCTTGTCCTCTTCAGCAAAAACAACAACAGAGAAGAATGCAGCAGGCGACACAACGGGTTACTCCATGGAGCTCTTTACACATACCGTCCCTGGCTTAGAAAGTGAAGCAGTTAACAGTCCATGCCCATTACAAATTGAATCTGACATGGAGTGCACTGACGCACAGCCACAGCCAGACTACTATGCTGGTCCTTTGACTCAGACCACAACATTGCCCTCGCAGGGTGCTGATCAAGAATCAGACCCTGATGAGACTATGTTGCCCCATCACGAACGCTATACCACCGAACGACACGGTGACACAGACGAAGTTGCGCAGGAGGTACAAGAAGAGTTATTAGATGACCCAGTTCTTGACCCCGATTGGCAGCCATTGGGGGAACAGGGTGCAGGCGGCAGCAGTTCTGAAGCAGAGGAGGAGGAGGGGCCGCAGCAGGCATCAACATCGCCACAGGTTCCATCTGCCGGGCCCGTATCTTGCCCAAAACGCGTGGCAAAGCCAAAACCTGGTGGAGGACAGCGTGGCCATCCGGTTAAAGCTCAGTCTGCAATGCCTGAAAAGGTATCCGATGCTAGAAAGAGTGCAGTCTGGCATTTTTTTAAACAACATCCAATTGATCAGCGCAAAGTCATCTGTCAAAAATGTTCTACTTCCTTAAGCAGAGGTCAGAATCTGAAAAGTCTCAATACTAGTTGCATGCATAGACATTTAACCACCATGCATTTGAAAGCTTGGACTAACTACCAAACGTCCCTTAAGGTTGTTGCACCCTCGGCCAATGAAGCTAGTCATCAACGCAACATCCCTTCCGGCAGTGTAGGACCACCATTTAGCGCACCACCTGCTGTATCTGTGCAGGTATCTTTGCCAGGCCAAAGCAGTCAGGGTCAGGGAATCACCAGTTTCGTAGTAGGAAACACTGCATCTAGGGCACCGGCGGCAACAATACCATCTCCCACCGTCTCTCAGTCTGCCATGTCCACCGGCACCCCCGCTAGTTCCACGATCTCCAGCTCTCCAGTCCAGCTCACCCTACATGAGACTATGGTTAGAAAAAGGAAATACTTAGCCTCGCATCCGCGTACACAGGGTTTGAACGCCCACATAGCTAGACTAATCTCGTTAGAGATGATGCCCTACCGGTTAGTTGAAAGCGAAGCTTTCAAAGACCTGATGGACTACGCTGTACCACGCTACGAGCTACCCAGTCGACACTTTTTTTCCAGAAAAGCCATCCCAGCCCTCCACCAGCATGTTAAAGAGCGCATCGTCCATGCACTCAGGCAATCTGTGAGCACAAAGGTGCACCTGACAACAGATGCATGGACCAGTAGGCATGGCCAGGGACGTTACGTGTCCATCACGGCACACTGGGTAAATGTGGTGGATTCAGGGTCCACAGGGGACAGCAAGTTTGGGACAGTTCTGCCTAGCCCACGGTCTAGTAAACAGTTGTCTGTAGCCGTTCGCACCCCCTCCTCCTCCTCCTCCTCGTCCTCCTGCAGAAGCAAGAGCTCGTCCACAGACCGCAGTCGCACAAACACTCCATCCGCACCTGCCACTGTTGCACACCAGGTCTCCCATTATGGGGCAGCTACTGGCATACGTCAGCAGGCTGTATTGGCTATGAAGTGTTTGGGCGACAATAGACACACCGCGGAAGTTCTGTCCGAGTTCTTGCAGCAAGAAACGCAGTCGTGGCTGGGCACTGTAGATCTTGAGGCAGGCAAGGTAGTGAGTGATAACGGAAGGAATTTCATGGCTGCCATCTCCCTTTCCCAACTGAAACACATTCCTTGCCTGGCTCACACCTTAAACCTGGTGGTGCAGTGCTTCCTGAAAAGTTATCCGGGGTTATCCGACCTGCTCCTCAAAGTGCGTGGACTTTGCGCACATATCCGCCGTTCGCCTGTACACTCCAGCCGTATGCAGACCTATCAGCGTTCTTTGAACCTTCCCCAGCATCGCCTAATCATAGACGTTGCAACAAGGTGGAACTCAACACTGCACATGCTTCAGAGACTGTGCGAACAGAGGCGGGCTGTTATGTTTTTGTGGGAGGATACACATACACGGGCAGGCAGTAGGATGGCAGACATGGAGTTGTCAGGTGTGCAGTGGTCGAAGATTCAAGACATGTGTCAAGTCCTTCAGTGTTTTGAGGAATGCACACGGCTGGTTAGTGCAGACAACGCCATAATAAGCATGAGCATCCCCCTAATGCGTCTGCTGATGCAAAGTTTGACGCACATAAAGGATCAGGCGTCTGCACCAGAGGAAGAGGAAAGCCTTGATGACAGTCAGCGATTGTCTGGTCAGGGCAGTGTACATGACGAGGTACCGGGCGAAGAGGAGGTGGAGGATGAGGAGGATGATGGGGATGAGTATATTTTTAATGAGGAAGCTTTCCCGGGGGCACGGGAAATTGGTGGCGTGGCAAGGCCGGGTTCTGGTTTTTTGAGGGACACAAGTGACGTAGATTTGCCTGCAACTGCCCCTCAACCAAGCACAACCGCAGATTTGACAACGGGAACTTTGGCCCACATGGCGGATTATGCCTTGCGTATCCTCAAAAGGGACACACGCATTACAAAAATGATGAACGATGACGATTACTGGTTGGCCTGCCTCCTTGATCCTCGCTATAAAGGCAAATTGCAAAATATTATGCCACATGAGAACTTGGAACTAATATTAGCAACAAAACAATCAACTCTTGTTGACCGTTTGCTTCTGGCATTCCCTGCACACAGCGCCCGTGATCGTTCTCACACGAGCTCCAGGGGCCAGCAGACCAGAGGTGTTAGAGGGGCAGAAATCAGAAGTGGCGTTGGACAGAGGGGTTTTCTGACCAGGTTGTGGAGTGATTTTTCTATGACCGCAGACAGGACAGGTACTGCAGCATCAATTCAAAGTGACAGGAGACAACATTTGTCCAGTATGGTTACAAACTATTTTTCATCCCTTATCGACGTTCTCCCTCAACCGTCATTCCCATTTGATTACTGGGCATCCAAATTAGACACCTGGCCAGAATTGGCAGAATATGCATTGCAGGAGCTTGCTTGCCCGGCAGCTAGTGTCCTATCAGAAAGAGTATTCAGTGCTGCAGGTTCAATACTAACAGAAAAAAGGACTCGTCTGGCTACCCAAAATGTAGATGATCTAACCTTCATTAAAATGAACCACAACTGGATTTCAAAATCTTTTGCCCCACCCTGCCCGGCTGACACCTAGCTTTCCTATGAAAAGGTCTTGCCTGTGGACTATTCTGAATGACTTTTCCAATCTCGTAATTTTCTTCACCTGATTGTCCAGCATACGACATGTTTCCACCTCACGAAATGGCCAAACTCCCCACACGGGGCCGTGCTATCGCCACTTTGCGCTTGGACCCTTGAGAGTGCTGTTTGTCTGAAGAGGTGGGTGTGGCCGCTTTTGGTCGACGGCACTGCCACTGGGTCCCTCATAGTACAATAAAGTGTCTCTGGCGGTGGTGGTGCGCACCCAACGTCAGACACACCGTTGTAATATGAGGGGCCCTGTGCCTGTACCGCCGGCCACAAGACAGTTCCCCCCCCCAGCTCAAACAGTGCTCTACCACTAGCAAAATTATCTCTCACAGCTTCACCAATGTGTAGTCTAGCCGCTGACATCCTTCAATGCCTGGCACTGACAATACCATTGTTTTGACATTTTTGTTATGTTAGGCCTTCGAAGCCTGTCTGCGGTCCCTTCTTTCTACAACTACTACACTGACCAGGCCACTGCTGGCCGTGTTACCCTGGAACCAATTTAAAAGTGCCTACAGTCAGCCCAATTTTGTTATGTTAGGCCTTCGAAGACTGTCTGCCGTCACTCCTTCCACTAGACTTCCACTGACCATACACTGCTGCCCATGTACCCCTGGAACCAATTTAAAGTGCCTACAGCCAGCCCAATTTTGTTATGTTAGGCCTTCGAAGCCTGTCTGCGGTCACTCCTTCCACTAGACTTCCACTGACCAGACCACTGCTGCCCGTGTACCCCTGGAACCAATTTAAAAGTGCCTACAGCCAGCCCAAGTTTGTTATGTTAGGCCTTGGAAGCCTGTCTGCGGTCACTCCTTCCACTAGACTTCCACTGACCAGACCACTGCTGCCCGTGTACCCCTGGAACCAATTTAAAAGTGCCTACAGCCAGCCCAAGTTTGTTATGTTAGGCCTTGGAAGCCTGTCTGCGGTCACTCCTTCCACTAGACTTCCACTGACCAGACCACTGCTGCCCGTGTACCCCTGGAACCAATTTAAAAGTGCCTACAGCCAGCCCAAGTTTGTTATGTTAGGCCTTGGAAGCCTGTCTGCGGTCACTCCTTCCACTAGACTTCCACTGACCAGACCACTGCTGCCCGTGTACCCCTGGAACCAATTTAAAAGTGCCTACAGCCAGCCCAAGTTTGTTATGTTAGGCCTTCTAAGCCTGTCTGCGGTCCATTCTTTCAACTACTACTACACTGACCAGGTCACTGCTGCCCGTGTACCCCTGGAACCAATTTAAAATTGCCTACAGCCAGCCCAATTTTTTTATTTTAGGCCTTCGATGCCTGTCTGCGGTCCATTCTTTCAACTACTACTACACTGACCAGGTCACTGCTGTCCGTGTACCCCTGGAACCAATTTAAAATTGCCTACAGCCATGTGTTATTATTTTAGGCCTTCGATGCCTGTCTGCGGTCACTCCTTCCACTAGGCCTCCACTGACCACACCACTGCTGTCCGTGTACCCCTGGAACCAATTTAAAATTGCCTACAGCCAGCCCAATTTTTTTATTTTAGGCCTTCGATGCCTGTCTGCGGTCCATTCTTTCAACTACTACTACACTGACCAGGTCACTGCTGTCCGTGTACCCCTGTAACCAATTTAAAATTGCCTACAGCCATGTGTTATTATTTTAGGCATTCGATGCCTGTCTGCGGTCCATTTTTTCAACTACTACTACACTGACCAGGTCACTGCTGCCCGTGTACCCCTGGAACCAATTTAAAATTGCCTACAGCCATGTGTTATTATTTTAGGCCTTCGATGCCTGTCTGCGGTCACTCCTTCCACTAGGCCTCCACTGACCACACCACTGCTGCCCGTGTACCCCTGGAACCAATTTAAAATTGCCTACAGCCAGCCCAATTTTTTTATTTTAGGCCTTCGATGCCTGTCTGCGGTCCATTCTTTCAACTACTACTACACTGACCAGGTCACTGCTGTCCGTGTACCCCTGGAACCAATTTAAAATTGCCTACAGCCATGTGTTATTATTTTAGGCCTTCGATGCCTGTCTGCGGTCACTCCTTCCACTAGGCCTCCACTGACCACACCACTGCTGTCCGTGTACCCCTGGAACCAATTTAAAATTGCCTACAGCCATGTGTTATTATTTTAGGCCTTCGATGCCTGTCTGCGGTCACTCCTTCCACTAGGCCTCCACTGACCACACCACTGCTGTCCGTGTACCCCTGGAACCAATTTAAAATTGCCTACAGCCAGCCCAATTTTTTTATTTTAGGCCTTCGATGCCTGTCTGCGGTCCATTCTTTCAACTACTACTACACTGACCAGGTCACTGCTGTCCGTGTACCCCTGTAACCAATTTAAAATTGCCTACAGCCATGTGTTATTATTTTAGGCATTCGATGCCTGTCTGCGGTCCATTTTTTCAACTACTACTACACTGACCAGGTCACTGCTGCCCGTGTACCCCTGGAACCAATTTAAAATTGCCTACAGCCATGTGTTATTATTTTAGGCCTTCGATGCCTGTCTGCGGTCACTCCTTCCACTAGGCCTCCACTGACCACACCACTGCTGTCCGTGTACCCCTGGAACCAATTTAAAATTGCCTACAGCCAGCCCAATTTTTTTATTTTAGGCCTTCGATGCCTGTCTGCGGTCCATTCTTTCAACTACTACTACACTGACCAGGTCACTGCTGTCCGTGTACCCCTGGAACCAATTTAAAATTGCCTACAGCCATGTGTTATTATTTTAGGCCTTCGATGCCTGTCTGCGGTCACTCCTTCCACTAGGCCTCCACTGACCACACCACTGCTGTCCGTGTACCCCTGGAACCAATTTAAAATTGCCTACAGCCATGTGTTATTATTTTAGGCCTTCGATGCCTGTCTGCGGTCACTCCTTCCACTAGGCCTCCACTGACCACACCACTGCTGCCCGTGTACCCCTGGAACCAATTTAAAATTGCCTACAGCCAGCCCAATTTTTTTATTTTAGGCCTTCGATGCCTGTCTGCGGTCCATTCTTTCAACTACTACTACACTGACCAGGTCACTGCTGTCCGTGTACCCCTGGAACCAATTTAAAATTGCCTACAGCCATGTGTTATTATTTTAGGCCTTCGATGCCTGTCTGCGGTCACTCCTTCCACTAGGCCTCCACTGACCACACCACTGCTGTCCGTGTACCCCTGGAACCAATTTAAAATTGCCTACAGCCATGTGTTATTATTTTAGGCCTTCGATGCCTGTCTGCGGTCACTCCTTCCACTAGGCCTCCACTGACCACACCACTGCTGTCCGTGTACCCCTGGAACCAATTTAAAATTGCCTACAGCCAGCCCAATTTTTTTATTTTAGGCCTTCGATGCCTGTCTGCGGTCCATTCTTTCAACTACTACTACACTGACCAGGTCACTGCTGTCCGTGTACCCCTGTAACCAATTTAAAATTGCCTACAGCCATGTGTTATTATTTTAGGCATTCGATGCCTGTCTGCGGTCCATTTTTTCAACTACTACTACACTGACCAGGTCACTGCTGCCCGTGTACCCCTGGAACCAATTTAAAATTGCCTACAGCCATGTGTTATTATTTTAGGCCTTCGATGCCTGTCTGCGGTCACTCCTTCCACTAGGCCTCCACTGACCACACCACTGCTGCCCGTGTACCCCTGGAACCAATTTAAAATTGCCTACAGCCAGCCCAATTTTTTTATTTTAGGCCTTCGATGCCTGTCTGCGGTCCATTCTTTCAACTACTACTACACTGACCAGGTCACTGCTGCCCGTGTACCCCTGGAACCAATTTAAAATTGCCTACAGCCATGTGTTATTATTTTAGGCCTTCGATGCCTGTCTGCGGTCACTCCTTCCACTAGGCCTCCACTGACCACACCACTGCTGTCCGTGTACCCCTGGAACCAATTTAAAATTGCCTACAGCCATGTGTTATTATTTTAGGCCTTCGATGCCTGTCTGCGGTCCATTCTTTCAACTACTACTACACTGACCAGGGCACTGCTGGCCGTGTACCCCTGGAACCAACCTCAGAAAATATTAAAATAAGTATTTTGCTTATAAAAAAGAAAATACTGGTGAGATATCAAATGCAGACATTTTAACATTAAAAACAAACACACAACTCTAATCTGGTACAGTACTAAAAATGGCCACCAGCTACAATTACTTTCTCCTGCAAGTAGTTAACTGAAAGTTTTTTTAAATTGAAAACACACATATGGCATCCACCGAGTGTTGTCCTGTCGCGTCTTCTTTATATTATTGCCGAGAAGATGCAAAATAATGAAAATAATAAAATCATTAATTACCAAAATAATAGAGAAAGTCAACACCACATTGCAAATAAACATTCATTCCAAATAAAGAAGCAGGGCGCGTCCGAGGGTGAGTATATACCTAATAAGAATATAATCACCCTCGGACGCGCAATGCTTATTTCCAACAGCCTTCCTTCCTAAGAATCAGCCCTTCCGTCGTGTAGAGAGACGTTGTGTTACACTCCAAGGTGTTCCCCAGGTTGCCTTTCCTGAGCTTCGATCTTCCGGCTCTCGTTTAGTAGTTCTTGGAAACTACTCTGCATTAGGCCTTCAAATTGGGTATGGGGTGTAGAGAGATGGTGTGTTCCACTCCAAGGTGTTCCCCAGGTTGCCTTTCCTGAGCTTCGATCTTCCGGCTCTCGTTTAGTAGTTGTTGGAAACTACGCTGCATTAGGCCTTCAAATTGGGTATGGGGTGTAGCGAGAGGGTGTGTTACACTCCAAGGTGTTCCCCAGGTTGCCTTTCCTGAGCTTCGATCTTCCGGCTCTCGTTTAGTAGTTCTTGGAAACTACACTGCATTAGGCCTTCAAATTGGGTATGGGGTGTAGAGAGAGGGTGTGTTACACTCCAAGGTGTTCCCCAGGTTGCCTTTCCTGAGCTTCGATATTCCGGCTCTCGTTTAGTAGTTGTCGGAAACTACGCTGCATTAGGCCTACAAATTGGGTATGGGGCGTAGAGAGAGGGTGTGTTACACTCCAAGGTGTTCCCCAGGTTGCCTTTCCTGAGCTTCGATATTCCGGCTCTCGTTTAGTAGTTGTCGGAAACTACGCTGCATTAGGCCTACAAATTGGGTATGGGGTGTAGAGAGAGGGTGTGTTACACTCCAAGGTGTTCCCCAGGTTGCCTTTCCTGAGCTTCGATCTTCATGCTCTCGTTTAGTAGTTGTCGGAAACTACGCTGCATTAGGCCTACAAATTGGGTATGGGGTGTAGAGAGAGGGTTTGTTACACTCCAAGGTGTTCCCCAGGTTGCCTTTCCTGAGCTTCGATCTTCCGGCTCTCGTTTAGTAGTTGTTGGAAACTACGCTGCATTAGGCCTTCAAATTGGGTATGGGGTGTAGCGAGAGGGTGTGTTACACTCCAAGGTGTTCCCCAGGTTGCCTTTCCTGAGCTTCGATCTTCCGGCTCTCGTTTAGTAGTTCTTGGAAACTACACTGCATTAGGCCTTCAAATTGGGTATGGGGTGTAGAGAGAGGGTGTGTTACACTCTAAGGTGTTCCCCAGGTTTCCTTGCCATTGCTTCGGTCTTCCGACTCTCGTTTAGTAGTTGTAGAAAAGTACACTGCATTAGGCCATACAAAATGGGTATGGGGTGGAGAGAGATGGTGTGTTACACTCCAAGGTGTTCCCCAGGTTGCCTTTCCTGAGCTTCTATCTTCAGGCTCTCATTAAATTGTGGTTAAATGGAACAACTGCATTTGGCGTACTAGTTGGTTTGGGGCCTACTATCGGTGTCTGCCACTCCTTGCTGTTCTCCTCCACTGAACAAAGCTGTGCCGCCTGTTTACTACGGTTGCCAATTTTGAACTGCATTTCGACTACTTACTGATTTGGCCCTACTCTCTGTGTCAGCCTCTCATTCCAGTTGTCCTCCACTGCAATGCCCCCTGGTTATTCCTGTGTTACCAATTTTGAACTGCATTTAGCCCACTTTCTTCTTTGGGCCTATATCTGTGTTTCCACTTCATCGTGCCCATTGCCCAGCCAGTGATAGATGAGTCTGCTGGTACATTGACCCATAACGCAACATTCCCCGTGCACGCTACACAACAACATTGTGACCCTGCTGAAAGTCAGGTTGCTCTTCCCGCATACCATACCACCTTACACGGGGACAAAGAGGAAGGTGCAGATGAAAGTGCAGGTTCCTTCATCAGGTGGGGGGAGGAATACTAGTTGGCGACGTCACTGGCACAGGGCCTCTCATAGTACGCAAAAGTGTTGCTGCCGGTGGGAGGCGCCCCCGCCGTGCAAACACACCGCTGTACTTTGAGGGGCCCTGTGCCAGTGCCAATGCCAACGAGTGGGCCCCCCCTGCTTGCTCAGGTTCACAGCACTTGCAAAGTTGAAATACTTACCTCTCCCTGCTCCACTGCCGTGACGTGGTCCAGATTTCCTGGGCCCACTAATTACTTGAACCAGCCCTACCCCCCACAACTTTAGCCAAATGACCCCCAATTTCAAATGCCTTCCAATTATTATAAGGTAAATTACGCTTGACAAGCTTCATTAAGAAGAATGGATGGTTTTGACATTAAAATGGCCACTCTAGGTGTTTTCCTGGCCCCCACTCACTGCCGACTATGCTGCCCCATTGACTTGCATTGGGTTTCGTGTTTCGGTCGATCCCGACTTTACGTCATAATCGGCCGATTTCACTCGACCCGACTTTGGACATAGTCGGGTTTCGCAAAACCCGGCTCGACTCTAAAAAGGTCAAGGTCGCTCAACTCTACTGAAACCCTAATCCAAACGCACCCCTAACCCTAATCCCAACTGTAACCCTAACCACACACCTAACCCTGACACACCCCTAATTCTAATCCCAACCCTAATCCCAACCGTAAATGTAATCCAAACCCTAACCCTTGCCCTAGCCCTAACCCTAATGGGAAAATGGAAATAAATACATTTTTTTTAATTTTATTATTTTTCCCTAAGGCTAGGTTCACATTGCGTTAGGGAAATCCGTTTAGCGCTAGCGGATTGCGCTAACACAATGTCTTTTTAGGTGTCGCGTTTAGTGGTCGCGTTAACGTCCCCGCTCTGGAAGATCGGGGATCGGACCTCGGGCGCGCCACAAAAGAACGGCACCTTGCTAGCGCGAGCCGAAAATGGCAGGCTCTAGCGATGCGCTACACCCGAAAATCACATTGCTGTCAATGGGTGTGCTAACGGACCCGTTGCACGGCGTTAATTGCGACATTTTCGCCGTGCAACGCTGTCCGTTAGCGTTAACCCATTAACCCAATGTGAACCTAGCCTAACTAAGGGGGTGATGAAGGAGGGTTTGATTTACTTTTATAGCGTTTTTTATATCGGATTTTTATGATTGGCAGACGTCACATACTAAAAGACGCTTTTTATAGCAAAAAAGTTTTTGCGTCTCCACATTTTGAGACCTATAATTTTTCCATATTTTGGTCCACAGAGTCATGTGAGGTCTTGTTTTTTGCGGGACGAGTTGACGTTTTTATTGGTAACATTTTCGGACACGTGACAGTTTTTGATCGCTTTTTATTCCGATTGTTTTGTGAGGCAGAATGACCAAAAACCAGCTATTCATGAATTTCTTTTGGGGGGGGCGTTTATACCGTTCCGCGTTTGGTAAAATTGATGAAGCAGTTTTATTCTTCGGGTCAGTATGATTACAGCGATATCTCATTTATATCATTTTTTTTATGTTTTGGCGCTTTTATACGATAAAAGCTATTTTATAGAAAAAATAATTATTTTGGCATCGCTTTATTTTGAGGACTATAACTTTTTTATTTTTTTGGTTATGATACTATATGGCAGCTCGTTTTTTGCGGGACAAGATGATGTTTTCAGAGGTACCATGGTTATTTATATCCGTATTTTTGATCGCATGTTATTCCACTTTTTGTTCAGCGTTATGATAATAAAGCGTTGTTTTTTGGCTCGTTTTTTTTTTTTCTTACGGTGTTCACTGAAGGGGTTAACTAGTGGGCCAGTTTTATAGGTTGGGTCGTTACGGACGCGGCGATACTAAATATGTGTACTTTTATTGTTTTTTTTTGTTTTTTTTAGATAAAGAAATGTATTTATGGGAATAATATTTTTTTTTTTCTTCTTTATTTAGGAATTTTTTTTTTTCTTTTACACGTGTGGAATTTTTTTTAATTTACTTTTTCACTTTGTCCCAGGGGGGTACATCACAGATCACCGATCTGACAGTGTGCACAGCACTCTGTCAGATCGGTGATCTGACATACAGCCGGGCAGGATTAGAGCTGCAGCTGCAGCCTGATCCTGACCCGGAAGTGCTCCCTGCAGGACCCGGATGCAGCCCCGCGGCCATTTTGGATCCGGGGCCTGCAGGGAGAAGACGCTCGGTACACGGTGAGTACATCACCGTGTACCGTTCGTCTCAGGGAAGCCCGCGGGGAGCCCCCTCCCTGCGGGAAGCTTCCCTGCACCGCCGGCACACCGCGATCATCTTTGAGTGCGGTGTGCCGGGGGTTAATGTGCCGGGAGCGGTCCATGACCGCTCCTGGCACATAGTGCCGGATGTCAGCTGCGATAGGCAGCTGACACCCGGCCGCGATCGGCCGCGCTCCCCCCGTGAGCGCGGCCGATCGCATATGACGTACTATCCCGTCACTGGGAATTAGGTCCCAGGTCACCTTGACGGGATAGTACGTCACATGGGATTAAGGGGTTAAAATATTTTAAAAAATTCATTTTTACTTTTTGCATGCTTCAGTAGTCTCCATGGGAGACTAAAAGCTGTACTACTTTGATCGCCTCTGCTACGCACAGGCGATGATCAGATTGCCTGTGTGTGGCAGAAATGCTCACTTTCTATGCTGGGCTGTGCTCATAGAAATCTGGCTATGGCAACCATATAGGTCTGCTGGAGACCCATCTGTGACCCGTGATCATATGACGGGGTCACCGATGGGCGGGATAAAGGACACACTTCCGTTAACTGTGAGTTAAATGCCGCTGTCAGAAATTGACAGCAGCATTAAGCTAGTTAACAGCTGCGAGTGGATCACGGGAACATGTCAGCTGTATAGATCAGCTGACATGTGCCCAGAAAGGTGCGGGTTTCGGCGCTGAGCAGGTGGAGTCTGACACTGAAGGCGGCAACTGTGCACATTGAGATCTGGACTCCATGACGTCTTCAATAGATGGGTAAGCAAGTCTATTGTCTATTTTTCCTGCTTTAAAATAGTCATTATTGGTAAATGCTTCAAATTAATCTTTTCGAATGTTTTAAAAAAAGTACATGATATCCGCAACAATTTTTTTTTTATTCAAGGGAAAGGCTTTATCTCCTTATTCTTTTTCTCACAAATTTAATGGGTAAAATTGGGTAACATTTTTGGACAATTCACCCATATGTCTCTTTCCCTTTCTATTGTGTGACTTAAATATTACACATTTTTTTACGCAAATATTCCTAGGCCAGCCCAGGATTGTTCTCTGACCCATTTTGATATGTAAACAATGTGTTTCCTTCCAGTACGTCTGGCTTTTGTTCATTCATACACTAAAGGCTCCAGTTGTTGTGATGTTTTTGAGCTTTGGATTCTCTGTTTTTGAATGGCACCATTAGTAGCCAGATGGCCAGAAAGTTTATCTACAGCTATGTCATGTTCGCCATCTGTACTTCCAGGAATTTTAACTCTTTCTCAGTAGCGTTGTGAGTGACTTTCACCCTGAGGGACCCATCTTCTGGACGTTTATCAACATAAATGTTATCCATATGGCAATGTATGGAAATGTTGTATTACAGTGTTCTTCCTCACAATTTGAATGGATGTCTTTATTATTGTCTTTTTGTGTAATTATTTAATATACACTCCATGCTATGAAAGCATATTTGCTATATTTGTGATCACCCTCTTATCACACAGAATGAGTGGAATTAAATTCTACTTGAATATTACAAAAATCCGTATTTTCCAAAATGTGAATTTTTTTGTAGTTTACTTCCTCACAGATTGAGCAAGATGGCGGCTGTTGGCTCAAAGGGCCATCAAATGGTGAAAAAATGTCCTTATTCTCACCCTACTGCTCATCTCTCCATCCTCTCTTCTTTTCACCATCACTTCTCACCGCATCATCTTTTCACCACCACGAGCGCTGAATCCCCGTATCTCTCCACTTTAACCTAGGACTTCCGATTCTGATAGGGCCTGTGAGGGTTCTGCGCATTAGCACACAAGTTCATAGCACACTTTGTAATGTCATGGTGTTGTGATCTTGTGCAGAACTATCTTGAGCCTCATCAGATCCGGAAGTCCCGGCTTCATGTGGCAAGCCAGGATATCAGCCCTTGCAGCAGTGATAAGAAGATGCAACGAGAATTGGATGGTTATGCTTATTATGCTCTGTAGTCTGGAAACAGACCACAGACCATGATAAGGGGCAGAGTTTGAATTTGCCAGATCCACTCATCTCTAGATAATTAGCCTTTGTTTGTATGTCTACGCCTCTGCATTACTAAGCTGTAGGCTTGATGTCACCAGACAATACAAAGGTGACATCAACCTCACAAACATGAACCCCACTTGCCACAGCTACGTGGGAAGAGCCGGGAAAAGTGCCAGAATTTGCGAATCTAATAGATGTGCCTTTTCTGGGTGGCTGCGGGCTGCTATTTTTAGGCTGGGGCACAATATCCATGGTCACTTACCAGCCTGAGAATGCCAGCTATCCCCCAGCTGTCTGCTTTAGCAAGGCTGGTTGTCAAAAATGGGGGGACCCCGTGCCATTTTTTTTAAATTATTTATTTATTTAACTAATTTAAAAAAACAGCATAGGGACCCCTCAAGTTTTGATAACCAGCCTTGCTAACGCTGACAGCTGAGGGTTTGTTTACTGTCACTGCTTCCAAGCTTTATAACAACCCAGCCTCCTCTAACCTCGCGCCAAAAAACAGCAACCATGGATTCTTCTAAGCAGCTGCCTAGCACTCTGAAAATGAAAATGGTGAAGGCCCAAAAAGCAGGAAATACATAGCTGCCGCTGTAACAAGCCTGCGGCCCTGATTGACACTGGCTCTATACATTGAGACCGGCTGTCAGTCAGGGTCGGGGGCAAGAATAGAGTGGCCACTCTCTATATTCTCAGAGTGTGACTTAATCAGCAGTGCCCCCCGCCCCTATGACTGAATACTGAATGCTGGCTGGGAGAATAAAGATAATTTTCTCCCTGCTGCATTCGGCTGCGTGCAGGCACCGGACAGCATAATAACACTGTTAACCTGCAAATTAAGCGCATATCTGCAGGTTAACAGCATTATTTCTGTTGACAGGTTCCCTTTAAGGTTGTGTCACATCATGCCCTGCTGATGTGGATGAAACATAATAAGGAAAAAAGGCTAGGGTAACAAGGTGGTTTCTCTCACTACAGAATTTTAAATTCTCCATAGAACATAGACCAGGGAAATCACAGAAGAATGCAGACACATTATTAAGAATTCATTGTATGGTGGCCCACAATGCCCATACTTCTAGTCAAGAGAAGGGGGGGTATGTAGGCAGCCGACGGGGAAGATACTGGACACAGTGTATATCTCACTCAGAAAGTTAAATTGAGAGGGATGTTAAACCTGGGTAGAACTGGTTGGTACAGCAACTTAGGTACTGAGCCATTTAATTTATGATAATTCCAAGCTGGGTTTTACTGGAGTAATGAAGAGGATCATGCTAGACAGCCTGAATACATGCAGGGATTGCCTGTTTGTTGTGGAATTCCCGCATGTATTCAGGCTGCCTAGCAGCCACAAATCATGCAGCTGCAAGGACACAAAGATAATCTCCAAGCATGCCCACTCGGATACTCGGAGAACACCCAAGAATGCTCGGAAAACCTGAGTAACGCGCACAATCGACCATCAATAGCAGAGACCAATGACGGAAAATGATTCAAAAATGTAAAATGTTTAATGAACCCGAAATGAAAGCGTCATAATTTTTTTTTGCCACAAATGTATGCATTTCAATGAAAAAGTAAAATACCCCAGAATGTATGCTTATCCTTTAGGCTGTGTGCACACGTTGCGGATTTTTCGTTTTTCTTTTTTATGTTTTTTTCGCTATAAAAACGCATACATTATGCATCCCATCATTTAGAATGCATTCCGCAATTTTTGTGCACATGATGCATTTTTTTCCGCAAAAAAACGCATCGCGGTAAAAAACGCAGCATGTCCATTAATTTTGCAGATGTTTTGCGTTTTTCCCGCTATTTAATGCATTGGGAAGCTCCGGAAAAAAACACGTCAAAAACGCGCAAAAAAACGCATGCGGATTTCCTGCAGAAAAAGTCCGGTTTTGTTTAGGAAAATTCTGAAGAAAATCCTGAACGTGTGCACATAGCCTTAAAGTGTAACTGTCATTTTTGAATGTTTAATCTGCATTGAATCCTCACTAAAGCTAGTTTCACACCAGTGTTTTGAGGAGCTGCGGAGGGCTGCAGACTTTCTCCGTGAAGCCCCGCCCTCGGCTGCTAGCTCCACCTACTTCTGCATGCAGCCTGTGTACCTATCTTCAACAATAAGTACACAGGTCGTGCGGCTGTATGCGGATGCTTCCGCATGCGTCGTTTTGACGATGCGGAGAAAAAAAATTGCTAACAGCTGCATCCTACGCTGGTCGCCGCATCATCAAAATGACGCATGTGGAAGCATCCGCATACAGCCGCATGACCTGCATACCTAATGTTAAAGATAGGTATGCAGGCTGCATGCAAGCCGCATTCAGAAATAGGCGGAGCTAGCGGCAGAGGTGCGGCCGAGGGCGGGGCTTCACAGAGGAAGTCCGCAACCATCTGCAGGTCCTCAAAATGCTAATGTGAAACCGGCCTAAAAAGTGATGGGAGAACCCCTGGAGGTTCTGGTCCAGCGGTTTCTTCTGAACATTTGAAAAAAAGTTTGGTTCCAGTGCAAGAAGAAGGACCGGGTCGTGGGAACCTGTTCTATGCCGGGTCCAGAACTGTCGGGCTGTCTCCTCTGTTGTCCGGGGAAAAACTTAAGAGACTGGACAAACCTTTGCATCCAGAAGCAGCGCGTGTGGCTATGCGGCTGGATCAACAGTGCGTGGAAGCAGTCAGTCTTGGTGGGAGCGGACAGTGTGCGGCAGAGAGAAGTGAGTGCTCTGCCTCTTGAGCAAAGCAACCCCATGCCTGAGCATCCCCGCTGCCACTAGCCGAGCCCGGGAGGGAGACATGCAGTACGCCTGTTGGTCACCACAAAGCAGGGTGCCAAACGCTGCGGGCCCGAGAGTACCGCACACGTTCCACCTAAGAGACACCCATTGTGGGACTGTTGTTACATTCACTGTTCTTTAACTCTGCACATAATCACCTATCTCTCCATTTAAACTGTTTATCTCCCTGCCTCACTGCATCCCGTAACCTGCTCACACGGGGACCTGGACAGTGTCCGAATCTCAACCTAGACCCCATGGGGGGCTCGAACATCCGTTGTTTGAGGCACTGTCATGCAGATGCTCATTACTGCCGGTCAGAGAGTTGTGGTTTGCACACTGTGGG
Organism: Ranitomeya imitator; assembly: GCF_032444005.1. Lineage (NCBI taxonomy): Eukaryota > Metazoa > Chordata > Amphibia > Anura > Dendrobatidae > Ranitomeya > Ranitomeya imitator. Next base: position 80,151,220 of record NC_091282.1, read on the forward strand.
AGCCAAGAACTGTGACCGGGGGTAATGGATTCGGACATGCTGGATCAATATTTCCCCAACAATAAATTGTCCGAGGCTCCCATACACATTAGATTGTCAGCAGGACCCGGTGATATCGGAACTGCAGGTTTGGCTGTCATTAGTCTGCTGCATATAGTGGGCTTAAGTGCCCATATAGGAAAAGATGGGAGAAAAAATAAATAAAAGCAATCTATAAAATTAATGTAGTAATGAAAACTGGCAAAAGTCTGCTCTGCAGATGGCTCCTCATAACACATTTACGTTGCGTGGAGTAAACAACAATGATAAAAATATAAAAGTAAATATTCATAAAAATGTTTATTAGCAAAATAAATAAAATGTTCACGACAAGTTCAAGAACAGAAACCACAATCAAAGCAAACACCAGAGGAGACGATTAAAAATAAGCTTAATATCAGACTGAGAGTCAAGAACTCAACCGCAAAAAATTTCTATCCGTGTTTTAGGAGCAAGATAGCTATGCCGTTTCCTATAGCTACTTGCGGAATGCACAATTCTTGCAGATTGAAGAGCCCTTGTGCAATTCACTCTACTTTTCTATAGACATATGATCTATTCATGCTTCAATAAAATGTGAAATATCCTGGACGTTGGGGTATGAGATTCATGTGCTGGTCTCCGTCCAATGTGCTGCAAACAAGGTGAGGTTGCTGGGTTACACAATCCCCAGATAATTGCATTATTTCAGTACTTGGAACTCACTTGCTTTGCAGTGGAGCCATTTTTATATCATACATTTTGGCACGTGTTATCAGAACATATCTCTGTTTATTAACAATGAATATTCCAGAATTTCACGTATAAAGAGGAATATTGAGGAATTTGATAGCAATTTTGAAGCACCAAGTGAAGACCTGGCAGTGTCCAATATACTGATGTATGAGTGTTACCTCATATTTCTTAATATTGACTTCTTTTACAGACTTCATGAATAGGATTTTTCGAAATGCACTTTGTGAAGATTTTGGAATTCCAAGTAAATCTTTTATGTAATATGAAGTTGAATTGTTACCTAGAAGCTATGCATCAAGTCTACCTATTAATCCAACGAGAAGAATCGGTGATATCAGCATGCAACTTATAAACTAGTACCTACGCCAAGAGAAGACAGAAGCAGGAAACGACCCATGTGCAAGAACAATATATAGGTCCCTTTGCCGTCAAATATCTCATCATAATGCACAATTCCACCTGCTTAGGAGATAGAAGTTAGCCCATTTTCCTCTTTGGTCCCTGTGCGACCACACAGATTGCAGCAATGTTATGTCCGGCCTTGATGTCAGTCAAGGAGGGCATAGAGAAGACAGAGTAGCTGTGACTGTAGAGCCACACAGATCTCAGGAAGAGCAATTCTGGATTGTAATGCCCAATTATTAGAGGAGTTGGCCACTTTATGATTATTGCTACAAATGTGATTTAAAAAGCAATATGCACCATTTACTAATATATTATTAGTAGAGATGAACAAACCCCCTCACTTGAATGGGGGGCCTGAACATCTAGTGTTTGCCACGCTGTCATGTGCATGACATACACTGGCTCTGATCGGCGTTAAAATCATTACCGCCGGTCAGAGAGACATATTTCCCATGCTGTCATATGACAGCGTGAACACGCAGCTGTGTTCAGTGGTAACAAGCTTGCATCTGGTCACTGGCATCAGCTGATGGGCCTACTACTCAAATCAATCTGCACCTGCTGCTGCTAGTAACAGTGGAAGCAGGAGCGGCTGATGAGAGTATTCATCAGCCGCAGCGTGCGCTATAAATAAAGATGAAAGATCTGTGGTGAACTCACTGAGCTGCACTCTAAATAAATAATAATAAAAAAATGCTGTGGGTTCCCCTGCATTTCAAATAACCAGCCAGGAAAAACTGACAGCTGCAGGATGCAACCCTATATAACTGTGTTTGCTATTTTTAAATAAAAAGTAAAAGTGTGTTTTTTTATTTCAAATAATGGACTTTAATCTGGCTGTGTGTTTATTTACAATATAACTACCGTATATACTCGAGTATAAGCCGACCCGAGTATAAGCCGACCCCCCCCCCCTAATTTTGCCACAAAAAACTGGGAAAACTTAATGACTCGAGTATAAGCCTAGGGTGGAAAATGCAGCAGCTACCGGTAAATTTCAAAAGTAAAAATAGATACCAATAAGAGTAAAATTAATTGAGACATCAGTAGGATAAGTGTTTTTGAATATCCATATTGAATCAGGAGCCCCATATAATGCTCCATAAAGTTTGATGGGCCCCATTAGATGCTCCATATTAAAATATGCCCCATATAATGCTGCATAAAGGGTAATAAGGGCCCCATAAGATGCTCCATAGAGATATTTGCCCTATATAGTGCTGCACAAGTGTTATGGCCCCATAAGATGCTCCGTACAGCCACTTGCCCCTTATAGTGCTACACAAGTGTTATGGCCCCATAAGATGCTCTGTACAGCCACTTGCCCCATATAGTGCTGCACAAACGTTATGGCCCATAAGATGCTCCGTACAGTCACTGCCCCTTATAGTGCTGCACAAGCGTTATGGCCCCATAAGATGCTCTGTACAGTCACTTGCCCCTTATAGTGCTGCACAAGTGTTATGGCCCCATTAGATGCTCCGTATAGTCACTTGCCCCATATGCTTTTGCTGCGATAAAAAAAAATCACATACTTACCTCTCTTCGCTCAGGACCCCGGTACTTTCAATATTTACCTGCTCCTCGTGCGGCTCCATCTTCGGCACTGACGTTCAGCAGAGGGCGCGCACTGACCACTTCATCGCGCCCTCTGACCTGAGCATCACAGCCAGAGGATGCTGAAGACGGAGCCACACTGGAACAAGGAGTGGTAAATATCGCGCAGCGCTGCGCTCCCCCTCCCCGTATACTCACCTACTGCTGGCGCTGTGTCCCTGCTTCTTCCACCGCTGCATCTTCTTCCTGTATTGAGCGGTCACAGTTACCGCTCATTACAGAAATGAATATGTGGCTCCACCTCTATGGGAGGTGGAGCCGCATATTCATTACTGTAATGAGCGGTACCATGTGACCGCTCAGTACAGGAAGAATCTGCAGCGCAGGAAGAAGCAGGGACTTCCAGGGAGAAGGTGAGTATAATTAGAGAGCCCCCGCCCCCCCTCCCCTGCCGACCCCCGGGTATGACTCGAGTATAAGCCAAGAGGGGGACATTCAGCCCAGAAAAATGGGCTGAAAATCTCGGCTTATACTCGAGTATATACGTTATATGATTAATAATGAATAGGGGTCTTACAGTGGTCTCCATTACTAACCCGTGGGCTTGGTGTCACAGGACAATACAAATGTGACATCAACTCCCCCGAGAAGAGATGGGCAAAAAGCCAGAATTGCAGCATCTAATAGCTGCTATTTTTTGGCTGGTTGGGACCAATATCCATGCCTCCTTACCAATCTAAGAATACCAGCCCCCAGCTGTCTGCTTTAGCTCATCTGGTTGTCAAAAATGGGGTGCACCTGATGCCGTTTTTTAAAAATTATTTGTTTAAACAATTTAAAAAAACTGTGTATGCACCCTTCTATTCTTGATAACCAGCCTTGCTAATGCTAACAGCTGAGGGTTGGCTGTTTATCAAAAATACAGGGGAACCCATGCCGTTTTTGTTTTTAAATTATTTACTTTGAGCGCAGGTGCCAGCTGATGAATACTCTCATAAGCCACCGCCTGCTCTCACTGTTATTAGGGATTATTATTGATGGGAGTAGAAGTCTTTCATCAGCCAACGCCTGCTGATCTGCAGTAAGCTTTTTACCGCTGGTCACAGTCACAGCTGCGGGATCACGCTGACATCTGACAGTGTGACTCCGCAGCGTTCTGACTGGCGGTAATGATCTTTTTGGCAATAACGTTACCGCTGATCAAAATCACTGTATGCACACAGCCTTAGTGGAAACTCTACAATTTACTGAATATTGACAATTTTGAGGAAAATGCTTTGGAATCCGAACATGAATCCGGATGTGCTATGTTCGTGCTGACTATGAGATTGACGAACATTTTCCAAACACGTTCGCTCATCTCTAATTATTAACACATCTGCAACCAAATTCATTTATTGTAAAGTGCCTATTGCATATCCTGTACCCTAATACTAAACATGGCCCCTGATGGAGAGGCATGTGATCTGGCATGTCTATCCTCAGGCTTGATTGAATACGCTCCACACGGCACAGCACATTGAACTAATTTTCTATGCACAGTTTGTTATAATAGGGAAAACTGGAGGACATGCTCAGATACATGGATGTCCATATGTTGGGAATCTCTCTCAGGCAAAAGTAAGAGGTCCAAAAAATTCTTATCTTCTCTTGCTGACAACCTCATCTTTCAAAAGGTAGAAGAGAGAACAAGAGCATCTGCAATCTTGGACATAATTCTTACCAACATGGAGAAAATTGTTGAGGAAGTTAAAAAAAATGCATTTTAAATGGAAAAAGGAGGGCATATCTAAAGAAGAATATAATGCTGTTTGCAGGGAATGCATGGCAACTGTTAGAAGATCTCAAGCCAATAGTGAAGTGAGGCTCGCAAAGGAGACCAAAAGCAGTAAAAAAGGATTTGGGGGGTATGTCAAAAGCAAAAGAAATGTGAATGATGCTATAGGATTTTTACAGGATTAAAAGGATGAAGTGATCAAAAATGATGTTGGGAAGGCTGAACTTTTACATTTCTATTTTGCATCTATATTCAATAAAGATAGCAATTGCAACATCAACTGATCTTGACGGTGCCATAATATGAATAAAATAATCCATACTATCTGTAAACAGAAAGATGGTGAGAGAATACATAGCTAATTTAAATTAATTTAAATCTCCTGGCCCAGATGAATTACATCCTAGGGTACTGAAAAAGTTAGCAGAGGAAATTGCAGAACCACTAGCCAGAATCTTTGAAAAATCCTAAAGAACAGGAGAAGTCCCAGAAGATTGAAGAAGGGCAAACGTTGTTCCTATTTTCCAAAAAGGAAAGAAGATGGAGCAAGGAAATTACAGGCCAGTGAGCCTTACTTCTATACCATACCAGGAGAGATCTTTGAACAAATGATTAAACAGCTTCCGTGTAAGTACTTGCAAACAATTCATGCCAGAGTAATCTAATTTTCTTTTATGATGGAATCACTGAGTGGAACAGGGAAATATGGTAGATATAGTAAGTTTCGACTTCATCAAAGCATTTGATAAAGTATCTCATACTATCCTTATTGAAAAAATGTCCAGGTATGGAGTAGACAAAGCTATAGCTATGTGGATTCATAGCTGGCTCAATGATCGTACTCAAAGAGTGGTAATAAATAGTTGTACATTCAATTGGAAGAGTGTTTCAAGAGGGGTTCTGGCCCCACTGTTGGTCAACATTTTTAGAAATGATCTAGATAAAGGAACTGAAGGTAAACAGATTAGATTTTCAGATAATGCAAAACTAGGAGGGATAGCTAAAGGTACCTTCACACTGAGCAACTTTAGAACGAGAACGACAGCGATCCGTGACGTTGCAGTGTCCTGGATAGTGATCTCGTTGTGTTTGACACGCAGCAGTGATCTGGATCCCGCTGTGATATCGCTGGTCGTAGCTAGAAGTCCGGAACTTTATTTGGTCGTCAGGTCGGCGTGATTCGTCATGTTTGACAGCAAAAGCAACGATGCCTGCAATGTTTTTTCATGGAGCTAACAACCAGCGAGAACGATAAGTGAGTCGCCATTACGTCACAGGATCGCTCCTGTATCGTTCTGCTGTTGCCGTGTTTGACGTCTCCTAGTGACCTAAACAGCGATGCTGCAGTGATCGGCTCGTTGTCTATATCGCTGCAGCGTTGCTTAATGTGACGGTACCTTTACACTACAGAAGAGATAAGGATTCAGAAGGATCTAGATAAGCTTGAACAATTGGCAGCGACTAATAGAATGGTATTTGCAAGATTCTACATCTGGGCAAAACCCCCAAAAAATTACATATACAGAATGGGAGGAATAGAACTAAGCAACAGCGAAGTGTGAAAAACATTTGGGTATACTAATAGATCTCAGACTGCAGATGAATCAATAGTGTGATGAAACAGCAAAAAATGCAAACACAGTTCTAGGATGTATTTAGAGAAGCATAGAGTGTAGATGACGTCAAGTAATTTTCCCCCTCTCCTCCTCCTTGGTCAGACCTCATCTGGAATACTGTGTCCAGTTCTGGGCACATTTTAAAAAAGGCATTGAAGAACTGGAGTAAGTTCAGAGAAGAGGTACCAGGACGGCGAGCGGACCGCAAATTATATGCTACAAAAAACAGTTAAAGGATTTGGGAATGCTTAGCTTGCAAAACAAAGGCTAAGAAGAGACTTAATAGCTGTCTACAAATATCTGATGTCACAGTGTAGGGGGATAATCTTTATTCTCATTTGCACATGGAAACACGAAAAGCAACGTAATGAAACTGAAAGGAAGAAGATACAGATACGATAAAACTTTTTGACACTGAGGGTGTTCAATGAGTGGAACAGGCTGCCACAAAAGGTGGTGAGCTCTCCTTCAATGGAAGTCTTCAAACAATAAATTGATAAAACTCAGATCAGAGTTTGATCCAAGTGTCATTACCATAATTGACCTGATTCCCTCGGAGGAAAGAATCTTCAATGTTGTGACTGTAGCCCTGAGGTAAAAATGATGGTAAAATCACACAGTCCTGCTGCGGTCTGAGGGTGGGGGGCTGACTCTTGTATTTTCTATAAAGAAAACATGCTCAAGAAATGTTGCAAAGAATTCAAACCTTTAGTAATATTTATTTAATTTAGGGCTTTTGGGAAGACATGGACCAAAAAATTGGGACAAAACATGTCTCGATCATTGGTGTATAATTTCTTTATGTTTAATTGTAAATCATCATATCTTATACTTTGCAGGACTGCACATATGTACTGTTTCTTATCAGGATAGTTGTAACTCTTGCACAAGCCTCATTTGGCAAGATTAACATGCTGACTTCCAACAACGATGTTGTAGCCAATGAAATTCTCCAGCTCATGCAGAAAATAAAAGGTTCCTTTGTGCTATAAACAGAAGAACGCTGCGTTGTACTTGCTCATATCCTCTTCTCCATTTAAGGTTGGGGAATTGGATCAAGTCATAATGTGAAACAGAGAAACATAAAACATTTTAGTCGAGGGGAAGGAATTTTTTGTCTTTTTCAGCCCTGATCTGCTGGTTTGGACATAAATGATTCATAATGCTGGTTGCATAATGGTGAATTGACTGTGATAACAGGATGAAGTTGAATGATGCAACCGGTTTTGACGTCTGATCTTCAAATGTACTTAGATGTGACGCATTGCCTTCAGTACATTGCATCAACAGAACTGCTCGTTTGCCTTACCTGATTGCCAAATGATGAGGATGGCCCAACATTTTCCAAATAGTTATGATTGGGCAATTTATAATAGACTGGTAAAGTTTTCCAGTGAATGCCTGCTTAGGATAGCAGGTGTCAAGTGAAAAGGACTAAACGGTAAGAAAGATTGCTTGATTAAAAACAAAAATTTGCATGAAAAATGCCTATGTATGCATGTATGTGTGTTATTGGATAATATGGGACTAGCACTGGTCCTCTTTAAAGATGCTCCATGGGTGAAAGTGTGCAAATTAGCTCTCTCGCAGCGCAATATAAACTATCCGTAATTACCGCTTGCGAGGAGAGGTGGCTTCATTCAGACATCCATATAACATGATGATGTACGGACTGTGATTCACAGGGTGAAGGTTTCTTGACATGAACTTGACAGCCTCACAGGAATATGTCTCGCAGCCAGTCTGTGATTCGCAGTTTGTACATGGACTGTGTTACACAAATGTCTGAATGACGCTTGATTCAATGTCCAAATGTTTTAATGACAAGCCAGAAACTCATCTATAGAAGCCTGATTTGGGTTCTCTGCCTTTTACCAGTGTAGAGCAAGATCTTCCTGGCTGAGTGTGACAACCTTGTGGGGAAAGCAATGATGTTCCTTAATGAGACTAGCTCAATATGGAATCTTGGAATCTTACAAGCAATGAAATGTACAATTGGTAAAGAAAGGTTGAACTTGATGGTCCTAGGTCTTTTTTCAACCTATGTAACTATATATGTATATGAGAAAAAATGCGCAAATTACCACTTGTTGTTGATAACAATAGCATGTTTTGACCATTAATGTGGTTGTCCACTACTTTATATTGATGGCCTACCTTTGGTATTAATATCTGATTCATGGGAGTGCGAAAGCTGGCACCCCTACTGATCAATTGTTACCAGAACCGGTAGTGGACGCTAGTTCTTGGATGTTTTCAGAACACAGCGGCTTCATCAAAACTATAGTGGCTACAGCCAGGTACTACAGATTCATCCCATATTCTATTGCATCCCCAAAGATCAGATAATGGGATAAGCCATTATTGAAAAGGTAGGGTCCAACCCACTTAAATAGCTGCTTTCATCTCAGCCATCTCTATCAAGTCTGAGACAGTAATAACTCTGTCCAGGCTACGACAAGTGGAAGCAGATATAATAATATAGTAATATCGAGAGTGGCTGAGCTACGGTGGCATAACTCAGCCACTCTGGGCCATTTCCATAGCTTCGCCTCTACTGGTTGTAGCCTGGGCAGAGTTATTCCAGTCTAGGGCTCTTAGATGATGTTGTTTAGATGCGATTAGTTCTTAAATGTAGAGCCTCAAATACTGGGTGAAGTTTATTACAAATAAATGAACCATATTTCCATTATTATCTGGCAGTCAGTCAATAGGCCATACTATACACATACAGTAGACATGTATGGAGTCTGTGTTTTTATTGTTAACATGTAAAAGATAAGATAATCTCAAAATTACTACTACTGTGACTACATGACGTAACATCATGACTTTGTGGAAACTAGTAAGCACAAGAGGTGGCTAGTATGCCGGGCCTAGGATGCTGCCTGCAGAAGAGAAGACTGCACAAGTCTGGCTGCTATTAAGGACTGCTCCGGATGCTGGACCGGGTGACTGGACACCTTTTTCTTCAACTCGCCTGATAATACAAAATATAATATTAACCCCCTTCTGACCTCGGACCGGATAGTACGTCCGAGGTCAGATCCCCTGCTTTGATGCAGGGCTCCGCGGTGAGCCCGCATCAAAGCTGGGACATGTCAGCTGTTTTGAACAGCTGACATGTGCCCGTAATAGGCGCGGGCAGAATCGCGATCTGCCCGCACCTATTAACTAGTTAAATGCCGCTGTCAAACGCAGACAGCGGCATTTAACTACCACTTCCGGCCGGGCGGCCGGAAATGATCGCATCGCCGACCCCCGTCACATGATCGGGGGTCGGCGATGCTTCAGAATAGTAACCATAGAGGTCCTTGAGACCTCTATGGTTACTGATCCCCGGCAGCTGTGAGCGCCACCTTGTGGTCGGCGCTCACAGCACACCTGCAATTCTGCTACATAGCAGCGATCTGATGATCACTGCTATGTAGCAGAACCGATCGTGCTATGCCTGCTTCTAGCCTCCCATGGAGGCTATTGAAGCATGGCAAAAGTAAAAAAAAAAAGTAAAAAAAAAATGTGAAAAAAATAAAAAAAATATAAAAGTTGAAATCACCCCCCTTTTGCCCCAATCAAAATAAATGAATAAAAAAAAAAATCAAATCTACACATATTTGGTATCGCCGCGCTCAGAATCGCCCGATCTATCAATTAAAAAAAGCATTAACCTGATCACTAAACGGCGTAGCGAGAAAAAAATGCGAAACGCCAGAATTAGTTTCTTTTTGTCGCCGCGACATTGCATTGAAATGCAATAACGGGCGATCAAAAGAACGTATGTGCACCAAAATGCTATCATTAACCCCTCTGTGACCTTAGACGTACTATCCCGTCGAGGTGCCCTGGGCTTATCTGACCCTGGACGGGATAGTACGTCATAGCCGATCGGCCGCGCTCACGGGGGGAGCGCGGCCGATCGCGGCCGGGTGTCAGCTGCTTATCGCAGCTGACATCCGGCACTATGTGCCAGGAGCGGTCACGGACTGCCCCCGGCACATTAACCCCTGGCACACCGCGATCAAAGATGATCGCGATGTGCCGGCGGTGCAGGGAAGCACCGCGCAGGGAGGGGGCTCCCTGCGGGCTTCCCTGAGACCCCCGGAACAACGCGATGTGATCGCGTTGCTGCGAGGGTCTCACCTCCCTCCCTGCTCCCTCCAGCCCCGGATCCAAGATGGCCGCGGATCCGGGTCCTGCAGGGAGGGAGGTGGCTTCACAGAGCCTGCTCAGAGCAGGCACTGTGAAGGCTGCAGCGCTGCATGTCAGATCAGTGATCTGACAGAGTGCTGTGCAAACTGTCAGATCACTGATCTGTGATGTCCCCCCCTGGGACAAAGTAAAAAAGTAAAAAAAAAATTTTCCAAATGTGTAAAAAAAAATAAAAAAAAATATTCCAAAATAATGAAAAAAAAAAAAATATTATTCCCATAAATACATTTCTTCATCTAAATAAAAAAAAAAAACAATAAAAGTACACATATTTAGTATCGCCGCGTCCGTAACGACCCGACCTATAAAACTGTCCCACTAGTTAACCCCTTCAGTAAACACCGTAAGAAAAGAAAAAAAAAAACGAGGCAAAAAACAACGCTTTATTATCATACCGCCGAACAAAAAGTGGAATAACACGCGATCAAAAGGACAGATATAAATAACCATGGTAACGCTGAAAGCGTCATCTTGTCCCGCAAATAACGAGCTGCCACACAGCATCATCAGCGAAAAAATAAAAAAGTTATAGTCCTGAGAATAAAGCGATGCAAAAATAATTATTTTTTCTGTAAAATAGTTTTTATCGTATAAAAGCGCCAAACCATAAAAAAATGATATAAATGAGGTGTCGCTGTAATCGTACTGACCCGAAGAATAAAACTGATTTATCAATTTTACCAAACGCGGAACGGTATAAACGCCTCCCCCAATAGAAATTCATGAATAGCTGGTTTTTGGTCATTCTTCCTCACAAAAATCGGAATAAAAAGCGATCAAAAAATGTCACGTGCCCGAAAATGTTTTCAATAAAAACGTCAACTCGTCCCGCAAAAAACAAGACCTTACATGACTCTGTGGACCAAAATATGGAAAAATTATAGCTCTCAAAATGTGGTAACGCAAAAAATATTTTTTGCAATAAAAAGGGTCTTTCAGTGTGTGACGGCTGCCAATCATAAAAATCCGCTAAAAAACTCGCTATAAAAGTAAATCAAACCCCCTTCATCACCCCCTTAGTTAGGGAAAAATTAAAAAAAATGTATTTATTTCCATTTTCCCATTAGGGCTAGGGTTAGGGCTAGGGCTAGGGTTAGGGCTAGGGCTAGGGTTAGGGCTAGGGCTAGGGTTAGGGCTAGGGTTAGGGCTAGGGTTAGGGCTAGGGTTAGGGCTAGGGTTAGGGCTAGGGCTAGGGTTAGGGCTAGGGTTAGGGTTGGGGCTACAGTTAGGGTTGGGGCTAAAGTTAGGGTTAGGGTTTAGATTACATTTACAGTTGGGAATAGGGTTGGGATTAGGGTTAGGGGTGTGTCAGGGTTAGAGGTGTGGTTAGGGTTACCGTTGGAATTAGGGTTAGGGGTGTGTTTAGATTAGGGTTTCAGTTATAATTGGGGGGTTTCCACTGTTTCGGCACATCAGGGGCTCTCCAAACACGACATGGCGTCCGATCTCAATTCCAGCCAATTCTGCGTTGAAAAAGTAAAACAGTGCTCCTTCCCTTCCGAGCTCTCCTGTGTGCCCAAACAGGGGTTTACCCTCACATATGGGGTATCAGCGTACTCAGGACAAATTGGACAACAACTTTTGTGGACCAATTTCTCCTGTTACCCTTGGGAAAATACAAAACTGGGGGCTAAAAAATAATTTTTGTGGGAAAACAAAAAGATTTTTTATTTTCACGGCTCTGCGTTATAAACTGTAGTCAAACACTTGGGGGTTCAAAGTTCTCACAACACATCTAGATAAGTTCATTGAGGGGTCTAGTTTCCAATATGGGGTCACTTGTGGGGGGTTTCTATATGTTTAGGTACATTAGGGGCTCTGCAAACGCAATGTGACGCCTGCAGACCAATCCATCTAAGTCTGCATTCCAAATGATGCTCCTTCCCTTCCGAGCCCTCCCATGCGCCCAAACGGTGGTTCCCCCCCACATATCGGGTATCAGCGTACTCAGGACAAATTGGACAACAACATTTAGGGTCCAATTTCTCCTGCTAACCTTGTAAAAATACAAAACTGGGGGCTAAAATATAATTTTTGTGGAAAAAAAAAAATTTTTTATTTGCACGGCTCTGCGTTATAAACTGTAGTGAAATACTTGGGGGTTCAAAGCTCTCACAACACATCAAGATGAGTTCCTTAGGGGGTCTACTTTCCAAAATGGTGTCACCTGTGGGGGGTTTCTACTGTTTAGGTACATTAGGGGCTCTGCAAACGCAATGTGACGCCTGCAGACCATTCCATCTAAGTCTGCATTCCAAATGGCGCTCCTTCCCTTCCGAGCCCTCCCATGCGCCCAAACGGTGGTTCCCCCCCACATATGGGGTATCAGCGTACTCAGGACAAATTGGACAACAACTTTTGGGGTCCAATTTCTCCTGTTACCCTAGGGAAAATACAAAACTGGGGGCTAAAATATAATTTTTGTGGGAAAAAAATTTTGTTTTATTTTTATGGCTCTGCATTATAAACTTCTGTGAAGCCCTTGGTGGGTCAAAGTGCTCACCACACATCCAGATAAGTTCCTTAGGGGGTCTACTTTCCAAAATGGTGTCACTTGTGGGGGGTTTCAATGTTTAGGCACATCAGTGGCTCTCCAAACGCAACATGGCGTCCCATCTCAATTTCTGTCAATTTTGCATTGAAAAGTCAAACGGCGCTCCTTCCCTTCCGAGCTCTCCCATGCGCCCAAACAGTGGTTTACTGCCACATATGGGGTATCAGCGTACTCAGGACAAATTGGACAACAACTTTTGAGGTCCAATTTCTTCTCTTACCCTTGGAAAAATAAAAAATTGGGGGCAAAAATATAATTTTTGTGAAAAAATATGATTTTTTATTTTTACGGTTCTGCATTATAAACTTCTGTGAAGCACTTGGTGGGTCAAAGTGCTCACCACACATCCAGATAAGTTCCTTAGGGGGTCTACTTTCCAAAATGGTGTCACTTGTGGGGGGTTTCAATGTTTAGGCACATCAGTGGCTCTCCAAACGCAACATGGCGTCCCATCTCAATTCCTGTCAATTTTGCATTGAAAAGTCAAACGGTGCTCCTTCCCTTCCGAGCTCTCCCATTTGCCCAAACAGTGGTTTACTGCCACATATGGGGTATCAGCGTACTCAGGACAAATTGGACAACAACTTTTGGGGTCCATTTTCTCCTGTTACCCTTGGTAAAATAAAACAAATTGGAGCTGAAGTAAATTTTTTGTGTAAAAAAGTTAAATGTTCATTTTTATTTAAACATTCCAAAAATTCCTATTAAACACCTGAAGGGTTAATAAACTTCTTGAATGTGGTTTTGAGCACCTTGAGGGGTGCAGTTTTTAGAATGGTGTTGAGAAACTGTGTTGAGAAACACGTGATGGTGTCTCCGCAGTGTTGGATGTTTTCGTCTCCCCGAGGCCAATCATCTGTGCCTTTATAGCCTTTTTACTAGGCACTGCTCCTAATAGCCAGATTCCTACTCCACACTGATGAGGGGCAAAAACCCCGAAACAGCTGTCTGTGGATGGATACCATGCTTGGCATAGGTGGCTTTCCTTCATAGGATGCTGCCCTTCCCGTGGTTGTTCCTTCCCGGGGAAAGGCCTGGCTATTCACTGCTTGCGTCGAGAAACACGTGATGGTGTCTCCGCAGCTTCTTTGCTTGCATTTGCATATTTCCCATAAGGGATGTGGGCAGTGTTCTGGAATCACTGCGTTGAGAAACACGTGATGGTGTCTCCGCAGTGTTGGATGTTTTGGTCTCCCCGAGGCCAATCATCTGTGCCTTTATAGCCTTTTTACTAGGCACTGCTCCTAATAGCCAGATTCCTACTCCACACTGATGAGGGGCAAAAACCCCGAAACAGCTGTCTGTGGATGGATACCATGCTTGGCATAGGTGGCTTTCCTTCATAGGATGCTGCCCTTCCCGTGGTTGTTCCTTCCCGGGGAAAGGCCTGGCTATTCACTGCTTGCGTCGAGAAACACGTGGTGGTGTCTCCGCAGCTTCTTTACTTGCATTTGCATATTTCCCATAAGGGATGGGGGCAGTGTTCTGGAATCACTGCGTTGAGAAACACGTGATGGTGTCTCCGCAGTGTTGGATGTTTTGGTCTCCCCGAGGCCAATCATCTGTGCCTTTATAGCCTTTTTACTAGGCACTGCTCCTAATAGCCAGATTCCTACTCCACACTGATGAGGGGCAAAAACCCCGAAACAGCTGTCTGTGGATGGATACCATGCTTGGCATAGGTGGCTTTCCTTCATAGGATGCTGCCCTTCCCGTGGTTGTTCCTTCCCGGGGAAAGGCCTGGCTATTCACTGCTTGCATCGAGAAACACGTGATGGTGTCTCCGCAGCTTCTTTACTTGCATATGAACTCGTACTGACCTGGAGAATCATAATGGCAGGTCAGTTTTAGCATTTAGTGAACCTAGCAAAAAAGCCAAACAAAAAACAAGTGTGGGATTGCACTTTTTTTTGCAATTTCACCGCACTTGGAATTTTTTTCCTGTTTTCTAGTACACGACATGCTAAAACCAATGATGTCGTTCAAAAGTACAACTCGTCCCACAAAAAATAAGCCCTCACATGGCCAAATTGACGGAAAAATAAAAAAGTTATGGCTCTGGGAAGGAGGGGAGTGAAAAACGAACACGGAAAAACGAAAAATCCCAAGGTCATGAAGGGGTTAACTGTTGTATGCAGAATAAATGCACCTGTGGTCTACTTTCAACTTATTTTGCATCATTTCCACAATTTTTTGGCCACTTCTCTCTCGCTTAACATATCCACCAGATTCGCCATGGTGTGCAGCTGTAGTCTGAGACATTGTCACATGCTTTCATTTCTACCTCTACATTTTTTATAATTACTTTTTTTTTTTAGCAGAACTTGAAAATAAAGAATATAAAGTAAACTCTTTGTAATAAGTCATTTAAAAGTAATTACAGAACATTATTAGTCCCACTTCTTTTCCCAAAAAATAGAGACATCTCATTTTTATTTTTCACATTGTGGGATTGTGAATTGGGACAAAACTAAATCAATTTTTGTTTTTCTCATTTTCAAAATCATTAGCGTTGCTTGAAATGCCCACTAAATGAAGACATTTTGTCCCACAAGTCAATAAATGTCTGAATTCTAAAGACTGTATCTGAGAATATGCTTTCCAATATCTTCTGTTTTACCAATTTTATGTAAAATTTGGGAAAAAACCCTACCTATTCTATTTATTGAAATCATTTTTACCACAATATGTTTCTACACTGTTTTTCTGCAGCTTAGTTTAGAAGTTTAGTATATTGTTAGAATTTTCACCAAATACTGGACCAACATTTCCAGCAATACTCATGCGGATGTAATTTTCCTACAACTCTATGTTTTCAATGTAAAGAACACTTATATAAAGCTACATAAAAAAATTCATGAAGAATGTGCTAAAAAAATATAAGTGAGTTTTAACTAAATTCCACATTGTTTGTGCTTGCAAACCCCAAAGGCCCTGCAGATTATTTAACCTCAACATTTTTAACCTCACTGTGTCAGCAATGCTTGGGCCAAAACGAGGCACGTCCAGCTAAAGATGAGGTGATCCAGCTCCGAGAAGCAAGTTACGTATGTTTGCCAAGGGGAAATGTTGATTTTTTTCCAATTGTGAAGACACTACAGATTTTTCCTCCAAATGTCCAGTCTGCAATGTATCTCTCCATGGAGCTGAACAAGATAACAATTACTTTTGTGCAAAAACAAAATTTATTAAATAGGATTTCTACAAAATAAAATAAAATGAAACCCAAATGGTTTAGTAGTATTCTATAATCCCTAGTGACTACTGGTCGGGGAGTTGCGTTGAATTACCTGATGATGCATAGAGGGTAGGAGATGGTTGCAAATTCTCTGATCCCCAGTAGCTTGAGGTTTGTGTATTCCACAAGTTTTTTTTCCTATTTTCCGCCAGGTCTGCTACATGCATCCGCTTACTTTAGGTTATAGCTATGGTTGTGATTCATAGGTCCTGGGATATCCATGATTTGCCATCTTGTGGTATTGGTGAGGGAACGAGATCACTGGCAGGCTTCTTCTTTGGGTCCAGTCCCAGAATCTCCCGTTTACTTTGGCACCAAATTTTCTGTAAATGATGAGCTTCTGGGATGCATTTAAGGGACGTTGCAAGATTCGATCACCTAATAATCTGCTCAACACAATGATGCAATCCTGACATTCATCCTGGTACACAACACATCGTTTTGTATGGTTGGACTTTTATCAATAGGAACATTAGAAATATGTAATTCTTTATGGAGTCTTTCTCCCTGCCGCTTTATGAATAATTCAGATAAAATCATATCCGATATCTGATATATATGGAAAGCCAATTTTTATATTTTGACCTTTACCTCTGTGTTAATCATCTGCCCCAAAGGAGAAGATATCTTACTCACATACAGATTTGATTATTCCCTCTTCCCCCCCAAAATAAGAAGAGCTTGGCAGGAAGTTGAAATTTTGCCAGTTGCAGAACATTGCAGAATATTCTTAACTTCCTACTTCTCCTTTAACACATCTCTGAGAGAAGCGGTCGATGACGTACTACTAAAATATCTTCCGAAACACATTCTTTTCAACAATGTGGCTGTCAAGCACCTTTCATGCAAAGGTGGTGGTAATGCCAAATTTTAGACTTGAACATCCTTTTTAATTTTTTTCTCCTTCTCACTCTTCTCTTTTTTTTTCTCTTTATGTGCACACTTGTTTCCATTAAAAAGTGCTGAAAACTAATTTGGTGATCTCTAAACATGGTGATTTCTAAACTGACCTCACTGCTCTGCACAATTTCTGGGTCTTGCGGAGGGCAGCGTGATCTGGGAGTGGCTGCTGCTCAAAGGCCGTGATCGACAGTTTCGGGGAACATCTTGGAAAACGCTGTACTACATCAGATCTGCCTGAGAAATTTGCTTTCTAAACATGGAACAAGGGACAGTATTTTGTTTTTATTTCTCACTTTTTATGTTTTTTCAGGTTTCCATTTGTGGACTATGTTAGATTCCCTGGACTATGTTGGACCTGCTTGGGTAGTTTTTATTTTGCCAAATAAATTTGTGAATCAGTAATAATAAAGTATTTTTGTGTGTGTGTTTTCTTAATTATTGCTCTCCATTACCAACACCAGGGCTTAATGTCAACCGTGTTTTTGGACAAATAACAGCAGACATCAACCCCAACTACTGTTACCCCAAATGCCAACGCACCAGGGCAATCGAGAAGAGCATAGGCGAACTCCCAGACTTGAAACATCTCATATGATGCTCTACTTTAGCGGTGGCTGCTAGCTGGTATTTTTAGCCTGGGAAGGGCCCAATAATCATGAACCATCTCAGCTTGATAATATCAACTCTCAGCTGTCTGCTTTACCTTTGCTGGTTTTATCAAATAAGGGGGACCCCAATATTTTTTTTAATTCACTGATTTACTAATTAGGTTAAACAAGCATAAAAAGATGTAGAATAAACGCCACATGATTGGCACTAAAGAGTCCAATTTTAAAATATGTAGGGGGTTGTGAAATGATTCATCTGCAGAATATCTATCTATCTATTGATCAATCTATTGATCTATTATCTATCTATTTTTTTATCTATCTATTGTTTATCTCATATCTTTCTATTACCTATCTTTATCTAACATTTTTTTTGTCTTTTCTTGGTTGCCAGTAGGGTTCTGGCTGAGAACTTATTGTGTTTGGCTGACGAATTTTCCTGGCTCCTTTTAGATGAGTTCATAAAAATAGGGCACCATACGGATAGTCCGTGAGTCGACCATTTTTTTCTCAAACTCAAAAAATTGCATTGGCGAGTCTCATTGTGTATATGCGGCCATATGCAGCATGCTGTGAGTTTTTTCTCATCCTGATTACAGCTGAGGAAAAACTCGCAGAACATCAATGACTCATTGATTAACATTGGTGTGAGTGCAATGCGATTTTTTTTATCACATCGCACTTGGCATATTTATGCACAGATGTGAGCAAACCCTAATCGGCAAAGTTTATTGTATGGTGCCAATCGGTTGCCAGCCCAGCAGCAGGAAGTCTAATGGGTAATATGATTCTACTTATCTGTTTCACAATTTATTATAGAAGCAATTGGAGGAATAGAAAGTTAAGTCTCATATGGAAATTAATAAAAGTTTCTTGAAAATTGTCCAAATTAAAGGAAAAAAAAAATTTTATATCTTTTTTTTATGTGGTATAAAACATCAAAAATGGCTCTCAGGTCATATTTTAAAGCCATTTAATTGTTACAGATGGCTTTCATATGGGTAAACAAACCAACCAGACTTCAATATACACTTCTTTGTGGACCCAATTATCAAGGTGCTTTAGGACTACCTAATTTGAGGATGTACTATAGCTATTCATATGTCTTGAGTAGGGTTGAGCGAAACGGGTCGTTCATTTTCAAAAGTCGCCGACTTTTGGCAAAGTCGGGTTTCATGAAACCCGACCCGACCCCTGTGTGGGGTCGGCCATGCGGTACGCGACTTTCGCGCCAAAGTCGCGTTTCAATGACGTGAAAAGCGCCATTTCTCAGCCAATGAAGGTGAACGCAGAGTGTGGGCAGCGTGATGACATAGGTCCTGGTCCCCACCATCTTAGAGAAGGGCATTGCAGTGATTGGCTTGCTGTCTGCGGTGTCACAGGGGCTATAAAGAGGCGTCTCCGACGACCGCCATCTTACTGCTGCTGATCTGAGCTTAGGGAGAGGTTGCTGCCGCTTCGTCAGAAGCAGGGATAGCGTTAGGCAGGGTCCATTAACCCCCAAACCGCTTGTGCTGTAGCGATTTCCACTGTCCAACACCACCTTCGGTGTGCAGGGATAGTGGAAGCTACATTTTTTTTTTCTCAGCGCTGTAGCTCATTGGGCTGCCCTAGAAGGCTCCCTGATAGCTGCATTGCTGTGTGTACGCCGCTGTGCAAACCAACTGCTTTTTTCAAAGCACAAATCCTCTTGTTCCTTCCTTTCTGCACAGCTATCTTTTTTGTTTGTCCACACTTTTTATTTAATTTGTGCATCAGTCCACTCCTTATTGCTGCCTGCCATACCTGGCTGAGATGACTGCAGGGAGATAGTAATTGTAGGACAGTCCCTTTTATTTATTTATTTTTTTTTAATTCTCCCTACAAAAAATAAGTTGTGGGAGATTAAGATTGGCATTTCTGCTAGAGTGCCATCCCTGTGTGTGCCATCTCTTTCACATAGTGGGCCATAGAAAGCCTATTTTTTTTTGGTTGATTTGGTTTCTAAATTCTACCTGAAAAAATCAATAAATCAATCAGTGGGAGATAAATATTGGCCTCTGGGCTTGTGTGCCACTCCTGACTCCTGTGTGTGCCATCTCTCACTCAGTGGGCCATAGAAAGCCTATTTATTTTTTTGGTTGATTTGGTTTCTAAATTCTACCTGAAAAAATCAATAAATCAATCAGTGGGAGATAAATATTGGCCTCTGGGCTTGTGTGCCACTCCTGACTCCTGTGTGTGCCATCTCTCTCTCAGTGGGCCATAGAAAGCCTATTTATTTTTTTTGTTGATTTGGTTTCTAAATTCTACCTGAAAAAATCAATAAATCAATCAGTGGGAGATAAATATTGGCCTCTGGGCTTGTGTGCCACTCCTGACTCCTGTGTGTGCCATCTCTCACTCAGTGGGCCATAGAAAGCCTATTTATTTTTTTGGTTGATTTGGTTTCTAAATTCTACCTGAAAAAATCAATAAATCAATCAGTGGGAGATAAATATTGGCCTCTGGGCTTGTGTGCCACTCCTGACTCCTGTGTGTGCCATATCTCACTCAGTGGGCCATAGAAAGCTTATTAATTTTTTTGGTTGATTTGGTTTCTAAATTCTACCTGGAAAAATCAATAAATCAATCAGTGGGAGATAAATATTGGCCTCTGGGCTTGTGTGAAACTCCTGACTCCTGTGTGTGCCATCTCTCACTCAGTGGGCCATAGAAAGCCTATTTATTTTTTTGGTTGATTTGGTTTCTAAATTCTACCTGAAAAAATCAATAAATCAATCAGTGGGAGATAAATATTGGCCTGTGGGCTTGTGTGCCACTCCTGACTCCTGTGTGTGCCATCTCTCACTCAGTGGGCCATAGAAAGCCTATTTATTTTTTTGGTTGATTTGGTTTCTAAATTCTACCTGAAAAAATCAATAAATCAATCAGTGGGAGATAAATATTGGCCTCTGGGCTTGTGTGCCACTCCTGACTCCTGTGTGTGCCATCTCTCACTCAGTGGGCCATAGAAAGCCTATTAATTTTTTTTGTTGATTTGGTTTCTAAATTCTACCTGGAAAAATCAATAAATCAATCAGTGGGAGATAAATATTAGCCTCTGGGCTTGTGTGCCACTCCTGACTCCTGTGTGTGCTATCTCTCACTCAGTGGGCCATAGAAAGCCTATTTATTTTTTTGGTTGATTTGGTTTCTAAATTCCACCTGGAAAAATCAATAAATCAATCAGTGGGAGATAAATATTGGCCTCTGGGCTTGTGTGCCACTCCTGACTCCTGTGTGTGCCATCTCTCACTCAGTGGGCCATAGAAAGCCTATTAATTTTTTTGGTTGATTTAGTTTCTAAATTCTACCTGGAAAAATCAATAAATCAATCAGTGGGAGATCAATATTGGCCTCTGGGCTTGTGTGCCACTCCTGACTCCTGTGTGTGCCATCTCTCACTCAGTGGGCCATAGAAAGCCTATTAATTTTTTTTGTTGATTTGGTTTCTAAATTCTACCTGGAAAAATCAATAAATCAATCAGTGGGAGATAAATATTGGCCTCTGGGCTTGTGTGCCACTCCTGACTCCTGTGTGTGCCATCTCTCACTCAGTGGGCCATAGAAAGCCTATTTATTTTTTTGGTTGATTTGGTTTCTGAATTCTACCTGAAAAAAATCAATAAATCAATCAGTGGGAGATAAATATTGGCCTCTGGGCTTGTGTGCCACTCCTGACTCCTGTGTGTGCCATCTCTCACTCAGTGGGCCATAGAAAGCCTATATTTTTTTTTTTTGGTTTCTAAATTCTCCCGTTAAAAATCCTTTTTTTTTATTTGGTTTCTAAATTCTTCTTGAAAAAATCATTTTATTTTATTTTGTTTCTAAAGTCTCCCTGAAAAAAAAAATTCAGTGGGAGATTAATATTGCCCTTTCTGCTTGTGTGCCAGTCTTGACTCCTGGGTGTGCCATCTCTCTCTCTCTCAAATAGTGGGCACTGGGCTATAGAAAGGCAATTTTTTTTTTATTTGGTTTCTAAATTCTCCCGGAAAAAATCATTTTATTTTATTTGGTTTCTAAATTCTTCCTTAAAAAATCATTTTATTTTATTTTGTTTCTAAAGTCTCCCTGAAAAAAAAAAATCAGTGGGAGATTAATATTGCCCTTTCTGCTTGTGTGCCAGTCTTGACTCCTGGGTGTGCCATCTCTCTCTCTCTTTTAAATAGTGGGCACTGGGCCATAGAAAGGCAAATTTTTTTTTTATTTGGTTTCTAAATTCTCCCGGAAAAAATCATTTTATTTTATTTGGTTTCTAAATTCTTCCTTAAAAAATCATTTTATTTTATTTTGTTTCTAAAGTCTCCCTGAAAAAAAAAAAAAATCAGTGGGAGATTAATATTGCCCTTTCTGCTTGTGTGCCAGTCTTGACTCCTGGGTGTGCCATCTCTCTCTCTCTTTTAAATAGTGGGCACTGGGCCATAGAAAGGCAAATTTTTTTTTATTTGGTTTCTAAATTCTCCCGGAAAAAATCATTTTATTTTATTTGGTTTCTAAATTCTTCCTTAAAAAATCATTTTATTTTATTTTGTTTCTAAAGTCTCCCTGAAAAAAAAAATCAGTGGGAGATTAATATTGCCCTTTCTGCTTGTGTGCCAGTCTTGACTCCTGGGTGTGCCATCTCTCTCTCTCAAATAGTGGGCACTGGGCCATAGAAAGGCAATTTTTTTTTTATTTGGTTTCTAAATTTTCCTGGAAAAAATCATTTTACTTTTTTTTGGTTTCTAAATTCTTCCTGAAAAAATCATTTTATTTTATTTTGTTTCTAAAGGCTCCCTGAAAAAAAAATAAAAAATCAGTGGGAGATTAATATTGCCCTTTCTGCTTGTGTGCCAGTCTTGACTCCTGGGTGTGTCATCTCTCTCTCTCAAATAGTGGGCACTGGGCCATAGAAAGGCAATTTTTTTTTTTTGCTTTCTAAATTCTCCCTGAAATACAAAAAAAAATACAGTCGGAGATTAATATTGACATTTGTGCTTGAGTGACAGTCCTGCGTGTGTGGCATCTCTCTGATTTGGTGGCACAGAAAACAGAGTGTGTAACATTGTGCCTGATTTTCCTTGCGGTCTCACCAACCTGTAAAGGGATATCGAAATCATACTGAAGTTATAGCTCACCGTGTAAGTTGTTTGACAGCAACAAATACCGTTACTTTGGTTAAGTTTTTAAAACAATGAGGAAGTCTGGTGGAAGAGGTCGTGGCCGTGGGCGTTCATTGTCAGCTGGTAATGATGGTAGTGGTAGAGGAACATCAGGTGGTCGTGGGAAAAGAAATATTGCACCTAAGTCTGGAGCTGTGGAGCCAGGTTCGTCGTCTGGCTACAGAAGGCCTCGAACGCTCCCTTTTCTGGGAGTAGGAAAACCGCTTTTAAAGCCGGAGCAGCAAGAGCAAGTTTTGGCTTACCTTGCAGACTCAGCCTCTAGCTCTTTTGCCTCCTCTTTTGAAACTGGTAAATGTAAAAGCAGCACGTCGTTAGTGGATGTTCACGGTCAGGGACAAGTCGCTTCCTTGTCCTCTTCAGCAAAAACAACAACAGAGAAGGATGCAGCAGGCGACACAACGGGTTACTCCATGGAGCTTTTTACACATACCGTCCCTGGCTTAGAAAGTGAAGCAGTTAACAGGCCATGCCCATTACAAGTTGAATCTGACATGGAGTGCACTGATGCCACAGCCAGACTACTATGCTGGTCCTTTGACTCAGACCACAACATTGCCCTCGCAGGGTACTGATCCAGAATCAGACCCTGATGAGACTATGTTGCCCCATCACGAACGCTCTACCACCGACTTACACGGTGACACAGACGAAGTTGCGCACGAGCTAGAAGAGGAGGTTATAGATGACCCAGTTGTTGACCCCGATTGGCAGCCATTGGGGGAACAGGGTGCAGGCGGCAGTAGTTCTGAAGCAGAGGAGGAGGGGCCGCAGCAGGCATCAACATCGCAACAGGTTCCATCTGCCGGGCCCATATCTGGCCCAAAACGCGTGGCAAAGCCAAAAACTGTTGGAGGACAGCGTGTCCATCCGGTTAAAGCTCAGTCTGCAATGGCTGAAAAGGGATCCGAGGCTCGAAAGAGTGCATTCTGGCATTTTTTTAAACAACATCCAATTGATCCGCACAAAGTCATCTGTCAAAAATGTTCAACTAGCTTAAGCAGAGGTCAGAATCTGAAAAGTCTCAATGCAAGTTGCATGCATAGACATTTAACCACCATGCATTTGCAAGCCTGGACTAACTACCAAACGTCCCTTAAGGTTGTAGCACCCTCGGCCAATGAAGCTACTCACCAACGCTACATCCCTTCCGTCACTGTAAGGCCACCATTTTCCGCACCACCAGCAGTATCTGTGCAGGTTTCTTTGCCAGCCCAAAGCAGTCAGGGTCAGGGAATCACCAGTTTCATAGGAGGAAATACTGCATCTAGGGCATCGGCGGAAACAATACCGTCTCCAACCGTCTCTCAGTCTGCCATGTCCACCGGCACATCCGCTAGTTCCACGATCTCCAGCTCTCCAGTCCAGCTCACCCTACATGAGACTCTGGTTAGAAAAAGGAAGTACTTATCCTCGCATCCGCGTACACAGGGTTTTAACGCCCACATAGCTAGACTAATCTCGTTAGAGATGATGCCCTACCGGTTAGTTGAAAGTGAAGCTTTCAAAGCCCTGATGGAGTACGCTGAACCACGCTACGAGCTACCCAGTCGACACTTCTTTTAGAGAAAAGCCATCCCAGCCCTGCACCAGCATGTTAAACAGCGCATCGTCCATGCACTCAGGCAATCTGTGAGTACAAAGGTGCACCTGACTACAGATGCATGGACCAGTAGGCATGGCCAGGGACGTTACGTGTCCATCACGGCACACTGGGTGAATGTGGTGGATGCAGGGTCCACAGGGGACATCAATTTCGGGACAGTTGTGCCTAGCCCACGGTCTAGGAAACAGTTGGCTGTAGGTGTTTGCACCCCCTCCTCCTCCTCGTCCTCCTGCAGAAGGGAGAGCTCTTCCACAGACCGCAGTTGCCCAACCACTCCATCGGCAGCTGTCACTGTTGCACACCAGTTGTCCCATTATGGCCCAGCTACTGGCAAGCGTCAGCAGGCTGTATTGGCTATGAAGTGTTTGGGCGACAACAGACACACCGCGGAAGTTCTGTCCGAGTTCTTGCAGCAAGAAACGCAGTCGTGGCTGGGCACAGTAGATCTTGAGGCAGGCAAGGTAGTGAGTGATAACGGAAGGAATTTCATGGCTGCCATCTCTCTTTCCCAACTGAAACACATTCCTTGCCTGGCTCACACCTTAAACCTGGTGGTGCAGTGCTTATTGAAAACTTATCCTGGGTTTTCCGATCTGCTCCTCAAAGTGCGTGGACTTTGCTCACATATCCGCCGTTCGCCTGTACACTCCAGCCGTATGCAGACCTATCAGCGGTCTTTGAACCTTCCCCAGCATCGCCTAATCATAGACGTTGCAACAAGGTGGAACTCAACACTGCACATGCTTCAGAGACTGTGCGAACAGAGGCGGGCTGTTATGTTTTTGTGGGAGGATACACATACACGGGCAGGCAGTAGGATGGCAGACATGGAGTTGTCAGGTGTGCAGTGGTCGAAGATACAAGACATGTGTCAAGTCCTTCAGTGTTTTGAGGAATGCACACGGCTGGTTAGTGCAGACAACGCCATAATAAGCATGAGCATCCCCCTAATGTGTCTGCTGATGCAAAGTTTGACGCACATAAAGGATCAGGCGTCTGCACCAGAGGAAGAGGAAAGCCTTGTTGACAGTCAGCCATTGTCTGGTCAGGGCAGTGTACAGGACAAGGTAGCGGGCAAAGAGGAGGTGGAGGACGAAAAGGATGATGGGGATGAGTATATTTTTAATGAGGAAGCTTTCCCGGGGGCACTGGAAATTGGTGGCGTGGCAAGGCCGGGTTCTGGTTTTGTGAGGGACACAAGTGACGTAGATTTCCCTGAAACTGCCCCTCAACCAATCACAACCGCAGATTTGACAACTGGAACTTTGGCCCACATGGCGGATTATGCCTTACGTATCCTCAAAAGGGACACACGCATTACTAAAATGATGAACGATGACGATTACTGGTTGGCCTGCCTCCTTGATCCTCGCTATAAAGGCAAATTGCAAAATATTATGCCACATGAGAACTTGGAACTAATATTAGCAACCAAACAATCAACTCTTGTTGACCGTTTGCTTCAGGCATTCCCAGCACACAGCGCCCGTGATCGTTCTCACACGAGCAGCAGGGGGCAGTAGAACAGAAGTGTTAGAGGTGCAGAAATCCGAAGTGGCGTTGGACAGAGGGGTTTTCTGACCAGGTTGTGGAGTGATTTTGCTATGACCGCAGACAGGACAGGTACTGCTGCATCAATTCAAAGTGACAGGAGACAACATTTGTCCAGTATGGTTACTAACTATTTTTCATCCCTTATCGATGTTCTACCTCAACCGTCATTCCCATTTGATTACTGGGCATCCAAATTAGACACCTGGCCAGAATTGGCAGAATATGCATTGCAGGAGCTTGCTTGCCCAGCAGCTAGTGTCCTATCAGAAAGAGTATTCAGTGCTGCAGGTTCAATATTAACCGAAAAAAGGACTCATCTGGCTACCCAAAATGTTGATGATCTAACCTTCATTAAAATGAACCACAACTGGATTTCGAATTCTTTTTCCCCACCTTGCCCGGCCGACACCTAGCTTTCCTATGAAAAGGTATTGCCTGTAGACTACTCTGAATGACTTTACCAATCTCGTAATTTGCAGCAGCTGATTGTCCAGCATACGACATGTTTACACCTCCCTAAATGGCCAAACTCCCCACACGGGGCCGTGGTATCGCCACTTGGCGCAAGCACCCGTGAGAGTGCTGTTTGTCTGAAGAGGTGGGTGTGCACGCTTTTGGTCGACGGCACTGCCACTGGGTCCCTCATAGTACAATAAAGTGTCTCTGGCGGTGGTGGTGCGCACCCAACGTCAGACACACTGTTGTGTTGTGAATTCTGTGGCTGAATTCACTCCTGTGGTCACAAGTGGTATTGCAGCCTCTGGGCTTCCTCCCTCAGGTGTTTTGGTGAGCTCGTTGGCTGCCTTGCTATTTAACTCCACCTGAGTCTGTCTTCTTTGCGCCTTGTCAATGTTCCAGTGTTGGATCTGAGCTACTGCATCTTTCCTGTGGCCTGCTGCTCTGCTAGATAAGTGTTACTTTGTTTTTGTTTCCGTTTTTTCTGTCCAGCTTTGCTATTCTCTTTTGCTGGAAGCTCTGAGACGCAAAGGGTGCACCGCCGTGCCGTTAGTTCGGCACGGTGGGTCTTTTTGCCTCCCTTTGCGTGGTTTTGCTTTATGGTTTTTTGTAGACTGCATAGTTCTCTTTGCTATCCTCGCTCTGTCTAGAATATCGGGCCTCACTTTGCTGAATCTATTTCATTCCTACGTTTTGTCTTTTCATCTTGCTAACAGTCATTATATGTGGGGGGCTGCCTATTCCTTTGGGGTATTTCTCTGAGGCAAGTCAGGCTTGTATTTCTATCTTCAGGCTAGTCAGCTCCTCAGGCAGTGCCGAGTTGCATAGGTAGTGTTAGGCGCAATCCACTGCTGCTTTTAGTTGTGTGAGGATAGGTTCAGGTATTGCAGTCTGCAGAGATTCCACGTCTCAGAGCTTGTTCTATTGTTTTTGGGTTATTGCCATATCACTGTATGTGCGCTGATTACTACACACTGTGTTGCCTGATAGCACAGCATAACAGTACAAGGAGCCACACCAATGATTCTCAATAGAGGGAAAAAAAGAAGTCCTGACATCATTTTTTTTTTTTTTTTTTCCTCAGCTCTGTCTTCAGTTTTTTTTTTTTTTTTTTTTCCCCTAGACATTAGAGTGCTTCAGGACACAGCTGTGGACATGGATATTCAGGCTCTGTGCTCCTCAATGGATAATCTCGTTATAAATGTACAAAAGATTCAAGATACAATTGAT
Source organism: Ranitomeya imitator (assembly GCF_032444005.1). NCBI lineage: Eukaryota > Metazoa > Chordata > Amphibia > Anura > Dendrobatidae > Ranitomeya > Ranitomeya imitator. The sequence goes on from NC_091282.1 coordinate 80,178,887, forward strand.
CAGAAATCTATGCTAGAACCAAGAATTCCTATTCCTGATTTGTTTTTTGGTGACAGAACTAAGTTCCTGAACTTCAAAAATAATTGTAAGCTATTTCTGGCCTTGAAACCTCATTCTTCTGGTAATCCTATTCAACAGGTTTTGATTATTATTTCTTTTTTGCGCGGCGACCCACAGGACTGGGCGTTTTCTCTTGCGCCAGGAGACCCTGCATTGAGTAATGTTGATGCGTTTTTCCAGGCGCTTGGATTGCTTTACGATGAGCCTAATTCAGTGGATCAGGCTGAGAAAAATTTGCTGGCTTTATGCCAGGGTCAGGATGATGTAGAAGTATATTGTCAGAAATTTAGGAAGTGGTCAGTACTCACTCTGTGGAATGAATCTGCACTGGCGGCTTGGTTCAGAAAGGGTCTCTCTGAAGCTCTTAAGGATGTCATGGTGGGATTTCCTATGCCTGCTGGTTTGAATGAGTCTATGTCCTTGGCCATTCAGATCGGTCGTCGCTTGCGCGAGCGTAAATCTGTGCACCATCTGGCGGTATTGTCTGAGAGTAAACCTGAGCCTATGCAGTGCGACAGGACTATGACTAAAGTTGAACGGCAAGAACACAGACGTCTGAACAGGCTGCGTTTCTACTGTGGTGATTCCACTCATGCTATTTCTAATTGTCCTAAGCGCACTAGGCGGTTCGATAGCTCTGCCGTCATTGGTACTGTACAGTCCAAATTCCTTCTGTCCATTACCTTGATATGCTCTTTGTCATCGTATTCTTTGTCCATCGTTTGTGGATTCAGGCGCTGCCCTGAATCTGATGGATTTGGATTATGCTAAACGTTGTGGGTTTTTCTTGGAGCCTTTGCGGTGTCCTATTCCGTTGAGAGGAATTGATGCTACACCTTTGGCCAAGAATAAGCCTCAGTACTGGGCCCAGCTGACCATGTGCATGGCTCCTGCACATCAGGAAGTTATTCGCTTTCTGGTACTGCATAATCTGCATGATGTGGTCGTGTTGGGGTTGCCATGGCTACAAACCCATAATCCAGTATTAGATTGGAACTCTATGTCGGTAACCAGCTGGGGTTGTCAGGGAGTACATGGTGATGTTCCATTTTTGTCTATTTCGTCATCCATTCCTTCTGACATCCCAGAGTTCCTGTCTGACTTTCAGGATGTATTTGAAGAGCCCAAGTCTGATGCCCTACCTCCGCATAGGAATTGTGATTGTGCTATCAATTTGATTCCTGGTAGTAAATTCCCTAAGGGTCGTTTATTTAATTTGTCCGTGCCTGAACACACCGCTATGCGCAGTTATGTGAAAGAATCCCTGGAGAAGGGACATATTCGCCCTTCGTCATCACCACTGGGAGCAGGGTTCTTTTTTGTAGCCAAAAAGGATGGTTCGCTAAGACCGTGTATTGATTACCGCCTTCTTAATAAGATCACTGTTAAGTTTCAGTATCCCTTGCCATTGATATCTGACTTGTTTGCTCGGATTAAGGGGGCTAGTTGGTTTACTAAGATTGATCTTCGTGGTGCGTATAATCTGGTGAGAATCAGGCAGGGAGATGAATGGAAAACGGCATTTAATACGCCCGAGGGTCATTTTGAGTATCTGGTGATGCCGTTTGGACTTGCCAATGCTCCATCTGTTTTTCAGTCTTTTATGCATGACATTTTCCGTGAGTATCTGGATAAATTCCTGATTGTTTACTTGGATGACATTTTGATCTTCTCTGATGATTGGGAGTCTCATGTGAAGCAAGTCAGAATCGTTTTCCAGGTACTGCGTGCTAATTCCTTGTTCGTGAAGGGATCAAAGTGTCTCTTCGGTGTGCAGAAAGTTTCATTTTTGGGGTTCATCTTTTCCCCTTCTACTATCGAGATGGATCCGGTTAAGGTCCAGGCCATCCAGGATTGGACTCAGCCGACATCTCTGAAAAGTCTGCAGAAATTCCTGGGCTTTGCTAATTTTTATCGTCGCTTCATCTGTAATTTTTCTAGCATTGCCAGACCATTGACCGATTTGACCAAGAAGGGTGCTGATTTGGTTAATTGGTCTTCTGCTGCCGTGGAAGCTTTTCAGGAGTTGAAGCGTCGTTTTTGCTGTGCCCCTGTGTTGTGTCAACCAGATGTTTCTCTTCCGTTCCAGGTCGAGGTTGATGCTTCTGAGATTGGAGCAGGGGCGGTTTTGTCACAGAGAGGTTCTGGTTGCTCAGTGTTGAAACCATGTGCTTTCTTTTCCAGGAAATTTTCTGCTGCTGAGCGTAATTATGATGTGGGCAACCGAGAGTTGCTGGCCATGAAGTGGGCATTCGAGGAGTGGCGTCATTGGCTTGAGGGAGCTAAGCATCGCGTGGTGGTATTGACTGATCATAAGAATCTTACTTATCTCGAGTCTGCCAAGCGCTTGAATCCTAGACAGGCCCGTTGGTCGTTATTTTTTGCTCGTTTTGATTTTGTGATTTCGTACCTTCCGGGCTCTAAAAATGTGAAGGCGGATGCTCTGTCTAGGAGTTTTGTGCCCGACTCTCCGGGGTTATCTGAGCCGGCGAGTATCCTCAAGGAAGGAGTCATTGTGTCTGCCATCTCTCCTGATTTGCGGAGAGTGTTGCAGAAATTTCAGGCTAATAAACCTGATCGTTGTCCGGCCGAGAAACTGTTCGTCCCTGATAGGTGGACTAGTAAAGTTATCTCTGAACTTCATTGTTCGGTGCTGGCTGGTCATCCAGGAATCTTTGGTACCAGAGAGTTAGTGGCTAGATCCTTTGGTGGCCGTCTCTGTCGCGGGATGTGCGTGCTTTTGTGCAGTCCTGTGGGATTTGTGCTAGGGCTAAGCCCTGCTGTTCACGTGCCAGTGAGTTGCTTTTGCCCTTGCCGGTCCCGAAGAGGCCTTGGACACATATTTCGATGGATTTCATTTCTGACCTTCCCGTTTCTCAAAAGATGTCGGTCATTTGGGTGGTCTGTGATCGCTTTTCTAAAATGGTCCATCTGGTGCCCTTGGTTAAATTGCCTTCCTCCTCTGATTTGGTGCCTTTGTTCTTCCAGCATGTGGTTCGTTTGCATGGCATTCCTGAGAATATTGTTTCTGACAGAGGTTCCCAGTTTGTCTCGAGGTTCTGGCGAGCCTTTTGTGGTAGGATGGGCATTGACCTATCTTTTTCCTCGGCCTTCCATCCTCAGACTAATGGCCAGACCGAACGAACCAATCAGACCTTGGAAACATATCTGAGATGTTTTGTTTCTGCTGACCAGGATGATTGGGTGTCATTTTTGCCGTTGGCTGAGTTCGCCCTTAATAATCGGGCCAGCTCGGCTACCTTGGTCTCTCCATTTTTCTGCAATTCTGGGTTCCATCCTCGTTTCTCTTCAGGACAGGTTGAGTCTTCGGACTGTCCTGGTGTGGATTCTGTGGTGGACAGGTTGCAGCAGATCTGGACTCAGGTAGTGGACAATTTGACCTTGTCCCAGGAGAAGGCTCAGCTTTTCGCTAATCGTAGACGCCGTGTGGGTCCCCGACTTCGTGTTGGGGATCTGGTTTGGTTATCTTCTCGTCATATTCCTATGAAGGTTTCCTCTCCTAAATTTAAACCTCGTTTTATTGGTCCGTATAGGATTTCTGAGATTCTCAATCCGGTGTCTTTTCGTCTGACCCTCCCAGACTCCTTTTCCATACATAATGTATTCCATAGGTCGTTGTTGAGAAGATACGTGGCACCTATGGTTCCATCTGTGGAGCCTCCTGCCCCTGTTTTGGTGGAGGGGGAATTGGAGTATATTGTGGAGAAAATTTTGGATTCTCGTGTCTCTAGACGGAAACTCCAGTATCTGGTCAAATGGAAGGGTTATGCTCAGGAGGATAATTCCTGGGTTATTGCCTCTGATGTCCATGCCCCAGATCTTGTTCGTGCCTTTCATGTGGCTCATCCTGGTCGGCCTGGGGGTTCTGGTGAGGGTTCGGTGACCCCTCCTCATGGGGGGGGGTACTGTTGTGAATTCTGTGGCTGAATTCACTCCTGTGGTCACAAGTGGTATTGCAGCCTCTGGGCTTCCTCCCTCAGGTGTTTTGGTGAGCTCGTTGGCTGCCTTGCTATTTAACTCCACCTGAGTCTGTCTTCTTTGCTCCTTGTCAATGTTCCAGTGTTGGATCTGAGCTACTGCATCTTTCCTGTGGCCTGCTGCTCTGCTAGATAAGTGTTACTTTGTTTTTGTTTCCGTTTTTTCTGTCCAGCTTTGCTATTCTCTTTTGCTGGAAGCTCTGAGACGCAAAGGGTGCACCGCCGTGCCGTTAGTTCGGCACGGTGGGTCTTTTTGCCTCCCTTTGCGTGGTTTTGCTTTAGGGTTTTTTGTAGACTGCATAGTTCTCTTTGCTATCCTCGCTCTGTCTAGAATATCGGGCCTCACTTTGCTGAATCTATTTCATTCCTACGTTTTGTCTTTTCATCTTGCTAACAGTCATTATATGTGGGGGGCTGCCTATTCCTTTGGGGTATTTCTCTGAGGCAAGTCAGGCTTGTATTTCTATCTTCAGGCTAGTCAGCTCCTCAGGCAGTGCCGAGTTGCATAGGTAGTGTTAGGCGCAATCCACTGCTGCTTTTAGTTGTGTGAGGATAGGTTCAGGTATTGCAGTCTGCAGAGATTCCACGTCTCAGAGCTTGTTCTATTGTTTTTGGGTTATTGCCATATCACTGTATGTGCGCTGATTACTACACACTGTGTTGCCTGATAGCACAGCATAACACTGTTGTAACATGAGGGGCCCTGGGCATGTACCGCCGGCCACAAGAGAGTTCCCCCACCCCCAGCTCAAACATTGCTCTACCACTTGCACAATTATCTCTCACAGTTCCACCTATGTTTAGTCTATGCGCTGACATCCGTAAATTCCTGCCACTGACTATACCATTGTGTTGACATGTATGATGGTACTTAACATAGTCAGGGGCAGTGTTCTATATTTACCCAAGTAAACACTTTGTGCCAAATTACTAGGTCTGAAACTACGCAGAGGAGCCCACCCCTGTACCTAATGATTGCACCCTTTTGGTTTTTCTTTTTCTTGTAATGCGAGACATTAACATGTATTTATTTTTTGGGACTACTAACTGGCAGACACTCATTACAATCGGCCGCCGCTGACAACACCAATGGTGCCCACTGCCTGTGTACCCCTGCAAGAGAATTCAAAGTGCCTACAGCCCAAATTTATTGCGTTAGGCCTTCGAAGCCTGTCTGCGGTCCCTCCTTCCACTAGGCCTCCACTGACCTGTCTACTGCTGCCCGTGTTCCCCTGGAACCAATTTTAAATTGCCTACAGCCTAATTTTATTATGTTAGGCCTTCGAAGCCTGTCTGCGGTCCCTCCTTCCACTAGGCCTCCACTGACCTGTCTACTGCTGCCCGTGTTCCCCTGGAACCAATGTTAAATTGCCAACAGCCAAATTTTATTATGTTAGGCCTTCGAAGCCTGTCTGCGGTCCCTCCTTCCACTAGGCCTCCACTGACCTGTCTACTGCTGCCCGTGTTCCCCTGGAACAAATTTTAAATTGCCTACAGCCTAATTTTATTATGTTAGGCCTTCGAAGCCTGTCTGCGGTCCCTCCTTCCACTAGGCCTCCACTGATCTGTCTACTGCTGCCCGTGTTCCCCTGGAACCAATTTTAAATTGCCTACAGCCTAATTTTATTATGTTAGGCCTTCGAAGCCTGTCTGCGGTCCCTCCTTCCACTAGGCCTCCACTGACCTGTCTACTGCTGCCCGTGTTCCCCTGGAACCAATTTTAAATTGCCTACAGCCAAATTTTATTATGTTAGGCCTTCGAAGCCTGTCTGCGGTCCCTCCTTCCACTAGGCCTCCACTGACCTGTCTACTGCTGCCCGTGTTCCCCTGGAACCAATGTTAAATTGCCTACAGCCTAATTTTATTATGTTAGGCCTTCGAAGCCTGTCTGCTGTCCCTCCTTCCACTAGGCCTCCACTGACCTGTCTACTGCTGCCCGTGTTCCCCTTGAACCAATGTTAAATTGCCAACAGCCAAATTTTATTATGTTAGGCCTTCGAAGCCTGTCTGTGGTCCCTCCTCCACTAGGCCTCCACTGACCTGTCTACTGCTGCCCGTGTTCCCCTGGAACCAATTTTAAATTGCCTACAGCCTAATTTTATTATGTTAGGCCTTCGAAGCCTGTCTGCGGTCCCTCCTTCCACTAGGCCTCCACTGACCAGTCTACTGCTGCCCGTGTTCCCCTGGAACCAATTTCAAATTGCCTACAGCCTAATTTTATTATGTTAGGCCTTCGAAGCCTGTCTGCGGTCCCTCCTTCCACTAGGCCTCCACTGACCTGTCTACTGCTGCCCGTGTTCCCCTGGAACCAATTTTAAATTGCCTACAGCCTAATTTTATTATGTTAGGCCTTCGAAGCCTGTCTGCGGTCCCTCCTTCCACTAGGCCTCCACTGACCTGTCTACTGCTGCCCGTGTTCCCCTGGAACCAATGTTAAATTGCCAACAGCCAAATTTTATTATGTTAGGCCTTCGAAGCCTGTCTGCGGTCCCTCCTTCCACTAGGCCTCCACTGACCTGTCTACTGCTGCCCGTGTTCCCCTGGAACCAATTTTAAATTGCCTACAGCCTAATTTTATTATGTTAGGCCTTCGAAGCCTGTCTGCGGTCCCTCCTTCCACTAGGCCTCCACTGACCAGTCTACTGCTGCCCGTGTTCCCCTGGAACCAATTTTAAATTGCCTACAGCCTAATTTTATTATGTTAGGCCTTCGAAGCCTGTCTGCGGTCCCTCCTTCCACTAGGCCTCCACTGACCTGTCTACTGCTGCCCGTGTTCCCCTGGAACCAATTTTAAATTGCCTACAGCCTAATTTTATTATGTTAGGCCTTCGAAGCCTGTCTGCGGTCCCTCCTTCCACTAGGCCTCCACTGACCTGTCTACTGCTGCCCGTGTTCCCCTGGAACCAATGTTAAATTGCCAACAGCCAAATTTTATTATGTTAGGCCTTCGAAGCCTGTCTGCGGTCCCTCCTTCCACTAGGCCTCCACTGACCTGTCTACTGCTGCCCGTGTTCCCCTGGAACCAATTTTAAATTGCCTACAGTCTAATTTTATTATGTTAGGCCTTCGAAGCCTGTCTGCGGTCCCTCCTTCCACTAGGCCTCCACTGACCTGTCTACTGCTGCTCGTGTTCCCCTGGAACCAATGTTAAATTGCCTACAGCCTAATTTTATTATGTTAGGCCTTCGAAGCCTGTCTGCGGTGCCTCCTTCCACTAGGCCTCCACTGACCTGTCTACTGCTGCCCGTGTTCCCCTGGAACCAATGTTAAATTGCCAACAGCCAAATTTTATTATGTTAGGCCTTCGAAGCCTGTCTGTGGTCCCTCCTTCCACTAGGCCTCCACTGACCTGTCTACTGCTGCCCGTGTTCCCCTGGAACCAATTTTAAATTGCCTACAGCCTAATTTTATTATGTTAGGCCTTCGAAGCCTGTCTGCGGTCCCTCCTTCCACTAGGCCTCCACTGACCAGTCTACTGCTGCCCATGTACCCCTGGAACCAATGTTAAAGTGCCTACAGCCCAATATTTTTTTATGTTAGGCCTTCGAAGCCTGTCTGCGGCCCGTTCTTTCTACTACTCCTACACTGACCAGACCACTGCTGCCCGTGTACCCCTGGAACCTATTTAAAAGTGCCTACAGCCCAATTTTATTATGTTAGGCGTTCGAAGCATGTCTGCGTCCCGTTCTTTCTACTGCTCCTCCACTGACAAGACCACTGCTGCCCGTGTACCCCTGGAACCTATTTAAAAGTGCCTACAGCCCAATATTTTATTATGTTAGGCCTTCGAAGCCTGTCTGCGGCCCGTTCTTTCTACTACTCCTCCACTGACCAGACCACTGCTGCCCGTGTACCCCTGGAACTTATTTAAAAGTGCCCACAGCCCAATATTTTATTATGTTAGGCCTTCGAAGCCTGTCTGCGGCCCGTTCTTTCTACTACTCCTCCACTGACCAGACCACTGCTGCCCGTGTACCCCTGGAACCTATTTAAAAGTGCCTAGAGCCCAATATTTTATTATGTTAGGCCTTCGAAGCCTGTCTGCGGCCCGTTCTTTCTAGTACTCCTCCACTGACCAGACCACTGCTGCCCGTGTACCCCTGGAACCTATTTAAAAGTGCCTACAGCCCAATATTTTATTATGTTAGGCCTTCGAAGCCTGTCTGCGGCCCGTTCTTTCTACTACTCCTACACTGACCAGACCACTGCTGCCCGTGTACCCCTGGAACCTATTTAAAAGTGCCTACAGCCCAATATTTTATTATGTTAGGCCTTCGAAGCCTGTCTGCGGCCCGTTCTTTCTACTACTCCTCCACTGACCAGACCACTGCTGCCCGTGTACGCCTGGAACCTATTTAAAAGTGCCTACAGCCCAATATTTTATTATGTTAGGCCTTCGAAGCCTGTCTGCGGCCCGTTCTTTCTACTACTCCTCCACTGACCAGACCACTGCTGCCCGTGTACCCCTGGAACATATTTAAAAGTGCCTACAGCCCAATATTTTATTATGTTAGGCCTTCGAAGCCTGTCTGCGGCCCGTTCTTTCTACTACTCCTCCACTGACCAGACCACTGCTGCCCGTGTACCCCTGGAACCTATTTTTAATTGCATAGAGCATCCTTTTTTTAATAGTAGGCGTATAAATTCTGTCTGCGGTCCACTATTGAAATTGTCCTCCACTGCCCAGAGCAATGCTGCCTGTGTACCCCTGTAACCTTTTTTAAACTGCAGTGAGCCACATTTTTGGTTTAAGGCCTACTACCTGTGTCTGTCTGCGCCACTCAATATAGCTGTGTTCCTTTGAAAAAAACTGAGCGTCAATAGTCTTGTTTTCAGCCTCTAGGAATTTTAAAACTGCATTGGGGCTACAACTTTGGTAGGGCCTACTAACGGTGTCTGCCACCCCAAGGTGTGCCCCAGATTTCGTCCACATTGCTTCGATCTTCCTACTCTCGTTTAGTAGTTGTTGCAAACTACACTGCATTAGGCCTACAAATTTGGTATGGGGTGTAGAGAGACGGTGTGTTAAACTCCAAGGTGTTCCCCAGGTTTCGTCCACATTGCTTCGATCTTCCTACTCTCGTTTAGTAGTTGGTGAAAACTACACTGCATTAGGCCTACAAATTGGGTATGGGGTGTAGAGACGGTGTGTTCCACTCCAAGGTGTTCCCCAGGTTTCCTCGCCATTGCTTTGGTCTTCCGACTCTCGTTTAGTAGTTGTTGGAAACTACACTGCATTAGGCCTACAAATTGGGTATGGGGTGTAGAGACGGTGTCTTCCGCTCCAAGGTGTTCTCCAGGTTGCCTTTCCTGAGCTTCTATCTTCAGGCTCTTGTTAAATAGTGGTTAAATGGAACAACTGCATTTGGCGTACTAGTTGGTTTGGGGCCTACTAACAGTGTCTGCCGCTCCTTGCTGTTCTCCTGGTTTCCTGTCCTGAAATTCCATTTTCAGGCTCTCGTTAAGTAGTTGTTAATGTTAGACTGCATTTGGCCTACTAGTTGGGTTGGGGCCTACTATCGGTGTCTGCCACTCCTTGCTGTTCTCCTCCACTGAACAAAGCTGTGCCGCCTGTTTACTACTGTTGCCAATTTTGAACTGCATTTCGACTACTTACTGATTTGGGCCTACTCTCTGTGTCAGCCTCTCATTCCAGTTGTCCTCCACTGCAATGCCCCCTGGTTACTCCTGTGTTACCAATTTTGAACTGCATTTAGCCCACTTTATTCTTTGGGCCTATATCTGTGTTTCCTCCTCATCCTGCCCATTGCCCAGCCAGTGATAGATGAGTCTGCTGGTACATTGACCCATAACACAACATTTCCCATGCACGCTACACTGCAAGATTGTGACCCTGCTGAAAGTCAGGTCCCCCTTCCTGCATACCATACCACCTTACACGGGGACAAAGAGGAAGGTGCAGATGAAAGTGCAGGTTCCTTCATCAGGTGGGGGGAGGAATACTAGTTGGCGACGTCACTGGCACAGGGCCTCTCATAGTACGCAAAAGTGTTGCTGCCGGTGGGAGGCGCCCCCGCCGTGCAAACACACCGCCGTACTTTGAGGGGCCCTGTGCCAGTGCCAATGCCAACGAGTGGGCCCCCCCTGCTTGCTCAGGATCACAGCACTTGCAAAGTTGAAATACTTACCTCTCCCTGCTCCACTGCCGTGACGTGGTCCAGATTTACTGGGCCCACTAATTACTTGAACCAGCCCTACCCCCCACAACTTTAGCCAAATGACCCCCAATTTCAAATGCCTTCCAATTATTATAAGCTAAATTACGATTGACAAGCTTCTGTAACAAGAATGGATGTTTTTGCCATTAAAATGGGCAGTGCAGGTGTTTTCCTGGCCTCCACTCACTGCCGACTATGCTCCCCCATTGACTTGCATTGGGTTTCGTGTTTCGGTCGATACCCGACATTTCGCGATAATCGGCCGATTCCACTCGACTCGTCTTCTGAGATAGTCGGGTTTCGCGAAACACGGCTCGACTCTAAAAAGGTCAAGGTCGCTCAACCCTAGTCTTGAGTAATTGGCATGCCATTCAGAAGCCCTGGGTTCAGATAGAGCAGAGTTTCTTGCTGTTTCTTGCTGTTTACTGTGCTGGCCCTGCTACTAATACGGATTGATACTTAAACTTCTCTTGCCCATCCCATCACCTCTTTTCAGTCCACAGTTCTTCTAAGTTTCCATCGAGCCCAACAGACCCAGTGTTTCAATTTTGGATCTCTCGGGGGAAGGTTATGGCAATTCGATTTGGGGAATGATTAGACTGATCGTCATTAGAGGCTTTATAAGAAATAGAATATCCTGCACCATTAGTCCCCATGGGACAGTGTCGAACTGGGGTTCCAAGGGCCCACCAGTAACCAACTCCAGGGCCCCACTTTTTAGCTACATGCAAATGTGACATTATCCTTAACCATACATTTCTATAACAATGAGCTGGGTAGATTGAATAAAATAAATAAGATGCCGCCTTTGTCTGTACATAGAAATTCAATCATATTGTGCCAAGTACTGCTCATGTAAAAAGGTAGTGGCTCATTCTTGCACTGGGGTGCATCAGAGGATTCTCCCGCTCTCCTGTGGGCCAGTCCAAGCCTGACGTGGGACCTTGGCAATCCATTCAGATTTGCCACTTTTTTTTTCGTTCCCTCCTAAATCGCTCTAATCTAATATATAAAGCTGAATGTGTGTGTGTATGTGTTTATGTCCGGGATTGGCATCTGCACCGTCGCAGCTACAGCCACAAAATTTTGCACAGTCACACGTCTGGACCCCGAGAGTGTCATAGGCTATGTTGTGAGGCAAAATTTTAAACCCGCGCGTTCCAATTCATCAAACAATTTTGCCCTTATCCACATAATGGGGAAAAAGTGAAAGGAAAAGTGTTGGAGGCAAATTGACAGCCAGGAGGAGATGGCATACAGGTATATACTATATACAGGGGAGATGATATACAGCTATATATTATATACAGGAGAAGATGACATACAGGTATATACTATATACAGGGGAGATGACATACAGGTATATACTATATACAGGGGAGATGACTTACAGGTCTATCTAATATATAAAGCTGAATGTGTGTGTGTATGTGTGTATGTCCGGGATTGGCATCTGCACCGTCGCAGCTACAGCCACAAAATTTTGCACAGTCACACGTCTGGACCCTGAGAGCGACATAGGCTATGTTGTGAGGCAAAATTTTAACCCCGCGCATTCCAATTCACCGAACAATTTTGCCCCTATCTACATAATGGGGAAAAAGTGAAAGGAAAAGTGTTGGAGGCAAATTGACAGCTGCCAGATGTGAACAAGGGGGACTTAAAGAGTGAGAGCGATGGCGCCAAAGAGTATATACCGTACAGTTCCTAAGGTGGGGCCCCGACATGGGATACTCACCACACACGAGGATATGAACACACACACACAAAATGCGCCACACACTACCACGTGCTTGAACACATATCACCCTCAGCACACATTTCACCACACATACACCAACCTCCCCACATAAAAGTCGAAACACAAAAGTCGCCATGCGCAAAACTCACCACATGCAAAACTAGGCTCACGCAAAACTCGCCACGCGTGCAAAACTCACCTCATGGAAAACTCGCCACACGCAAAACTTGCACACGCGGAAAAATTGACACATGCACAAAAGTTGCAACACATGCAAAAGTTGCCTCACAGAAAACTTGCACATACTCAAAACGCACCACACATAAAACTCGCCACGCGCAAAACTCGCCATGCGCAAAACTTGCTGCACACAACTTGCTACACTAACCTGTCACATGCAACTCGACACACAAAAAATTGCTACACGCATGTCGCCACACAAAACTCATCTCACAAAAGTCGCTACATGTATGTCGCCACACGCAACTCAACACACACAACTTGACACTTGAAACTCGGACTAAAGCACACACAAGTCTGGTATTATCCTTCAAAAATAAAAATCTGATTAATAAGCAGACAAACTACAAGAGCAACAACTGTACCATATAGGAAATATGGCAGCTGTCAGTCACATGACCTGTCTATTATGTGTGAGCTAATATATACTGCCTGGGGGGAGGGCTTCCTGTTGGCTGGGGATTTATCAGGCTGCCAATTTAGCTTACAAATACTGAGGTAAAAATACTGAGCAAATAACGTGTGAACGAGGTCTGTTGTGAATTCTGTTGTCAAGCTCCCTCCTGTGGTCATGAATGGTACTTCGGCTGGTTCTGTCCATGGGCTTTCTCTGGTGGTTGTGAGTGGGGCTGCGGCTTCTGGGTTTCCTTCCACAGGTGACGAGGTTAATTCGTTAGCTGGCTGCTCTATTTAACTCCACTTAGATCATTGCTCCATGCCACCTGTCAATGTTCCAGTATTGGTCTGTTCGCTCCTGGATCGTTCTTGTGACCTGTCTTCTCCAACAGAAGCTAAGTTCCTGCTTGTTTTTCTCTTGTTTGCTATTTTTCTGTCCAGCTTGCTATTTTGATTTTTGTCTTGCTTGCTGGAAGCTCTGGGACGCAGAGGGAGCGCCTCCGCACCGTGAGTCGGTGCGGAGGGTCTTTTGCGCCCTCTGCGTGGTTTTTTTGTAGTTTTTGTGCTGACCGCCAAGTCACCTTTCCTATCCTCTGTCTGTTCAGTAAGTCGGGCCTCTCTTTGCTAAATCTGTTTCATCTCTGTGTTTGTGATTTTCATCTTTACTCACAGGTAGTGTTGAGCGATACCGTCCGATACTTGAAAGTATCGGTATCGGATAGTATCGGCCGATACCCGAAAAATATCGGATATCGCCGATACCGATATCCGATACCAATACAAGTCAATGGGACATCAAGTATCGGAATGTATCCTCATGGATCCCAGGGTCTGAAGGAGAGGAAACTCTCCTTCAGGCCCTGGGATCCATATTAAAGTGTAAAATAAAGAATTAAAATAAAAAATATTGTTATATTCACCTCTCCGGCGGCCCCTGGACATCAGCGGGAGGATCCGGCGTCCGGCACGGCTTCTTTCTTCAAAATGCGCGCCTTCAGGACCTGTGGAATGACGTCCCGGCTTCTGATTGGTCGCGTGCCGCCCATGTGACCGCCACGCGACCAATCAGAAGCCGCGACGTCATTCCTCAGGTCCTAGAAGGCGCTCATTCTAGGACTTTAGCTGAGGAATGACGTCGCGGCTTCTGATTGGTCGCGTGGCGGTCACATGGGCGGCACGCGACCAATCAGAAGCCGGGACGTCATTCCACAGGTCCTGAAGGCGCGCATTTTGAAGAAAGAAGCCGTGCCGGACGCCGGATCCTCCCGCTGATGTCCAGGGGCCGCCGGAGAGGTGAATATAACAATATTTTTTATTTTAATTCTTTATTTTACACTTCCGATACCGATACCCGATATCACAAAAATATCGGATCTCGGTATCGGAATTCCGATACCGCAAGTATCGGCCGATACCCGATACTTGCGGTATCGGAATGCTCAACACTACTCACAGGCATTATATGTGGGGGGCTGCCTTTTCCTTTGGGGAATTTCTCTGAGGCAAGGTAGGCTTTATTTTTCTATATTTAGGGCTAGCTAGTTTCTTAGGCTGTGACGAGTTGCATAGGGAGCGTTAGGAGCAATCCACGGCTATTTCTAGCGTGTGTGATAGGATTAGGGATTGCGGTCAGCAGAGTTCCCACGTCCCAGAGCTTGTCCTGTATTATTATTATTAACTATCAGGTCTTTCCGTGTGCTCTTTACCACCTGGTCCATTATTGTCCTAACCACCAGGTCATAACAGTACAGGTGGCCCAAAGTATTAATGCATCTCAATAGAGGGATAAGAGAAGTTCTGAGACCATTTTTTTTCTTTGCACTGTGTTTTGCCTTTCTTTTCCCCTAGACCTCTGGGTGGTTCAGGATACAGGTGTGGATATGGACATTTAAGGTCTGTCCTCTTGGATGGATAAATAGATACAGAAAGGACAGGCTAACGGAGCGCCAGGCTGGCGGTCAGGGGAGATGTTGATTGAGAAAGGTCCGATGCAGCTCCTGCCGGGTGCCTCAGGAGAGGAATAAACTGTAAGTTGCAAAATACTCCGGTCACATGGAAGCGCACAGGACACAGATGAAAGGATTAAAAGTTTCTTTGTTTATTGAAATCCACAACGCGTTTCGACGGAACAGCTCCGTCTTCATCAGGTGGCAGTATACAGAGAGTGGGCCAGAGTGAGTATATAAAGAAGCACCAACCAATGAGATTTAAGGAGCAATTGTTCAGAGCACATGATTAGGTGGGATCACATGATTAATTAAGATACAAGTCGCAACGCAGTTTAAAAACATATACAGTATATCAAAAAAGATTAAAAAAACGGATACAGCATAATAATATAAAATCAACTAAAATAAAACCATTAAAATGCATAAAAATAATTAAAAAAAAATAAAATAAAAAAAACAGGGCAAAAATGCAGCCATTATGTGACCTTTTCAATGATGAGATTTAACCCCTCAGGTGCCAGTGTGCCGAGTTTAAAAATCCAATAACTTTCTCTTCTTACTAAATTGGTAAAGCGATCAGGCATATCCTTTGGTATCTGATCTATGATGGTAAGCTTTAGTGAACTTAGGTTCCTATTATGTACTGTGAGGAAGTGTTTTGACAGACTATGCATTAAATACCCATTACTCTTGGATGGATAATCTCACTGCAAGGGTACAAAACATTCAAGATTTTGTGGTTCAGAATCCGATGTCAGAGCCTAGGATTCCAATTCCTGATTTGTTTTTTGGGGATAGATCTAAGTTTCTGAATTTCAAAAATAATTGTAAATTGTTTCTTGCTTTGAAACCTCGCTCCTCAGGTGACCCTGTTCAACAGGTGAAAATCATTATTTCTTTGTTACGTGGCGACCCTCAAGACTGGACATTTTCCCTTGCGCCAGGAGATCTGGCATTGCGTGATGTTGATGCGTTTTTTCTGGCGCTTGGATTGCTTTATGATGAACCAAATTCAGTGGATCAGGCAGAGAAAATTTTGCTGGCTCTGTGTCAGGGTCAGGATGAGGTAGAGATATATTGTCAAAAGTTTAGGAAGTGGTCTGTACTCACTCAGTGGAATGAATGTGCCCTGGCAGCAATTTTCAGAAAGGGTCTCTCTGAAGCCCTTAAGGATGTCATGGTGGGATTTCCCATGCCTGCTGGTCTGAATGAGTCTATGTCTTTGGCCATTCAGATCGATCGACGCTTGTGTGAGCGTAAAGCTGTGCACCGTTTGGCGGTATTATCTGAGCATGGGCCTGAACCTATGCAATGTGATAGGACTTTGACCAGAGCTGAACGGCAAGAACACAGACGTCGGAAAGGGCTGTGTTTTTACTGTGGTGATTCCACTCATGCTATCTCCGATTGTCCTAAGCGCACTAAGCGTTTCGCTAAGTCTGCCACCATTGGTACGGTACAGTCGAAATTTCTTTTGTCCGTTACTCTGATTTGCTCTTTGTCATCCTATTCTGTTATGGCATTTGTGGATTCAGGCGCTGCCCTGAATTTGATGGACTTGGAGTTTGCTAGGCGCTGTGGTTTTTTCTTGGAGCCCTTGCAGTATCCTATTCCATTGAGAGGAATTGATGCTACGCCTTTGGCCAAGAATAAGCCTCAGTACTGGACCCAATTGACCATGTGCATGGCTCCTGCACATCAGGAGGATATTCGCTATTTGATGAGCCCAAATCCAGTGCCCTACCTCCTCATAGGGATTGCGATTGTGCTATTAATTTGATTCCTGGTAGTAAGCTTCCTAAGGGCCGACTGTTCAATTTATCTGTGCCAGAACACGCCGCTATGCGGAGTTATATAAAGGAATCCTTGGAGAAAGGTCATATTCGCCCGTCGTCATCACCGTTAGGAGCAGGGTTCTTTTTTGTGGCCAAGAAGGATGGTTCTTTGAGACCTTGTATTGATTACCGCCTTCTTAATAAAATTACAGTCAGGTTTCAGTATCCTTTGCTGCTGGTGTCTGATTTGTTTGCTCGTATTAAAGGGGCTAGTTGGTTCACCAAGATAGATCTTCGAGGGGCATATAATCTTGTGCGTATTAAACAGGGCGATGAATGGAAAACAGCATTTAATACGCCCGAGGGCCATTTTGAGTACTTGGTTATGCCATTCGGGCTTTCCAATGCTCCATCAGTATTTCTGTCCTTTATGCATGACATCTTCCGAGCGTACCTGGATAAATTCCTGATTGTATATTTGGATGATATTTTGGTCTTCTCGGATGATTGGGAGTCTCAAGTGAAGCAGGTCAGAATGGTGTTCCAGGTCCTTCGTGCTAATTCTTTGTTTGTGATGGGGTCAAAGTGTCTCTTTGGAGTTCAGAAGGTTTCATTTTTGGGTTTCATTTTTTCCCCTTCTACTATCGAGATGGACCCTGTTAAAGTCCAGGCCATTTATGATTGGACTCAGCCGACTTCTGTGAAGAGTCTGCAAAAGTTCCTGGGCTTTGCTATTTTTTATCGTTGCTTCATCGCTAATTTTTCTAGTGTTGCTAAACCATTGACTGATTTGACCAAGAAGGGTGCTGATGTGGTCAATTGGTCTTCTGCGGCTGTGGAAGCTTTTCAAGAGTTGAAGCATCATTTTTCCTCTGCCCCTGTGTTGTGCCAGCCAGATGTTTCGCTCCCGTTTCAGGTCGAGGTTGATGCTTCTGAGATTGGAGCAGGGGCTGTTTTGTCGCAAAGAAGTTCTGATGGCTCGGTGATGAAACCATGTGCCTTCTTTTCTAGAAAGTTTTCGCCTGCTGAGCGCAATTATGATGTTGGCAATCGAGAGTTGTTGGCCATGAAGTGGGCATTCGAGAAGTGGCGTCATTGGCTTGAAGGAGCCAAGCATCGCGTGGTGGTCTTGACGGATCACAAGAATTTGACTTATCTCGAGTCTGCCAAACGGTTGAATCCTAGACAGGCTCGTTGGTCGCTATTTTTCTCCCGTTTTGATTTTGTGGTTTCGTACCTTCCGGGCTCTAAGAATGTGAAGGCTGATGCCCTGTCAAGGAGTTTTGTGCCCGACTCTTCGGGTGTTCTTGAGCCGGCGGGTATTCTCAGAGAAGGGGTAATTTTGTCTGCCATCTCCCCTGATTTGCGGCGGGTGCTGCAAAAGTTTCAGGCTGATAGACCTGACCGTTGCCCAGCGGAGAAACTGTTTGTCCCTGATAAATGGACTAGTAGAGTTATCTCTGAGGTTCATTGTTCGGTGTTGGCTGGTCATCCTGGAATCTTTGGTACCAGAGATTTGGTGGCTAGATCCTTTTGGTGGCCGTCTTTGTCACGGGATGTGCGTTCTTTTGTGCAGTCCTGTGGGACTTGTGCTCGGGCTAAGCCCTGCTGTTCTCGTGCCAGTGGGTTGCTTTTGCCCTTGCCGGTCCCGAAGAGGCCCTGGACGCATATTTCTATGGATTTTATTTCGGATCTCCCTGTCTCTCAAAAGATGTCGGTCATTTGGGTGGTTTGTGATCGCTTCTCTAAGATGGTCCATTTGGTACCCTTGTCTAAATTGCCTTCCTCCTCTGATTTGGTGCCGTTGTTTTTCCAGCATGTGGTTCGTTTACATGGCATTCCGGAGAACATGGTTTCGGACAGAGGTTCCCAGTTTGTTTCGAGGTTTTGGCGATCCTTTTGTGCTAGGATGGGCATTGATTTGTCTTTTTCCTCGGCTTTCCATCCTCAGACAAATGGCCAAACCGAACGAACTAATCAGACTTTGGAAACATATCTGAGATGCTTTGTTTCTGCTGATCAGGCTGATTGGGTGTCCTTTTTGCCTTTGGCTGAGTTCGCCCTTAATAATCGGGCAAGCTCGGCTACTTTGGTTTCGCCGTTTTTCTGTAATTCTGGTTTCCATCCTCGTTTCTCTTCAGGGCAGGTTGAGTCTTCGGACTGTCCTGGTGTAGATACTGTGGTGGATAGGTTGCAGCAGATTTGGACTCATGTGGTGGACAATTTGACATTGTCCCAGGAGAAGGCTCAACGTTTCGCTAACCGCCGGCGCTGTGTGGGTCCCCGACTTCGTGTTGGGGATTTGGTTTGGTTGTCGTCTCGTTATGTTCCTATGAAGGTTTCCTCTCCTAAGTTTAAGCCTCGTTTCATTGGTCCGTATAAGATTTCTGAGGTTCTCAATCCTGTGTCATTTCGTTTGACCTTTCCAGCTTCTTTTGCCATCCATAATGTATTCCATAGGTCGTTGTTGCGGAGATACGTGGCGCCTGTGGTTCCATCCGTTGATCCTCCTGCCCCGGTGTTGGTTGAGGGGGAGTTGGAGTATGTGGTGGAGAAGATTTTGGATTCTCGTATTTCGAGACGGAAACTCCAGTACCTGGTCAAGTGGAAGGGTTATGGTCAGGAAGATAATTCCTGGGTCTTTGCCTCTGATGTTCATGCTGCCGATCTGGTTCGTGCCTTTCATTTGGCTCGTCCTGGTCGGCCTGGGGGCTCTGGTGAGGGTTCGGTGACCCCTCCTCAAGGGGGGGGGGTACTGTTGTGAATTCTGTTGTCAAGCTCCCTCCTGTGGTCATGAATGGTACTTCGGCTGGTTCTGTCCATCGGCTTTCTCTGGTGGTTGTGAGTGGGGCTGCGGCTTCTGGGTTTCCTTCCACAGGTGACGAGGTTAATTCGTTAGCTGGCTGCTCTGTTTAACTCCACTTAGATCATTGCTCCATGCCACCTGTCAATGTTCCAGTATTGGTCTGTTCGCTTCTGGATCGTTCTTGTGACCTGTCTTCTCCAACAGAAGCTAAGTTCCTGCTTGTTTTTCTCTTGTTTGCTATTTTTCTGTCCAGCTTGCTATTTTGATTTTTGTCTTGCTTGCTGGAAGCTCTGGGACACAGAGGGAGCGCCTCCGCACCGTGAGTCGGTGCGGAGGGTCTTTTGCGCCCTCTGCGTGGTTTTTTTGTAGTTTTTGTGCTGACCGCAAAGTCACCTTTCCTATCCTCTGTCTGTTCAGTAAGTCGGGCCTCTCTTTGCTAAATCTATTTCATCTCTGTGTTTGTGATTTTCATCTTTACTCACAGTCATTATATGTGGGGGGCTGCCTTTTCCTTTGGGGAATTTCTCTGAGGCAAAGTAGGCTTTATTTTTCTATCTTTAGGGCTAGCTAGTTTCTTAGGCTGTGACGAGTTGCATAGGGAGCGTTAGGAGCAATCCACGGCTATTTCTAGTGTGTGTGATAGGATTAGGGATTGCGGTCAGCAGAGTTCCCACGTCCCAGAGCTTGTCCTGTATTATTATTATTAACTATCAGGTCTTTCCGTGTGCTCTTTACCACCTGGTCCATTATTGTCCTAACCACCAGGTCATAACAGAGGTCTAATACAGGAGGAGATGACACACAGATATATACTATATACAGGAGGAGATGACACACAGGTGTATACTATATACAGGGGAGATGACACACACATATATACTATATACAGGGGAGATGACACACAGGTATATACTATATACAGGAGGAGATGACATACAGGTATATACTATATACAGGAGGAGATGACACACACATATATACTATATACAGGAGAGATGACACACAGGTATATACTATATACAGGAGGAGATGACACACTGGTATATACTATATACAGGGGAGATGACATACAGGTACATACTATATACAGGGAAGATGACACACAGGTACATACTATATACAGGGGAGATGACACACAGGTATATACTATATACAGGGGAGATGTCACACCTGTATATACTATATACAGGAGGAGATGACACACAGGTATATACTATATACAGGAAGAGATGACATACAGGTACATACTATATACAGGGGAGATGACACACAGATATATACTATATACAGGAGGAGATGACACACAGGTATATACTATATACAGGAGGACATGACACACAGGTATATACTATATACAGGGGAGATGACACACGTATATACTGTATACAGGAGGAGATGACACACAGATATATACTATATACATGAGGAGATGACATACAGGTACATACTATATACAGGAGGAGATGACACACAGGTATATACTATATACAGGAGCAGATGACACACAGGTATATACTATATACAGGAGGAGATGACATACAAGTACATACTATATACAGGAGGAGATGACTTGCAGGTATATACTATATACAGGAGGAGATGACACACGTATATACTATATACAGGAGGAGATGACATACAGGTATATACTATATACATATAAGAGAGTAGATGACACATAGGTATATAGAGGAGGAAATGACATACAGAAGGTATATACTATATACAGGGGAGATGACATACAGGTATATACAATGTACAGGAGATGACATACAGGTATATACTATATAAAGGAGGAGATGACATACAGGTATATAGTATATACAGAAGAGATGACATATAGGTATATATACAGGAGGAGATGACACATAGGTATATACAATATACAGGAGGAGATGACATACAGCTGGTATATACTATTTACAGGGGAGATGACATACAGGTATATATATATACAGGAGATGACATACAGGTGTATACTATATATAAGGGAGATGACAAACATTATATACTGAGGGGAAAATGAGAGGTGTGAGGTGAAAATGAGGGGTGTGAGGTGAAAATGAAAAGGTGTGAGTGCAAAATGAGAGGAGTGAGGGAAAATAGTGGAGTGATCGGAAAATGACAGATGTGAGGTCGAAATGACAAGTGTTAGGGGGGAATGAGAGGAGTGAGGGGGGAATGAGAGGAGTGAGGGGGAAAATAAGAGGAATGAGGGGGAAAATGAGAGGTGTAAGAGAGAAAATGAGAGATGTGAGGGGGAAAATGAGAGGCGTGATGGGAAAATAAGAGAAGTGAGGTGCTATAACTAACCACAGATATTTACCATGCCCAGGCAACGCCGGGTTCTTCAGCTAGTTTTATATAAAGATAAACAAACTGCCTTCAAAACCCTTTGTACATGCAAGGTTACAATTGTCAAGCATTATATCTATAATTTATTCTTTTTTTTTTCGTTCCCTAGATCAATCTCCTCCTAGACTCCTGTCGCAATAGGAAGATGATTTGAGCATATTTCTGTCAGTCGCTCAAATGGAAAAAGTTTGGTCTAGGGTCCATAAGTTCTCTGTAGGCTAATGTATACAAGAAACTGATTACAAAATATTGACCAGATGGTATAGGGTGTTCCCCTCAATTAGCCCCTTGTGTTGGAGGTGTAGGAGTCATGAGACCATTTTCTTACATATATGTAGGTTATTTCCTGTTCTACAACCCTTCTGAATTGATGTGAAGGGAATAATTAGGCTTGTCACCAGACATGAAGCAGAGATAGGTCCAGAATTGTTCCTCCTTCAGCCTTGCTGCCACTTACAAATATTCTTTTTAAGATTCCTTGTAATAGCTGCTCGTGCTTGAGTCACTTTACTATTGATAAAGGAAAATCTGCTAAGCTTATCTGTTTGGATTACTAAGGTTAATGATATAATGCACATGGAGGACCTAATGTCTTCTCTTTATAGTAGACAGGATACTTTCTCTAAAACTTTGTACTATGTGATTGAATTCCAACAGTCCATGGAATATGGAGAACTATCCCTCCCAGACTCCTAGTCTTATCCAATCATAGGGCGCTTCCCTTACCCAATCCCTTTTTAAACCTTAGTTTTTCTCCTTTCTTACTCTTCTACCTTTTCTTGATTCATATATAATAAATGCAGGATTAACTATTGGTTGGGAGAAATTCTCCTATTTAGTTATGGATTCTCTCCATACTACCCTCTCTAAAGTTACATTTTAATTACCGTATGTTATACAGGTCATTTGTATAACCGTACATATATTGATTGCAATGTTTTAATGTATATCATGATTTACCTTATTGATTGACGTGATGGGAATATTTTACCATGACAGTTTGGTTCTTGTTTCTTGTATTAATATTACAGAATTTAAAAAAAATTAAAGATACCTTTTCTGCAAGAATAATATTAAAAGTTAATCAATAAGTTGTTTGTACCCGAAAGTAGTGATGATGAAAAATTAAACCCAACAAAAGAAAATATATATATTTTTTAAAGAAATTTGTGTGTTTATAGTGAAATAACAAAAGGTAAAAATTATCCCTATATTAGGCTAGGATTATACTTGTGAGAAACTCCCACGAGTCTCGCATCTCAATACCCGGCACTGCCTCCGGCACTCGGTACTGGAGGGTTCAGCTCCATAGAAATACTTGCAGCTGCACGCTCTGGTCCCGAGTACCGCGTATTGAGATGGGAGACTCGTGCAAGTTTCTCACAAGTGTGATCCTGGCCTTATACTTATTTGTTGTCACCATAGCATGACTAATAAATTAATGTCAATATGTTTCTTTACCAGGGTATCTGAATATTGCAGTTTTTTTTTTCAGTTTGCTCAAAAAATACAATAAGGTGGTAGAGAGTGAAAACAAATTGGTCAGTGGCCCAGGGTTCCATCTCAAAGTGACCCCCAGCCAGACTGAACGTAGTTGCAGGTTTGGTGGGTTGGTCAATTTGTGTCCACCTTTACAAACAAAAAAAACTAACAATAACACCATATCAGTCCAGCTTCCAAGAAGTGTAGAAGGAATTTTGGTGACATCAAGGCCATGTGACCAAAAGAGTGCACATTTTAAGGAGAAAAGACAGCGAGCAGAGACCAGCCACGACCTCAAAAGTGACTACACTTTTGGGCGTTGGGCCTGTGTCTGCGTATCTCCTTATAATATGCATTGACAGGGCACTCCCTTGCTGGCTAGTCTCTTCATATTAGAGCCAGCAAGGGAGCGCACTGTCACTGTGCATTAAAAAGAATATTACCTAGTGGCAAGATCCTAATGAGCATACGTCAGAATTGACAATCAACCTATACTCAGTAAAGCAGGAACTGTCTCAGCTCCTGAAATGGATGTCACTGATCATGAGATTACATTTGGTACCGCTCAGAGATTTCTGTTGTTGAAAACCTGACAGAGAAGTTTAAGCAAAGGGCCATTCATGTCAATAACCATGTTCTTGTAATGTACAGTATTATCAAACTCTCACAGAAAGAGAGATGTCTAAAGGGTTGAAATGCCTTGTAGAGATTTTCATTTTTAAAGCTCTTGGTGGTACAAGATATTTTAATTTTCACGTGTCTATGACATCACAAGTCACATTTCTGAAGTTACTATGTGCTATATTTTTACTATTCATTTGTGTTTTATGTTTAGTATCTTTATTAATATTTCCATGCGTAGTAGAAAAAAAGAAGAAGAAAGATGTGGCTCTCACCAAGTAGTGTTGCAATCAAAGTCCTTTATTTGCTCATGTTTGGCTTGAGAACATTAAGCAGAGACGGCAGGGAAAAACGAGGGTGCAGGGTCATGAAGGTGGACGACGGCCGTTTTGTGCAAACTGCGCTTCAACAGGTTCAGGTGGACCCTGCACCCTCGCCTTTCCCTGCAGTCTCCGCTTAATGTCCTCAAGCCAAACATGAGCAAATAAAGCACCGTGATTGCAACACTACTTGGTGAGTGCCACATCTTTCTTCTTTTATCTACTACGCATGGAAATATTTATTGCCACATGATGTTGAGCACCACGTTGCAGTAGTGCAAATACTACCACCAATGAAAGAATATACGGGCTGTATCTTCGATATAATTGGCCAAATGACCTGGTGTCATTCTGGCTCTCTTCCTCTTTTGTGAAAAAATCTTCATTAATATCCTATGTTATTTAATCTTGGAAATTCTGGATCAATAAAATGATTGCAATATTTAAAACCAAACAGTTTCAAATAATTATTGTTTCTTATGTAAAATGGGCTTCAAAGTCCACTTAGAGCTGAAACTTACAATAATAACCAAATATCCATATCAAATGTCATAATTAGTGTTGAGCATTCCGATACCGCAAGTATCGGGTATCGGCCGATATTTGCGGTATCGGAATTCCGATACCGAGTTCCGATATTTTTGTGATATCGGGAATCGGTATCGGGATTAAGATTCATGTTTAAAATAAAGAATAAAAATAAAAAATATTGATATACTCACCCTCGGACGCGCCCTGGTTGTCACCGCTGCAACCGCCATGCTTCCCTTCCTAAGAATGAGCGCGTTAAGGACCTTCGATGACGTCGCGGCTTGTGATTGGTCGCGGTAGCGTCATGTGACCGCTCACGCGACCAATCACAAGCCGCGATGTCATCGAATGTCATTAACGCGCTCATTCCTAAGAATGAGTGCGTTAATGACCTTCGATGACGTCGCGGCTTGTGATTGGTCGCGTAATGTCATTAACGCGCTCATTCCTAAGAATGAGTGCGTTAATGACCTTCGATGACGTCGCGGCTTGTGATTGGTCGCGTGAGCGGTCACATGACGCTACCGCGACCAATCACTAGCCGCGACGTCATCGAAGGTCCTTAACGCGCTCATTCTTAGGAAGGGAATCATAGCGGTTGCAGCGGTGACAACCAGGGCGCGTCCGAGGGTGAGTATATCAATATTTTTTATTTTTATTCTTTATTTTACACATTAATATGGATCCCAGGGCCTGAAGGAGAGTTTCCTCTCCTTCAGACCCTGGGAACCATAGAGGAATACCTTCCGATATTTGTGTCCCATTGACTTGTATTGGTATCGGATATCGGTATCGGCGATATCCGATATTTTTCGGATATCGGCCGATACCATCCGATACCGATACTTTCAAATATCGGACGGTATCGCTCAACACTAGTCATAATTATCCCAAAGGTAGACTATCTGTCCATAGCAAACACCTATTGATGACATAGCCAAGTCAAGCTGTGCTTGTGCAGGGCCATTTTAATTGAACCAGTGCAAACTCTATAGGGTCGAAAAATAATTTATAGGATCAATTGGTCCTCATTAGAGATGACCGAATAAATTAGAATGGAATTGAATTTTGCAAATATCCACAATAGCCAAAATGTTTTTTAAATAGTCATTCGCTTCTGCCTGGATTCAGCAAAGTGGCAACCATTGGATGCCATTTTTCTGAACTTTACAAGACCATCAAAAGGTTAAAAAATATATATACTTACCTTAAAGCTCACTTCTCCGGTCCCGCTGCTCCTCACCATCACACATCCATTTCTCATAACATTTTCTGATCCCCACTGCTCGCACTAAAATGCTGTTCTGTGCATGTGTGTACAAGGCCACGGCTCTCGTCGTGACATCCTGACATTGAGACGTTTTGCACACTTGTACAGAACCCTTCCGGGCCTTATCAGAGCCAGTAGAGGCCTGGGGATATCAGCACAAGAGAGGCTTGAATCAGAACAAGCAATGTGTAATGTCTGCCTTAGGCTGCAGGCTCAAAAAGCTGCTTCGAACAAACTTGGCAAAAGTCACTCCGTCAGGCAGACTCCAGAGAAATCCCAAGAGGTCATGTCAAGGACAAAATCAGGATCTGTAAGAATAGTCAGAAACCAGCCGGGGTCAAAATAGGAATGTGGTCATGTGCCGACTAGATGTGCACAGCCTCTCAATGCAAGTGTATTGAGTGAGGCCAGACACATCCAATCAGAATGTGGCCTGAAATATGCAGATCACATACTTGTGCTCACATGACCATCTGTTGCCGCCGCCGGCATTCGAGAATCCTGACGGGATGGCTGCACCTCAATAATGAGGCTCCTGCTGTGCTGGGGGAAAAATGGTCAGATGGATGGAGAAGCTTTTAAACTAGGATCTGAGGCTCGGTAGAGCAGTTCTGCAAAAAAGGGGATACATAGAGCAGACAGTGAGTTGGAGGCAGTGGGGGCCAATAAGAATTTAGAGGGGGATTATTTTTCGCTACGCTGGAGTGTTGATAATGAGGAGCAGGCGGTATTATGCAACTTGGATAGTATGTTAGTTATTTTGATTTGTTCCACTTTAAATATTTACCGTATATACTCGACTATAAGCCGAACCGAGTATAAGCCGACCCGAGTATAAGCCGAGACCCCTAATTTTGCCACAAAAAAACTGAGAAAACGTAATGACTTGAGTATAAGCCTAGGGTTGAAAATGCAGCAGCTTCTGGTAAATGTCAAAAATACAAATACCGATAGATACCAATAAAAGTAAAATTAATTGAGACATCAGTAGGTTAAGTGTTTTTGAATATCCATATTGAATCAGGAGCCTGTTGTGAATTCTGCTTTTGGGCTCCATCCGGTGGTTGTAGGTGGTAATGCAATTGTCTCTGGGCTGCAGTCCTGGACAGGTGTATCTACTGATTGCAATTCTGACTGGGGTATTTAGGTTTGCAGGACTCATTAGTCCTTGCCAGTTGTCAATGTTTCTTGGGAAGTGTTGGATCTCTGTCTGGCTTCTCCTGCTTAGCTGCCAATTCAGCAAAGATAAGTGTCTGTTTCTTTTTCTATGGCACACAAGCTGTGTGTTTGTTTTTTGATTGTATTCCTGCTCTGAGTGTATTAGTCTCTGGAGTTGCAGATATATGTTCCACGTCTTTAGCTAGATGGAGGAATTTTTTGTATAATCTGCTGTGGATATTTTTGGAAGGGTTTTAATACTGACCGCACAGAACTCTGTCCTATCCTTTCCTATTTTAGCTAGAGTGGCCTCTTGTGCTAAATCCTGTTTTCTGACTGTGTGTGTCTTTCCTCTCCTACTCACAGCCAATATTTGTGGGGGGCTGCCTATCCTTTGGGGTTCTGCTCTGAGGCAAGGTAGTATTCCTATTTCCATCTTCAGGGGTATTTAGTCCTCCGGCTGTGACGAGGTGTCTAGGATTGTTAGGTACACCCCACGGCTACTTCTAGTTGCGATGTTAAGATCAGGATTTGCGGTCAGTATAGTTACCACCTACTCCAGTGAAAGTTTTCATGCTGCTCCAAGGTCACCGGATCATAACAGGAGCCCCATATAATGCTGCATACAGTTTATGATGGGCCCCATAAGATGCTCCATACAAAAATATGCCCCATATAATGCTGCACAAATGTTGATTTTGACCCCATAAGATGCTCCATACAGACATTTGCCCCATACAATGCTGCACAAATGTTGATTATGGCCCCATAAGATGCTCCATAGACACATTTGTCCCATATAATGCTGCACAAATGCTGATTATGGCCCCATAAGATGCTCCATAGAGATATTTGCCCCATATAATGCTGCATAAATGCTTATAATGGCCCCATAAGATGCTCCATAGAGATATTTTCCCCATATAACGCTGCACATGGCCCCATAAGATGCTCCATAGAGATATTCCCACCATCCTGTAGAATGTAAGCCCGCAAGGGCAGGGTCGTCACCCCTCTTTATCAGTCTGTAATTGTTAGTTTGCTTACTGTAAGTGATATCTGTAATTTGTATGTAACCCCTTCTCTTGTACAGCACCATGGAATCAATGGTGCTATATAAATAAATAATAATAAATAAATAATAATAAATAAATATTTGCCCCATATAATGCTGCACATGGCCCCATAAGATGCTCCATAGAAATATTTGCCCCATATAACACTGCACATGGCCCCATAAGATGTTCCATAGAGATATTTGCCCCCATATAATGCTGCACATGGCCCCATAAGATGCTCCATACAGATATTTGCCCCATATAATGCTGCACATGGCCCCATAAGATGCTCCATACAGATATTTGCCCCATATAATGCTGCACATGGCCCCATAATATGCTCCATACAGATATTTGCCCCCATATAATGCTGCACATGGCCCCATAAGATGCTCCATAGAAATATTTGCCCCATATAACACTGCACATGGCCCCATAAGATGTTCCATAGAGATATTTGCACCATATGCTGTTGCTGCGATAAAAAAAATAAATCACATACTCACCTCTTGTCGCTCAGGCCCCCGACACTTGCTATACTCACCTTTCCCGTTCCACCGTCGGCACCACTGTGTCTTCCACATCCTCTGCACTGACTGTGCAGGCAGAGGGCGGCGTGCACACTGATCGCGTCATCATGCCCTCTGACCTGAGCGTCACTGCAGAGGACGCAGAACAGCGGCGCTGACAGTGGAACGTGGGACAGGTGAATATGCCACCGTTATACTCACCTGCTCCTGGTGCGGTCCCTGCAGGTCCCTGGTTCTCCGGGCACTGACGGCTTCTTCCTGTATTGAGCGGTCACATGGTACAGCTCATTACAGTAATGAATATGCGGCTCCACCCCTATGGGAGTGGAGGCGGGTCCATATTCATTACTGTAATGAGTGGTACCATGGAACCGCTCAATACAGGAAGAAGCTGTCAGCGCCTGGAGAACCAGGGACCTGCAAGGACCGCGCCAGGAGCAGGTGAGTATTATTACACAGCTGCCACTCTCCCTCCCCTGACGATCCCTTGGAATGACTCGAGTATAAGCCACGAGGGGTAATTTCAGCCTAAAAAAATGGGCCCAAATTCTCAGCTTATACTCGAGTATATACAGTAGCTTATTTGTGGCATGTGTCACTTTATACCTTATAATATAGTATTCAGTGTTTTTTATTACCATATATTTCCCTTATTTATTTTCTGGGCCTTAACTAATTATTAAATTATAAATAAATGATAATTATTTATTACCCAGTTCTTTTATCGCTAACATGTTGCATTATAATTAATCATGGATATATTATCATATTACCTATTAGTGTTTATCAATTAATCATGACATCTTGTATATAATTGACATCTTTGCTTAGCCTGTGTACCCCTTTACGTGTTTTTAACCTTGACTTTTTTTGTCTCATGTTTTTCTTATTGTGTAGCCATATTGTGCTAGATAAAGGCAATCTTTTGTATTTGTTTTGTTTTCGTTCGGGCTATTATTGACACATTTTAGGTTTATTATAATTTCTTTCGTCTAAAGCTCTAAATAATTACAGGTCCTTCTCAAAAAATTAGCATATAGTGTTAAATTTCATTATTTACCATAATGTAATGATTACAATTAAACTTTCATATATTATAGATTCATTATCCACCAACTGAAATTTGTCAGGTCTTTTATTGTTTTAATACTGATGATTTTGGCATACAACTCCTGATAACCCAAAAAACCTGTCTCAATAAATTAGCATATCAAGAAAAGGTTCTCTAAACGACCTATTACCCTAATCTTCTGAATCAACTAATTAACTCTAAACACATGCAAAAGATACCTGAGGCTTTTATAAACTCCCTGCCTGGTTCATTACTCAAAACCCCCATCATGGGTAAGACTAGCGACCTGACAGATGTCAAGAAGGCCATCATTGACACCCTCAAGCAAGAGGGTAAGACCCAGAAAGAAATTTCTCAACAAATAGGCTGTTCCCAGAGTGCTGTATCAAGGCACCTCAATGGTAAGTCTGTTGGAAGGAAACAATGTGGCAGAAAACGCTGTACAACGAGAAGAGGAGACCGGACCCTGAGGAAGATTGTGGAGAAGGACCGATTCCAGACCTTGGGGAACCTGAGGAAGCAGTGGACTGAGTCTGGTGTGGAAACATCCAGAGCCACCGTGCACAGGCGTGTGCAGGAAATGGGCTACAGGTGCCGCATTCCCCAGGTAAAGCCACTTTTGAACCATAAACAGCGGCAGAGGCGCCTGACCTGGGCTACAGAGAAGCAGCACTGGACTGTTGCTAAGTGGTCCCAAGTACTTTTTTCTGATGAAAGCAAATTTTGCATGTCATTCGGAAATCAAGGTGCCAGAGTCTGGAGGAAGACTGGGGAGAAGGAAATGCCAAAATGCCTGAAGTCCAGTGTCAAGTACCCACAGTCAGTGATGGTGTGGGGTGCCATGTCAGCTGCTGGTGTTGGTCCACTGTGTTTCATCAAGGGCAGGGTCAATGCAGCTAGCTATCAGGAGATTTTGGAGCACTTCATGCTTCCATCGGCTGAAATGCTTTATGGAGATGAAGATTTCATTTTTCAGCACGACCTGGCACCTGCTCACAGTGCCAAAACCACTGGTAAATGGTTTACTGACCATGGTATTACTGTGCTCAATTGGCCTGCCAACTCTCCTGACCTGAACCCCATAGAGAATCTGTGGGATATTGTGAAGAGAAAGTTGAGAGACGCAAGACCCAACACTCTGGATGAGCTTAAGGCCGCTATTGAAGCATCCTGGGCCTCCATAACATCTCAGCAGTGTCACAGGCTGATTGCCTCCATGCCACGCCGCATTGAAGCAGTCATTTCTGCCAAAGGATTCCCGACCAAGTATTGAGTGCATAACTGAACATTATTATTTGTTGGTTTTTTTGTTTGTTATTAAAAAACACTTTTATTTGATTGGATGGGTGAAATATGCTAATTTATTGAGACAGGTTTTTTGGGTTATCAGGAGTTGTATGCCAAAATCATCAGTATTTAAACAATAAAAGACCTGACAAATTTCAGTTGGTGGACAATGAATCTATAATATATGAAAGTTTAATTGTAATCATTACATTATGGTAAATAATGAAATTTAACACTATATGCTAATTTTTTGAGAAGGACCTGTATATTTGTTGATTTTTTGAGAAATGTTGTTCTTAATTGGGTTTCATTATAAGAGATAACCCACAAATTTATATTACAGAAAATAATTTAACTAACGATCATCGTAGATTCATGAAAAACAAGTTGATGAGATAGGTGCAAATTTGTCTGTTGGTTATGCAGCTGATGTGAATATATCTGGACTTTGCAAAGGCATTTGATATTTTGTCCTTTTTGTTGTTTGCGTCACAATAAAAATAAAAACAAATGTTCACAGTTGTTTGCATGTTCTTTTCATGAACTGATGCAAATCCGCAAAAAAAACCCAGTGAAATTCCAGATTGTGAGGTAGCAAAGACGAAAAATGCCATGGGGGTGAATTCTTTTGCAAGCCAGCATATTTGGTATTGCCACATCTGAAGCGACCCGTCTTGTAAATCTGTCACACTAGTTGCTAGGAGTCAAGATTCTCCCGCTGCACGGAATAGATCCCAAGCATCGCCTGGTGCTGTAGTCTCCCATTCAGGTCCAGCCAAGGTGGGTGCTGCTCAGTAGGGTTGAGCGAAACGGGTCGAACATTTTCAAAAGTCGCCGACTTTTGGCTAAGTCGGGGTTTCATGAAACCCGATCCGACCCCTGTGCGGGGTCGGCCATGCGGTACGCGACTTTCGCGCCAAAGTCGCGTTTCAATGACGCGAAAAGCGCCATTTCTCAGCCAATGAAGGTAAACGCAGAGTGTGGGCAGCGTGATGACATAGGTCCTGGTCCCCACCATCTTAGAGAAGGGCATTGCAGTGATTGGCTTGCTGTCTGCGACGTCACAGGGGCTATAAAGAGGCGTTCCCGCCGACCGCCATGTTACTGCTGCTGATCTGAGCTTAGGGAGAGGTTGCTGCCGCTTTGTCAGAAGCAGGGATAGCGTTAGGCAGGGTCCATTAACCACAAAACCGCTTGTGCTGCAGCGATTTGCACTGTCCAACACCACCCTCGGTGTGCAGGGACAGTGGAAGTTTTTTTTTTTTTTTTTTTCCCCTCAGCGCTGTAGCTCATTGGGCTGCCCTAGAAGGCTCCCTGATAGCTGCATTGCTGTGTGTACGCCGCTGTGCAAACCAACTGCTTTTTTCAAAGCACAAATCCTCTTGTTCCTTCCTTTCTGCACAGCTATCTTTTTTGTTTGTCCACACTTTTTATTTCATTTGTGCATCAGTCCACTCCTTATTGCTGCCTGCCATACCTGGCTGAGATTACTGCAGGCAGGGAGATAGTAATTGTAGGACATTCCCTGTTTTTTTTTTTTTTTGGTGGGAGATTAAGATTGGCAATTTGGCATTTCTGCTAGAGTGCCATCCCTGTGTGTGCCATCTCTCTCACATAGTGGGCCATAGAAAGCCTTTTCATTTTTCTGTATTTTTTTTTGTGGGGTGTATAAATTCTCCCTGATAAAAATACAGTGGGAGATTAATATTGGCCTTTGGGCTTGTGTGCCAGTCCTGAGTGTGCCATCTCTCTCACAAATAGTGGGCCATAGAAAGCCTATTTTATTTTTTTTTGGGTTTTATAAATTCTCCCTGAAAAAAGGGAGATTAATATTGGCCTCTGGGCTTGTGTGCCAGTTGTGAGCGTGCCATCTCTCTCACAAATAGTGGGCCATAGAAAGCCTATTTAATTTTTTTTTTGGTTTTATAAATTTTCCCTGAAAAAAGGGAGATTAATATTGGCCTCTGGGCTTGTGTGCCAGTTGTGAGCGTGCCATCTGTGCCAGCCCTGAGCGTGCCATCTCTCTCACAAATAGTGGGCCATAGAAAGCCTATTTAATTTTTTTTTTTGGTTTTATAAATTCTCCCTGAAAAAAAGGGAGATTAATATTGGCCTCTGGGGTTGTGTGCCAGTTGTGAGCGTGCCATCTGTGCCAGTCCTGAGCGTGCCATCTCTCTCACAAATAGTGGGCCATAGAAAGCCTATTTAATTTTTTTTTTGGTTTTCATAAATTTTCCCTGAAAAAAGGGAGATTAATATTGGCCTCTGGGCTTGTGTGCCAGTTGTGAGCGTGCCATCTGTGCCAGTCCTGAGCGTGCCATCTCTCTCACAAATAGTGGGCCATAGAAAGCCTATTTAATTTTTTTTTTGGTTTTATAAATTTTCCCTGAAAAAAGGGAGATTAATATTGGCCTCTGGGCTTGTGTGCCAGTTGTGAGCGTGCCATCTGTGCCAGTCCTGAGCGTGCCATCTCTCTCACAAATAGTGGGCCATAGAAAGCCTATTTAAATATTTTTTTGGTTTTATAAATTCTCCCAGAAAAAAAGGGAGATTAATATTGGCCTCTGGGCTTCTGTGCCAGTCCTGAGCGTGCCATCTGTGCCAGTCCTGAGCGTCCCATCTCTCTCACAAATAGTGGGCCATAGAAAGCCTATTTTTTTTTTTTTTGGGTTTTAGAAATTCTCCCTGAAAAAAAAAAGGGAGATTAATATTGCCCTTTGGGCTTGTGTGCCAGTACTAAGCGTTCCATCTCTCTCTCTCTCTCAGTCAGTGGGCCATAGAACGCCTATTTTTGGTTTTATTTGTTTTCTAAATTCTCCCTGAAAAAATCATTTTATTTTATTTGGTTTCTAAATTCTTCCTGATAAAATCATATTTTTTTTATTATTTTTTTTTCTAAAGTCTCCCTGAAAAAAAAAAAAAAAAAACAACCAAAAAAAACAGTGGGAGATTAATATTGGCCTTTCTGCTTGTGTGCCAGTCTTGACTCCTGGGTGTGCCATCTGTCTCTCTCTCTCTCTCTCTCTCTCTCTCCAATTGTGGTCCATAGAAAGCCTATATTTTTTTTCCTTGATTTGGGTTCAAAAATCTACCAGAGAAAATAACTACATCAATCATTGGTAGAAAAATATTGGCCTCTGGGCTTGTGTGCCACTCCTGACTCCTGTGTGCGTCATCTCTCAGTCAGTGGGCCATAGAACGCCTATTTTTGTTTTTATTTGTTTTATAAATTCTCCCTGAAAAAATCATTTTATTTTATTTGGTTTCTAAATTCTTCCTGATAAAATCATATTTTTTTTATTATTTTTTTTTCTAAAGTCTCCCTGAAAAAAAAAAAAAAAAACAACCAAAAAAAACAGTGGGAGATTAATATTGGCCTTTCTGCTTGTGTGCCAGTCTTGACTCCTGGGTGTGCCATCTGTCTCTCTCTCTCTCTCTCTCTCTCTCTCCAATTGTGGTCCATAGAAAGCCTATATTTTTTTTCCTTGATTTGGGTTCAAAAATCTACCAGAGAAAATAACTCCATCAATCATTGGTAGAAAAATATTGGCCTCTGGGCTTGTGTGCCACTCCTGATTCCTGTGTGCGTCATCTCTCACTCAGTGGCCCATAGAAAGCATATAGTTTGTTACATTTGTTTTCTAAATTCTCCCTGCAAAAATCTATTTTTTTTTTTTTTTGCGGTTTCTAAAGTGTTCCTGAAAAAAAAAAAAATAAAAAAAAAATAATAGTGTGACATTAATATTAACATTTGTGCTTCAGTGACAGTCCTGCGTGTGGGGCATCTCTCTAATTTGCAGCCACCAAAAAAAGAGTGTGTAACATTGGCCCTGATTTTCGCTGTGGTCTCACCAACCTGTAAAGGGGTAGCTAAATCATACTGAAGTTATAGCTCACCGTGTAAGTTGTGTGACTGCAACAAATAACGTTAGTTTGGTTACGTTTTTAAAACAATGAGGAAGTCTAGTGGAAGAGGTCGTGGCCGGGGGCGTTCATTGTCAGCTGGTAATGAGGGTAGTGGTAGTGGTGGAGCATCAGGTGGTCGTGGGGAAAAAAATATTGCACCTAAGTCTGGAGCTGTGGAGCCAGGTTCGTCGTCCGGCTACACAAGGCCTCGAACGCTCCCTTTTCTGGGATTAGGAAAACCGCTTTTAAAGCCGGAGCAGCAAGAGCAAGTTTTGGCTTATCTTGCTGACTCAGCCTCTAGCTCTTTTGCCTCCTCTCGTGAAACTGGTAAAAGTAAAAGCAGCGCGTCGTTAGTGGATGTTCACGGTCAGGGACAAGTCACTTCCTTGTCCTCTTCAGCAAAAACAACAACAGAGAAGAATGCAGCAGGCGACACAACGGGTTACTCCATGGAGCTCTTTACACATACCGTCCCTGGCTTAGAAAGTGAAGCAGTTAACAGTCCATGCCCATTACAAATTGAATCTGACATGGAGTGCACTGACGCACAGCCACAGCCAGACTACTATGCTGGTCCTTTGACTCAGACCACAACATTGCCCTCGCAGGGTGGTGATCAAGAATCAGACCCTGATGAGACTATGTTGCCCCATCACGAACGCTATACCACCGAACGACACGGTGACACAGACGAAGTTGCGCAGGAGGTACAAGAAGAGTTATTAGATGACCCAGTTTTTGACCCCGATTGGCAGCCATTGGGGGAACAGGGTGCAGGCGGCAGCAGTTCTGAAGCAGAGGAGGAGGAGGGGCCGCAGCAGGCATCAACATCGCCACAGGTTCCATCTGCCGGGCCCGTATCTTGCCCAAAACGCGTGGCAAAGCCAAAACCTGGTGGAGGACAGCGTGGCCATCCGGTTAAAGCTCAGTCTGCAATGCCTGAAAAGGTATCCGATGCTAGAAAGAGTGCAGTCTGGCATTTTTTTAAACAACATCCAATTGATCAGCGCAAAGTCATCTGTCAAAAATGTTCTACTTCCTTAAGCAGAGGTCAGAATCTGAAAAGTCTCAATACTAGTTGCATGCATAGACATTTAACCACCATGCATTTGAAAGCTTGGACTAACTACCAAACGTCCCTTAAGGTTGTTGCACCCTCGGCCAATGAAGCTAGTCATCAACGCAACATCCCTTCCGGCAGTGTAGGACCACCATTTAGCGCACCACCTGCTGTATCTGTGCAGGTATCTTTGCCAGGCCAAAGCAGTCAGGGTCAGGGAATCACCAGTTTCGTAGTATGAAACACTGCATCTAGGGCACCGGCGGCAACAATACCATCTCCCACCGTCTCTCAGTCTGCCATGTCCACCGGCACCCCCGCTAGTTCCACGATCTCCAGCTCTCCAGTCCAGCTCACCCTACATGAGACTATGGTTAGAAAAAGGAAATACTTAGCCTCGCATCCGCGTACACAGGGTTTGAACGCCCACATAGCTAGACTAATCTCGTTAGAGATGATGCCCTACCGGTTAGTTGAAAGCGAAGCTTTCAAAGACCTGATGGACTACGCTGTACCACGCTACGAGCTACCCAGTCGACACTTTTTTTCCAGAAAAGCCATCCCAGCCCTCCACCAGCATGTTAAAGAGCGCATCGTCCATGCACTCAGGCAATCTGTGAGCACAAAGGTGCACCTGACAACAGATGCATGGACCAGTAGGCATGGCCAGGGACGTTACGTGTCCATCACGGCACACTGGGTAAATGTGGTGGATTCAGGGTCCACAGGGGACAGCAAGTTTGGGACAGTTCTGCCTAGCCCACGGTCTAGTAAACAGTTGTCTGTAGCCGTTCGCACCCCCTCCTCGTCCTCCTCCTCCTCGTCCTCCTGCAGAAGCAAGAGCTCGTCCACAGACCGCAGTCGCACAAACACTCCATCCGCACCTGCCACAGTTGCACACCAGGTCTCCCATTATGGGGCAGCTACTGGCATACGTCAGCAGGCTGTATTGGCTATGAAGTGTTTGGGCGACAATAGACACACCGCGGAAGTTCTGTCCGAGTTCTTGCAGCAAGAAACGCAGTCGTGGCTGGGCACTGTAGATCTTGAGGCAGGCAAGGTAGTGAGTGATAACGGAAGGAATTTCATGGCTGCCATCTCCCTTTCCCAACTGAAACACATTCCTTGCCTGGCTCACACCTTAAACCTGGTGGTGCAGTGCTTCCTGAAAAGTTATCCGGGGTTATCCGACCTGCTCCTCAAAGTGCGTGGACTTTGCGCACATATCCGCCGTTCGCCTGTACACTCCAGCCGTATGCAGACCTATCAGCGTTCTTTGAACCTTCCCCAGCATCGCCTAATCATAGACGTTGCAACAAGGTGGAACTCAACACTGCACATGCTTCAGAGACTGTGCGAACAGAGGCGGGCTGTTATGTTTTTGTGGGAGGATACACATACACGGGCAGGCAGTAGGATGGCAGACATGGAGTTGTCAGGTGTGCAGTGGTCGAAGATTCAAGACATGTGTCAAGTCCTTCAGTGTTTTGAGGAATACACACGGCTGGTTAGTGCAGACAACGCCATAATAAGCATGAGCATCCCCCTAATGCGTCTGCTGATGCAAAGTTTGACGCACATAAAGGATCAGGCGTCTGCACCAGAGGAAGAGGAAAGCCTTGATGACAGTCAGCGATTGTCTGGTCAGGGCAGTGTACATGACGAGGTACCGGGCGAAGAGGAGGTGGAGGATGAGGAGGATGATGGGGATGAGTATATTTTTAATGAGGAAGCTTTCCCGGGGGCACGGGAAATTGGTGGCGTGGCAAGGCCGGGTTCTGGTTTTTTGAGGGACACAAGTGACGTAGATTTGCCTGCAACTGCCCCTCAACCAAGCACAACCGCAGATTTGACAACGGGAACTTTGGCCCACATGGCGGATTATGCCTTGCGTATCCTCAAAAGGGACACACGCATTACAAAAATGATGAACGATGACGATTACTGGTTGGCCTGCCTCCTTGATCCTCGCTATAAAGGCAAATTGCAAAATATTATGCCACATGAGAACTTGGAACTAATATTAGCAACAAAACAATCAACTCTTGTTGACCGTTTGCTTCTGGCATTCCCTGCACACAGCGCCCGTGATCGTTCTCACACGAGCTCCAGGGGCCAGCAGACCAGAGGTGTTAGAGGGGCAGAAATCAGAAGTGGCGTTGGCCAGAGGGGTTTTCTGACCAGGTTG
Organism: Ranitomeya imitator; assembly: GCF_032444005.1. NCBI lineage: Eukaryota > Metazoa > Chordata > Amphibia > Anura > Dendrobatidae > Ranitomeya > Ranitomeya imitator. Next base: position 80,216,869 of record NC_091282.1, read on the forward strand.
TGGAGTGATTTTTCTATGACCGCAGACAGGACAGGTACTGCAGCATCAATTCAAAGTGACAGGAGACAACATTTGTCCAGTATGGTTACAAACTATTTTTCATCCCTTATCGACGTTCTCCCTCAACCGTCATTCCCATTTGATTACTGGGCATCCAAATTAGACACCTGGCCAGAATTGGCAGAATATGCATTGCAGGAGCTTGCTTGCCCGGCAGCTAGTGTCCTATCAGAAAGAGTATTCAGTGCTGCAGGTTCAATACTAACCGAAAAAAGGACTCGTCTGGCTACCCAAAATGTAGATGATCTAACCTTCATTAAAATGAACCACAACTGGATTTCAAAATCTTTTGCCCCACCCTGCCCGGCTGACACCTAGCTTTCCTATGAAAAGGTCTTGCCTGTGGACTATTCTGAATGACTTTTCCAATCTCGTAATTTTCTTCACCTGATTGTCCAGCATACGACATGTTTCCACCTCACGAAATGGCCAAACTCCCCACACGGGGCCGTGCTATCGACACTTTGCGCTTGGACCCTTGAGAGTGCTGTTTGTCTGAAGAGGTGGGTGTGGCCGCTTTTGGTCGACGGCACTGCCACTGGGTCCCTCATAAAGTGTCTCTGGCGGTGGTGGTGCGCACCCAACGTCAGACACACCGTTGTAATATGAGGGGCCCTGTGCCTGTACCGCCGGCCACAAGACAGTTCCCCCCCCCAGCTCAAACAGTGCTCTACCACTAGCAAAATTATCTCTCACAGCTTCACCAATGTGTAGTCTAGGCGCTGACATCCTTCAATGCCTGGCACTGACAATACCATTGTTTTGACATTTTTGTTATGTTAGGCCTTCGAAACCTGTCTGCGGTCCCTTCTTTCTACAACTACTACACTGACCAGGCCACTGCTGGCCGTGTTACCCTGGAACCAATTTAAAAGTGCCTACAGTCAGCCCAATTTTGTTATGTTAGGCCTTGGAAGCCTGTCTGCGGTCACTCCTTCCACTAGACTTCCACTGACCAGACCACTGCTGCCCGTGTACCCCTGGAACCAATTTAAAAGTGCCTACAGCCAGCCCAAGTTTGTTATGTTAGGCCTTGGAAGCCTGTCTGCGGTCACTCCTTCCACTAGACTTCCACTGACCAGACCACTGCTGCCCATGTACCCCTGGAACCAATTTAAAAGTGCCTACAGCCAGCCCAAGTTTGTTATGTTAGGCCTTGGAAGCCTGTCTGCGGTCACTCCTTCCACTAGACTTCCACTGACCAGACCACTGCTGCCCATGTACCCCTGGAACCAATTTAAAAGTGCCTACAGCCAGCCCAAGTTTGTTATGTTAGGCCTTGGAAGCCTGTCTGCGGTCACTCCTTCCACTAGACTTCCACTGACCAGACCACTGCTGCCCATGTACCCCTGGAACCAATTTAAAAGTGCCTACAGCCAGCCCAAGTTTGTTATGTTAGGCCTTGGAAGCCTGTCTGCGGTCACTCCTTCCACTAGACTTCCACTGACCAGACCACTGCTGCCCGTGTACCCCTGGAACCAATTTAAAAGTGCCTACAGCCAGCCCAAGTTTGTTATGTTAGGCCTTGGAAGCCTGTCTGCGGTCACTCCTTCCACTAGACTTCCACTGACCAGACCACTGCTGCCCATGTACCCCTGGAACCAATTTAAAAGTGCCTACAGCCAGCACAAGTTTGTTATGTTAGGCCTTGGAAGCCTGTCTGCGGTCACTCCTTCCACTAGACTTCCACTGACCAGACCACTGCTGCCCATGTACCCCTGGAACCAATTTAAAAGTGCCTACAGCCAGCCCAAGTTTGTTATGTTAGGCCTTGGAAGCCTGTCTGCGGTCACTCCTTCCACTAGACTTCCACTGACCAGACCACTGCTGCCCGTGTACCCCTGGAACCAATTTAAAAGTGCCTACAGCCAGCCCAAGTTTGTTATGTTAGGCCTTGGAAGCCTGTCTGCGGTCACTCCTTCCACTAGACTTCCACTGACCAGACCACTGCTGCCCATGTACCCCTGGAACCAATTTAAAAGTGCCTACAGCCAGCACAAGTTTGTTATGTTAGGCCTTGGAAGCCTGTCTGCGGTCACTCCTTCCACTAGACTTCCACTGACCAGACCACTGCTGCCCGTGTACCCCTGGAATCAATTTAAAAGTGCCCACAGCCCTAATTTATTATGTTAGGCCTTGGAAGCCTGTCTGCGGTCACTCCTTCCACTAGACTTCCACTGACCAGACCACTGCTGCCCGTGTACCCCTGGAACCAATTTAAAAGTGCCTACAGCCAGCCCAAGTTTGTTATGTTAGGCCTTGGAAGCCTGTCTGCGGTCACTCCTTCCCCTAGACTTCCACTGACCAGACCACTGCTGCCCATGTACCCCTGGAACCAATTTAAAAGTGCCTACAGCCAGCCCAAGTTTGTTATGTTAGGCCTTGGAAGCCTGTCTGCGGTCACTCCTTCCACTAGACTTCCACTGACCATACACTGCTGCCCATGTACCCCTGGAACAAATTTAAAAGTGCCTACAGCCAGCCCAAGTTTGTTATGTTAGGCCTTCGAAGCCTGTCTGCGTCCCGTTCTTTCAACTACAACTACACTGACCAGGCCACTGATGGCCGTGTTCCCCTGGAACCAATTTTAACTTGCCTACAGCCAGCCCAATGTTAGGCCTTTGATGCCTGTCTGCCGTCACTCCTTCCACTAGGCCTCCACTGACCTGTCTATTGCTGCCCGTGTACCCCTTGAACCAACCTAATAAAATATTTTAAAAATTAATTTGATTATAAAAAATAAGATCGTGTTGAGATTTCAAATGCAGACATTTTAACAATCAAAACAAACACACAACAAATATCTGGAACTGTACTACAAAGGTCCAACAGCTACAATTTCTTTCTCCTGCAAGAAGTTAACTGAAAGTTTTTTGGAGTTGTTAACACAGATATGGCATCCACCGAGTGTTGTCCTGTCGCGTCTCCTTTAAATTATTTCCAATAAGATGTTAAACTATTAATTTAATAAAATCAATAATTAAAAAATTAATTGAGTAAGTCAAAAGCACATTGCAAATAAACATTAATTACAAATCAAGAAGCATGGCGCGCCCAAGGGTGAGTAGATACCGAATAAGAATATAATCACCCTCGGACGCGCAATGCTTATTTAAAACAGCCTTCCTTCCTAAGAATCAGCCCTTCCGTGGTGTAGAGAGAGGTTGTGTTACACTCCAAGGTGTTCCCCAGGTTGCCTTTCCTGAGCTTCGATCTTCCGGCTCTCGTTTAGTAGCTGTTGGAAACTACGCTGCATTAGGCCTACTAATTGTGTATGGGTGAAACAGTGGCGCATCTGCGGTCCCTCCTTCCACTAGGCCTCCTCTGACCTGTCTACTGCGGCCCGTGTACCCCTTGAACCAACCTAATAAAATATTTTAAAAATTAATTTGATTATAAAAAATAAGATCGTGTTGAGATCTCAAATGCAGACATTTTAACAATCAAAACAAACACACAACAAATATCTGGAACTGTACTACAAAGGTCCAACAGCTACAATTTCTTTCTCCTGCAAGAAGTTAACTGAAAGTTTTTTGGAGTTGTTAACACAGATATGGCATCCACCGAGTGTTGTCCTGTCGCGTCTCCTTTAAATTATTTCCAATAAGATGTTAAACTATTAATTTAATAAAATCAATAATTAAAAAATTAATTGAGTAAGTCAAAAGCACATTGCAAATAAACATTAATTACAAATCAAGAAGCATGGCGTGTCCGAGGGTGAGTAGATACCGAATAAGAATATAATCACCCTCGGACGCGCAATGCTTATTTAAAACAACCTTCCTTCCTAAGAATCAGCCCTTCCGTGGTGTAGAGAGAGGTTGTGTTACACTCCAAGGTGTTCCCCAGGTTGCCTTTCCTGAGCTTCGATCTTCCGGCTCTCGTTTAGTAGCTGTTGGAAACTACGCTGCATTAGGCCTACTAATTGTGTATGGGTGAAACAGTGGCACATCTGCGGTCCCTCCTTCCACTAGGCCTCCACTGACCTGTCTACTGCGGCCCGTGTACCCCTTGAACCAACCTAATAAAATATTTTAAAAATTAATTTGATTATAAAAAATAAGATCGTGTTGAGATCTCAAATGCAGACATTTTAACAATCAAAACAAACACACAACAAATATCTGGAACTGTACTACAAAGGTCCAACAGCTACAATTTCTTTCTCCTGCAAGAAGTTAACTGAAAGTTTTTTGGAGTTGTTAACACAGATATGGCATCCACCGAGTGTTGTCCTGTCGCGTCTCCTTTAAATTATTTCCAATAAGATGTTAAACTATTAATTTAATAAAATCAATAATTAAAAAATTAATTGAGTAAGTCAAAAGCACATTGCAAATAAACATTAATTACAAATCAAGAAGCATGGCGCGTCCAAGGGTGAGTAGATACCGAATAAGAATATAATCACCCTCGGACGCGCAATGCTTATTTAAAACAGCCTTCCTTCCTAAGAATCAGCCCTTCCGTGGTGTAGAGAGAGGTTGTGTTACACTCCAAGGTGTTCCCCAGGTTGCCTTTCCTGAGCTTCGATCTTCCGGCTCTCGTTTAGTAGCTGTTGGAAACTACGCTGCATTAGGCCTACTAATTGTGTATGGGTGAAACAGTGGCGTATCTGCGGTCCCTCCTTCCACTAGGCCTCCTCTGACCTGTCTACTGCGGCCCGTGTACCCCTTGAACCAACCTAATAAAATATTTTAAAAATTAATTTGATTATAAAAAATAAGATCGTGTTGAGATCTCAAATGCAGACATTTTAACAATCAAAACAAACACACAACAAATATCTGGAACTGTACTACAAAGGTCCAACAGCTACAATTTCTTTCTCCTGCAAGAAGTTAACTGAAAGTTTTTTGGAGTTGTTAACACAGATATGGCATCCACCGAGTGTTGTCCTGTCGCGTCTCCTTTAAATTATTTCCAATAAGATGTTAAACTATTAATTTAATAAAATCAATAATTAAAAAATTAATTGAGTAAGTCAAAAGCACATTGCAAATAAACATTAATTACAAATCAAGAAGCATGGCGCGTCCAAGGGTGAGTAGATACCGAATAAGAATATAATCACCCTCGGACGCGCAATGCTTATTTACAACAGCCTTCCTTCCTAAGAATCAGCCCTTTCGTGGTGTAGAGAGAGGTTGTGTTACACTAAGGTGTTCCCCGGGTTGCCTTTCATGAGCTTCGATCTTCCGGCTCTCGTTTAGTAGTTGGTGGAAACTACGCTGCATTAGGCCTACAAATTTGGTATGGGGTGTAGAGACAGGTTGTGTTACACTCCAAGGTTTTCACCAGGTTGCCTTTCCTGAGCTTCGATCTTCATGCTCTCGTTTAGTAGTTGTAGAAAAGTACGCTGCATTAGGCCTACAAAATGGGTATGGGGTGGAGAGAGATGGTGTGTTACACTCCAAGGTGTTCCCCAGGTTGCCTTTCCTGAGCTTCGATCTTCATGCTCTCGTTTAGTAGGTGTCGGAAAGTAGGCTGCATTAGGCCTAAAAAATGGGGAATGGGGTGGAGAGAGATGGTGTGTTACACTCCAAGGTGTTCCCCAGGTTTCCTTGCCATTGCTTCGGTCTTCCGACTCTCGTTTAGTAGTTGTAGAAAAGTACACTGCATTAGGCCTAAAAAATGGGTATGGGGTGGAGAGAGATGGTGTGTTACACTCCAAGGTGTTCCCCAGGTTGCCTTTCCTGAGCTTCTATCTTCAGGCTCTCATTAAATTGTGGTTAAATGGAACAACTGCATTTGGCGTACTAGTTGGTTTGGGGCCTACTATCGGTGTCTGCCACTCCTTGCTGTTCTCCTGGTTTCCTGTCCTGAAATTCCATTTTCAGCCTCTCGTTAAGTAGTTGTTAATGTTAGACTGCATTTGGCCTACTTGTTGGGTTGGGGCCTACTATCGGTGTCTGCCACTCCTTGCTGTTCTCCTCCACTGAACAAAGCTGTGCCGCCTGTTTACTACGGTTGCCAATTTTGAACTGCATTTCGACTACTTACTGATTTGGCCCTACTCTCTGTGTCAGCCTCTCATTCCAGTTGTCCTCCACTGCAATGCCCCCTGGTTATTCCTGTGTTACCAATTTTGAACTGCATTTAGCCCACTTTCTTCTTTGGGCCTATATCTGTGTTTCCACTTCATCGTGCCCATTGCCCAGCCAGTGATAGATGAGTCTGCTGGTACATTGACCCATAACGCAACATTCCCCGTGCACGCTACACAACAACATTGTGACCCTGCTGAAAGTCAGGTTGCTCTTCCCGCATACCATACCACCTTACACGGGGACAAAGAGGAAGGTGCAGATGAAAGTGCAGGTTCCTTCATCAGGTGGGGGGAGGAATACTAGTTGGCGACGTCACTGGCACAGGGCCTCTCATAGTACGCAAAAGTGTTGCTGCCGGTGGGAGGCGCCCCCGCCGTGCAAACACACCGCTGTACTTTGAGGGGCCCTGTGCCAGTGCCAATGCCAACGAGTGGGCCCCCCCTGCTTGCTCAGGTTCACAGCACTTGCAAAGTTGAAATACTTACCTCTCCCTGCTCCACTGCCGTGACGTGGTCCAGATTTCCTGGGCCCACTAATTACTTGAACCAGCCCTACCCCCCACAACTTTAGCCAAATGACCCCCAATTTCAAATGCCTTCCAATTATTATAAGGTAAATTACGCTTGACAAGCTTCATTAAGAAGAATGGATGGTATTGACATTAAAATGTGTACTCTAGGTGTTTTCCTGGCCCCCACTCACTGCCGACTATGCTGCCCCATTGACTTGCATTGGGTTTCGTGTTTCGGTCGATCCCGACTTTACGTCATAATCGGCCGATTTCACTCGACCCGACTTTGGACATAGTCGGGTTTCGCAAAACCCGGCTCGACTCTAAAAAGGTCAAGGTCGCTCAACTCTACTGCTCAGCACAGACATCAGTCCCAGCATCTTGCTCAGGCTCATGGTATACGCTTGGTTACTGCAGGCTCTCCAGCCAAGTCTATGGTAAGCAGTGATATTCTGGTGCAGCCATGTGCTCCGGAGTCTAAGTTCACAGATCTCCTTACTGAGCATATCCTTAATGTGGCGTCTTCTCATTGATGGTTGGACGTTAAAGGGACACTGTCACCTGAATTTGGAGGGAACAATCTTCAGCCATGGAGGCGGGGTTTTGGGGTTTTTGATTCACCCTTTCCTTACCCGCTGGCTGCATGCTGGCTGCAATATTGGATTGAAGTTCATTCTCTGTCCTCCATAGCACATGCCTGCGCAAGGCAAGATTACCTTGCGCAGGCGTGTACTACGGAGGACAGAGAATGAACTTCAATCCAATATTGCAGCCAGCATGCAGCCAGCGGGTAAGGAAAGGGTGAATCAAAAACCCCAAAACCCCGCCTCCATGGCTGAAGATTGTTCCCTCCAAATTCAGGTGACAGTGTCCCTTTAACTGCTCTGGTGATGTGGCGGCTACAGATTGACCCACGGGCAATGTCACGGCCAATTGGGCATGAGTGTTTGGGGTGGAGCCTAGGGTTTAAAAGGCTCTCAGCGGCACATGTGGTGGCGCTAATATCACTTATGTGTGGTGTGTTGTGGAACTTTACCACTCTGTTTGCGTGTGTCGCTCTATACTCTGAGAATCCTTGCGTAGGCAGGGAGGGTTAGAACTTGGTACCATCCCTTGGCTTAGCATCTGTCTCCTTCATGTGTGTGGTTAGTACAGTTGAGTTACAGAGCAAGTCCAACCCTCAGGCTACCCTTTTCAGGGAAAGCGACAGAGCCTTGCACCTAGCATCACACCCCCTTGGCTTAGCACTTGTTTCCTTCATGTGTGCAGTTAGCATAGTGGAGTTACAGAGCAAGTCCAATCCACGTGCTAGTTCCCCTGTGACATTTAACAGGGTTTAGCTTCTTGCTTACTTCCAGCAGTACCTTTCTGTGCAGTAACTGCGCTGAGTACTCTGAGTTCTGTTCACACTGTGTGGCATTTAACACAGTGCGGTTAAAGTAATTGCTCAGTTATTCATCTCTGCACGGTGGACCCCGGGTTGCGATAGCACTTTATTATTTATTTTTATTTAGTGCAATCCAACAACCCTAACAGTATACTAGCACCAGGGTCTGGCTAGTAATGGCGGATGAGCAGCGTCTCTAGCGGTACATCCAGCAATTGGAGGGCAGGTTGTCCATGATTGAGTGGGCGACTTCAGCTGCGGATCTATCTGCGGTAGTGGCACAAGCAGCCAACGAAACCGTCACTAGGGTTTCTGCATTGACTCCTGTTCTGTCTTTCTCACATTTCTCATTACCCCATAAGTTCTCGGGGGATAGCAAGGCTTGCAGGGGATTCATGAACCAATGCTCAATTCAGCTGGAATGGGCCAAGGTGGGATTTGTGGTGTCACTGTTGATGGACAGAGCATTGAAGTGGGCTACGCCACTATGGGAGTGTAATGACCAGGCAGTCCAGAGCGCTTCTCGCTTTCTGGGCACTCTGAAACAGGTCTCGGGTTACCCATGATGCTGCACTCCAACTCTTGGTGTTAATCCGGCGCTCTTCCACGGCCAGCCAGTTCACCATTCAATTCCTGACTCTAGCTTACGAGTTGAAGTGGTCAGATAAGGTCCTGATTCCCATTTTTTGGAGGGGCCTTGCAGACCACGTTAAGGATGCTTTGACCACTAAGGAGATCCCAACTACACTGGATGGTTTAATATCTGTGTCCACTCGCATTGACCTTCGGTACACTGAACAAAGATTGGAGCGAGCCCAGTGCAGCTAAAGAATTCACTTAGCTCCAAACTTCACCCTTCCTTTGGAATCTCCAGCTCAGACGAGCGATCTTGTGGAGCCCATGAAGGTCTCTTGTCCTGTACGTCCACAACCGACCTGCTTTGTTTGTAGACAGGCTGGTCACTATGCCAATAAGTGTCCCAGATGTCAGGGAAAACGTCTGAGCCTAGTGGCTATCGGAGGAGGCTCACTAGACATGGCAGATGTGTCCTCCAAATTAACCTTCAAGGTGTCCTTGTCATATGGGTCGACTACTCATACTACCAATGGTTGCATGGATTCCAGGGCAGAGGGCAATTTTCTGTCTTCCAGCTTTGTCCAATGGCATGCAATTCCCTTAGTGATGCTCCCTAAGCCAGTCACTATCCGGTTAATGGGTCCATCCTTCCTACCCAAAACACTCATCAAATGATATGTCTTACCCTCATGATGTCTCCAAAACATCAGGAGATCATTTCCTTTTTAGTCATCTCTGGGGGCGTGGATGACGTACTTCTGGGGATACGTTGGTTGCGCTGCCACTCCCCTCATATCGATTGGGCTACTGGGAGCATACAGGTATGGAATAGCTTGTGTCAGGGACAATGCCTGAGGGCCCAAGTTCAGGTTGGAGCATCTGAGGTCTGTACGGACCTAACTTCCCTACCTAAGCACTATTTGCAATATGCCGAGGTGTTCTCCAAAAAAGCCGCAGAGCCTCTTCCCCCTCATCGTCCCTATGATTGCCCCATAGACCTCATTCCGGGGCCAAAGCCTCCTCATGGGCGTGTCTACCTTTTATCTCTACCGGAAACCGAGGCTATGTCAGAGTACATCAGGGCAAATTTAGCGAGAGGGTTTAACAGGGTGTCTGTGTCTCCTGCTGGAACTGGTTTCTTCTTTGCCCAAAAGAAGATTGGAGAACTGCATCGCTGTATTGATTATAGGGGTTTGAACGCCATCACAATTAAAAATAAATATCCTTTTAACGCTAATCTCTGAGGTCTTTGATAGGCTGCGGGGTGCTAGGATATTTACCAAGTTAAACTTGCGTTGGGCCTATAACCTAATCCGTATACGCAGAGGGGATGAATGGAAAACCACCTTTAATACTCAGGATGGTCACTATGAGTACTTAGTAATGCCATTCGGTCTCTGTAATGCCCCTGCAGTCTTTCAGGACTTTGTAAATTACATCTTTCGGGTGTTGTTGTCCACATATGTAGTAGTATATCTGAATGACATACTTAATTATTCTCCACATCTTGACACTCACCGTAGAGATGGGGGTAGGGTCTTTGAACTCTTGTGCGCCAACTCTCTTTACTCCAAACTGGAAAAGTTTATGGGATTTATCAATGACTATCACCAGTTTATTCCCCACTTCTCTACCCAAGCCGCTCCTTTGGTAGCCCTCACCAAGAAGGGAGCTAATCCTAGACAGTGGTCCAAGAAGGTCTCCAAGGCCTTTAACTCCCTGAAGTCCCATTTCACTAGGGCCCCAGTTCTGCATCGGCCCGATGTGGATAAGCCTTTCATTCTGGAGGTGGACGCCTCTTCTGTTGATGCTGGAGCAGGCCTGTATCAGAAGGATGCTCAAGGTCGTAAGCATCCTTGTTATTTCTTCTCCAAGACCTTCTCACCAGCGGAGAGGAATTGTTCCATTGGGGACAAGGAGTTGCTGGCCATGAAATTGGACTTTTCAGCCTTTTCGGAGTGGAGACACTTAATGGAGGGAGCTAGGCATCCCTTTAAGGTCTTCATGGACCACAAGAACCTCCTTTACCTGCAGATAGCCCCAAGGCTGAATTCTCGCCAGGCCAGGTGGTCCTTATTGTTCTCCTGGTATAATTTCTTCATCCATTTTCTGAGCATCTTCGCAAGATAGACTTGCTGCGGACTGGAAAGACGCGCCGCATGTGCATCTCCGCAAGGAAGCCGTGGGTGCCAGAGCATGCATAGTGGGCGTGAGATTTCTTGAAGTCCCTTTAACTATGCTGTAACATGTGGCTGCTGTGGGTTGGACGCTGCGGATGTACGTAGAGTCCAACCCGAGGCGTTTACTGACTGTGGGAACATACCCTTAGATGAATTCATTGAGAGGTATAGTTTGTAAAATGGGGTCAATTATGGGGTGTTCTGCTGTTTTGGCAACTCAGGGTCTCTTCCACTGGGTCATGGCACCCGCAAATCATAACAGCCAAATCTATACTACAATATAGCCCTCTTTCCCTTCTGAGCTTTCCAATGTGCCTGAAAAATAGTTCCTGATTATTTGCAGGGTATTGTCGCATTCAGGAGAAATTGCACAACAAGCTTTGAGGTTTTTCCACAACATTTTAGTGGTAAAAATGTAATTATTCTTTCTTCACTGCCCAATTGTATAAAATTCTGTGAACCATATGTATGTGGTGTCAATATACTGCACTACTATACTGTATGTATTCATTGAGAATTGTAGTTTGTAAAATTGGGTTACTTATGGAGGGGTTCTGCTGTTCTGGCATCACAGGGACTCTGCCAATATGACATGACACTCTCAAACCATTGCAGCAAAATGTGTACTCCAATATAGCACTTCTTACCTTGTAAGCTTTGCGCTGTGCTCATAAGTAGTTTTTGACCATATACGAGGTATTGGCGTACTCAGGAGAATTTGCATCACAAATTGTATGGCCCAATATCTCCTATTATCCTTTCTGAAAATTGAAAACTTGGGGTCAAAGCAACATTTTAGTGGAAAAATTGGTCATTTTCCATTAACTCAGCCCAATGTTATACAATTCTGTGAAATGCAAGAGAGTTAAAAATGTTCACTACATCCCTAGATGAATTGCTCAAGAAGTGTAGTTTCCAAAATGTCTTCACTTGTCAGGGTTTGTGCTGTTTTGGCATGTCAGGGGTTCTTCAAATGTGACATGGCATCCTTAATTTATTCCAGCCAAAATTGCGCTTCAGAATTCAATTGGCGCTCCTTATCTTCTGAACCCTGTAGTGTGCCCACACAGTAGTTTGCCACCACATACGGAGTGTCGGTGTACTCAAGAGAAATCACACAACAGATTTTGTGGTCCATTTTCATCAGTTACACTTTTGAAACGGAAACATTTGGGGCTAAAGCAACATTTTTGTGGGAAATAATGTGATTTTTTGATTTTTACAGCTCAACTTTCTAAAATTCTCTTGAACCACCTTCAGATTTAAGGTGGTCACGATAAATTCCTTGAAGGGTGTAGTTTCCAAAGTGAGGTCATTTGTGTTTGGGATCTTTAGGGGCTCTGCAAACGCGACATGTCATCAGCTATCTATTCCATCCAATTTTGTGTTCCAAAAGTCAAGTGCTCCTTCCCTTCCAAACCATGCAGTGCTTCCAAACAAATTGTATGGTCCATTTTCTCCTTTTACCCTTATGAAAATGAAAAATTTGCGTCTGAAGCAACATTTCTGAGGGAAAATTGTTTTTTATTTTCACAGCTCAACATTATAAAATTCTGTGAAGCAGCTGTGAGTTGAAGGTGCTCACCACGAAGCTAGATAATTATTTTGAGGTGTGTAGTTTCCAAAATGGGGTCACTGGTGAGCAGTTTCCACTGTTTTGGGGACATCAGGGTATCTGCAAACATCACATAGCAAATTTTGCGCTCCAAAAGTTGAATGGTGCTCCTTTCCTTCCGAGCCCTGCCATGCACCCAAACAGTAGTTATCCACCACATATAGGGTATCAATATCTGCAGGAGCATGATGCCTGGGTGGCTGTTTGGATGACGCAGGAAGAGTCATCCACGTGAAGAAAGAAGGAGGACGGCATCGCAAGAAGAGAGGAGGCATCAAATCAAAACCAGCAACACGCCCATAGGACTTGACTACCCTGTAGGTGAATATTATAAAAGTTTTTTTCTTGTCTTACAGGCAAGATTGGGCGCTTATATACAGCATCATAGAATGTTGTATATGAAGCCTTACCTCATATGGGACAAAACTGATGACAGGCTCCTTTTCAAAAGTCGTAGGAAGTCTAACCTTTTAAGGATTTTGCCAATTTGCAGAATAAATGGCTGTCTTTTCCTGGTTGAACAGATAATTTCACATGAATAGGACTGATTCACAGACATGATATGGTCAAAGAAAGACATGGTCGCGCAAATGGTGGTACCAGTGTGAACAATGAAGAGGATGTACCACCTGAAGCCCCCTATATTTTCCTGTGTAAGGATACCCCATTGATATTATTAATGTCATTCTCTGATGTGTATGGGAGTGCATAGCGTTGGATCAGGATCTGAGTCTAGGTGGACATTACTCTGGAAATACCAAAGTACTGGTCTTACCGTTATTATAATTATGTAGTTTACTCCACTCTATGACAGCAAATCAATTTTTTTTATTTTTTTTTAGTAGAAAAACGTTAAATAATGGTATCGCCATATCCAACTGACCTGCTATTTTTACTGCACAATGAGTGTTGTAAAAAAAGCCATAACAAATGCAGAATTACTATTTTTTCAGATTTTCAGTACATTTTATGGTAATTCACTGTACATGGTAATTCAAGGGAAGAAAAAATGCAAGCAATAATAAAATGGCTTGGAGTTTCTTAAGTAACAATGAAGATGGGGAAGTCATGTGTTTTATCCATATATATTGACTGTGTGGGTTATGAAGAGAAGATTTAAAGAATCTCGTTTTGTCGGTCCTTAGCAGAAGAAAAATAGTAGGCTGAAACTTGAATCATCTCATAGTTTGTGTTCTCCCACAGACTCGGCAAGGTGCCCGAGTCAAAAAAAGAGGTGAAAAGAGTGTGGGTAACTGTATTTCTGTAACCTGAGGTCCGACCACAGCGTTCAGCCCATGCTGTCCAGCTCACCTCATAAAACTTCCCATCTTAAGGACATGGAAAAATAGAATTAAACGTCAAATAATAGCCGCATATAATTCCTCCTAATTTCGGACGATAGTGATAAGTAATTACAATCTTGTATTATGTGTCACGGCTGCTTTTTTTTGCAGTGCTGAAATGTTACACTCTGTTTTTTTGTTATGTTCATTCTGCTTTTAACATAGTCTGTTTTCTTTTCCAGATTTTATCAATATATAATTATGTCATGGAACAAGATGTGGTCCTCAGATTGTTCCCAAAAGCACCAATGTGGTGTATCCAATCATAAAACAATATGTCATGAAGTAGAAATAATGCCCATTTTAATGTTCTGTAGATTGCATTCTACAATATCTTTATATTATATTATCTTTATATGTTATTCCACCTAATAGTAAAGCGATATTCTCAAATTTAGAAATGATCTCCTATGCCTTATATAGCAGATAACTTCCTGCGGAATATGTTGGTGCTATATAAATAAAGATTATTATTATTATTATTATTATTATTGATCGCTGGCGTTCCAACTACTGGGACCTCTACCGGTCTCAAGAAACGTGGATCTCAATGTGAGAGGTCGATCATGAGCACTGTCACACCATTCATTCTTTTGGGAATGCTCAAGCGTTGCCAATCTCAGCTCTCGGCTATCTTCTGTTGTCTCGTTAAGAATGAATTAAGCGAAGGTACATATGTTCGACCACTGATCCATGCATTCAGGGCTCTGATGCCCTGGTTCTTGGAATTGGTGAGGGTCCTAGCATCAGACACCCAGCAGACAAGAAGTTAGCCCATATCCTATGGATAGGTGATAAATTCTGAACTTGAGGATACGCCTGTCAAGAGTTTACTGTTTTTATTCAAATAAACCCTAAAATTGACAGGATAGATGATAAGTGTCAAAATGAGACTTCTATAATTTTAGAAAAAATATCCGACAGCTGGGCAAATACATATACTATGTCTCCAAAACATCAATTATATCATCCTATCAAAAACTTGAGATCTCTTTTAAGATAATAATCAACAAATCTTTATTGAACATGACAATAATTAGTTAAAACATAAAAATTATAAGATAGTACATGATTGGACAACACATGGTACATTTAGTATTTATATGTCTATAATTGTAATATAAAATTTTGCTCAAAACTCCATTAGATGATCATATATATTTTTAATATGCAGAGAGATATTTTCCCTTGGTTTGGAGAGAATCTTCGTACTGTAAGGCTTCATAATAATCTGATGAGCAATTGTCGGAGCGTGGAGCTTCTCTTTGACTTTGAGTGATCCTGTTACGTTATGTCTCCCATAGTGTTACTTGTTTCACATGCCCCCACATAGCACCTTCCAAATACGTTGCCATATATTGACTGCCACAAATGTCTCCTGGGGTGCCTGACAAAGACGCTGCCACAGATGTCCCATATTGTATACTGAGTAGTAAAGATGTCTTCCCCCTCAGAGTGCCTATCACAGATTCTTCATAGTGTCTCCTAAATTTGCAGCAACTGTTACCTCATTGTAGGCAAGTTACAGAAGCCACCCTTTAGAAACATACCCTATATACTCGAGTATAAGCCGACCCGAGTATAAGCCGAGACCCCTAATTTTGCCACAAAAAACTGGGAAAACTTAATGACTCGAGTATAAGCCTAGGGTGGGAAATGCAGCAGCTACCGGTAAATGTCAAAAGTAAAAATAGATACCAATAAAAGTAAAATTAATTGAGACATCAGTAGGTTAAGTGTTTTTGAATATCCATGTTGAATCAGGAGCCCCATATAATGCTCCATAAAGTTTGATGGGCCCCATAAGATGATCCATATTAAAATATGCCCCAAATAATCTTGCATAAAGGGTAATAAGGGCCCCATAAGATGCTCCATAGACACATTTGCCCAATATAATGCTGCACAATCGTTATGGCCCCATAAGATGCTCCATACAGTCACTGCCCCTTATAGTGCTGCACAAACGTTATGGCCCCATAAGATGCTCCTTACAGACACTGCCCCTTTTAATTCTGCACAATCGTTATGACCCCATAAGATGCTCCATACAGTCACTTGCCCCTTATAATGCTGCACAATCGTTATGGCCCCCTAAGATGCTCCATGCAGTCACTGCCCCTTATAGTGCTGCACAAACGTTCTGGCCCCATAAGATGCTCCATACAGACACTGCCCCTTTTAATTCTGCACAATCGTTATGGCCCCATAAGATGCTCCATACGGTCACTTGCCCCTTATAGTGCTGCACAAACGTTATGGCCCCATAAGATGCTCCATACAGTCACTGCCCCTTATAGTGCTGCACAATCGTTATGGCCCCATAAGATGCTCCATACAGACACTGCCCCTTATAGTACTGCACAATCGTTATGGCCCCATACAGATGCTCCGTACAGTCACTGCCCCATATAATGCTGCACAATCGTTATGGCCCCATAAGATGCTCCATACAGACACTTGCCCCTTATAGTGCTGCACAATCGTTATGGCCCCATAAGATGCTCCATACAGACACTTGCCCCTTATAGTGCTGCACAATCGTTATGGCCCCATAAGATGCTCCATACAGACACTTGCCCCTTATAGTGCTGCACAATCGTTATAGCCCCATAAGATGCTCCATACAGTCACTGCCCCATATAATGCTGCACAATCGTTATGGCCCCATAAGATGCTCCATACAGACACCTGCCCCTTATAGTGCTGCACAATCGTTATGGCCCCATAAGATGCTCCATACAGACACTTGCCCCTTATAGTGCTGCACAATCGTTATGGCCCCATAAGATGCTCCATACAGACACTTGCCCCTTATAGTGCTGCACAATCGTTATGGCCCCATAAGATGCTCCATACAGTCACTGCCCCTTATAGTGCTGCACAATCGTTATGGCCCCATACAGATGCTCCGTACAGTCACTGCCCCATATAATGCTGCACAATCGTTATGGCCCCATAAGATGCTCCATACAGTCACTTGCCCTATATAGTGCTGCACAATCGTTATGGCCCCATAAGATGCTCCGTACAGTCACTTGCCCCTTATAATGCTGCACAATCGTTATGGCCCCATAAGATGCTCCATGCAGTCACTGCCCCTTATAGTGCTGCACAAACGTTATGGCCCCATAAGATGCTCCATACAGACACTGCCCCTTTTAATTCTGCACAATCGTTATGGCCCCATAAGATGCTCCATACGGTCACTTGCCCCTTATAGTGCTGCACAATCGTTATGGCCCCATAAGATGCTCCATGCAGTCACTGCCCCTTATAGTGCTGCACAAACGTTATGGCCCCATAAGATGCTCCATACAGACACTGCCCCTTTTAATTCTGCACAATCGTTATGGCCCCATAAGATGCTCCATACGGTCACTTGCCCCTTATAGTGCTGCACAAACGTTATGGCCCCATAAGATGCTCCATACAGTCACTGCCCCTTATAGTGCTGCACAATCGTTATGGCCCCATAAGATGCTCCATACAGTCACTTGCCCCTTATAGTGCTGCACAATCGTTATGGCCCCATAAGATGCTCCATACAGACACTGCCCCTTATAGTACTGCACAATCGTTATGGCCCCATACAGATGCTCCGTACAGTCACTGCCCCATATAATGCTGCACAATCGTTATGGCCCCATAAGATGCTCCATACAGACACTTGCCCCTTATAGTGCTGCACAATCGTTATGGCCCCATAAGATGCTCCGTACAGTTACTGCCCCATATAATGCTGCACAATCGTTATGGCCCCATAAGATGCTCCATACAGACACTTGCCCCTTATAGTGCTGCACAATCGTTATGGCCCCATAAGATGCTCCATACAGACACTTGCCCCTTATAGTGCTGCACAATCGTTATGGCCCCATAAGATGCTCCATACAGACACATGCCCCTTATAGTGCTGCACAATCGTTATGGCCCCATAAGATGCTCCATACAGTCACTGCCCCTTATAGTGCTGCACAATCGTTATGGCCCCATACAGATGCTCCGTACAGTCACTGCCCCATATAATGCTGCACAATCGTTATGGCCCCATAAGATGCTCCATACAGTCACTTGCCCTATATAGTGCTGCACAATCGTTATGGCCCCATAAGATGCTCCATACAGTCACTTGCCCCTTATAGTGCTGCACATGTCCCCATAAGATGCTCCATACAGTCACTGCCCCTTATAATGCTGCACAATCTTTATAGCCCCATAAAATGCTCCATACAGACACTTGCCCCATATGCTGTGGCTGCGCTAAAAAAAAATAATCATATACTCACCTCTCCGTCACTCAGGACCCCGGCACTTTCACCTGCTCCTCGTTCGGGTGCGGCTCCGTCCTCAGCACTGATGTTCAGCAGAGGGCGCGCACTGACAACGCCATCGCGCCCTCTGACCTGAGCGTCACTGCCAGAGGACGCTGATGATGGAGCCGCACCGGAACGAGGAGCAGGTAAATATCGCACAGCGCTCCCCTCCCCGTATACTTACCTGCTCCTGGCACGGTGCAGTCCCTGCTTCTGTAATGAATATGCGGCTCCACCCCTATGGGAGGTGGAGCCGCATATTCATTACTGTAATGAGTGGTGCCATGTGACCGCTGAGTACAGGAAGAATATGCAGCTCTGGAAGAAGCAGGGATGCGCAGGGACCGCGCCAGCAGTAGGTAAGTATAATTAGACAGCCCCCGCTCCCCCTCCCCTGCCGACCCCGGGTATGACTCGAGTATAAGCTGAGAGGGGGACTTTCAGCCCAAAAAAATGGGCTGAAAATCTCGGCTTATACTCGAGTATATACAGTAACTATCATCCTCTGCAATGGTTTGCATTGCCTGCCAATCAGTGGTGGGGGCGGGGTTATACAGAGCTCATGAATATGGAGGACTATATGGTAGCAGGTTTACTAGTCCTCCAGGGATAATCTCCTACTGAAAAAACTGTGATTTTATCAAAACTACACTGAGCAGCCTAGTAAGTGACACATCACTGGAATCAGGGTCTCTGTCTCTATATTATGCTGCTCTCAGAGTAAGTAGCAAAAAACTGGTGACAGATTCCCTTTAAAGAGGCCAACTAAGTATGGAGTTTTATAGACAATGCTCCATGGAAGAAAATTTTGTAAATTAGCTCTCTTGCAGAATGAAAAAAGAAAAAGCTACAGTATCTCACAGATACCATTCTACACAGTCATCTCCACAAAGGAGCATTACAATATGACCAGGGATCAATGCCAAAAACGTATCTACAAATGGCCTAAAACTGAATCAATAAGTAATATATTGTTTCGGAACTATATTATTATTTGTTCTATTATTGTTATTATTATTATTATTATTATTATTATTATTCAATCCTATACTACTTTACAAAGTACTCTATTTGTACTGGACAATTTCCATCAGGCATAATATTCAGAAAAGTCTAACAAGCTCTCCTGGATCAGAGTTGACGTTGGACCGCAGTTAGCTATTTATTAGGACTGAATCCAGCCATTATAAAATCTCTTTATAGCAAAATAAGAGATGACACATGATGTGGAAAGTGGAGCCACAAAATATATTTTGTTCTGCAGCATGCATGCCCAGACATAACAATACTGAAAACGTAATTTTTCTGAAACAATACATTCAGTTTCCCGTAAAGTTGAAAATCAGGTAGAAGTTACTCAGAAAAATAATTCCATTACAATTCTGTGTGTGATCCTTGTATAATCCTCAGTGAGCCTGGTCCTTATCTACCACAAATCCAGGTTGTCTCCAATCACCTCCTAATGAGGTTATCATCTGGTGGAGCCTGAAAAGATGGAAGATCCTCTGCTGTCCTGGTGTACTAGTACGACCCTGAGTATAAAGATGGAGGATCCTGTTATGACCTGGTGTTTAGGAGCACCCGGAATGACCTGATAGTTAAACCTCATACAGGACGAGCTCTGGGATGTGGGAGCTCTGCTGACCGCAAGCCCTAATCCTATCACACACACTAAAAATAGCCGTGGCGCGCTCCTGACCAGACCTAGGCGCCTCGTCACAGCCTAAGAACTATCTAGCCCTAGAGATAGAAAATAAAGCCTACCTTGCCTCAGAGAAACTCCCCAAAGGTAAAGGAAGCCCCCCACATATATTGACTGTGAGTAAAGATGAAAGTCACAAACGCAGAGATGAAACAGGTTTCAGCAAAGGGAGGCCAGACTTACTAAATAGACAGAAGATAGGAAAGGTAACTTTGCGATCAGCACAAAAACCTACAAAAGACCACGCAGAGTGTGCAAAAAAGACCTCCGCACCAACTCACGGTGCGGAGGGACCACTCTGCATCCCAGAGCTTCCAGCTAGCAAGACAAAATCATGAAAACCAGCTGGACAAGAAAACAGTGAACAAATAATGACTATCAGGAACTTAGCTTCTGCAGGAGAAGGCAGGTCACCAGAGAGATCCAGGAGCGAACTGAACAAATGCAAAAACATTGACAGCTGGCATGCAGTAACGATCTGAGAGGAGTTAAATAGAGCAGCCAACCAAAGGACAACCCACGTCACCTGTGTAAGGAACCTCAGAAGCAGCAGCTTCACTCATAGCCACCAGAGGGAGCCCATAGACAGAACTCGCCGAAGTACCACTCACGACCACAGGAGGGAGTTCGACAACAGAATTCACAACAGTACCCCCCCCCTTGAGGAGGGGTCACCGAACCCTCACCAGAGCCCCCAGGCCGATCAGGATGAGCCAAATGAAAGGCATGAACAAGATCGGCAGCATGAACATCAGAGGCAAAAATCCATGAATTATCTTCCTGACCATAACCCTTCCACTTGACCAGGTACTGGAGTTTCCGTCTCGAAACACGAGAATCCAAAATCTTCTCCACCACATACTCCAACTCCCCCTCGACCAACACCGGGGCAGGAGGATCAACGGAGTGAACCATAGGCGCCACGTATCTCCGCAACAACGACCTATGGAACACATTATGGATGGCAAAAGAAGCTGGAAGATCCAAACGAAATGACACAGGATTAAGAACTTCAGAAATCTTATATGGTCCAATGAAACGAGGTTTAAACTTAGGAGAGGAAACCTTCATAGGAACGTGACGAGATGACAACCAAACCAAATCCCCAACACGAAGTTGGGGACCAACACAACGCCGGCGGTTAGCGAAACGTTGAGCCTTCTCCTGGGACAATGTCAAATTGTCCACCACATGAGTCCAAATCTGCTGCAACCTGTCCACCACCGCATCCACACCAGGACAGTCTGAAGACTCAACCTGCCCTGAAGAGAAACGAGGATGGAAACCAGAATTACAGAAAAACGGAGAAACTAAAGTAGCCGAGCTGGCCCGATTATTAAGGGCGAACTCAGCCAAAGGCAAGAAAGACACCCAATCATCCTGATCAGCAGAAACAAAGCATCTCAGATATGTCTCCAAAGTCTGATTAGTTCGTTCGGTTTGGCCATTAGTCTGAGGATGGAAAGCCGAAGAAAAAGACAAATCAATGCCCATCTTAGCGCAAAAGGACCGCCAAAACCTCGAAACAAACTGGGAACCTCTGTCCGAGATGATGTTCTCTGGAATGCCATGCAAACGAACCACATGCTGGAAAAACAATGGCACCAAATCAGAGGAGGAAGGCAGTTTAGATAAGGGTACCAAATTGACCATCTTAGAGAAGCGATCACAAACCACCCAAATGACCGACATCTTTTGAGAAACAGGGAGATCAGAAATAAAATCCATGGAAATATGCGTCCAGGGCCTCTTCGGAATCGGCAAGGGCAAAAGCAACCCACTGGCACGAGAACAGCAGGGCTTAGCCCGAGCACAAATCCCACAGGACTGCACAAAAGAACGCACATCCCGTGACAAAGAAGGCCACCAAAAGGATCTAGCCACCAAATCTCTGGTACCAAAGATTCCAGGATGACCAGCCAATACTGAACAATGAATCTCCGAGATAACTCTACTAGTCCATCTATCAGGGACAAACAGTTTCTCCGTAGGACAACGGTCAGGTCTATCAGCCTGAAACTCTTGCAGCACACGCCGCAAATCAGGGGAAATGGCAGACAAAATTACCCCTTCTTTAAGAATACCCGCTGGCTCCGAAACACCCGGAGAGTCAGGCACAAAACTCCTTGACAGGGCGTCAGCCTTCACATTCTTAGATCCCGGAAGGTATGAAACCACAAAATCAAAACGGGAGAAAAAGAGCGACCATCGAGCCTGTCTAGGGGTCAACCGTTTGGCAGACTCGAGATAAGTTAAATTCTTGTGATCCATCAAGACCACCACGCGATGTTTAGCTCCTTCAAGCCAATGTCGCCACTCCTCGAATGCCCACTTCATGGCCAACAACTCCCGATTGCCCACATCATAATTGCGCTCAGCAGGCGAGAATTTTCTAGAAAAGAAGGCACAGGGTTTCATCACCGAGCCATCAGAACTTCTTTGCGACAAAACAGCCCCTGCTCCAATTTCAGAAGCATCAACCTCCACCTGAAAAGGAAGCGAAACATCTGGCTGGCACAACACAGGGGCAGAAGCAAAATGACGCTTCAACTCCTGAAAAGCCTCTACAGCCGCAGAGGACCAATTGACCACATCAGCACCTTTCTTGGTCAAATCAGTCAACGGCTTAGCAACACTGGAAAATTTAGTGATGAAGCGACGATAAAAATTAGCAAAGCCCAGGAACTTCTGCAAGCTCTTCACAAATGTCGGCTGAGTCCAATCGTAAATGGCCTGAACTTTAACAGGGTCCATCTCGATAGTAGAATGGGAAAAAATGAAACCCAAAAATGAAACCTTCTGAACTCCAAAGAGACACTTTGACCCCTTCACAAACAAGGAATTCGCACGAAGGACCTGGAACACCATTCTGACCTGCTTCACATGAGATTCCCAATCATCCGAAAAGACCAAAATGTCATCCAAATATACAATCATGAATCTATCCAGGTACTCTCGGAAGATGTCATGCATAAAGGACTGAAACACAGATGGAGCATTAGAAAGCCCGAATGGCATAACCAGGTACTCAAAATGGCCCTCGGGCGTATTAAATGCCGTCTTCCATTCATCACCCTGTTTAATTCGCACAAGATTATACGCACCACGAAGATCTATCTTGGTGAACCAACTAGCCCCCTTAATCCGAGCAAATAAATCAGACAGCAGCGGCAAAGCATACTGAAATTTGACTGTGATCTTATTAAGAAGGCGGTAATCAATACAAGGTCTCAAAGAACCATCCTTCTTGGCCACAAAAAAGAACCCTGCTCCCAATGGTGAGGACGACGGGTGAATATGACCCTTCTCCAAGGATTCCTTTACATAACTCCGCATAGCAGCGTGCTCTGGCACAGATAAATTAAACAGACGGCCCTTAGGAAACTTACTACCAGGAATCAAATCAATAGCACAGTCGCAATCCCTATGAGGAGGTAGGGCACCAGATTTGGGCTCTTCAAATACATCCCGGTAATCTGATAAAAACTCAGGGACTTCAGAAGGAGTGGAAGGTGAAATTGAGAGCAATGGAACATCACCATGTGCCCCCTGACAACCCCAACTGGACACAGACATAGATTTCCAATCGAACACTGGATTATGGACCTGTAGCCATGGCAACCCCAAAACGACCACATCATGCAGATTATGCAACACCACTTTCTAAACTTTTGACAGTACACCTCCGCTTCATCCTGACCCTGACACAAAGCCAGCAAGATTTTCTCTGCCTGATCCACTGAATTAGGTTCATCATAAAGCAATCCAAGCGCCAGAAAAAACGCATCAACATCACGCAATGCAGGATCTCCTGGCGCAAGGGAAAATGCCCAGTGTTGAGGGTCACCACGCAACAAATAAATAATGATTTTTACCTATTGAACGGGGTCACCAGAGGAGTGGGGTTTCAAAGCTAGAAACAGTTTACAATTATTTTTGAAATTCAAGAACCTAGATCTATCCCCAGAAAATAAGTCAGGAATAGGAATTCTAGGCTCTAACATAGGATTCTGAACCACAAAATCTTGAATGTTTTGTACCCTTTCAGTGAGATGATCCACACAAGAGGACAGACCTTGAATGTCCATGTCTACACCTGTGTCCTGAACCACCCAAAGGTCTAGGGGAAAAGAAAAACAAAACACAGTGCAAAGAAAAAAAAATGGTCTCAGAAGTTCTCTTATCCCTCTATTGAGATGCATTAATACTTTGGGCCAGCTGTACTGTTATGACCTGGTGGTTAGGAGCACCCGGAATGACCTGATAGTTAAACCTCATACAGGACGAGCTCTGGGATGTGGGAGCTTTGCTGACCGCAAGCCCTAATCCTATCACACACACTAAAAATAGCCGTGGAGCGCTCCTGACCAGACCTAGGCGCCTCGTCACAGCCTAAGAACTATCTAGCCCTAGAGATAGAAAATAAAGCCTACCTTGCCTCAGAGAAACTCCCCAAAGGTAAAGGAAGCCCCCCACATATATTGACTGTGAGTAAAGATGAAAGTCACAAACGCAGAGATGAAACAGGTTTCAGCAAAGGTAGGCCAGACTTACTAAATAGACAGAAGATAGGAAAGGTAACTTTGCGATCAGCACAAAAACCTACAAAAGACCACGCAGAGTGTGCAAAAAAGACCTCCGCACCGACTCACGGTGCGGAGGGACCACTCTGCATCCCAGAGCTTCCAGCTAGCAAGACAAAATCATGAAAACCAGCTGGACAAGAAAACAGTGAACAAATAATGACTATCAGGAACTTAGCTTCTGCAGGAGAAGGCAGGTCACCAGAGAGATCCAGGAGCGAACTGAACAAATGCAAAAACATTGACAGCTGGCTTGGAGTAACAATCTGAGAGGAGTTAAATAGAGCAGCCAACCAAAGGACAACCCACGTCACCTGTGTAAGGAACCTCAGAAGCAGCAGCTTCACTCATAGCCACCAGAGGGAGCCCATAGACAGAACTCGCCGAAGTACCACTCACGACCACAGGAGGGAGTTCGACAACAGAATTCACAACAGGATCCTCTGCTATTCTGAAGAACTAGTGTGACCCTGATCATAATAATGATGGAGGAACCTATGCTGTTCTGGAGGACTAGTGCGACCCTGAGTATAATAAAGATGGAGGAACCTATGCTGTTCTGGTAGACTAGTGCGACCCTGAGTATAAAGATGGAGGATCCTCTGCTATTCTGAAGGACTAGCGCGACCCTGATTATAATAAAGATGGAGGAACCTATGCTGTTCTGAAAGACTAGTACGACCCTGATTATAATAAGGATGGAGAGTCTTCTGCTGTTCTGGAGAACTAGTGTGATCCTGAGTATAAGAAAGATGGAGGATCCTCTGCTGTTCAGGAGGACTAGTGCGACCCTGAGTATAAAGATGGAGGATCATCTGCTGTTCTCTTGGATCAGTTTTACCCTGAGTATAAAGATGGAGGATCCTCTGCTGTTCTGGAGGACTAGTGCGACCCTGAGCATAAATAATGATGGAGGATCCTATGTTGTTCTGGAGGACTAGTGTAACCCTGATTATAATAAGGATTGAGAGTCCTCTGCTGTTCTGGAGGACTAGTGCGGCCCTGAGTATAAAGATTGATGATCCTCTGCTGTTTTGGGGGACTAGTGTGACCCTGAGTATAAAAATGGAGGATCCTCTGCTATTTTGGAGGGCTAGTGTGACCCTGAGTATAAAGATGGAGGATTCTCTGCAGTTTTGGAGGGCTAGTGTGACCCTGAGTATAAAGATGATGGATTCTCTGCTGTTTTGAAGGACTAGTGTGATGCTGAGTATAAAAATGAAGGATCCTCTGCTGTTTTGGAGGGCTAATGTGAACCTGAGTATAAAGATGGAGGATTCCCTGCTGTTTTGGAGGGCTAGTGTGACCCTGAGTATAAAGATGGAGGATTCTCTGCTTTTCTGGAGGACTAGTGCAATTCTGAGTATAAGAAAGATGGAGGATCCTCTGCTGTTCTGGACGACTAGTGCGACCCTGAGTATTATAATAATGATAGAGGATACTATGCTATTCTGGAGGACTAGTACAACCCTTATTATAAGAAGGACGGAGAGTCCTCTGCTGTTCTGGAGAACTAGTGCGATTCTGAGTATAAAAAAGATGGAGGATCCTCTGCTGTTCTGGAGGACTAGTGCGACCCTGAGTATAAAGGTGGAGGATCATATGCTGTTCTGGAGGACTAGTGTGGCCCTGAGTATAAAGATGGATGAACCTCTGCTGTTTTGGAGGACTAGTGTGACCCTGATTATAAAAATGGAGGATCCTCTGCTGTTTTGGAGGACTAGTGTCACTCTGAGTATAAAAATGGAGGATACTCTGCTATTTTGGAGGACTAGTGTGATCCTGAGTATAAAAATGGGGGCTTCTCTGCTGTTTTGGAGGACTAGTGTGATCCTGAGTATAAAGATGGAGGATCCTCTGCGGTTCTGGAGGACTAGTGCGACCCTGAGTATAAAGATGGAGGATCCTATGCTGTGCTGGAGGACTAGTGCAACCCTGAATATAAAGATGGAGGATCCTCTGCTGTTTTGGAGGACGAGTGTGACCCTGAGTATAAAGATGGAGGATCCGCTGTTGTTCTGTAGGACTAGTGTGACCCTGAGTTTAAAGATGGAGGAACCTCTACTGTTTCGGAGGACTATTGAGACCCTGAGTATAAAGATGGAGGATGCTTTGCTGTTTTGGAGGACTGGTGCGACCCTGAGTGTAAAGACGGAGGATCCTCTGCTGTTCTGGAGGACTAGTGTGACCCTGAGTATAAAGATGGAGGATTCTCTGCTTTTCTGGAGGACTAGTGTGACCCTCAGTATAAAGATGGAGGATCCTCTGTTGTTCTGGAGGACTAGTGTGACCCTGAGTTTAAATATGGAGGAACCTCTACTTTTTCGGAGGACTATTGTGACCCTGACTATAAAGATGGAGGATGCTTTGCTGTTTTGGAGGACTGTTCTAGAGGATTAGTGTGACCCTGATTATAATAAGGATGGAGAGCCCTCTGCTGATCTGGAGGACTAGTGCGGCCCTGAGTATTATGATGGATGATCCTCTGCTGTTTTGGAGGGCTAGTGTGACCCTGAGTATAAAGATGGAGGATCCTCTGCTGTTCTGTAGAACTAGTGTGACCCTGAGTATAAAGAAGGAGGATCCATTGCTGTTTTGGAGGCCTAGTTCCATCCTGAGTATAAAGATGGAGGATCCTCTGCTGTTCTGGAAGACTAGTTTGACCCTGAGTTTAAAGATGGAGGATTCTCTACTGTTTTGGAGGACTATTGTGACCCTGAGTATAAAGATGGAGGATGCTTTGCTGTTTTGGAGGACTGGTGCGACCCTGAGTATAAAGACGATGGATCCTCTGCTGTTCTGGAGGACTAGTTGGACCCTAAGTATAAATAAATATGGAGGATCCTATGCTGTTCTAGAGGACTAGTGTGACCCTGATTATAATAAGGATGGAGAGTCCTCTGCTCTTCTGGAGGACTAGTGCGGCCCTCAGTATAAAGATGGATGATCCTCTGCTGTTTTGCAGGACTAGTGTGACCCTGAGTATAAAAATGGAGGCTCCTCTGCTGTTTTGGAGAGCTAGTGTGACCCTGAGTATAAAGATGGAGGATTCTCTACTGTTTTGGAGGACTATTGTGACCCTGATTATAAAGATGGAGGATCCTTTGCTGTTTTGGAGGACTAGTGCGACCCTGAGTATAAAGATGGATGATCCTCTGCTGTTTTGCAGGACTAGTGTGTCCCTGAGTATAAAAATGGAGGCTCCTCTGCTGTTTTGGAGAGCTAGTGTGACCCTGAGTATAAAGATGGAGGATTCTCTGCTGTTCTGTAGAACTAGTGTGACCCTGAGTATAAAGATGGAGGATCCTTTGCTGTTTTGGAAGACTAGTGCGACCCTGAGTATAAAGAAGATATATGTGGATATGTAGGAAAAAAACTTTTCTCTTGGGCTTAAATGTCCTTTCACTGGCCGCACAAAATGTTTGCATTCCTATATAGAAAGTGTCTGTGGTTTGAGCCTATAACTAGTAATGTAAATCAGAAGCCCACAGATGATCCCAAACTTCGTCTGTGTATCCAGCATCAGTATAGAGAGGAAACATAGTGCCCAAGCCGACACCACAGAGCTGGAACATGGAGAACTACACCGACGTCTTATTTTGAGACTGTTAATACTGTACATAGCAGTTCGCTATAATTAAATGTGTGATCAACACAGGCAATACCTATCTATCTATCATATATCTCTCTATTATCTATCTATCATCTATCTACAGGTATCTATCTATCTATACGTATCTATCTAACTATTATCTATCTATGAGCTATGTATCTGTCTAGATATCCAGAGATTGGAGGCAGGAAACCATTCAAAGTGAAAAAGACTTCTGTTTAATGCCTTCATTAGTGAGAACTTTTCTCGGGCTATCTGTCTGTCTGTCTCTATCTATCTATTATTTATCTATTATCGATCGATTTCTTTATCATCTATCTATTATCTATCTAGTATATACGGTATCTATCGATCTATCACTAAAAACATAAAATCTAAGCTGTATTGTTACTCAATAAGATGTACTTAAAACAAAATGAAGGTTGTTTACTATAGTTGACTATTTGGGGTAGTGACTGACTCCTGTCTGACTCTGCTCTCTTCACATTAACCTAAAGGTGATTTCAATCAGTTCTAGTTGCTCATTTAACCCCTTTACCCCCAAGGGTGGTTTGCACGTTATGGACCGGGCCAATTTTTACAATTCTGACCACTGTCCCTTTAGGAGGTTATAACTCTGGAACGCTTCAACGGATCACGGTGATTCTGACAATGTTTT
Organism: Ranitomeya imitator; assembly: GCF_032444005.1. Taxonomy (NCBI): domain Eukaryota; kingdom Metazoa; phylum Chordata; class Amphibia; order Anura; family Dendrobatidae; genus Ranitomeya; species Ranitomeya imitator. Next base: position 80,245,469 of record NC_091282.1, read on the forward strand.
CTCGAGACATTTTGTACTTCATGATAGTGGTAAAATTTCTTTGATATTACCTGCATTTATTTATGAAAAAAAAATGGAAATTTGGCAAAAATTTAGAAAATTTCGCAATTTTCCAAATTTGAATTTTTATGCAATTAAATCACAGAGATATGTCACACAAAATACTTAATACGTAACATTGCCCACATGTCTACTTTACATCAGCACAATTTTGGAACCAAAATTTTTTTTTGTTAGGGAGTTATAAGGGTTAAAAGTTGACCAGCAATTTCTCATTTTTACAACACCATTTTTTTTTAGGGACTACGTCTCATTTGAAGTCATTTTGAGGGGTCTACATGATAGAAAATAACCAAGTGTGACACCATTCTAAAAACTGCACCCCTCAAGGTGCTCAAAACCACATTCTAGAAGTTTATTAACCCTTCAGGTGTTTCACAGGAATTTTTAGAATGTTTAAATAAAAATGAACATTTAGCTTTTTTTCACAAAAAATTTGCTTCAGCTCCAATTTGTTTTATTTTACCAAGGGTAACGGGAGAAAATGGACCTCAATAGTTGTTGTACAATTTGTCCTGAGTACGCTGATACCCCATATGTGGGGGTAAACCACTGTTTGGGCCAATGGCAGAGCTCGGAAGGGAAGGAGCGCCATTTGACTTTTCAATGCAAAATTGACAGGAATTGAGATGGGACTCCATGTTGCGTTTGGAGAGCCACTGATGTGCCTAAACACTGAAACCCCCCACAAGTGACACCATTTTGGAAACTAGACCCCGTAAGGAACTTATCTAGATGTGTGGTGAGCACTTTGACCCACCAAGTGCTTCACAGAAGTTTATAATGCAGAGCCGTAAAAATAAAAAATCATATTTTTTCACAAAAATGATCTTTTCGCCCCCAATTTTTTATTTTCCCAAAAGTAAGAGAAGAAATTGGACCCCAAAAGTTGTTGTACAATTTGTTCTGAGTATGCTGATACCCTATATGTGGGGGTAAACCACTGTTTGCGCGCATGGCAGACCTTAGAAGGGAAGGAGTGCCATTTGACTTTTCAATGCAAAATTGACTGGAATTGAGATGGGCCATGTTGCGTTTAGAGAGCCCCTGATGTGCCTACACATTGAAACCCCCACAAGTGACACCATTTTGGAAAGTAGACACCCTAAGGAACTCATCTAGGTGTGTTGTGAGAGCTTTGAACCCCCAAGTGTTTCACTACAGTTTATCATGTAGATCAATCCGAGGCTCCAAAATCAATATTGCCAAAATAATTTATTAGACCAAACATACAGTAACCAACGGATATGATAAGCCTTTATCACGGTAAAGATCTATAAATGTAATCAAAGAATTTACAATCAATATGTGTATAAGACAATAAACAACAAACATAAATCACCGTATGGTTATACTGGTCAAAAAAACAACACATCAGAAGTATGTACATAAAGGAGCATCAATATAACGTATAACAGCCTATATAGGATACATCAATCTTGAAAATAAAATAGAATAGACCCTATGGCTATATATAGAAGAAAATAAAATCCCATACATGGCAAAACGAAAAATGCTATATAGAGCAAAAAATATGTACCCATACATCTTCATGATAAAGGGAAAACTATCAAGACTGTCCTAGGTGAGGGTAGATGAATATAGAAAGACCACTGAAATCACCATAGTTACCTGTATGTGGTATAAGAGATAAGGGCTGTAACGAGAATGTAAAATAAAGATCTGTAAATGTGCGTGCCCGAAAAGGCAGGGCCAAAGAATCCAAAGATATAAAGTGATCTGAATAACCCATACCTGACTCCCTTGGCCTATCACTACAGTTTATAACGCAGAGCCATGAAAATAAAAATTCTTTTTTTTCCCACAAAAATTATTTTTTAGCCCCCAGTTTTGTATTTTCCCAAGGGTAACAGGAGAAATAGGACCCCAAAAGTTGTTGTCCAATTTGTCCTGAGTACGCTGATACCCCATATGTGGGGGGAACCACCGTTTGGGCACATGGGAGAGCTTGGAAGGGAAGGAGCGTCATTTGGAATGCAGACTTAGATGGATTGGTCTGCAGGCGTCACATTGCCTTTGCAGAGCCCCTAATGTACCTAAACAGTAGAAACCCCCCACAAGTGACCCCATATTGGAAACTAGACCCCCCAAGGAACTTATATAGATCTGTTGTGACAACTTTGAATCTCCAAGTGTTTCACTACAGTTTATAACACAGAGCCATAAAAATAAAAAAAATCTTTTTTTTTTCAACAAAAATTATTTTTTAGCCCCCAGTTTTGTATTTTCTCAAGGGTATCAGGAGAAATTAGACCCCAAAAGTTGTTGTCCAATGTGTCCTGAATATGCTGATACTGCATATGTTGGGGTAAACCCCTGTTTGGGCGCACAGGACAGCTCGGAAGGGAAGGAGCACTGTTTTACTTTTTCAACGCAGAATTAGCTGGAATTGAGATCGGACGCCATGTCGCATTTGGAGAGCCCCTGATGTGCCTAAACAGTGGAAACCCCCCAATTATAACTGAAACCCTAATTCAAACACACCCCTAACCCTAATAACAATGGTAACCCTAACCACACCCCTAACCCTGACACACCCCTAACCCTAATCCCAACCCTATTCCCAACCGTAAATGTAATCCAAACCCTAACCCTAAATTTACCCCCAACCCTAACCCTAACTTTAGCCCCAACCCTAACTGTAGCCTTAACCCTAGCCCCAGCCCTAACCCTAGTGCAGCGCCCCAGAGTTCTGGTCGTTGCAGTAATGTCGCTCTGCCACTAAGGGGAGCGATGTTATGTCTGATTGCACTAAAGGAGTTCATCTGACCAGGTATCACAAGCACACACTAAACTTCACACTCCCGCCACCAGGGGGAGCAAAATGCACTATGTATTAGGCCACTCATCACACTGGTAAAACTGGGGGTTGGATAGGAAGTGAGAACAGAACGCAGCCTGGGAGAGCTCCAGGGAGGACCTGTCAGAACTGGGAATCTGGCAGGTACCTAACAGAAAGGACAGATTGTTACGGGACCGCGCCTGCACTACCTTGCGGCGGTATCTCAAGAAAGGACACGAAGGAAGGATAGAAGAAGAAGATAGAAAGAAGGATATTGTGGAGAAGTGAGAAGTGGGATCATAGTACGAAGGAGATAGAACCAGAAGGAGTCGTGCCCCGAGATTGGCAACATCCTTTTGAGGCGCGTAGCCGGTGGCCGGAGCACCGAGGAAGTAACAGACTCCACGCATTACTTCAAACAGCGGCAGGACAGTTGATTACAGGTTGGCTGTCTGACTTAAAATCACCTAGAAGGACATAGGAGGCAATCGTGGGAGAGGGGCATCACTAGGGTCCCAGAATAACTTCAGGCCTACCTGTCATAAAGGTGCGTCCTAGCCATATTATCTGGGGGACGGAGAGAGAGAAGGAACAGATACGACAGTTGTGATGACTATCCCGTGGTGCTCAGCAGGGAAGGACTACAACACACAGGCGCTAGAAGGTAGACACTGATTCCCACCTGCAAAGGGAACTCTGGATGTGCCTTCGGACCGGCCGGTCTCAGCCAGCCCCGTTAGCAGTGCTCTGGACTGCGGACTCCGAAGCCTTCAGTAAAGGTAAAGAGACTACAACCCCGTGTCCTCGTTATTCCTCGCACCTTGCACCACACACCATCATCTTTCATTGGACGCCCCTTAGCATGGTCATGGACCGGGTCTAGCCACCGTGACAACCCCGGATCGAGTACCCCGTGGCCCTGTGTCTGGGGTCGCTCCCCTAGCCCTAACCCTAGCCCTAGCCCTAACCCATCGTGTTGTAGTGTAAGATCGCTAATCTGACACTTAGCTGTGCACTGTGTCAGATCAGCAATCTGACGTGCACAGCTCCAGGCTTCCCGGCGCCTGCTCTGAGCATGCGCTGTGAACCCACCTCCCTGCAGGACCCGGATGCCGTGGCCATCTTGGATCTGGGCCTGCTGCAGGGAGGAGGTAAGAGACCCTTGCAGCAACGCGATCACATCGCGTTGCTTCGGGGGTCTCAGGGAAGCCCGCAGGGAGCCCCCTCCCTGCGCGATGCTTCCCTATACCGCCGGAACACTGCGATCATGTTTGATTGCAGTTTGCCGGGGGTTAATGTGCCAGCGGCAGTCCGTGACCACTCCTGGCACATAGTGCCAGATGTCAGCTGCAATAGTCAGCTGACACCCGGCCGCGATCGGCCGTGCTCCCCCCGTGAGCACAGCTGATCGCGCTGGTCGTACTATTCCGTCCTTGGGAATTAAGGCCCACCCCACATGGACGGAATAGTGCGTCCAATGACAGAAAGGGGTTAAATTGTAGGCTTATAGCCCAAGAAAGACATATTTGTCCATGTAATTGTAGACATTAGTGAAATGAGAGTATACTCATTGCTCGGGTTTTCCTGAGCACGCTCGGGTGACCTCTGAGAATTTATGACTGCTAGGAGATGTAGTTTTCATCCTGGCAGCTGAATGATTTACAGCTACTAGCCTGCTTGATTACATGTGGGGATTCCCTAGCAACCAGGCAACCCCCACATGTTCTCAGGCTGGGTAATAGCTGTAAATCAATCAGCTGCTGCGATAAAAACTAAATCTCCGAGCAGTCATAAATACTCAGAGGTCACCCGAGTGTGCTCGGAAAACCCAAGCAACCAGTACACTCGCTCATCACTAGTAGGCATTTTAGCCCTAGTGTGGCATGTTCAGCAGGATTCGATCCATCAGAGAAGTGTCACCTTGCCGTGGTTGATGGGCACACATGAACTGGACAATTTATGAGATAAGAACCTTCATTTTTGGTAATTAAATGTAAGCAGGTTGCCGGATGCAGTGACGCAGGAACAGCAGAGCAAAGGTTAACAGTTTAATTTAACAGTAAGGTACTCCTTGCAGGGAGATAAACAGTTAAACTAGAAATGAACAAAGGAGAATAGCAAAGAAAAGAGCAACAGTTCACAAAGTAAATTTAAAGTATCTACGGTTTCCTCAGCCGCAAATGTTCTGATGAGTGTTGTAGTCCTTGTGGCTGTCGGGGAAATGTTCTCAAATGGGGTCCAAGGTTAGCGATTCGTCTTGTGGTGGCAGTGGTCATTCTCCGGTATCTTCCGCTGAGTCCCTAGTCCATAAGCTAGTGCAGCTAAAGTCACAGGTGCGGGAAAACCCCCGGTATCAAATGAAGTCTCTGGTATGTGGGACAGCACAGGGGACCTCAGTGTCGGGTCCTGTATGCAGCTCACACCTTTTTGCACAAGTGCGGCCCCAAGTCTGACAGAGCCCACGGGCCTGTCTGTGCTCACAGTCCCGGTTACACGCCCGTGGGTTGTCAGCTGCAATCCGCCGCGCCTCTGCTCCCTGGAAGCCGGAGCATGCTGCGCACGCACCCCGTCTCTCTCAGTTTCTGCCAGCGGGAAACTACCCTTGGCTATGCGCGCTTTTCTCTCTACCATGCCCCCCACTTCCGGGTGAAAAGGTCTGTCCGGTTCCCTATTCTTTCCCCGGACAACCTGGGCGCAGCCTCGACAGTTCCGGACCCGATGCAGTACAGGTGTCCGCAGCCCGGTCTTCCTCCTTACATACATCTTATTAAATAACCATATAATTCCTAAGCACCTATGACTTTATATTGGTACGTTATTTCTTCAGTGCTTTTCTGGCACAGGGCCATACACAGGGATCTTACACTATTAATGCAGCCAGTGATTTGTATGAGCTTTCCCGAGGGGACATAGTGAGGGCTCAGTACCGAAATATCCCATTAATAATATTTACATGAAGTCCGCTGTATAGATCTTGTCTATGTGTCACCCTAGCACACGTGGCCGTTTACTTTAGTGATTATACAAGTTTGTGGCCTGCACTCGGTCAACAGTACAGGCGATACTATGTTAACACTGAACATATCATTATCATAAAGTAAGAACAAGGAGCTGACACTCTGCGAGATCACAAACCCGCAGTCACCGCGTCCCAAATCCATAATATTTAGACACCGACTAAACCAGCTCCTAACACACAGGAGGTCACTGCGACCCGTGACGTTTATAGAGGGAGCGCTCCTGACACTATCTCATATATTAACCACCGCCGAAATGTATACATCGCCTCCCATTATTATACAATATCTCTATTTATGGAACATTCATTCACGGCTCCATGTTTGGCTTGGGAGATATATTGGTCACATCTGACAAGTAATCTTTAAACAAGTCCCCAGCAGATCCTGCTGTTTTACCTGCAACTAATTTTGCTAAAAAAACGTATAGAAGAAATGAGAACAAACAGAATGGAACAATAATTCAATTTATTCTATTCATGTGCATCTAAATAAGGATGGACAGTGATTATATATTGCAGATATGTCGGGAACCTGTCACATAAAAAGACACCAGCTTTTTGCCGGGGTCAGTTGAGCAACCAATTTTCATCCAGAAAATTTGGACGATTGTGTGACATCCGTGATTCCGAATTGTATGTCCGTATCCCTCCCATATTTAGACCTTGACATTTTCAAATGTATGTGATCATATACAATTTCCAAGGTTAATAAAGGTTAATAATTAGTGATGAGGGAACGTGCCCAGGTAAATTGTTATCCTATCATGCTCGGGTGCTAACCGGGTGACTTCGACTTTCTTGAAAAAATGTCCGAGTCCCTGCGGCTGCATGACTCGCGCCTGCTTGACAGCCGCAACACATGAAGGAATTGCCTGTTTGTTAGGAATCCTCGCATGTTTTGTGGCCCTCGAACAGCCGCGAGTCATGCAGCCGTGGGGACACAAACATATTTCTCGAGAGCGCCGGAGACAATCAGTTAGCTCCCGAGCATGATCACATTCGCTCATCACTATTAATAATGAAAATGTATCCGTATAAATATGGATGTGTTGTGTGGGATCTCATTTTTTTTTGCACACCCATAGACTTGTATAAATCGGTTCACACGAGCCTATGGAAAATCATCAAGGGAAAAAGTTCTCATCTACTGTATATACAAACCGTGTCCGTTTTTTTTTTGTCCGTAAAGCATCCTTTTTTTACATGCACAATTTAATGAATAATAAAGGACAAATACAGTTTCCTATCATTATAATTAGAATGTATCCGTGGAATCCGCATTACATACTGGGGTACTTTATATATGCTTCTTTTCTTTTTTTCGCACCCTTTGACTTTGGGTTCATACAAACGAACGTATAAATCGGACATTTGCTATCCGTTCTTTAAAAGCACACAGACAGGACACTTACCCATGTTATTCAAAAGGGCTGTTCAGATTGATGATTTTTTTTCTCCATCTGATTTTGAGAAAGAAATTGTAGTTTGCACTAATTTCTTCATAGTCTTGGATGAGACTCATCCATTCAAATCTATGGGTGCGTAAAAAAAAAGATCTCACACGGAACAACCGCACAGCATTCGAATTTTATTGAAACATTTTATTCTTATTCTTGTAATACATTTTTATAGCGCCATTTATTCCATTCTTTACATGTGAAAAGGGGGCAAATATAGACAAGTACATTAAACATGAGCAAAAACAAGGCACTAACAGGTACAGAAGGAGGGAGGACCCTGCCCGCGATGGCTCACAGTCTGCAGGGGATGGGTGAGGATACACTAGGAGAGGGTAGAGCTGGTTGTGTGGTGGTTCAGTAGGTTGAGGATCACTACAGGTTGTAGGCTTGTCGGAAGAGGTGAGTCTTCAGGTTCTTTTTGAAGGTTTCTATGGTAGGCGCGAGTCTGATGTGTTGGGGTAGAGAGTACCTGAGTATGGTGGAAGCACGGGAGAAGTCTTGTATGCAGTTGTGGGAGGAAGAGATGAGAGGGAAGTAGAGAAGGAGATCTTGAGAGGATCGGCGGTTGCGTGCAGGTAAGTACCAGGAGACCATGTCACAGATGTATGGAGGAGACAGGTTGTGGATGGCTTTGTATGTCATAGTAAGGGTTTTGAACTGGAGTGTCTAGATGATGGGAAGCCAGTGAAGGGCTTGGCATAGGGGAGAGGCCGGGGAATAGCGGGGAGACAGGTGGATCAGTCAGGCAGCAGAGTGTAGGATGGATTGGAGAGGTGCTAGAGTGCTAGAGGGAAGGCCAGAGAGTAGCATCATGTAGATTTTTTAATATAGTTGTATGAGACCAGATCGCACACGGGGATCACACAGATGTCACTTGGATGTAAAAAATGGACACACACATGAAAAAGAATCATCTGAGATTTCTGGATGAAACTCAGGTGATTCCTCATATGCTCATCTGCAGATGCCTTCAGGGCTCATGCGCACGACCATATTTTCATTCCAAATGTTATCATTTAAAAAAATGGATCACACTCGGATCAATGTTATTTAATGAGGCAGCACAGGTAAGCAGTTTTTTTCACTGAATGAATCTACATGTGAAAAAAAAAGCATTCATAATTTTCCTCCTACAGTATAATCAGATGAGCCTTGCGCATTCAAGTCTATGAGTGTGAGAAAAAAATTGGAATCCAATGGAGCCACGGTGTAAGGCTGGTTTTACATTTGCGGTTGTGCCCACAGCGTTTCTGACGCATACATCTGCATACGTCTTGATTTCCTATCTTTAACATTGTGGATGCAGGTGCATGCGTTCGTCCGCGTTTGCTTACGCATGCGTATATTTACGGTGTGCGGCTGGCGCACCATGTTAGAATTTTTTTGGCATCAAATTGCCGCCGCCATATGCATGTGGATGCTTGCGGAAGAAGTGCGTCAAAACAACGCATTACAGTCTATGGGAACGCATAGAAACGCAAGGACATGCGTTCGCTTGCGTTTGCACAAGGGTCTATAAACAGAAATCCCATGAGCCGCTTGTGTCAATGAAATTCTCCTTGAAAATTTTTTTCAGAACAAACGCATGCGCACAAAACACGCAAACGCATGAAAAAACGCATGCAAACTTTGCATTTTTTATACGTTATGCGTAAGTTGATGCGGATAAATATTAATAATTATGGTAATCCTATTTGATCATAAACGGGAAAGGTTTATTCTCATTTCATGTCAGATATTGAGAAAAACATGCAGAGAGGAAGCAATAAGTCTCAACAAATATGGCGTTGCGGAGAGGACGCGCGCAAGCGCATTCAGAGAATGCCAAACAGTTCAGTTGATTGGCTGGCCATCCATTCCACAGTGGTGACGTATTCAGACATGCGCAGTAGGCGCAATGAGACGCCGAAGAGAAGTAATGGCGTCCTCCACACAGAACATGCGTCCACAGGGTAAAGTAACACAACTAAATACAAAATGCACTGTGTAAATCCGATAGGATAAGATTGACATGCTTCAAATCTGAACATAATGTACTGTATAATCGTCGCACTTATTCACTTTATAATGTAAGAGGCACTTTATTAAGTATATATGATTTAACACAATTAAGGATGATTAAGTGATGTATAAATATAGAGCACATGGACATACTCACTGCTTGAGAAAGGCTCAATGTGAGCTGAAACGTTGCCTGAACATGTGGGTAAATTAAACCCTGCACGTTTTTATACTGGACAATGGAGTGCTGCCTCTTTTTTGCATCTCTCTTTAGGAAAAGCTTCACTTCTCACCAATCACACATTAACAGTTCCCATCACCAGATCGCACATATAGCCTGCAGCTTTTGTTTTGGCCAAAAGGTTTTTTAAGCCACCACCTGGACAAGGTAGACTCTTTTGGCCAAGCTCTACTCTACTCTATCCTATTAATCATTTGTTAAAATATCCAGTACAATTTAGGTATATTTTTATTTATTTTTCAATTTTTAAAATGACCAATAATATCACATACAAGGGACAAATACCACCGCACCATGACCAGACACCATATTACCACCACAAAGAGAGCTATAACACCACATGCAAGGAACAAATACCGCCACACCATGTCCAGACCACACATTACGACCATAGTGACCGAATAATATTACACACAAAGGAAAAATACCACCGCACCATGTCCAGATCACATATTACCACCATATGATGATCAATAATATCACATACAAGGAACAAACACCACCACACCATGACATGACCACATACTACCACCACATAGTGACCAAATAATAGCACATACAAGGAACAAATACCGCTACACCATGGCCGGACAACATACAGTATATAACCACCACATAGTGACTGAATACTACAATACTGATCATTAATAAAAAACACAATACTAATATCACCATAAGTGCCATTATACACAGGAGATATGTACTTAGTATGCAGTGTCTGTGTACAGATAATACAGTGATTACCGGTGACATTATACACATGAGCTCTGTATATAGTTTCAGTGTACAGGTAATACAGTCATCACCGGTGACATTATACACAGGAGCTCTGTATACAATGTATAGTGTACAGGTAATACAGTGATCCAGCTGACATTATACACAGGAGCTCTGTATACAGTATTAGTGTACAGGTAATACAGTGATCAATATGCCAGAAATGAGCCAGACGTGAACAGAAGGTAAGACTAACCACTGTTAATAAATGTACTAAATTTCTTTCCCCTTCCACCACAATTACTCATCATGCTGACATACACTCTAACAGTTTTGGCTCCATTACTCCTCACTCTCCTTCACTATCCTCAAACCCCAGCACCCCCTAACCAAGTAATAATCTCTCCATTCCTCTTGCCTCCCCACTAGTGTTGAGCATTCCGATACCGCAAGTATCGGGTATCGGCCGATACTTGCGGTATCGGAATTCCGATACCGAGATCCGATACTTTTGTGGTATCGGGTATCGGTATCGGATACATAGAGATGTGTAAAATAAAGAATTAAAATAAAAAATATTGATATATTTACCTCTCCGGCGGCCCCTGGACTCAGCGCGGGTAACCGGCAGGCTTCGTTGTTCAAAATCAGCGCTTTTAGGACCTGAGAATCACGTCCCGGCTTCTGATTGGTCGCGGGCCGCCCATGTGACCGCCACGCGACCAATCACAAGCCGCGACGTCACCGCAAGCTATTAGCGCGCTCATTTTTAAAAATGAGCGCGTTAATGGCTTTCAAAGACGTAGCGGCTTGTGATTGGTCGCGTGGCCTCGACCAATCACAAGCCGCGACGTCACCGCAAGCTATTAACGCGCTCATTTTTAAAAATGAGCGTGTTAATGGCTTTCAAAGACGTAGCGGCTTGTGATTGGTCGCGTGGCCGCGACCAATCACAAGCCGCGACGTCACCGCAAGCTATTAACGCGCTCATTTTTAAAAATGAGCGCGTTAATGGCTTTCAAAGACGTAGCGGCTTGTGATTGGTCGCGTGGCCGCGACCAATCACAAGCCGCGACGTCACCGCAAGCTATTAACGCGCTCATTTTTAAAAATGAGCGCGTTAATGGCTTTCAAAGACGTAGCGGCTTGTGATTGGTCGCGTGGCCTCGACCAATCACAAGCCGCGACGTCACCGCAAGCTATTAACGCGCTCATTTTTAAAAATGAGCGCGTTAATGGCTTTCAAAGACGTAGCGGCTTGTGATTGGTCGCGTGGCCGCGACCAATCACAAGCCGCGACGTCACCGCAAGCTATTAACGCGCTCATTTTTAAAAATGAGCGCGTTAATGGCTTTCAAAGACGTAGCGGCTTGTGATTGGTCGCGTGGCCGCGACCAATCACAAGCCGCGACGTCACCGCAAGCTATTAACGCGCTCATTTTTAAAAATGAGCGCGTTAATGGCTTTCAAAGACGTAGCGGCTTGTGATTGGTCGCGTGGCCGCGACCAATCACAAGCCGCTACGTCTTTGAAAGTCATTAACGCGCTCATTTTTAAAAATGAGCGCGTTAATAGCTTGCGGTGACGTCGCGGCTTGTGATTGGTCACGGCCACGCGACCAATCACAAGCCGCTACGTCTTTGAAAGCCATTAACGCGCTCATTTTTAAAAATGAGCGCGTTAATAGCTTGCGGTGACGTCGCAGCTTGTGATTGGTCGCGGCCACGCGACCAATCACAAGCCGCTACGTCTTTGAAAGCCATTAACGCGCTCATTTTTAAAAATGAGCGCGTTAATAGCTTGCGGTGACGTCGCGGCTTGTGATTGGTCGCGTGGTGGTCACATGGGCGGCCCGCGACGAATCAGAAGCCGGGACGTGATTCTCAGGTCCTAAAAGCGCTGATTTTGAACAAAGAAGCCTGCCGGTTACCCGCGCTGAGTTCAGGGGCCGCCGGAGAGGTAAATATATCAATATTTTTTATTTTAATTCTTTATTTTACACATCCCAATGGATCCCAGGGCCTGAAGGAGAGTTTCCTCTCCTTCAGACCCTGGGAACCATGAGAATACCTTCCGATACTTGATGTCCCATTGACTTGTATTGGTATCGGATATCGGTATCGGCGATATCCGATATTTTTCGGGTATCGGCCGATACTATCCGATACCGATACTTTCAAGTATCGGACGGTATCGCTCAACACTACTCCCCACCTGACCTCCTCCACTGATCTGCTCCTCAAACTCAGATCTCTCCTAATAAAGCACAAAACAAGCCACCCACTCTCTTTCTCCCACCTGCTCTGTCTCTCTCTGCTTCTCACTGCTGGCAACATATCTCCCAATCCTGGGCCCCCACAGCTCATACCTCCTATTACTAAGCCCTCCTATCGCTCCCAAACCAATATAAACACCCAAAATCTTGCTCACCTCAAATCCGTGCCCATGATGCCCACCCCCGTGCACCCTCTCTCTGGATCACTATGGAATGCCTGCTTCATCTGCAATAAACTCCACGTGATTCACGACTTCTTTACCTATTGTAATCTTTTCTTTATGGGCATCACCGAAACATGGCTGACACCCTCTGACACAGCTTCTTCTGCTGCACTATGTTACGGTGGCCTCCACTTTACCCACACTCCTTGCCCTGGTAACAAACATGGTGGAGGAGTGGGCCTTCTCCTTTCTTCCAACTGTACCTTTAACCCAATTCCACCTCTACCCTCCCTTATCCTCCCCTCTTTTGAAGTCCACTCTGTCCGCATCTACTCCCCCTACAACCTCCAAATGGCCATCGTATACCGAACTCCGGGCCCAACCACTGCCTTTATTGACCAATTCTCCACCTGGCTCCATCACTTTCTGTCTGCTGACATTCCCACCATCATCATGGGTGACTTCAACATCCCCATTGACAACCACCAGTCAGCAGCCTCCAAACTGTCCCTTACTTCATCCTTTGGACTTACTCAGTGGTCCTCCTCAGCCACCCACACAGATGGACACACATTAGACCTGGTCTTCACCATTTTATGCTCCCTATCTAACTTCACAACCTCCCCTCTCCCTCTATCCGACCACCATCTACTCACTTTCTCATCCCTGTCCTCCTCACCTGTCACCCATGTCCAGCAGTATGCACACCCACGCAGGAACCTCGCACACCTAGACACTTGCACACTCTCTGACTCTATCCTACCACTGGCATCCATATCCTCACTCCACGACACAGACACTGCCACTGCTTTCTACAATGCCACCCTTGCATCAGCGATTGGCTATTGACACAGTCGCCCCTGTCATGCAAAGCAGAGCGTGACGAACCAATAGACAACCCTGGCACAATAACATCACTAAAAAGCTTTGGCAAGTATCCAGAATTGCAGAACGGCATTGGAAGAAAATGCATTTGCAAGATGATTTCACTGCACTCAAACAAGCAACACTCGCATTCAAATCAGCTCTCACCTCTGCTAAACAGGCCTACTTCACAACCCTCGTATCTTCCTTATCCCACAACCCCAAACAATTGTTCAATACTTTTAACTCCCTCCTCCACCCACCACTGCCCCCTCCGAGTTTCCTAACCATTGCCGAGGACTTTGCTCGCACTTCAAAAATAAGATAGACCAAACAGGGCAAGTCTTTGTTGTCAAACCACCACAACCCCTTTGTATACCAGACCAATGCTCAAACCCCATAACTTCACTCTCCAAAATCACAGAAGGGGAGCTTGCTCATCTTCTCTCCAAATCACACCTCATCACCACTTGTGCACTTGACCCCATCCCATCCCACCTCCTCCCCAACCTCACCACCACACTAATACCATCCCTAACCCATCTCTTCAACCCATCACTAACTTCTGGTACCTTCCTCTCTGCCTTCAAACATGCTACAATCACACCTATCCTCAAAAAGCCATCCCTTGACCCAAGCGCTATGTCCAGCTATCGCCCCATATCTTTGCTCCCATTTGCTTCCAAACTCCTTGAGCAGCACGTCCATGCTGAACTTTCCTCTCACTTTACATCCAACTCTCTCTTCGACAACCTACAATCTGGCTTCTGTCCCCACCATTCCACTGAGACTGCCCTGACCAAAATTACTAACGACTTCTTTACAGCCAAAGCTAACAGACAATTCTCTATACTCTTCCTCCTAGACCTGTCCTCTGCCTTCGACACAGTTGATCACTGCCTCCTACTACAGATCCTTTCTTCCTTTGGGGTCAAAGACCTTTCCCTATCTTGAATCTCCTCATACCTTACCAACCGCACATTTAGCGTTGCCTACTCCCATACTACCTCTTCATCTCACCCCCTCTTTGTTGGTGTCCACCAAGGCTCTGTGCTAGGACCCTTTCTCTTCTCAATCTATACACTCGGCCTGGGACAACTCATAAGGTCCTATGGCTTCCTGTACCATCTATATGCTGATGACACTCAGATCTACCTCTCTGGCCCAGATGTCACCTCTCTGCTCTCCAGAATCCCATAGTGTCTATCAGCCCTATCCTCCTTCTTCTCCTCTCGCTACCTCAAGCTCAATGTGGACAAATCTGAACTGTTTATCTTTCCTCCATCACGCATATCTTCCCTACCTGATCTATCTATCAAAATAATGAAATCACACTTTCTCCTGTCCCCAAAATCCGCTGCCTTGGAGTAACCCTTGACTCTGCCCTGTCCTTCAAACCGCACATCCAAGCTCTCGCCACCTCCTGTCGCCTCCAGCTCAAAAATATTTTTAGAATCCGTCCTTTCCTCAACCCATACTCTACCAAAATGCTCGTGCATGCCCTAATCATCTTCCGCCTCGACTACTGCAACATCCTCCTCTGTGGCCTACCTTCTAACACTCTCGCACCCCTCCAGTTCATCCTTAACTCTGCTGCCCGACTAATTAATCTCTCTCTTTGCTACACTCCTGCTTCCCCTCTTTGCAAATGCCTTCACTGGCTCCCAATTTCCCAGCATATCCAGTTTAAATTACTAACACTGACCTACAAAGCCATCCATAACCTTTCTCCTCCGTATATTTCCATACTAATCTCTCAATATCTTCCCTCACGTAATCTCCGATCCTCCCAAGACCTCCTCCTCTCCTCCACGCTTATTCGCTCCTCACCCAATTGCCTCCAAGACTTCTCCCGAATATCACCCATCCTCTGGAATTCTGTGCCCCAACACGTCCGGTTATTCACTACCTTTGGATCCTTCAAAAGAAACCTGAAAACCCACCTCTTCAAAGAAGCTTACAGCCTGTAAAGGCCACACGGCCACCTCAACACCATTGGAGCTACTGCAACCCTCAACCTACTGTCTCCTTCCCCATAATCCTGTAGAATGTAAGCCCGCAAGGGCAGTGTCCTCTTCCCTCTGTACCAGTCTGTCATTGTTAGTTTTATTTACTGTAAGTGATATTTGTATTTTGATGTAACCCCTTCTCATGTACAGCACCATGGAATTAATGGTGCTATATAAATAAATAATAATAAATAATAATAATAATCAACAGTGACCTTATACACACTAGCGCTTTATATATTGTACAGGTCATACTGTGATCAATGACATTATAGACAGGAGCTCTGTATATAGTGTCAGTGTAATGGTACTACAGTGATCACTGGGGACATTGTATACAGGATCGCTGTATATAGTATACAGTGTATAGTGTCAGTGTACAGGTAACACACTGACTCACCAGTGACGTCTCTAGGTGAAGTCCTTCATCTTTGTTTTCACCTTCATCCTGCACAGACCGCCATCACTTCTTCCAGCCAGGGCTCATCTCTGCAGGAAATAACACAGATAGCTAGAGCAACGCTTGCAAAACACATTACTTAATTTTTCCAAACTTCTAAACTACACCAGATGAAGAAATAAAAGGGACATAGTGTCGCTCTGCACAGTAACAAGACTCCCTCCTGCATTTAAAACAGTATCCTCAAAAAATAAAATAAATACAGTAATAATATCCCTTAATTAGCTCTTACTGTAATAATATCCCTCATCCTGGCCCCTGTGTCTCATTCCTGGCTCCAGCCATATGTTCTCCCATCCTAGCCCCATATGTTCTCCTGACACTGCCCTCATGAGTATCCATTCTGCCCCATGTGATGTCCCATCCTGCCCCATCTGTCCCGTGGTCCTACCCCATCTGTCCCATGGTCCTGCCCCATGTGTCCCATGATCCTGCCCCATTTTTCCCGTGATCTTGCCCCATCTGTCCTGTGATCCTGCCCTATCTGTCCCATGATCCTGCCACATCTGTCCCGTGATCCTGCCCCATCTGTCCCGTGATCCTGCCCCATCTGTCCCATGATCCTGCCCCATTTGCCCCGTAATCCTGCCTCATCTGTCCCGTGATCCTGGCCCATTTGTCCCGTGATCCTGCCTAATCTGTCCTGTGATCTTGCCCCATCTGTCCTGTGATCTTGTCCGATCTGCCCCGTGATCCTACCCAATCTGCCCCATGATCCTGCCCCATCTATCTCCATAGTATTCATCCTGCCCATGATCCTGCACCACGTGATTCCATCTTGCCCTATGATCCTGCACCATGTGTCTCCATCCTGCCCCATGATCCTGCCCCATCAGTCTCCATCCTGCACCATAATCCTGCCCCATCTGTCTCCATCCTGCCCCATGATCCTGCCCCATCTGTCTCCATCCTGCCCCATGATCCTGCCCTATCTGTCTACATCTTGCCCCATCTGTCTACATCCTGCCCATGATCCAGCCCCATCTGTCGCCATCCTGTCCCATGATCCATCTGTCTCCACCCTGTCCCATGATCCTGCCCCATCTGTCTTCATCCTGCCCCATGATCGTGCCCCATCTGTCTCCAACCTGCCCCATTATCCTGTACCATGTCTCCATCCTGCCCCATGATCCTGCCCCATCTGTCGCCATCCTGCCCCATCTGTCTCCATCCTACCACATGATCCAGCCCCATCTGTCGCTATCCTGCCCCATGATCAATCTGTTAGGGCTAGCGGAACGCACCAAATAATAAGACAGATAGAGTATGGTGCGTTCGCAGCCCTGGGTCCACCGTGCAGAGCTGGAACCTGCTGCCAAGTAATGACGGACTATATGGCGGTACTCATAAGAATACACACGTGGGTTAAACTTCACCCAGCGTGAAGGAAGCGATCCTGTTGCGTTACAGGACCGCGGTACCGCACATAGAGCGCGAGCAAGTAGTCAGCGAACTCAACCCCAACTAGGATTGAAGTCCGATTAGACCCTTGCTGGCACAACACCGCAACTGGCTGTGTAAGGAAACTCAATAACAATATTAAGGCACAAGAGTGCATGCGGTGCCGCACTGACGAACGCCACTAACCACCCAGGCTTGGGTAAGGAAAGCACAGAGGAAGTGCACGGCGCCGTACTGGCGGTCACAGCAACTGGACGCTGTAATGTGTGATTCGTGCTGTAGGATAAGTCGGGCGCTAGATAGCAGCCATACACCTTCCGCGAACAGACATTCAATAGGGTAGGGGTATCCAAGGACGACTTGCACTCACAACATACACACATTAACAATTGTACACTAGCGCATGGCCGTGCGGTCATGCGCTGTTTATATAGTTGCAGCACAGGAAGTGGCCACAGAAACTTTGCCCTTCCAAGACCTGCCAAGAGGACCAATGGAATGTGCTGCAGAGCCTGAGCACATGACCCTCGATCTCCAACGGGAGATCTTGCCCTGGGCATGCTCAGTGTGTGCAGACAAGGACTTAGTCCCAGAGAAGTCCGCTCGCTGCTGACCAGCACTGGCTTTAATGGCAGAAGCTGAAGAAGCAGCAGTAACTCTCTGTACAGAGTGAGACTGAGCAAGACGCTGGGACCGACGTCCCTGCTGAGCAGACTCCACTGCGGCTGGATAAGAATGGGAGACCGCAGCGGAGATGGCTTGAGATTCCCCCTGTGCAGAAGTGGGAACTCGAGACCTAACATTGCCCCCCCTCCTTGGGCCTCGCTACGCTCGAAGGCAGCAATGAGCTGTGGGGCCCGAATGTTTTCAGCAGGCTCCCATGACCTGTCCTCTGGGCCATAACCCTTCCAATCCACCAGATAGAACTTTTTGCCGCGTACCACCTTGCACCCCAAAATAGCGTTCACCTCGTAATCGTCCGTAGACGAACCCGATGTCCCGGCAGATGACTCGGAAAACCGGGACATGTATACGGGTTTCAAGAGGGACACATGAAAGGTGTCGGTGATACCCAAGCGTGGAGGAAGGGCCAGACGGTAGACCACAGGTTTAACCCGTTCGAGAACCTTGAAGGGACCCAAGTAGCGAGGAGCAAACTTAGTGGACTCAACTCGCAGCCTGATGTTACGGGCGGAGAGCCACACCAAGTCGCCAGGAGCAAAGGTCGGAGTGGGGCGCCGATGAACATCGGCGGAGGACCTCATTCTCTCCTTGAAGGCCCGAATGGCATCCTGCGTGCGGTCCCAAATGTCCCGTGCCTCCACAGCCCAGTCTGCCACCCTGGAGTCAGCAGAAGACACAGGCATGGGCACAGGAACACGCGGATGCTGGCCGTAATTTAGGAGGAATGGAGTCTGACCGGTGGAGTCGGCTACGGCATTGTTAAGTGCAAACTCTGCCCACGGTAGCAAGGATGCCCAGACATCCTGCCTGGCAGAAACAAAATGTCGTAAATATGTGACCAAGGTCTGGTTGGCCCTCTCTACCAACCCATTCGTCTCGGGATGATATGCCGAAGAGAAATTCAACTCAATACTGAGCAGACGACAAAGCTCTCTCCAGAATCGAGACGCAAACTTGGGACCCCGGTCACTAACAATTTTGTCTGGCATACCGTGTAGGCGAAAGATATGCTTGACGAACAAGACAGCCAACGCCCGTGCAGAAGGTAGCCGTGGAAGAGGCACCAAGTGCACCATTTTGGAAAAATGGTCGGTGATCACCCAGATAATGGTGCAGTTACGAGACTTGGGTAAGCCCACCACAAAGTCCATCCCGACCATCTCCCAGGGCCTGTCCGCCACCAGCAGAGGATAAAGCAAACCAGCTGGCCGTTGCCGAGGAGTCTTGTTCTTGGCGCAGGAGACACACGCCCGAACATACTCTGCGACATCACGAGCCATATGCGGTCACCAGTATGTCCTCGCCAGTAACTCAGATGTCCTTTTGGTACCAAAATGTCCACCCACCCTGGACGAGTGTGCCCAAGAGAGAACCTCCGGTCGCAAACTGGATTGAACAAAAGTCTTGCCCGGGGGCACAGACTCTAGCGAAACCGGGGCCACAGTTCTCAAGCTCTCGGTGGGGACAATAAGCCGAGGCTCCTCCTCCTCCTCCGCAGATGACACAACGGAGTGAGAGAGAGCATCGGCCCGAATGTTCTTCTCCCCGGAAAGAAAATGGAGGGTGAAATGAAACCGGGAGAAGAATAAGGACCATCTAGCCTGGCGAGAATTCAACCGCTGGCTGTCTGCAGGTACACCAAATTTTTATGGTCTGTGAAGACTTGGAAGGGAAAACGTGCTCCCTCCAAGAGATGTCTCCACTCCGAGAAAGCCAACTTCATGGCTAGCAACTCCCTGTC
Organism: Ranitomeya imitator; assembly: GCF_032444005.1. Classification (NCBI taxonomy): domain Eukaryota; kingdom Metazoa; phylum Chordata; class Amphibia; order Anura; family Dendrobatidae; genus Ranitomeya; species Ranitomeya imitator. Next base: position 80,265,368 of record NC_091282.1, read on the forward strand.
CCCGATGGAATAATTCCTCTCTGCTGGTGAGAAGGTCTTGGAGAAAAAGAAGCAAAGATGCTTCCGACCTTGAGCATCCTTTTGGAAGAGGACTGCTCCAGCACCAACAGAAGAGGCATCCACCTCCATGATAAATGGCTTATCAACATCGGGGCGATGTAGGATGGGAGCGCTAGCGAAGTGTGACTTTATAGAGTTAAAGGCCTTGGAGACCTCCTCAGACCACAATTTGGGATTTGCCCCCTTCTTGGTGAGGGCAACCAAGGGAGCTACCAAAGTTGAGAAGTGCGGAATGAACTGACGATAATAATTAATGAACCTCATAAAGCGCTGCACCGCTTTAAGAGAATGGGGTTCCTGCCAGTCCATCACAGCCTGTAGTTTGGCAGGATCCATAGCCAATCCCTGGGCAGAGATGATGTAGCCTAGGAAAGGTAAGAACTCCTGCTCAAACATACACTTCTCCAACTTGACATAGAGGGAGTTTTCCCGTAGGAGGTCGAAGACTTTGCAAACATCTCTCCGGTGGGAGTCAATATCTGGAGAGTAGATGAGAATATCATCCAGATAGACTACGACCGAGGTGGAAAGCATATCCCGGAAGATATCGTTCACAAAGTCTTGGAAAACGGCTGGGGCATTACAGAGCCCGAAGGGCATCACCAGATATTCATAGTGCCCATCCCTGGTGTTAAAAGCCGTCTTCCATTCATCCCCCTCACGGATGCGAATCAGGTTGTAAGCACCCCGCAGATCTAGTTTAGTAAATACCCTTGCTCCCCGAAGCCTATCGAAGAGCTCAGATATCAAGGGCAAAGGATACTTATTTTTAACGGTGATGGCGTTAAGACCCCTGTAGTCTATGCATGGACGTAGTTCCCCATTCTTCTTCTGCACGAAGAAGAACCCTGCCCCAGCAGGTGACACTGACTTCCTAATGAATCCTCTTGCCAGATTTTCCTGGATGTACTGTGACATGGCCTCCGTCTCCGGGAGAGATAGCGGATAGACTCGACCCCGGGGAGGCTCAGCACCAGGCAAGAGATCAATAGGACAGTCATAGGGGCGATGGGGCGGAAGGATCTCCGCCGCCATTTTGGAGAACAAGTCTGCATAAGACCAATACTGCTTGGGGAGAGAGGAAAGATCTGCGGGTACCTCTGTAGCAACCTGAACGCACTCCCTCTGACACCTACCCCCACAAGATTCGCCCCATCCCAGGATTCTGCCAGAGGACCACTCGATATGAGGAGAGTGGTACCGTAGCCAAGGTATTCCCAACAGGACCTCATCAATTCCCTCAGGAATGACGAGCAGAGATATAATCTCCTGATGAGATGGCGACATGGACAGAGTAAAAGGGATGGTCTGGTGTGTTATCTGTGAGAGCAGTGTCGACCCATTCACCACTTGTACCGTTACTGGTTGAGCTAGCATAACCAGGGGTATTGCGTGACGTTGGGCGAAGGCAGAAGACATAAAATTGCCCTCCGCCCCAGAATCCACGCAAAGCTCTACCGAGTGGGAGAATGAGCCTATAGTGATTGTCCCCTTAAAGGACAATTTAGAGGCAAACGTCGCCGTGTCTAGTGTACCTCCACCTACTACCACTAGACGCTGACGTTTTCTCGACCGCTGAGAACATCTGGTGGCTAGATGTCCTGACTGCTGGCAAACATGACAGACCTTGAGTGCACAAGCGGTCCGGGACTTAGATCCCGCTTGTGACACTTCCCTGGCCTCATGTGACTCAGGAACCAGGACCGGAGATTCCAGAGGTTTGGCGAAGGTAGGAGCCAGCCGAAACCTCTGCCTACACTGGGCTCGCTCTAACCTCCGCTCGTTAAAACGGAGGTCAATTCGAGTGGAGACATTTATTAACTCCTCCAGTGTGGCAGGAATCTCCCTAGTGGCCAGAGCGTCCTTAATGTGGTCAGCCAGGCCCCTCCAAAATATGGGGATAAGAGCTTTATCCGACCAATCCAGCTCAGAAGCTAGAGTGCGGAATTGGACGGCAAAATGACTGACCAAGGACTCACCCTGAGTTAATGCCAGCAGTTGGAGCGCAGTATCATGGGTGACTTGAGGTCCTAAAAAGACCTGTTTCAGAGTGCTCAGAAACAGCGGAGCACTCTGCACCACATGATCGCCACGCTCCCACAGCGGCGTAGCCCATTCCAACGCCCTGTCCGACAAGAGAGACACTATAAATCCCACCTTAGCCCGCTCTGTGGGAAAACGTGCAGCCAGGAGCTCGAGGTGAATAGAGCACTGACTCACAAATCCCCTACAAAATTTGCTATCACCAGAAAATTTTTCTGGCAGCGGGAGGCGAGAAAATGTCGGAGCAGGGGTGGCAATGGACAGGGTTGCTGCAGCCACGCTAGCAGCCTGTACAGCAACTGCGGTAACATCCACAGCTGAGGTTGCGCTCTCAAGAGCCACCAACCTACCCTCCAGCTGCTGGATATACCGCAAGGATTGCTGTTTGTCCGTCATTACTAGCCAGACCCTGGCGCTAGTGTAATGTTAGGGCTAGCGGAACGCACCAAATAATAAGACAGATAGAGTATAGTGCGTTCGCAGCCCGGGGTCCACCGTGCAGAGCTGGAACCTGCTGCCAAGTAATGACGGACTATATGGCGGTACTCATAAGAATACACACGTGGGTTAAACTTCACCCAGCGTGAAGGAAGCGATCCTGTTGCGTCACAGGACCGCGGTACCGCACATAGAGCGCGAGCAAGTAGTCAGCGAACTCAACCCCAACTAGGATTGAAGTCCGATTAGACCCTTGCTGGCACAACACCGCAACTGGGTGTGTAAGGAAACTCAATAACAATATTAAGGCACAAGAGTGCATGCGGTGCCGCACTGACGAACGCCACTAACCACCCAGGCTTGGGTAAGGAAAGCACAGAGGAAGTGCACTGCGCCGTACTGGCGGTCACAGCAACTGGACGCTGTAATGTGTGATTCGTGCTGTAGGATAAGTCGGGCGCTAGATAGCAGCCATACACCTTCCGCGAACAGACATTCAATAGGGTAGGGGTATCCAAGGACGACTTGCACTCACAACATACACACATTAACAATTGTACACTAGCGCATGGCCGTGCGGTCATGCGCAGTTTATGTAGTTGCAGCACAAGAAGTGGCCACAGAAACTTTGCCCTTCCAAGACCTGCCAAGAGGACCAATGGAATGTGCTGCAGAGCCTGAGCACATGACCCTCGATCTCCAACGGGAGATCTTGCCCTGGGCATGCTCAGTGTGTGCAGACAAGGACTTAGTCCCAGAGAAGTCCGCTCGCTGCTGACCAGCACTGGCTTTAATGGCAGAAGCTGAAGAAGCAGCAGTAACTCTCTGTACAGAGTGAGACTGAGCAAGACGCTGGGACCGACGTCCCTGCTGAGCAGACTCCACTGCGGCTGGATAAGAATGGGAGACCGCAGCGGAGTTGGCTCGAGATTCCCCCTGTGCAGAAGCGGGAACTCGAGACCTAACACCATCTTTCTCCATCCTGCCCCATGATCCTGCCCCATGATCCTGTCCCATCTGTCTCCAACCTGCCCCATTATCCTGTACCATGTCTTCATCCTGCCCCTTGTGTCTCCATCCTGGCGTCTACATTCTGCCCACTGAGTCTCCATCCTGCCATCGAAACATATTGCGGCTTGCCACTTTCAATAACAATAAAAAAACCTTTCTCCTTACCTAACCATACCATCTGTCTCCATCCTGCCCCATATTCCTGTCCTATCTGTCTCCATCCTGCCACCGTGTCTCCCATCCTGCCCCATCTGTCTCCATCCTGCCCCCAGTGTCTCTATCTTGCCCCCCTGTGTCTCCCATCCTGCCCTATGTGTCTCCCATCCTGCCCCCTGTGTCTCCCATCCTGCCCCATCTGTCTCCATCCTGCCCCCTGTGTCTCCCATCCTGCCCCATCTTTCTACATCCTGTCCCCTGTGTCTCCCATCCTGCCACTGTGTATCCAATCCTGCCATATGTGTCTCCCATCCTGCCCCCTGTGTCTCCTATCCTGCCACTGTGTCTCCCATCCTGCCCTATCTGTCTCCATCCTGCCCCCTTTGTCTCCCATCCTGCCCTGTGTCTCCCATCCTGCATCCGTGTCTCCCATCCTTCCCCGTGTCTCCATTCTGCCCCCTGTATCTCCATTCTTCCCCCTGTGTCTCCCATCCTGCCCCCGTGTCTCCCATTCTCTTTACCTGGCCGCGCTCCTGTGGCGATGTTCCCTCCATGCAGTTCAAGCGCACACTCGAATGACAATTACGTCATATGCTGGCGATGTGTGCTGACGTCAGCTGCCAGCCTCCGATTGGCTGGTGGCTTTTAACTATAGCCGTGTGAGCCCACATGACAATAGAGTTTAACTGAACCTGCATCTCGGACTCAGGTTCAGTTACTGCACCGCTGGGTCAAAATGAGCAGAAGAGATGGGGCCCGAAGCGGGCCCCCTCTGCTCATCGGGCCCCATACGCCAGTCAGGGCAGTAATGCCCTGATGGTGGCCCTGGTCAGTGCCCACCACAGGACTGTGTATCACTTCTGGCAATCTTGTGACATGTCGGGTCAGGGGAAAATCCCTCATGATGTCTATAACCCGCTCCCTTCAACTACAGATATCGTAGGCAATGCAGCTAGGGGCGAATCATAATGAGCAGGCGCCACATTGGAAGGGGTAAAGCATATGTACATGATAAAAGTGAGTACGGTATTTCTAATAAAATGCATTACTTATTATTGGTGACCTTTGACCCCATGTTTTTCTATAGGACTTACATTCAGTTGTGGGAGTTTTGTTCCCCCTAGTTAAGCTATAATGTGGCTTTTGGCCTTGCAAATTTTTCTTTGTGCTAAATTTATTGTTCAGTTGTTTTTGATTGCATGCAATTCTGTATAACAGGAAACTGTAAATGGTCTTGTGAATAATTAATAGCTGCTGCTGTAAAAAAACAGATTGTATATAGAATGCACACGGATTACAAGTGAGAAAAAAATCATCACATTTTTCTGGAAGCAACTTTTTTTATACTGCTGTTTGCATTTAGCCTTATAATGGGCGAATCTGATCCAGAATACGGATCAAAGTGGTTCATGCTGCGCTGACCATCAGTCCGTGTGTAATGTGAACTACCACATTGACTTGCATTGGTCAGTGTGCTGTCTATATACTATCAGTTTTGAACCCTGGCATTTGATCTGGAGCGCCCCAAGACACAGGGCCACAGATAACTCAGTACCGGTCCTCTCTGTCTCAGTTCTGGGGTTGTCACGGTGGCTGGACCCGGTCCGTGACCCTGCTAAGGGGCGTCCAATAAAAGTGGTGATGGTAGTTTGTCAAGGTTTCATGACGCCACCTGTGGTGTTCGGTCAGGGCGACCAACGCTGCTTGGGGTCCGCTGGGGTGATGGAATGGCAGCTAGATGGTATACCTTCCCACAGGTGAAGTATGTCCCCAGGGCTTCCCAGTAAGGTGGATGGTGATGGTGTGAGGTGCAGACAATAACGAGGACACAAGGTTGCAGTCTCTTTACCTCTTTATTGAAGACTTCAGGATCCTCAATCGGGAGCACGGTTAACAGGGCTGTCTGAGACCGGCCGGTCCAAAGGCACATCCAGAGTTCCCCTTGCAGGTGGAAATCGTTGCCTACCACTAGCGCCTGTGTGTTGTAGTGCTTCCCTGCTGAGCATTCGGGATAGTCCTCACAACTTCTATTCTCGTTCTTTCTAATTCGTTCCAGTTCTTTCTAGTTCTCCGTCCCCCAGGTATGTTATGGCTAGGATGCACCCGTTTGACGGGAAGGCTCGGAGTTCTTCCGGGACCCTAGAGACGCCCCTCTCCACGCGTTGCCCCCTATGTCTGCTTAGGTGATGTAAGGTAGACAGCCAACCTATAATTAACTGTCCTGCGGAGTTTGAAGCAAGGCATAGAGTCAGTTACTTCCTCGGTGTTCCGGCCACCGGCTACGCACCTCAGTAGGATGTTGCCGTTCTCCGGGCACGATTCCTACAGGCTCACCTTTGTGCTTGATTTCATTTCTCATTGTCCACAATATCCTTCGCTTCGTGTCTCTTTCTTAGGATACCGCCGCGGGGTGTGCAGGCGCGGTTCCGTAACGTTCTGTTCTAGTCGCTAGGTACCTGCCAGGTTCCCACGCCTGACAGGGACCCCTCTGAATCTTCCCCGCAACACCCCCTGCCACGGGATGTTGCCTGGACAAAACCCAGTCAGCTTCTCACTAACTTCCTATCCAACCCCTAGTTTTACCAGTGTGAGGAGTGGACTAGTAAATAAAACCTTTTGCTCCCCCTAGTGGCCGGAGTGTGAAGTGAAATGTGTGCTGGTGATACCTGGTCAGAAGAACTCCTTTAGTGCCATCAGACGTACTATCACTCCCCTTAGCGGCAGAGTGTCATACTGCAACGACCAGGTCTCTGGGACGCTGTACTCCCACCCGGTTAAATCCAGTACTCCTGGACTGGGAAGAAGAACAACAATACATGTTATCAAAAGACATACAAAATTTTGGAATGCTTGAAACAAGTAAATATAACAATGCTTCCCTTTATGGGAGGTGAGGACACTTGAACGTTGCAAACAAAACAAGTATAAATATTTTAAATAACACTCTATTCTACAGACTATAAATAATTCCTATTACCCAGCTGGGTATTCTACTAAGTGCAAATGCTAGAGCAATAATTTAACTTCTCCTTTAAGGGCGTATAGGCTGAACCCACTAAAGGTTTACTATAAAACACTATAAAACAAACTCAAGTTTTTTTTTTTCTTTTCCTTTTTCTGACTCTACAAATGCAGGGCCGCCCAGCTCCTTGTCTGGGCCTACTGTCATCTGTTCTTCTGTTAACGTACTAACCATCTTTCTATGGTTCCCAGGAGGACTCTCTAACCCCTACGGGTTTTAGCAGCAGCAACAAGAAGAACAAACCGTTAGGTAACTATATACAGATTCAGGTCTTCGAGGTTTTATTCCTGCTCCGGTGGTTTCCGCCAGGGCCTGACCGGGTAGGCAGGCCTCGGGGGTCTGGGAAGACAAAAACCAAAGTCTATCTCCGGCATCATGGGAGTCCAGTGGATGATCCGAGGGACGGCAGCAGCGGCTGCCACCGCTTCAGCAAGTTCTTCCTCCAAGGATTTGGCAGCGACCAGTACGGAGGTACAGCGCTGGATGTCCTGAGCTCACCAGCCGTGGCCCTTTTGGTAGCGGCAGTAGCTTACCGCCTCCCCCGGCATTAGGACGGGGCCCTTGCTGTCGCCACGCAGGCCAGCCTCCACCACCTCCCGGGTGATATGGACCCTTATCGTCGATCCGATCTCCTGTACAAAACACGTTCCTCTCTGGGGTTGGTAGACGATCACAACGCCCCACTTTGGCAAAGATCCATCCAGCATTTCACCGCGAGCCTCCCGCTCCACGTCTCTGGCAAATTCTGCTATCAGATGCTTCCGATAGTCTCCCCAGGGAAAGGGACCAAGATCCCACTCCCACGATCCCGGGCCGGATGATGAGGACTCCGGAGCTCCGCCAGCCGTGTTGACGGTCGTGTCAAAAGTCGACAGCACACCGATCCCCGGTCAGCAGGGACACCGAGCTCTCTCACAGGTGGGGGCTACGTCAGCACCACTCCGGTCCTCGGGGGCTGCCACCAGATCTGGTGCAGGTAGCGGAGGTTCCGCAGCCGGCTCCCAGGGCTCAATCGGTTCCAACAGTGGCATGTCGGTATAATCCACCGGTGACGAGGATCTAGACGGGGCCATCTTTTTCCGTAAGCCTTCTCGGCTCTCCAGCTCCACTCCATCTGACACATAGTTTCGTTTCTTCGGTCTCCGCCCGCCATAGAGGATGAGAAGGCGGACCTCAGCCACTGACGGACATGCCCACAGGATACAGCAATACTTGGACTGGGCGGCCATTATCTTTCGCGCTCTTCAGCTTGAGCACGCCCATTCCACGCCCTTCTTCTCCTGCGCTCCTTCTGGTGCTGCAATGGCAGCAGTTTTGGCGGGAATCTTGCGGCAGATAGCAATACACAGTCTTTGCAATAAATCACAGTTCAAACACGTTTCAATCACAGTTCCAAGGCACACATGACCCAATTCTTCAGGCTTAAGTACTATCCTGTTCGTGACACCAAGTTGGAGTGCCCCCAGACACAGGGCCACAGATTACTCAGTACCGGTCCTTTCTGTCTCAGTTCTGGGGTTGTCACGGTGGCTGGACCCGGTCCGTGACCCTGCCAAGGGGCGTCCAATAAAAGGGGTGATGGTAGTTTGTCAAGGTTTCGTGACGCCACCTGTGGTGTTCGGTCAGGGCGACCAACGCTGCTTGGGGTCCGCTGGGGTGATGGAATGGCAGCTAGATGGTATACCTTCCCACAGGTGAAGTATGTCCCCAGGGCTTCCCAGTAAGGTGGATGGTGATGGTGTGAGGTGCAGACAATACCGAGGACACAAGGTTGCAGTCTCTTTACCTCTTTACTGAAGACTTCAGGATCCTCAATCCAGAGCACTGTTAACAGGGCTGTCTGAGACCGGCCGGTCCAAAGGCACATCCAGAGTTCCCTTTGCAGGTGGAAATCGTTGCCTACCACTAGCGCCTGTGTGTTGTAGTGCTTCCCTGCTGAGCATTCGGGATAGTCCTCACAACTTCTATTCTCGTTCTTTCTAATTTGTTCCAGTTCTTTCTAGTTCTCCGTCCCCCAGGTATGTTATGGCTAGGACGCACCCGTTTGACGGGAAGGCTCGGAGTTCTTCCAGGACCCTAGAGACGCCCCTCTCCACGCGTTGCCCCCTATGTCTGCTTAGGTGATGTAAGTATATATACATATTAATCCAAAAAGACCTAAGGCTCCAAAGAGCTTGGTCACATTCCGTACAACTACATGCAACACAAAGAGCTACGCGTAAAAATAAAACGTGGCTCAAGGAATGTAAAGATATACCAGAATTTTATTCATAAATATCTAAACATAAAATAATGACACCAGAGTACTTCATAATGCAACAAGAACAACATCAAGGCTAAGGCTTAAGATAATCAAATAAATAAATACTGCATCCTACTCCCATTGGCCCATATATACAGCAACATTTGAACACAGTGAACCCTACATGCAGCATCACACAGGCCACCTGGAGTGGCGGAAGAAGAACAGGCGAAACGCGCATCGGGGTGGGACGTTCATCCAGGCAAAGGCACACCACTGGTAATATACTCACAATTACTTTTGCATTACGGAGTTTTGCTCCTGTTAGGCTCTATCTATATCTGTAAAGATACAAAAGTGTCCTGCTAGTGCGCTTTCCATTTAGGTCTTTTTAGTCCAGGTGGCCTGTGTGACGCTGCATGTAGGGTTCACTGTGTTCAAATGTTGCTGTATATATGGGCCAACGGGAGCTTCTCACTAACTTCCTATCCAACCCCTAGTTTTACCAGTGTGAGGAGTGGCCTAGTAAATAAAACCTTTTGCTCCCCCTAGTGGCCGGAGTGTGAAGTGTATTGTGTGCTAGTGATATCTGGTCAGAAGAACTCCTTTAGTGCCATCAGACGTACCATCACTCCCCTTAGCGGCAGAGCGTCATACTGCAACGACCAGGTCTCTGGGGCACTGCAAATCCATTAGTCTGAATAAGCCCTATAGGTGAGTCTTATCCGATACTGTCATCTTAGTCTTACTGAATTACATTGGTCAGTGTGCTGTCAAATTTTTACTCATCTTTATATGCTCATAGGCAAAAATATTTTTTGTCCCATATCTCAGCAGTAGAAGAGTTGACTTTTTTTGTTTTACAATCTTTTCTTTAACAATACATTTTTAAAGCAGTTCTGTAATCCTGACGCACGTTAAGGCATCAATGACTAATGATGACTTCTTGAAATTCAGAAAGGATTATTCACGACTTCACAGTTTTGTCTTCTGATCTGTGTCCCGGGTTTTCAGATGTGAACTCTATGTTTTTGTTGTAGTGTTGAGAATTTCATCACTATTTATTCTGAGAAAGGAGTGAATCACAAGTCTGTGTCCAATAATACAGAAATAAATAACGCATATTCCTGAAGACATTTTTCTGCAGTTCTCTTCCTGAAATTGAGATGAATTGTACAAATACAAGGTAGCATTATGTCATACAAAATATGAAAATCACTGAAGCTAATAACGAAGGGGCAGAAATGTATTCTTTTATATGTATAGAAATAAAGAGGAATCAGCCGTACTCACAAGGGTATTTGGTTGCAGAAAGTGTCCGTATTTATTACATGTACAAATAGTCATTGACCACAGAAACGAAAATGAAGATCATAAGCATAGAGTAAGTGGAGGTTACGTTTCGACCCAGTCTGGGTCTTTATCAAACATCGCTGTAAGAGAAATATATACAGAATTAATGTGAGGTACTGTACATATAAACAAGTGATAGTAAATAAAAGGAGATCAGCATATACAAGTTAATCAGCCCTATGGTCACAGTTCATTCTAGCCAGGCGCAAAATAATTAAAATAACAAATGAGAGCATTATACTGCCTCTGTACAAATCCCTAGTTAGACCGCACATGGAGCACTGTGTCCAGTTTTGGGCACCGGTGCTCAGGAAGGATATAATGGAACTAGAGAGAGTACAAAGGAGGGCAACAAAATTAATAAAGGGGATGGGTGAACTACAATACACAGATAGATTAGCGAAATTAGGATTATTTAGTCTAGAAAAAAGACGACTGAGGGGCGATCTAATAACCATGTATAAGTATAGGACAATACAAATATCTCGCTGAGGATCTGTTTATACCAAGGAAGGTGATGGGCACAAGAGGGCATTCTTTGCGTCTGGAGGAGAGAAGGTTTTTCCACCAACATAGAAGAGGATTCTTTACTGTTAGGGCAGTGAGAATCTGGAATTGCTTGCCTGAGGAGGTGGTGATGGCGAACTCAGTCGAGGGGTTCAAGAGAGGCCTGGATGTCTTCCTGGAGCAGAACAATATTGTATCATACAATTATTAGGTTCTGTAGAAGGACGTAGATCTGGGGATTTATTATGATGGAATATAGGCTGAACTGGATAGACAAATGTCTTTTTTCGGCCTTACTAACTATGTTACTATGTTATTATGTTTCCTAAATATTGATGTATAGACAATATAAAGGTGTGGCCTTCCTTTCTCTTGAGCTGGGTATAATTGATGTGATTTCCCTTGGCTATTTGTCCATTAGTTGAGCTCAGTTCATCTCAACCCTTATCTACATGCATGTCACTTGGCAAACTATAAGATTTTTAATATTAGAGTTAGGACTGTCCCAATTACGGTTGCCTTGACGAGGCGGGATGGGGAGTTAGGAATATCGAAGCCTGTATGGATCCGATAGTGATGAGACATACATTTTCAAATTCAGGACTAATAGGGGAAGAGTATGCAAATATTTTCATAACTGTAACACCTGCCTATAGGCTCCAAATCAATAGTGGCCAGATAACTGACAATAGTCATGTCATGTTTGGTCTCTGAGTAACAGTAAAATCCCGGTAAAAAATACGGCAGCAATATCGAATTTCTATGATCATCATCAGGAGTGAAGTTATCACTAGAGTTGAGCGACCTTGACCTTTTTAGAGTCGAGCCGGGTTTCGCGAAACCCGACTATCTCAAAAGTCGGGTCGAGTGAAATCGGCCGATTATGACGTAAAGTCGGGATCGACCGAAAAACGAAACCCAATGCAAGTCAATGGGGCAGCAAAGTCGGCAGTGAGTGGGGGCCAGGAAAACACCTAGAGTGCCCATTTTAATGTCAAAACCATCCATTCTTCTTAATGAAGCTTGTCAAGCGTAATTTACCTTATAAAAATTGGAAGGCATTTGAAATTGGGGGTCATTTGGCTAAAGTTGTGGTGGGTAGGGCTGGTTCAAGTAATTAGTGGGCCCAGGAAATCTGGACCACGTCACGGCAGTGGAGCAGGGAGAGGTAAGTATTTCAACTTTGCAAGTGCTGTGAACCTGAGCAAGCAGGGGGGGCCCACTCGTTGGCATTGGCACTGGCACAGGGCCCCTAAAAGTACAGCGGTGTGTTTGCACGGCGGGGGCGCCTCCCACCGGCAGCAACACTTTTGCGTACTATGAGAGGCCCTGTGCCAGTGACGTCGCCAACTAGTATTCCTCCCCCCACCTGATGAAGGAACCTGCACTTTCATCTGCACCTTCCTCTTTGTCCCCGTGTAAGGTGGTATGGTATGCGGGAAGAGCAACCTGACTTTCAGCAGGGTCACAATGTTGTTGTGTAGCGTGCACGGGGAATGTTGCGTTATGGGTCAATGTACCAGCAGACTCATCTATCACTGGCTGGGCAATGGGCAGGATGAGGAGGAAACACAGATATAGGCCCAAAGAATAAAGTTGGCTAAATGCAGTTCAAAATTGGTAACACAGGAATAACCAGGGGGCATTGCAGTGGAGGACAACTGGAATGAGAGGCTGACACTGAGAGTAGGCCCAAATCAGTAAGTAGTCGAAATGCAGTTCAAAATTGGCAACCGTAGTAAACAGGCGGCACAGCTTTGTTCAGTGGAGGAGAACAGCAAGGAGTGGCAGACACCGATAGTAGGCCCCAACCCAACTAGTAGGCCAAATGCAGTCTAACATTAACAACTACTTAACGAGCGCCTGAAAACGGAATTTCAGGACAGGAAACCAGGAGAACAGCAAGGAGCGGCAGACACTGTTAGTAGGCCCCAAACCAACTAGTACGCCAAATGCAGTTGTTCCATTTAACCACAATTTAACGAGAGCCTGAAGATAGAAGCTCAGGAAAGGCAACCTGGAGAACACCTTGGAGTGGAACACACCATCTCTCTCCACCCCATACCCATTTTGTAGGCCTAATGCAGTGTAGTTTTCTACAACTACTAAACGAGAGCATGAAGATCGAAGCTCAGGAAAGGCAACCTGGGGAACACCTTGGAGTGTAACACACCCTCTCTCTACACCACGGAAGGGCTGATTCTTAGGAAGGAAGGCTGTCGGAAAGAAGCAGGGCGCGTCCGAGGGTGATTATATTCTTATTAGGTATATACTCACCCTCGGACGCGCCCTGCTTCTTTATTTGTAATGAATGTTTATTTGCAATGTGGTTTTGACTTACTCTATTTTTTTGGTAAATAATGATTTTATTATTTTCATTGTTTTGCATCTTCTTGGCAATAATATAAAGAAGACGCGACAGGACAACACTCGGTGGATGCCATATCTGTGTTTTAAATTGAAAAAAACTTTCAGTTAACTACTTGCAGGAGAAAGTTATTGTAGCTGGTGGCCATTTTTAGTACTGTACCAGATTTTTGTTGTATGTGTTTGTTTTTAATGTTAAAATGTCTGCATTTGATATCTCTCCAGTATTTTCTTTTTTATAAGCAAAATACTTATTTTTATATTTTCTGATGTTGGTTCAAGGGGTACACAGGCAGCAGTAGACAGGTCAGTGGAGGCCTAGTGGAAGGAGGGACCGCAGACAGGCTTTGAAGGCCTAACATAATAAATTGGGCTGGCTGTAGGCAATTTAAAATTGGTTCCAGGGGAACACGGGCAGCAGTGGCCTGGTCAGTGTAGTAGTAGTGGAAAGAACGGGCCGCAGACAGGCTTCGAAGGCCTAACATAACAAAAATTGGGATGTAGGCAATTTACAATTGGTTCCAGGGGAACACGGACAGCAGTAGACAGGTCAGTGGAGGCCTAGTGGAAGGAGGGACCGCAGACAGGCTTCGAAGCCCTAACATAATAAATTGGGCTGGCTGTAGGCAATTTAAAATTGGTTCCAGGGGAACACGGGCAGCAGTAGACAGGTCAGTGGAGGCCTAGTGGAAGGAGGGACCGCAGACAGGCTTTGAAGCCCTAACATAATAAATTGGGCTGGCTGTAGGCAATTTAAAATTGGTTCCAGGGGAACACGGGCGGCAGTAGACAGGTCAGTGGAGGCCTAGTGGAAGGAGGGACCGCAGACAGGCTTCGAAGCCCTAACATAATAAATTGGGCTGGCTGTAGGCAATTTAAAATTGGTTCCAGGGGAACAAGGGCGGCAGTAGCCAGGTCAGTGTAGTAGTAGTGGAAAGAACGGGCCGCAGATAGGCTTCGAAGGCCTAACATAACAAAAATTGGGCTGTAGGCAATTTAAAATTGGTTCCAGGGGAACACGGGCGGCAGTAGACAGGTCAGTGGAGGCCTAGTGGAAGGAGGGACCGCAGACAGGCTTCGAAGCCCTAACATAATAAATTGGGCTGGCTGTAGGCAATTTAAAATTGGTTCCAGGGGAACACGGGCGGCAGTAGACAGGTCAGTGGAGGCCTAGTGGAAGGAGGGACCGCAGACAGGCTTCGAAGCCCTAACATAATAAATTGGGCTGGCTGTAGGCAATTTAAAATTGGTTCCAGGGGAACACGGGCAGCAGTAGACAGGTCAGTGGAGGCCTAGTGGAAGGAGGGACCGCAGACAGGCTTCGAAGCCCTAACATAATAAATTGGGCTGGCTGTAGGCAATTTAAAATTGGTTCCAGGGGAACACGGGCGGCAGTAGCCAGGTCAGTGTAGTAGTAGTGGAAAGAACGGGCCGCAGACAGGCTTCGAAGCCCTAACATAATAAATTGGGCTGGCTGTAGGCAATTTAAAATTGGTTCCAGGGGAACACGGGCGGCAGTAGACAGGTCAGTGGAGGCCTAGTGGAAGGAGGGACCGCAGAAAGGCTTCGAAGCCCTAACATAATAAATTGGGCTGGCTGTAGGCAATTTAAAATTGGTTCCAGGGGAACACGGGCAGCAGTAGACAGGTCAGTGGAGGCCTAGTGGAAGGAGGGACCGCAGACAGGCTTCGAAGCCCTAACATAATAAATTGGGCTGGCTGTAGGCAATTTAAAATTGGTTCCAGGGGAACACGGGCAGCAGTAGACAGGTCAGTGGAGGCCTAGTGGAAGGAGGGACCGCAGACAGGCTTCGAAGCCCTAACATAATAAATTGGGCTGGCTGTAGGCAATTTAAAATTGGTTCCAGGGGAACACGGGCGGCAGTAGACAGGTCAGTGGAGGCCTAGTGGAAGGAGGGACCGCAGACAGGCTTCGAAGCCCTAACATAATAAGTTGGGCTGGCTGTAGGCAATTTAAAATTGGTTCCAGGGGAACACGGGCAGCAGTAGACAGGTCAGTGGAGGCCTAGTGGAAGGAGTGACCGCAGACAGGCTTCGAAGGCCTAACATAAGAAAAATGTCAATACAATGGTATTGACAGTGCCAGGCATTGAAGGATGTCAGCGCATAGACTAAACATTGGTGGAGCTGTGAGAGAAAATTTTGCAAGTCGTAGAGCACTGTTTGACCTGGGGGGGGGGACTGTCTTGTGGCCGGCGGTACAGGCCCAGGGCCCCTCATATTACAACGGTGTGTCTGACGTTGGGTGCGCACCACCACCGCCAGACACTTTATTGTACTATGAGGGACCTAGTGGCAGTGCCGTCGACCAAAAGCGGGCACACCCACCTCTTCAGACAAACAGTACTCTCACGGGTGCTGGCGCCAAGTGGCGATACCACGGCCCCGTGTGGGGACTTTGGCCATTTAGGAAGGTGTTAACATGTCGGATGCTGGACAATCAGGTGCTGCAAATTACGAGATTGGAAAAGTCGTTCAGAATAGTCCACAGGCAAGACCTTTACATAGGAAAGCTAGGTGTCAGCCGGGCAAGGTGGGGCAAAAGATTTCGAAATCCAGTTGTGGTTCATTTTAATGAAGGTTAGATCATCTACATTTTGGGTAGCCAGACGAGTCCTTTTTTCTGTTAGTATTGAACCTGCAGCACTGAATACTCTTTCTGATAGGACACTAGCTGCCGGGCAAGCAAGCTCCTGCAATGCATATTCTGCCAATTCTGGCCAGGTGTCTAATTTTGATGCCCAGTAATCAAATGGGAATGACGGTTGAGGGAGAATGTCGATAAGGGATGAAAAATAGTTAGTAACCATACTGGACAAATGTTGTCTCCTGTCACTTTGAATTGATGCTGCAGTACCTGTCCTGTCTGCGGTCATAGCAAAATCACTCCACAACCTGGTCAGAAAACCCCTCTGGCCAACGCCACTTCTGATTTCTGCCCCTCTAACACCTCTGGTCTGCTGGCCCCTGCAGCTCGTGTTAGAACGATCACGGGCGCTGTGTGCAGGGAATGCCAGAAGCAAACGGTCAATAAGAGTTGATTGTTTGGTTGCTAATATTAGTTCCAAGTTCTCATGTGGCATTATATTTTGCAATTTGCCTTTATAGCGAGGATCAAGGAGGCAGGCCAACCAGTAATCGTCATCGTTCATCATTTTTGTTATGCGTGTGTCCCTTTTGAGGATACGTAAGGCATAATCCGCCATGTGGCCCAAAGTTCCAGTTCTCAAATCTGTGGTTGTGCTTGGTTGAGGGGCAGTTTCAGGCAAATCCACGTCACTTGTGTCCCTCCAAAAACCAGAACCCGGCCTTGCCGCGCCAACAATTTCCACTGGCCCCGGAAAAGCTTCCTCATTAAAAATATAATCATCCCCATCATCCTCCTCGTCCTCCTCCTCCTGTTCGCCCACTACCTCGTCCTGTACACTGCCCTGGCCAGACAATGGCTGACTGTCATCAAGGCTTTCCTCTTCCTCAGCTGCAGACGCCTGATCCTTTATGTGCGTCAAACTTTGCATCAGCAGACGCATTAGGGGGATGCTCATGCTTATTATGGCGTTGTCTGCACTAACCAGCCGTGTGCATTCCTCCAAACACTGAAGGACTTGACACATGTCTTGAATCTTCGACCACTGCACACCTGACAACTCCATGTCTGCCATCCTACTGCCTGCCCGTGTATGTGTATCCTCCCACAAAAACATAACAGCCCGCCTCTGTTCACACAGTCTCTGAAGCATGTGCAGTGTTGAGTTCCACCTTGTTGCAACGTCTATGATTAGGCGATGCTGGGGAAGGTTCAAAGAACGCTGATAGGTCTGCATACGGCTGGAGTGTACGGGCGAACGGCGTATATGTGAGCAAAGTCCACGCACTTTGAGGAGCAGGTCGGATAACCCCGGATAACTTTTCAGGAAGCACTGCACCACCAGGTTTAAGGTGTGAGCCAGGCAAGGAATGTGTTTCAGTTGGGAAAGGGAGATGGCAGCCATGAAATTCCTTCCGTTATCACTCACTACCTTGCCTGCCTCAAGATCTACAGTGCCCAGCCACGACTGCGTTTCTTTCTGCAAGAACTCGGACAGAACTTCAGCGGTGTGTCTGTTGTCGCACAAACACTTCATAGCCAATACAGCCTGCTGACGTTTGCCAGTAGCTGCCCCATAATGGGAGACCTGGTGTGCAACAGTGGCAGCTGCGGATGGAGTGGTTGTGCGACTGCGGTCTGTGGACGAGGTCTCGCTTCTGCAGGAGGACGAGGAGGAGGAGGAGGGGGTGCGAACGGCTACAGCCAACTGTTTCCTAGACCGTGGGCTAGGCAGAACTGTCCCAAACTTGCTGTCCCCTGTGGACCCTGCATCCACCACATTTACCCAGTGTGCCGTGATGGACACGTAACGTCCCTGGCCATGCCTACTGGTCCATGCATCTGTTGTCAGGTGCACCTTTGTGCTCACAGATTGCCTGAGTGCATGGACGATGCGCTCTTTAACATGCTGGTGGAGGGCTGGGATGGATTTTCTGGAAAAAAAGTGTCGACTGGGTAGCTCGTAGCGTGGTACAGCGTAGTCCATCAGGGCTTTGAAAGCTTCGCTTTCAACTAACCGGTAGGGCATCATCTCTAACGAGATTAGTCTAGCTATGTGGGCGTTCAAACCCTGTGTACGCGGATGCGAGGCTAAGTACTTCCTTTTTCTAACCATAGTCTCATGTAGGGTGAGCTGGACTGGAGAGCTGGAGATCGTGGAACTAGCAGGGGTGCCGGTGGACATGGCAGACTGAGAGACGGTGGGAGATGGTATTGTTGCCGCCGGTGCCCTAGATGCAGTGTTTCCTACTACGAAACTGGTGATTCCCTGACCCTGACTGCTTTGGCCTGGCAAAGAAACCTGCACAGATACTGCAGGTGGTGCAGAAAATGGTGGCCCTACGCTGCCGGAAGGGATGTTGCGTTGATGACTAGCTTCATTGGCCGAGGGTGCTACAACCTTAAGGGACGTTTGGTAGTTAGTCCAAGCTTGCAAATGCATGGTGGTTAAATGTCTATGCATGCAACTTGTATTGAGACTTTTCAGATTCTGCCCTCTGCTTAAGGTAGTTGAACATTTTTGACAGATGACTTTGCGCTGATCAATTGGCTGTTGTTTAAAAAAATGCCAGACTGCACTCTTTCTAGCATCGGATACCTTTTCAGGCATTGCAGACTGAGCTTTAACCGGATGGCCACGCTGTCCTCCAACAGGTTTTGACTTTGCCACGCGTTTTGGGCAAGATACGGGCCCGGCAGATGGAACCTGTTGCGATGTTGATGCCTGCTGCGGCCCCTCCTCCTCCGCTTCAGAACTGCTGCCGCCTGCACCCTGTTCCCCCAATGGCTGCCAATCGGGGTCAAGAACTGGGTCATCTATTACCTCTTCTTGTAGCTCGTGTGCAACTTCGTCTGTGTCACCGTGTCGGTCGGTGGTATAGCGTTCGTGATGGGGCAACATAGTCTCATCAGGGTCTGATTCTTGATCAGCACCCTGCGAGGGCAATGTTGTGGTCTGAGTCAAAAGACCAGCATAGTAGTCTGGCTGTGGCTGTGCATCAGTGCACTCCATGTCAGATTCAACTTGTAATGGGCATGGACTGTTAACTGCTTCACTTTCTAAGCCAGGGACGGTATGTGTAAAGAGCTCCATGGAGTAACCCGTTGTGTCGCCTGCTGCATTCTTCTCTGTTGTTGTTTTTGCTGAAGAGGACAAGGAAGCGACTTGTCCCTGACCGTGAACATCCACTGCTTTTACTTTTACCAGTTTCACGAGAGGAGGCAAAAGAGCTAGAGGCTGAGTCAGCAAGATAAGCCAAAACTTGCTCTTGCTGCTCCGGCTTTAAAAGCGGTTTTCCTACTCCCAGAAAAGGGAGCGTTCGAGGCCTTGTGTAGCCAGACGACGAACCTGGCTCCACAGCTCCAGACTTAGGTGCAATATTTTTTTTCCCACGACCACCTGATGCTCCACCACTACCACTACCCTCATTACCAGCTGACAATGAACGCCCCCGGCCACGACCTCTTCCACCAGACTTCCTCATTGTTTTAAAAACGTTACCAAACTAACGGTATTTGTTGCTGTCACACAACTTACACGGTGAGCTATAACTTCAGTATGATTTAGCTACCCCTTTACAGGTGGGTGAGACCACAACGAAAATCAGGCACAATGTTACACACTCTGTTGTTGGTGGCAACAAATGAGAGAGATGCCACACACGCAGGACTGTCACTGAAGCGCAAATGTAAATATTAATCTCCCACTGATTTGTTTTTTTTTTTTTAAAAGGGAGACTTTAGAAAAAAAAAAATAATAAAAAAAAATGATTTTTTAAGGAAGAATTTATAAACCAAATAAAATGAAATGATTGTTTCAGGGAGAATTTAGAAAACAAATAAAAAAAAAATAGGCTTTCTATGGCCCACTGAGTGAGAGAGGACGCACACAGGAGTCAGGAGTGGCACACAAGCCCAGAGGCCAATATTTATCTCCCACTGATTGATTTAGTGATTTTTTCAGGTAGATTTTGGAACCCAAATCAAGCAAAAAAATTAATAGGCTTTCTATGGCCCACAATTGGAGAGAGAGAGATGGCACACCCAGGAGTCAAGACTGGCACACAAGCAGAAAGGGCAATATTAATCTCCCACTGATTTGATTTTTTTTTTTTTTTCAGGGAGACTTTAGAAAAAAAAAATACAAAAAAATGAATTTTTCAGGAAGAATTTAGAAACAAAATAAAATAAAATGATTGTTTCAGGGAGAATTTAGAAAACAAATAAAAAAAAAATAGGCTTTGTAGGGCCCACTGACTGAGAGAGGACGCACACAGGAGTCAGGAGTGGCACACAAGCCCAGAGGCCAATATTTATCTCCCACTGATTGATTTAGTGATTTTTTCAGGTAGATTTTGGAACCCAAATCAAGCAAAAAAATTAATAGGCTTTCTATGGCCCACAATTGGAGAGAGAGAGAGATGGCACACCCAGGAGTCAAGACTGGCACACAAGCAGAAAGGGCAATATTAATCTCCCACTGATTAGATTTTTTTTTTTTTTTTCAGGGAGACTTTAGAAAAAAAAAATACAAAAAAATGAATTTTTCAGGAAGAATTTAGAAACAAAATAAAATAAAATGATTGTTTCAGGGAGAATTTAGAAAACAAATAAAAAAAAAATAGGCTTTGTATGGCCCACTGAGTGAGAGAGGACGCACACAGGAGTCAGGAGTGGCACACAAGCCCAGAGGCCAATATTTATCTCCCACTGATTGATTTAGTGATTTTTTCAGGTAGATTTTGGAACCCAAATCAAGCAAAAAAATTAATAGGCTTTCTATGGCCCACAATTGGAGAGAGAGAGATGGCACACCCAGGAGTCAAGACTGGCACACAAGCAGAAAGGGCAATATTAATCTCCCACTGATTTGATTTTTTTTTTTTTCAGGGAGACTTTAGAAAAAAAAAATACAAAAAAAATGATTTTTTCAGGAATAATTTAGAAACCAAATAAAATAAAATGATTTTTTCAGGGAGAATTTAGAAAACAAATAAAACAAAAAATAGGCTTTCTAGGGCCCACTGAGTGAGAGATGACGCACACAGGAGTCAGGAGTGGCACACAAGCCCAGAGGCCAATATTTATCTCCCACTGATTGATTTATTGATTTTTTCAGGTAGAATTTAGAACCCAAATCAACCCAAAAAATAAATAGGCTTTCTATGGCCCACTATTTGTGAGAGAGATGGCACGCTCAGGACTGGCACACAAGCCCAGAGGCCAATATTAATCTCCCACTTTTTTTTTTTTTTTCCAGGGAAAATTTATAAACCCAATAAAAAAAATAATAAATAGGCTTTCTATGGCCCACTATCTGAGAGAGAGAGATGGCACGCTTAGGACTGGCACACAAGCCCAAAGGCCAATATTAATCTCCCACTGATTGATTTATTGATTTTTTCAGGTAGAATTTAGAACCCAAATCAACCAAAAAAATAAATAGGCTTTCTATGGCCCACTATTTGTGAGAGAGATGGCACGCTCAGGACTGGCACACAAGCCCAGAGGCCAATATTAATCTCCCACTTTTTTTTTTTTTTTCCAGGGAAAATTTATAAACCCAATAAAAAAAATAATAAATAGGCTTTCTATGGCCCACTATCTGAGAGAGAGAGATGGCACGCTTAGGACTGGCACACAAGCCCAAAGGCCAATATTAATCTCCCACTGATTGATTTATTGATTTTTTCAGGTAGAATTTAGAACCCAAATCAACCAAAAAAATAAATAGGCTTTCTATGGCCCACTATTTGTGAGAGAGATGGCACGCTCAGGACTGGCACACAAGCCCAGAGGCCAATATTAATCTCCCACTTTTTTTTTTTTTTTCCAGGGAAAATTTATAAACCCAATAAAAAAAATAATAAATAGGCTTTCTATGGCCCACTATCTGAGAGAGAGAGATGGCACGCTTAGGACTGGCACACAAGCCCAAAGGCCAATATTAATCTCCCACTGATTGATTTATTGATTTTTTCAGGTAGAATTTAGAACCCAAATCAAGCAAAAAAATTAATAGGCTTTCTATGGCCCACTGAGTGAGAGATGGCACACACAGGAGTCAGGAGTGGCACACAAGCCCTGAGGCCAATATTTTTCTCCCACTGATTGATGTTGTGATTTTTTCAGGTAGATTTTGGAACCCAAATCAAGCAAAAAAATAAATAGGCTTTCTATGGCCCACTGAGTGAGAGATGGCACACACAGGAGTAAGGAGTGGCACACAAGCCCTGAGGCCAATATTTTTCTCCCACTGATTGATGTAGTGATTTTTTCAGGTAGATTTTAGAACCCAAATCAAGCAAAAAAATAAATAGGCTTTCTATGGCCCACTGAGTGAGAGATGACACAGACAGGGATGGCACTCTAGCAGAAATGCCAATCTTAATCTCCCACAAAAAAAAAAAAAAAAGGAACTGTCCTTCAATTACTATCTCCCTGCAGTAATCTCAGCCAGGTATGGCAGGCAGCAATAAGGAGTGGACTGATGCACAAATTAAATAAAAAGTGTGGACAAACAAACAAGATAGCTGTGCAGAAAGGAAGGAACAAGAGGATTTGTGCTTTGAAAAAAGCAGTTGGTTTGCACAGCGGCGTACACACAGCAATGCAGCTATCAGGGAGCCTTCTAGGGCAGCCCAATGAGCTACAGCGCTGAGGAAAAAAAAAAAAATGTAGCTTCCACTGTCCCTGCACACCGAAGGTGGTGTTGGGCAGTGGAAATCGCTACAGCACAAGCGGTTTGGTGGTTAATGGACCCTGCCTAACGCTATCCCTGCTTCTGACGAAGCGGCAGCAACCTCTCCCTAAGCTCAGATCAGCAGCAGTAACATGGCGGTCGGCGGGAACGCCCCTTTATAGCCCCTGTGACGCCGCGGACAGCAAGCCAATCACTGCAATGCCCTTCTCTAAGATGGTGGGGACCAGGACCTATGTCATCACGCTGCCCACACTCTGCGTTTACCTTCATTGGCTGAGAAATGGCGCTTTTCGCGTCATTGAAACGCGACTTTGGCGCGAAAGTCGCGTACCGCATGGCCGACCCCGCACAGGGGTCGGATCGGGTTTCATGAAACCCGACTTTGCCAAAAGTCGGCGACTTTTGAAAATGAACGACCCGTTTCGCTCAACCCTAGTTATCACATAAGTGGGAATTTCATAAAATCCTGAAGGGCTGAGGACATCCCACAACCCGGCCCAAATGAGGTGTGGGTGTAACTCAGGTGCTGATAAAAGATCAAGACAAATTATGAGCTGTGTTCCTGTCTTCACCAATACCATGTTGCTGGACTCCGCTGCTGTGTCTCTTGACTAACTCAGTACTGTTACTCTGTTACTTATCTGGGAACAACTAAATTTGCTCCTAGTGATTCTTCAGACATATTCTGTTCTGCTCTTCGATGATGCCTGTCCACATAATCAGCTTTGCTTTTCTATGGTGCCCTTACACATACTCAGTTTTGCTGTTCTAAGATACCTGTCTGCATACTCTGCTACTCCAAGGCGGAGGCGGCTGTCCACATATTTGGCCCTGCTATGTCAAGGAGCCTATCCGCATACTTGACTTTGCTGTTCCAAGGTGCCGTACTGCATACTCAGCTCTACCATTCCTCCAGTTGCCGTTCAGCCTGTATAGCCTCTGTTTCTTCTGCTGTTCATCTTGCTGCATCATCATCTGTTCATGCTGCATTCCATTTACTCAAAGAGACAAAGGACTTCAGGGATCCAGCTCACCAGGTAAGACATAACTCTGCTTTCTAGTGTATGTAAAGTGGCTTACAAAAGTATTTACCCCATTGGGTTTTTAATTTATCAATTTTGTTAAATTAAAATCTGTGCTTGAATATTTTTGTAATCGGATTTGTGTGTGATGCATCAGCACTAGTGTTGAGCATTCCCATACCGCAAGTATCGGGTATCGGCCGATATTTGCGGTATCGGAATTCCGATACCGAGTTCCGATATATTTGTGATATCGGGAATCGGTATCGGGATTAAGATTCATGTGTAAAATAAAGAATAAAAATAAAAAATATTGATATACTTACCCTCGGACGCGCCCTGGTTGTTACCGCTGCAACCGCCATGCTTCCGTTCCTAAGAATGAGCGCGTTAAGGACTTTCGATGACGTCGCGGCTTGTGATTGGTCGCTGAGCAGTCATGTGACCGCTCACGCGACCAATCACAAGCCGCGACGTCATCGAAGGTCCTTAACGCGCTCATTCTTAGAAAGGGAAGCATGGCGGTTGCAGCGGTGACAACCAGGGCGCGTCCGAGGGTAAGTATATCAATATTTTTTATTTTCATTCTTTATTTTACACATGAATATGGATCCCAGGGCCTGAAGGAGAGTTTCCTCTCCTTCAGACCCTGGGAACCATAGAGGATACCTTCCGATATTTGTGTCCCATTGACTTGTATTGGTATCGGATATCGGTATCGGCGATATCCGATATTTTTCGGATATCGGCCGATACCATCCGATACCGATACTTTCAAATATCGGACGGTATCGCTCAACACTAATCAGCATTAAATAGTCTAAGTTGGTGAAGTGAGAAAAACAGGCATAAATTAAATTTATGGGATCAAATAACTAAAAATTGCAATGTGCACTATGGGCTGTAGGGGAGCCCTCTAGCTGTCACAGTCCTTTCTGTGCAGGTTACATGGGCCACACTCTCAGCTCCACTTTTCGATGGCTTTTCTCATGTCAATCCAGTAAAACCTTTCACGTAACAGGATCTCTAACTTCTTCCATCTGAAGTGTCCTGCTCCATCGTATGGTTCCAAAACCATTGGTGCATCCTGTCTTGGGACTACTATCTACCAGACTAACTCATGAGTGCATGGGTCGATGTTTCTCTGACACAGCTTACCATCATAGATAAATAATTTGCCTTTCTCCTTCCACAGTTGTTGCGTCTCTTTTGGATAATCTGGACCAGGGTGTGAATCTGCCTTCGTCAGCAGCTCTTTCACCAGATGGACTGTGGGGTCACTGTCCTGGGTCTCTGCCCATCCATGGTGGGGCAGTGGGCTCAGTGTGGCTTCTTGGTTGTTACTGCACCTGTTCCTCACATAATGAGAGTACTGAGTTGCTCCAGGGTGATGGAAAGCTGGTAACTCTACATCTTCCAGTACCTCTGGATCCTCTTCCACCTCTGGTAAGTTGGGCATCCTGGATAACGCATCGGCGTTGGCATTATTGTGCCCTGCACGGTACTTGATGGTGAATTCATAGTTGGACAACAGGCCATCCATCGCTGCTCCAAGGCACCTAGTTTTGCTGTCTCCAGGTGAGTCAGCGGATTGTTGTCCGTGTAAACTGTGAATCTTGCTGAGGCCAGGTAGTGCTTGAACCTCTCTGTTACCGCCCAAACGATGGCGAGGAACTCCAGCTTAAAGAAACTATAATTTTGGGGTTCCTTTCTGTAGGGCGAAGCTTCCTGCTGGCATAAGCAATTACCCTTTCCTTGCCTTTCTGTACCTGGGACAGATGTAAATCATTCAGCTACGGTGATGAAAACTAAATCTCCGAGCACTAAAAAATAATCGGAGGACACCTGAGCATGCTCGAGAAATCTCGAGTAATGAGTATATTCGCTCATCACTAGCTGTTTAGATTGTGAGCCCCAACGGGGACAGTGATGAATGATAATGTGTGCAAAACTGTAAAGCGCAGCAGAATATGTTAGCGCTATATAAGAATAAAGATTATTATTATTATTATTATTAGCTGTGAGTACAACCTCATGGAGCTAGGCTTCAGTATCAAGCATAGTGCCATAGCACTCCTGTGGGTTTTTATCTCTTCATTCTGATAAGAGGTGACATTTGCAGTAATTTTACCCTCACTGATTGAACATTGATTTCTAATCTCAATGTTAGATCATCAATATTTTTTTCTGGAAACACCCTTTCACTTCTAGATTTTTGTCCTTGGTTCCAAGGGCATGATTCTGACATCTTGCTTTTTTGCAATACTTGATATAAAACACTCATAAGGGAGTGGAGCCCATCAGGCAAATTCAGTCATTAGTAGGAAAATGAAGGCGCCGGATAGTACATGATGACATTTCCTCCTAGCACGAATACACCAGGTAACGTACAGTGCTCCTAATAAAAACATGCTGCTCTTGATGTTATATTAAAGGTCTAACAAAATGAAAGTACTTGTGAGATGTAAACAGCCCACATCTGTATTTATTTATATGGAATATTGCAGGAAATCAATGCCAAGAAAACTGAAAACACAATTCAAAATAATAAAAAGGCATGCGGAATGTCATGAGAAATGTATATATAACATATAGTCCACTTCTCCTGCTTCCATTTATCATTTCACACAAAAAAATCAAAGCCAACTGGTACAATGGGTAGTAATCCACTTGTGAAACCTTTCCTGTGGGAATCCTGTTCATTCCCATTGTTTAGTCTAGTCTATAACGGGAAAATGATCTGGCTTTGGTTATTCAGCTTTTTTTCATGGTAAAATGTGATTAGAATATATTGCTATATATACATAGATAGCTAGCAAAACAACATGGATGAGGCATGTAGTATATGTGGTAAAATTAACCCATTATCTACCAATGTCCTTTTTTTGGGACGCCTAATCTTTAGCTTCTAGCAACTAAGATTTTATCATTTTTATACTTAGGTCCAATTTTTTGTGTTGTGTTTGTAAAATATATGTTTTCAAAATAGGAACTCATGTCATTGTCATTTTTAATTGAATATTGGGATGCCCTTTTCTGGAAAATCCATAAAATGAAAATTTCTAATTTGTCAAGTAATGGGTTAATGTAAAACGTACTAATACCTAACCAATTCGGCTAAAACATATACCTGCCAGACTCTATGGAGCAAAAGAGACCATTCGGAAAATTATAAATGCCAAAAGGAATGAAATCAAACTGTGTGGTCATCACTCGTGCCATTCTACTGAAGATAAGAAACCTTTATTGCATGTATGGTTAGTGTGAGGATTTGATGTTGTGGGTTGTAATTATCACCCAGGCAGGTTAATGATGCAACTATTTCTAATTCCTTACATCTATGGTTTTTTAGCAAAATCAAGGAAGCTGGCCAAATTACATTGCCCCCAGTCTACAAGATCACCTCCCTGGGGCCGGTAGTCCCACTGACCCTGTACCAGGTGATACTCACTGTCTCCCAACTTCTGGCTGGCCCACAGACTTCATATCTCCCCCCAGTATAGTCTGTAGTCACAGTCCACGCTCCTCCAGACAACAGATAACACAACTGATGCCCATGTATCCAGGAGCAACAGTCCTTAAGAAAGTTCATGAAATCCAGAAGACAGATTTTTCAACCATAACAGGGGTATCCAGCCCAGATGGCAACCGATCTCCAAAACTCCATAGTTCATCCATCCATGGTTCCAGGACCTCAGCCTAGATCCTCTCCTCTCAATGTCACTCTCCCAAGTCCCTCACGAAACGCGTGACTTCTTTTTCTCCCTCCCCCCTAAGCATTTGATTTTAGCTCAAAGAATGAAGAATATTCTAGAAGCCCATCACTTGGGACTACATGTGAGACCCCCTGTAGTGACAGCTCCATTGGGTCTACAATCCCCATCCACACAATGGGACTAGTGACTGGAGGAACAATGGAATGATTGAGTTCCTTGATTATTAATCTTCGGTCTGGCCTTATGTATGCATAAGATCTAGCCTACATGTCTTCCTCTGCTTACTGTTACTGAATGGAAACATGGATTCCCGAGGCTGAACTGAGGAGCAAGCAAATCTCTAATAAAACACAAAAATTATATTTACACAACTGGTGCTCCATGTTGGAAAAGTCTGCATCCCTTAGAGCTGTGGACTCTGCTGTATGTCCATTCGTCTAATAGTCTTTAGTAAGTGGCCAGCTCCTCGCAGTTGGTATAATGGCTGCACTGCTAAAGACAGGTGCACACACATCACAAGAATATATACAATCGATAAAATAAAGCACATGTATAACACAAAAGATAGTTATAACTGGACAGAATAGCCAAATAGTATTAACTAACAAGGTAAGTATGGGATGAACTACAATAACAGGTATCGTCATAAAATATGCAAGAGAAAATGTGCAGACAGGACAAACCCCACATTAGTACAGCAGCAGTGCTCTAACTAGGCAAACCACAAGGTAATTCCCTAATTGTGGGCATGAATATTTTGGAAGATATGTGGATGTATAGGGTACTAATGATAAGAGTATGCAGGGCAGGAGACATATTTCATGCTAAATGCCTGTACATACGCTACCTTTTAAGTCCAGTAAGTGTGTGTGGTGCCCACCCATGACGAAGGTCTACACCTATACCTCCACATATTCTATATACCTCTGCTCTATACCTCCACATATCTTCCTACACAATCATGCCCAATATTAGGGTTTTAGGGTTTGTCCTGTCTGCACATTTTCTCATCCATATTTTGTGACGATACCGGTTATTGTATTTCATCCCATACTTACCTTGTTCATGAATACTATTGGATTGTTTTGTCCAGTTATAACTATCTTTTCTATAATTTACATGTGGTTTATTTTATCGATTGTGTGAAGAAACCAGAATATATCTTAATTATGCAGACGACTGTTTTCAGCAAACCAAGAAGAATATGCTGTTATCTTTACTTTAATTTGTGTAAGACTGTAATAGTGACTTGTAAGATGATTTCATATAACATAGTGTGCACTTTTCTTTGATGACTAGTGATGTTTGCTGATATGCTAATTGTGCATTGTATTATGGAGCCAGTTTGTTGACTTTGAAAGCAAAGAGAGAAAGACTGTGCAAATAGATTGAATGGTCAAGTAGTGCTACTTGATCTCATCACCATTGTTTCCTTTATCTTGATGCTGGACTGAAGAACACTGGGTAAATCTAAAAATAGGTTACATGCCTCTGTATAAAGAGACTCAGACAGTGAGAAAGGGGGAGAGAGAGAGACAGAGATTCAGCCAAGACATTCAAACACCCAAAAGCTCAGAAACAGGACTGCAGCCAATTCATCATGGCACCATCACAAGGGGCACAGATATATCATTCTATAGGAAACAACCTAGGGGTTTTCAGCTCCGTTTGGATGAATACAGATCTGCTCCAATGACCATCACTGAACCATGGATATGTTTGGAGAAAGCCAGGATTGGGACTCATTGGTCGCCTGACTCCATGGAGATGAGCCAGGTTGTGACTCTTGTGTCAACTAGCCTTGTACCTTGTATGGACTCAATGGACTGTCATCTTCCTAGGCTTGCTGTTACCTCCTCTCTGTGTGTACCACAGGTGGGGTAGCCGACCCTGGGAGCTCTGATGTAACATTTGCCATTATCCTAGTGGGTCAGCGGAAGGGTGAGACTGTAATGTCCACCATCTTGGGCAATTTTGCTGGGACTGTTCTGTATGCTATTGTGTATTAGTAGTTCAATAAAAAATCGCCACACTGTTTTACCCTCACCCTGTGTTGTCTGAGCTGTGTTCTGCCCATGGGGAGAGAGATCGGGCGTTCAGTGGTATGAGCCCTGGTCCATACAGTCTTTCTAGGACATCTGGGCCAACGGCCGAGAGCACCCACTGACCCCCATGTCTCTACAGATTGTATATACTCTTGTGATGTATGTGCACCTGTCATTAGCAGTGCAACCATTATACTAGCCATACATTCAAGAAAGATTTTTTATCCTGATTAGAATGGCATGAGTGTTGACCAAACAGTTTGATTTCTTTTGTTTTGGTATGCAGAGATAGCGCATACACTATAAAGACAAACATATTGGGACACATCTCTTGATCATTGAATTCCATAGGTGTATAGCAACTGGGCCCTCACCAGGCCGTCAGAATGGATCATTCAAAGGAACTCACTGATACCAGCATGATCCTGTAATAGGAGCCATCGGGGGAACAAGTCAGGTCATGACTCATGCCATTTCTTTCCTCCTAAATATTCCCCTATAATGTGTGAATGGAATCATTGAAAAGTTAAAGGAACCACAGCAATTCAGCCCTGAAGTGGAAACCTCATAACTTTACAGAGTAGAGTCACCGAGTGTTGAGGAACAGAAGGCAGAAAAGTCACCAATGCTCTGCTGACTCCATAACTGCAGAGTCCAAACTTCATCTAGAAGTAATATCAGCACAAAAATCATGGCCTGACTAGGAGCTTTATGGCATTGTCAACAAGGACATGATTATTATACAATACCCTCATAATACAATTATTATATAATATCATTATTATACAATATCATTATTATACAAACCGGTGCCAGCAAGGACAATGTAAATCATTGGATAGAGTGGTGTAAAGCTACCACCAATGAACTGTCGAGCAGTGAAATAATGTTCTGTTGAGTGATGGATCTGATGAATATCTCTGGGTTTGGTGAATACCAGGAGAACATTACCCACCTGAAGGCATTGTGCTAACTGTAAAGTTTGGTCGACGAGGGGTAGGGCTATGGAGTTGTATTTCAGGAGTAGCCTAGGTTTTTTATTTCCAGTGAAGGAAGATCTTCATTCTTCAGCAGACCAAGTCATTTTGGACAACTGCAGCTTTCAAATTTGTGGGAACAGTTTGGGGAAATCCCATTTCAGTTCCCTGCGACTAGTGCAGAAAGTAAGGTCTAACATCGCATGGTTGGGGGAGTTTGTTGGTTATAATTGGCCACACAAATCCCTGACCTCAACCCCATCCAACAACTTTGTGACAAGCTAGAAACGAAATTGTGAGCCTGGCCCTCTCTGCCAATATAAGTGTTTGACCTCACAAATGGACGAATGGACAAAAATTCCCACAGAAACCTTCAAAATCTTGGAGCTAACTACTCTATAAGTCAATATCTGACCCTTTTATATACTTAAGATATTTAGCAAACCTAGGGGAGGAGGGATAAATTACATGAGTATGAAATGAGAGGCGTATGATGCTACAATGTGAACATTGCTCCCAATGTAGTGAGCGACGATCACATACATTCCTGATTAAAATGGTTTCATAGGTAAATCAAGGTCAAAAGAACAGATCTTTGGATGTTTTGTCTTAAGGGTGGAGTGACTTTTTAACGTACATGGCATTTAGATGTCATTATCTCTAAAATGAAATCATTTTCTGCTAATTTTGCACAGTCTATTTGAAGGCATACAATCCCGCTAACCTGATCTGAACACATTGAAACAATCTGACAGCGGAGTCTAAAGAGCAGCAATCCGTCACACATACAATCACATGTGTCTGCAATCTACAGTCTAGCATGATTCGAAATGAAAAAATCAAACATTACTCCATCAGCCAATATTTGAGCAAACTGAAAACAAAGCAAAAGCCAGAAAACTAGGAGGCAAAAGGGTCGGTATGGCCAAGCCATGAATAGGCTTAATCTACAGAAGTGCTAGGGTTTAAGTTTATGTAATTGATGTATTTAGCAGAGCTAGTAAACATCAGCACAATTTAAGCAGAAACATCAGCAGGCATTTTATGTACCAACAAATGTAAAACATAAAATTAGCATACTTAGGAGACTTATTGCTTTAGCATGTGTAATAATAGACGGCTCTAATGTATACAGGGGTTGTGATGAAATGCAGCTGCATGAAGAAGTTTGCCAGTACATACACGTCAAGTATAAATGATAACTAAAAGGGAGAAGTAATCCAGTTCAATAATGTTCTTGGGTTTGCGTGCTTCCACCTTCTTCGAATCCTATCAAAGATTTTCTATGCGGTTTAAGTGACGACCACTTAAGAATTTTCCAGGATTTCCTCCTAAACCAAACCTTGGTTGACTTTGAGGTGTGTGTAGAATTATTGTCCTGTTGGAAGGTCCAATCACAGACATGGGCAGTTAACTTACAGGGTTACCGTCTGTTTAGAAAGGATCGTAAAAATCGGAGAGGAGGAGGGGTTTGTCTCTATGTAAAGTCTTGTCTAAAGTCCACTTTAAGGAAGGATATTAGCGAAGGGAATGAGGACGTCGAGTCCATATGGGTCGAAATTCATGGAGGGAAAAATGGTAACAAAATTCTCATTGGGGTCTGTTACAAAACCCCAAATATAACAGAAACCATGGAAAGTCTACATCTAAAGCAGATAGATGAAGCTGCAACCCATAATGAGGTCCTGGTTATGGGGGACTTTAACTACCCGGATATTAACTGGGAAACAGAAACCTGTGAAACCCATAAAGGCAACAGGTTTCTGCTAATAACCAAGAAAAATTATCTTTCACAATTGGTGCAGAATCCAACCAGAGGAGCAGCACTTTTAGACCTAATACTATCTAATAGACCTGACAGAATAACAAATCTGCAGGTGGTCGGGCATCTAGGAAATAGCGACCACAATATTGTACAGTTTCACCTGTCTTTCACTAGGGGGACTTGTCAGGGAGTCACAAAAACACTGAACTTTAGGAAGGCAAAGTTTGACCAGCTTAGAGATGCCCTTAATCTGGTAGACTGGGACAATATCCTCAGAAATAAGAATACAGATAATAAATGGGAAATGTTTAAGAACATCCTAAATAGGCACTGTAAGCGGTTTATACCTTGTGGGAATAAAAGGACTAGAAATAGGAAAAACCCAATGTGGCTAAACAAAGAAGTAAGACAGGCAATTAACAGTAAAAAGAAAGCATTTGCACTACTAAAGCAGGATGGCACCATTGAAGCTCTAAAAACTATAGGGAGAAAAATACTTTATCTAAAAAACTAATTAAAGCTGCCAAAAAGGAAACAGAGAAGCACATTGCTAAGGAGAGTAAAACTAATCCCAAACTGTTCTTCAACTATATCAATAGTAAAAGAATAAAAACTGAAAATGTAGGCCCCTTAAAAAATAGTGAGGAAAGAATGGTTGTAGATGACGAGGAAAAAGCTAACATATTAAACACCTTCTTCTCCACGGTATTCACGGTGGAAAATGAAATGCTAGGTGAAATCCCAAGAAACAATGGAAACCCGATATTAAGAGTCACCAATCTAACCCAAGAAGAGGTGCGAAACCGGCTAAATAAGATTAAAATAGATAAATCTCCGGGTCCGGATGGCATACACCCACGAGTACTAAGAGAACTAAGTAATGTAATAGATAAACCATTATTTCTTATTTTTAGGGACTCTATAGCGACAGGGTCTGTTCCGCAGGACTGGCGCATAGCAAATGTGGTGCCAATATTCAAAAAGGGCTCTAAAAGTGAACCTGGAAATTATAGGCCAGTAAGTCTAACCTCTATTGTTGGTAAAATATTTGAAGGGTTTCTGAGGGATGTTATTCTGGATTATCTCAATGAGAATGACTGTTTAACTCCATATCAGCATGGGTTTATGAAAAATCGCTCCTGTCAAACCAATCTAATCAGTTTTTATGAAGAGGTAAGCTATAGGCTGGACCACGGTGAGTCATTGGACGTGGTATATCTCGATTTTTCCAAAGCGTTTGATACCGTGCCGCACAAGAGGTTGGTACACAAAATGAGAATGCTTGGTCTGGGGGAAAATGTGTGTAAATGGGTTAGTAACTGGCTTAGTGATAGAAAGCAGAGGGTGGTTATAACTGGGTCGCTGTGACCAGTGGGGTACCGCAGGGGTCGGTATTGGGACCTGTTCTCTTCAACATATTCATTAATGATCTGGTAGAAGGTTTACACAGTAAAATATCGATATTTGCAGATGATACAAAACTATGTAAAGCAGTTAATACAAGAGAAGATAGTATTCTGCTACAGATGGATCTGGATAAGTTGGAAACTTGGGCTGAAAGGTGGCAGATGAGGTTTAACAATGATAAATGTAAGGTTATACACATGGGAAGAAGGAATCAATATCACCATTACACACTGAACGGGAAACCACTGGGTAAATCTGACAGGGAGAAGGACTTGGGGATCCTAGTTAATGATAAACTTACCTGGAGCAGCCAGTGCCAGGCAGCAGCTGCCATGGCAAACAGGATCATGGGGTGCATTAAAAGAGGTCTGGATACACATGATGAGAGCATTATACTGCCTCTGTACAAATCCCTAGTTAGACCGCAAATGGAGTACTGTGTCCAGTTTTGGGCACCGGTGCTCAGGAAGGATATAATGGAACTAGAGAGAGTACAAAGGAGGGCAACAAAATTAATAAAGGGGATGGGAGAACTACCATACCCAGATAGATTAGCGAAATTAGGATTATTTAGTCTAGAAAAAAGACGACTGAGGGGCGATCTAATAACCATGTATAAGTATATAAGGGGACAATACAAATATCTCGCTGAGGATCTGTTTATACCAAGGAAGGTGACGGGCACAAGGGGGCATTCTTTGCGTCTGGAGGAGAGAAGGTTTTTCCACCAACATAGAAGAGGATTCTTTACTGTTAGGGCAGTGAGAATCTGGAATTGCTTGCCT
This sequence comes from Ranitomeya imitator, assembly GCF_032444005.1. Classification (NCBI taxonomy): domain Eukaryota; kingdom Metazoa; phylum Chordata; class Amphibia; order Anura; family Dendrobatidae; genus Ranitomeya; species Ranitomeya imitator. Next base: position 80,299,594 of record NC_091282.1, read on the forward strand.
GAGGAGGTGGTGATGGCGAACTCAGTCGAGGGGTTCAAGAGAGGCCTGGATGTCTTCCTGGAGCAGAACAATATTGTATCATACAATTATTAGGTTCTGTAGAAGGACGTAGATCTGGGGATTTATTATGATGGAATATAGGCTGAACTGGATGGACAAATGTCTTTTTTCGGCCTTACTAACTATGTTACTATGTTACTATGTTAAATGCTTCCATTGACTCACAGAAGATATCATGCTTTCTTATAGGATTTTCTGTTACTTGATTAAATCCATCTTGGCTTTCACATGCTACAGTTTCCATAATCAAGCCATCACCATGCTTCTCTGTAGGCATCACTAATCTACTGCCATGTTTCACTTTAGATATCACTGAACAACCACCATGCTTCATTATAGGCATCACGAACCATTGCCATGTTTCTCTGTAGGCAATACCGAACTACCAACATGCTTCTTTGTAGGCATCATCAAACCACCAATATGCTTCTCTATGGGCATCACTAAACTGCTGCCAAGCTCCTCTGTAGGTATAAACCAACCACTGCCATGCTTCTCTGTAGGCATCACCGAACCACTGCCATGCTTCTCTGTAGGCATGACTGAAACACTGTCATTGGACACTGTAATTTTTCTTTTTTGAAACATTTGATAAATTAGGGTCAACTATGTTCAACATTCATGTAACTGTAGTTACAGCACGGCAATTTAAAGGACTTATCCCAGAACTAAACATTTTGTGACAGATTAATTGAAACTGTCTAACACTGTAACTATCTTCATTGCCCATATCAACTAATCACAGCAAAGCTTAAATTTTTCCACAGCAGCCTAAGAAATGAAAGTTGCGCTGTTATTAATTCCTTTGACAACAAAGAAAGGCTGACTGGTAGTTTTCATAAATCTGCCATCTGCAGAAATAGTATTCTCATACCCTGTGTACTTTTCCATATCTATTTACATTGCACCCACAAACTTAAATGTATTTTATTTGGATTTGCTGTGATATATCAATACAAAGTAGCAAGTGTTTGTGACGTTTAAAGGAAATGATACATGGTTTTCTAATTATTTTAAAAATATAAATCTGAAAATTGTGACATGCCTTTCTATTTAGCCCCCTGTATTCTGATGCCCCTAAAATCCTGAGTGACCAATCGCTGTTCTTTTCTCTTAACTCTTCTGCAACAGTGTGTAATCTTTTCTGCAAGCAAGTATCCAGGTTACCTGTTTTTTACTGCGGCTTTGAGTTTAACCACCTGTCTGCTGGCTGCATATGTTTAGGCCATTGACCATCTGATTGCTGATTGCGTACAACTCTTCATTTAACCATTTGTCTGCTGCAAGTCCTGGATTGACTATTTGTCTTCAATTTCTCAGTATAGCCACACTCCTGGCTCTTTTCCTTCTGCTGTTTTTATTTTTAGTTTTCTGCCTGACGTTCTCATTGTCCTGGCCCTTGCTGATCCACATGTGTTGTGGTATGGCTTTTTGCCAGCTATTCTTCCATGAAAACCACTTCTGGCCAGTCTTCTCCAAACTAGAGATGGCTACAGGTAGGTACCATTAATCACTGCCAGTTTAGATCTAATGGCACTGATGGGCAACAAGATTCGAATGGAAGAAGCATAATGTACCTTTCATCTTTGATCGGCAGCACTTGTTCGATCACTGTGTTTACGGTTCTCAACGTTGCCTATTTGTTGGTGTTTTTTCAAAAAAGCTTTAACAGTGGATCTTGGAACCACAATTTTTGCCTGGGAGAGACTTTCCTGATGTAATAGAACCTCCTTGTCTCTTGTTGATAGCTCAGTCTTGCCATAGTGTTTGTCCTGTGACATAAACTGTCTTCCACAACCTCATCTTTGCAGCAGAGTTTGGATCTTCCTCACCCAATTTTATGCCTCTGGCACAGCTGTGTTTGTTCCACTGTGTTTCAACCGACATAGGAGAATGATGATCATTATCACCAGTTTGGTATCATTGGTTACTCAAACACCTACTATGATCCAACAAAATCCTAAACTTTATGCAAGAGTACCAAGAACTAAGGCGGTTATAAAGGCAAAGAGAGGTCACAACAATTATTGATTTGACTTACATTTCTATTTTATTCATTTACTTTGTATTTTGTGAGAATAATAAACAACAGCTCCCTCTTTGAAAGCATTCTCACTTCGCAGCATTTGTTCCACACATGATCAAAACCTTTGCACAGTACTGTATTTTTTATTTTTTATTTTATGGTCCACTTGGGCCCATTGCTAAACGTATTAAAAGTAGGAGACAACCTCTATATCGTCTTGTAATTATAATTGCTGAACACACAGCCACAAGTTTCCTAAAGTTTTCACTTACTATGGACGATCCATCATGTATAGTGATAATCGAACAAGACGTGGAACATTCTTATTAAGTGGTACACGCAGCTATTTTCATCTTTCTGCTTTCCGATCCCTTCCCCCATAGCACCCGGGTCCACCAGTCTTAGCATAATAAACTTTTTCCTAGAGCCATATGACAAGGATATGCTGTGTGTGTGGCTCTGTCATATCATAACCATTCAATTTATATGTAAATACTTTGAAAACACTTTACAGGGTCATTTATATTTGACTGACACAGAACCTTGCACAATTGTTTCTAGTCGGAATTCGATACAGAAAGAAGGTTTCATCAGCTGAATGACGTTGAAAAGGGAAATGTTTTAATAATACAACGTCCAAGGTCACTCCATAAAGCAAGCAGATTATTTTTATCAGAGTGCATTGAACTAATTATCCGTGACAGCAATTTACATTCTAACCAGAGAATTAATTCAGCATTTTTCAAATGTTCTACAATGTGATAAATGACAGAGGAAACACAAAGGGGATATATACTCGTGTTTATACAAGTGTGTTGCATTCGTTTGTCTTGCTCTAAGAAGAGCGAAATCACATTCAATTATCGGCAAGTTTCTAATCGTGTTCACATTAGGTCCAAACTCACGCACAACTTTTGTGGCCACCGGAAGAGGACTTGCAAGTCTCGTGTGTCACCAAAAAGAAAAGGGGAGTAGACATCACAATCGGCTGTTTTAGGCTATGTGCGCACATTACGGATGTGCTTGCAGAAATTTCTGCAAGGTTTCTGCATCTCTTAGCAGAAAAACGCAGCTGAAAATACATTAATTTTTTATGCGTTTTTTCATGTGTTTTTCGTGCGTTTTTTCATGCGTTTTTGTCAATACATAGAAATAAATAAAGATATATTATTAAAAAAAAAAAGAATTGTGATGTAATTTCCTTGTTCAGCCTCTTCAGCCAGACACCCTCATTAATTTTAAATAAAGACACACACACACACACACACACACACACACCCGCACACACACACAGTCACCAGACTATGTAGGAGCATTAGCATAATTAACCTAAATATGCTGTAACAAAACAGCAACTGTTAGGCTACATCTCCATGGTCAGTAATCGGTAGCACTTTGGACACAGCCCGCTCTGTCCAAAACGCTGCCGGCTGTTGAACGCAGGTGATTCCGCATGTGTTCATTGAACCGTGCGGAATTACCGCGCCCTATACATTGGACGGGTGATATTTATCTTGCAGAGAATGAGTATCTCGCAAGATAAATAGACATGCTACGGTCTGGAAAGACGCGCCGCATATCTGTCTCTACGGGTGAGCCACGGGTGCTAGTGCATGCATAGTGGACATGGGATTTCTTGAAATCCCATTCACTATGCTGTAACATCTATCCGCTGCGGTTGGATGCTGCAGATGTTCGCAGCGTCCAAACCGCAGCATTTACTGACTGTGGGAACATAATCTCAGAAATCTGCGTGAAATGCAATATCTATTTATTTATTTATTTATTTTAAATTGCGTGGCTTCCACGTAATTTTAATAACCAGCAGAGGGAAAGCCGACGGCTGAGGGCTGATGTTAATATTCTGGGAAGGAGCCAATAGGTATAAAGGTTCCCAGCTCACAGTTGTTTCCTTAGCCTTTGCTGGCTAGTTTACAGGGGAACGGCAGAAAAAAATTGACATGGGGCCCCCCTAAAAAATCTAACCAGCAAAGGCTAGGCAGACTGCTGTGGGCTGATATTAATAGCCTGGGAAGGGGCTATGGATATTGGCACCCCCCAGCTAAAAACATTTCTGGCACTTAGCCTTGCTCTTCCCACTTGTCCTGTAGTGATGGCAAGTGGGGTTCATATTTATGGGGTTGATGTCACCTTTGTATTGTCAGGTGACATCAAGCCCACAGGTTAGTAATGGAGAGGCGTCTATAAGACACCTATCCATTAGTAACCCCATAGTGATACTGTAGAAAAACACAGACGCCTAAAATAAAGTCCTTTATTTGAAATAATCACACAGACTCCTTTATTGAATCTAAATTTACCATACTTACTGAACGTCTAATCCCCGACGCCCTCGTCTCCTGCAAACAATACAAAAAAATAAACCAACATATAATACTATTGTCACGGTAAGATGCAGCCGCTAATGCAGCCCAGCCCATAAGTGACCCCCACGCTGACCGACCATGACTGCGTGGGGCACGAGTCCCCCGGGGATGCATTATGGACCCTTTATACTGCAGAGGGGGTCCCAGATCTACCCGAACTAGGGGAGGGCAGAGACTGGGGTTCTGTGGCAGCTGAGCATGTGGACAAGGAAAGAGACACGTAGGACTTGATTGCACCGCACAACTTCAGGTATCGAGAAAGTAAAGTTTACTAAAGTAAAGTCACACAGTACATAAACCAAACATGACTATGCCAGGCTCCCATAGGGCAGGGGAACTATATACAGGTACTGCTCCTCAGCAATTGGCTGGGGAGAGCATTTCAAGTACACACACTGACCCTGATAAAAGCAGGGGAGGTGTGGCCGCGCACGCCCTTAGCACAAACAGAAACCATTACATCACAATCAGTGCAGGAACTGAGGCTCAGGGCACCTGGCAATGGCTGCACACCCAGAAAGTCATGCACCAGCTGAAAATGACCTCGCAACCCGCGGACAGCGTCCACAGTGGCAACCAGGGACCGCACATGCGGTAGCGCAAAGACCTAACCACCCATGTACGGCTATGCAGCAGAGCAGGGAACTAAGCAGGCTCCATGCAGGTAACAGCCAACAGTATCCCAGCTCAATTAGGGGGAAAGGAGCAAAGGGTTAAAGCAAAGACATGCATTGTCACGCCAAAAACCAGATACCGGCAGAAAGGCGTGACAACTATCCTGTCCGACGTAGTCCACTTACTATCAAGAGTCCCACGGTGATCTCACATGTAGAACATATCAGGAGATGTGACCGCTCTACCCGGCCACCGGCGATACACTAACAGGAGGTAATCACTCCTGCACTGTATCACTGAGCCACCGTGAGACTTCATCGGAGTTCATCAGCTCTGGGGCTCTAATTTACGGCACTACCGCTGTGTGAGTACTTTCCCATGCTGCGGTGCCGTAAGTGAGAGCACTGGAGCTGATCAGCTGATGAACTCCAGTGAACTCTCACGGCGGCTCAGTGATACACTGCAGGAGTGATTATGTAAATGTTTTCGTTGAACATTTTGCAACCAATGTTGGCAGGCACCACTACTGGGGATTACCTATTGCATGCTAGAGATAATGAGCACAGTCCAGTCTGACAGTATGGGTCAGTGTGCTGTCCAACTGGAGTTACCAGCTCTTTGCCCCAGTTAATTGGAGAGCACCACACCCTACTTCCAATATCCTGTTGAAAGCTGCAAGATAAAGCCTTGTGCTTCTCTGGCTCAGTCCTGTCTGTTTAGCTCTTTTTAATAGCATTGTTCCTAGTTTTGACTTCAACTTATTTTGGACTATTCTTCCAGATTCTAATTTTGTATTTTTCCTACTGTCCTGGTTCTGATCCATCTACCTGACCACTTCTGCCAGCCTGCACTACCAAACCAACTGTTTCCATGACACAGGCCGCACAGCAGCTAACCCCTTAGTGATGGGGCCAAATTTTTGAAATCTGACCAGTGTCCCTTTATGTGGTAATAACTCTGGAAAGCTTCAACAGATCCCAATGATTTTGAGATCGTTTTTTCGTGACATGTTGTACTTTATGTTAATGGTAAATTTATGTCTTAATATTTTGTGTTTATTTATAAAAAAAAACTGAAATTTGACAAAAATGTAAAAGAAATTTGCAATTTTCAAACTTTGAACGATTATCCCTTTAATCAAGATAGTCATGCCACACAAAAACATTAATAAATAACATTTCCCACATGTCGGCTTTACATCAGCACCATTTGTAAAATGTTATTTTATTTTGTTAGACTTTTAGGAGGTTTAAAATAGTAGCAGTAATTTTTTATTTTTTTCAAGGAAATTTGCCAAACTTATTTTTTTGAAGGACCTATTCAGGTTTTGAAGAGACTTTTGGGGTTCTATATATTGGAAAACTTCCAAAAGTGATACCATTTTAAAAACAGCACCCCCTGACATACTGAAAACTGCCGTCAGGTAATTAATTAACCCTTCAGGTGCTTTTCAGGAATGAATGCAAAGTGGCATGACAGGAATGAAAAAATTTATTTTTACCACTTAAATGTCGCTAACTTCTGAACAGGCCACTGTTGCCGGCAGAATCTAAGGCCGCTATTTGAACTGTCATGGCAAATATCAGTACCACAGAATCATGATCTCAGGTTGCTGATGGGGTTAATTATGAAGCCCCCACACTCTGTTAACCATTTATATGATGTAGTCACTAGGGTTGAGCGACTTTTACTTTTTTAGGGTCGATTCAGGTTTCGCGAAACCCAACTATCTCTAAAGTCGAATCGAGTGAAATCGGCCGATTATGGCATAAAGTCGGGGATCGACTGAAACACGAAACCCAATGCAAATTCAATGGTGTTTTTTTTTCTCTCTCTCTCTCTCTCTCTCTCTCCGTCCCTGAACAGAAAAGCTGGTGTTACCGCATGGCCGACCCCACACAGGGATCGGGTCGGATTTCATGAAACCCGACTTTGCCAAAAGTCGGCGACTTTTGAAAATGAACGATCCGTTTCGCTCAACCCTAGTAGTCACTATTGACAGCAGCATCTAAGGGGTTAAACAGATATGGATAGTGTCAAAACTGATCGTGGCTGATGCAGCAAGTTGTCAGCTATAGTGTACAGCCGACAGCTGCTGGATTGTCACCTGCATGGGGAGGCTATTCTCTTATATCTCAGGTCAGTTAAAAGACGTATTGGCGGTCAATATGGGATCTGGTCAGAAGAGAGGCTTGCGCTCAGGCCGGGGTCACACTTGTGCAATGCGAGAAACTCGCACGAGTCTCTCTCATCAATACCTGGCACTGCCGCCGGCTGCTGGCGGCAGTGCCGGGTATTGATGTGAGAGACTCGTGCGAGTTTCTCGCATTGCACTCGCAAGTGTGACCCCGGCCTTAAACTGTCCGTGGTAGCCATTATAGAGCTGCCAGGTGACCACTGACAGGACGTCATTACAATTAGGTCTTTAGTATTAAAAAAAGGATACATTTTCTCTGATGTCAAGACAAAAATAAATCTCTGTTACAGAGTTTTCCTATGAGTGAATAAATCAAGTTTTTATTATACTGGATGAATTTAGTGCTGCTGTCTTATGAATTTCTACTCGCAAATGTTCTATCTTTCCATCTACCATTACCATGGTTGCCAATGCACCAGGGCAAGTGAAAGAGCAAAAACTAAGTGCCAGAATTAGTACCATATAACTCGTATATTATTGATGCGCCATTTCTGGGAAGACTGAGTGCTGATGTTATTAGTCTGGGAGGAGGCCAATATCCAGGGCCCATTCTCAACCTATTAGTATAAGCCTACAGCTGTCTGTTTAGCCTTTACTGGCTAATAAAAATCGGGGGGACCTCGTCATTTTTTAGGTCCCCCTTTTTAATCACTAGTAAAGATTACATCGACAGCTGTGAGCTGATATTAACAGGCTGGGAACCTTAATGGATATTGGTGCCTTCCCAGAATAATAACACCAACCCCCCACTTTCTGCTTTTGCTCAGCTGGTTAATAAAAATAAGTGGGCCCCACGCCTTTTTTAAATTTATATATAGTTTTTAGATAAATGCAAGTACAGAAAAGTACACATGCAAAACACTGATGATATTTTTATATTTATTTGTCTAATGCGCTGACTACAACTGTCATCAGCAGTGCCTGTTCTCGCGGATTGCAGGGAGACCAGATGAGGAAAATGAGTGCTGGATTCAGCAGACGGTTCCTGGGAACAGCGCTAACTGTACAGCTTTTCCCAAATGCCGATACATGTCACACAGATGACACACTGAGATAGAGAAGAAGAGAGATGGAGTGAGAGGGGGAGAGAGAGACTGCTTTAAAAAAAACACATTAAATTCAAGGGATTTATTTTTACATACATGAAAAAAGAGCAACAAAATATTGTGTGAATGAAGCCTAAGCATGAATTTAGAGGTTTAAAGGGAACCTGTCACTCCCAAAATCGATGGTGAGGTAAGCTCACCGTCATCAGGGGCTTATCTACAGCATTCTGTAATGCTGTAGATAAGCCGCCGATGTTACCTGAAAGAGGAGAAAAAGAGGTTAGATTATACTCACCCAGGGGCGTTCCAGCTGCTGGTCCGGTCCGGCGCCTCCTATCTTCATCAGATGACGTCCTCTTCTTGTCTAAAGGCTGCAGCTCCGGCGCAGGCGTACTTTGTCTGCCCTGTTGAGGGCAGAGGAAAGTACTACAGTGTACAGGCGCCAGACAGGTCAGAAAGACCCGGCACCTGCGCACTGCAGTACTTTGCTCTGCCCTCAACAGGGCAGACAAAGTACGCCTGCGCTGGAGCCGCGGTGTGAAGACCAGAAGAGGACGTCATGGAATGAAGATAGGAGGCGCCGGAGCGGACCTGAGACACCCATTTGACCAGACCGCAGCGGGACCGCCGCAGGTTAAGTATAATCTAACCTCTTTTTCTCCTCTTTCAGGTTACATCGGGGGCTTATCTACAGCATTACAGAATGCTGTAGATAAGCCCTTGATGACGGTGAGCTTACCTCACCATCGATTTTGGGGGTGACAGGTTCCCTTTAAGTCATTCAGGATCAGTAACATTTCTAATCTCTTTTTGCAGTTCGTCATATGACTTCTTGAACATCGGCATTTGATTGATATTATACCTCCTTCTAATCTCTAGGACTAGAATGCATCCACATTTCTTCTGCAATTATTTGTATCTTTGGTAAAGCTTTTGACATTTGACACAGCTGTTAAATGATACAATCTGTTTACTCGAACTCCGCGCAGTTTAATCAATGTGGAGGCCGGTCATCCTTACGTTACACAACCTCATGACTCACTGCGCGTCCACACATCAGACCTTACAGTGAAATGTTTAATGAGATTTATACAATCACTTGAATTGTTATTATTTTCGCTCACTAAATAATAACACCCTATGAGAAGTAAAAGCCAGGACTCAGATAAGGCGGAAATGAAGGTAACAGACGCATAAGGCAGTAGGAGTTTTAGTTTATGCTTAGGTTACTCAAGATGATATCACATAGACAAAAGTCTATGAACCTACAGGCATGAATCATTGCATGTCACGGCCATTAAAATCGCTAAACTAAGAGAGGAAATCTTTTCTTAGTTCTAATCAGTTAGTAGAACGTTTGTTTTGCTTTTTTAGAATTAGCGGAGATGTTTATATACGACACATTTCTAAGAAAAAAGTCACTCCCACGACAACACACACCTGGTCCACAAATTATAAGTTTTAATAAGCAAAGTTTTAATGTAAAAACTGCTAAATAAAAAATTAAATAAAAATGAATTTAAAAAGTATTGGGTTTTGGAAAAAAAAATCTTTTTTTTTAAAAAAGGTAAAAACAGAGAACCACAAATAACACTAACTTGTTAAAATTGTAATGATTATGCAAAATTGTACCAAAAAGTTACAAACTATAGTTAAATAGATGATGTCGTAGAACTCTTGTTCATACATCTTAGTAGGGCATATGGATGATGAGGCGTCACTCAGGAACACCGACTGGCAGACCTGCAGCTACTTGAGTACCTGTATGTGTTCCAGTTTGAGGGCTAACTCACTCGAGCGTATAACGTGGCCAAGTGCTGATGCTATCCAAGTAGACATCTCGACTAGACATGTCCGTCTTCTCTCAATTCATTTGCATTGAGTGAGGATGCACACATCTAGTTGGCATGTGACCGCATGTATGCAGATCACATATTTGCGGTCTCATGCCCACCCATTCCTGGCACATAGAGTGACTGCAGACTTAAGCCACAAACCTGGACAACCCCCATATTCTCTTCACTGATGGAAATTATTTGTGATATACTTGTTCAGATAACCAGAATTTTTTCTGTATCCATTTTAACACTTTTATAGTCAGAACTTTTAACCTAAATTTTGTCATATGAAGCTGACTACCATAAAGATTAATCAAGTAAAACTTTGAAAGTTTATGGTCAAATCCACGCTGCTGGTTTGTGAAGAAACGTCGGACCCCCGAAACATTATCAAATAACGTTTTTATTTTTCTACGCGTTTCAAAGTGTAACCCACTTCTTCAGGAAAAATAAAATTCAATATGGAAAAAGTAATCAAGCATATCATCAAACTTAAAAGGAATCAGTCAGCAGGATTCACACCTCAAACGATTTATACGCGTGTGTAGCTCTTTCATACAAGTTTAGCAATACATTTATGTGGTCAGCCCATTCCTCGTTACTGAGAAAATCAGCATTTGTAGATCTGAAGCAATATTCCCTCAACTGATTGACTGATTGACTGATGGCATAAAGGCTGTCAGTCAGGCAGGATGAGGTGGTTCTAGGCAGCTGGAGTGACAGAGGCTTCAGATCATCCATAGTATTTCAGCTTAATTTGTATAGATATTCAAATTTCTCAATAATGGAGGAACTAAAATTGCATTGCTGGACTCGTCTTTGAAAGAGTTTGATGCACATATAAATTGTTTTGTGTTGAAAGGGTGAAATCCTGACAGATTATTTTTGAGTTAAACTTGCAAGTTTTCTTCCCCATCCAGAGTTTTGCCTGTTGACTTTTTCCAAAGGAAGCTACCAGGGAAAACATTGAGCTAGGCTGGAAAATGATGGGTGCATGTTTGCTTTTAACCCCTTCACCCTGAAGTCTGTTTTCACCTGACCAGGCCAATTTTTATAACTTCGACCACTGTCACTTTATGAGGTCATAACTCTTGAACTCTTCAACTGATATCGGTGATTCTGAGACTGTTTTCTCGTGACATATTGTACTTTGTGATAGTGGTAAAATTTCTTTGAGCCCCAAGTTTATCATTTTCACACTGGGAAATGGGTAAAAATGGCACCAGAATTTGCCCCACAATTTCTGCTGAATGTAGAAATATCCCATATGTGGCTGTACAGTATTACTTTGCCATACGGGAGGGATGCAGATTTTCCTAGACTAATTTGCAGATTCAACATAAAGAGCCCCTAAGTGCTATAAAAGCAGAATCCCCCCAAAAGTGACCTCATTTTGGAAATGATAACCCTTTGGTAATTTATCTACAGGTGTAGTGATGATTTTGACTCCATAGGTGTTTTCCAGAAACAGGCAGCAGTGGATGTTGCTGAGTGAAAATTGTAAACTGCCGTTGCAGTGACCAGTACGCTATAGTGACCAGTACGTTGCAGTTACCAGTAAATTATGCCCAACTCATGCATCTGGAGACACGCACATGTAAATTAGGCTGGCTCTCACCACTACAGAACTGCCAAACATGTGGGCGCTAAATGTTGTTTACGCGCCCTGGGGCTCTGAAGGGAGGGGGGGGGGGCATTTGGATTTAGGAGCAGATAATTTGCTGAATTTCTTTTGGGGAGCGAGCAGCCATTTAGCTTTTGCAGAACTTTTGTGCTACTAGAACGTGAAAGTCCACTATATTTCCGTTAACAGATGACGGACATAAGTGAAGGCTTGCTTTTTTGAGAATTGAGTTGAAGCTTTTATTGGGAACATTTTACACATTTGGGATCACAGTTGTCCTGTGCTCTATGCTGAGCACTTACTTTCGGGTTTCCATCTAAATCTCTCAGTGACATGACACAAGAAACTTCTGAGGGATTCATTCATAATGAGGCGGCAGATTTATTCTGGACTTCGTCTGGCCTCTGTTCAGCTGTCTCCTTTTCAGAAGTGTACAAAACTGTGACCGACGGCACTTTTATGCAATCCTAAAAAGACGGACACTTCTGAATCACTGCTATGGCATCCACAGTGACTCCAGGTGCCTCATTATAAGGAGTTTTTCACCTGGGGTTCTGTCAGAATCACGTATTTCAGAGATTTACATGGAAACCCTGGTGTAAGCGCTCAGTGCAGAGTGCAGGATAAATGTTCGCCAAGCCTTACTGCGATCTTTGGGAGGCAGAATGAAAAAACAGCATGTGAAGAATTGTTTTTATTTATTTTTTAAACTGTTCCTCGTGTGGTGTAAGTGATAGGCGACTTTATTCTTCGGATTGGTGCGATTACAGTGATACCAGATTTATATAGGGTTTTTATGTTTGGCTGTTGTCACATACTAAAAGCTCTTTTTATTGCGAAAACCAGTTTTTGCATCCCCATATTTTAAGAGCTATAATTTTTTCATATTTCGTCCGACAGAGTCATGTGAGAGCTTGTTTTTTGAGGGACGAGCTGACGTTTTTATTTTTACCATTTTCAGGCACATTACATTTTTTAATCGCTTTCTATTCTGATGTTTGGCAGAATGAACAAAAAATAGCAATTTAGGAATTGCTTCTTTTTTTTATACCATTCTGAGTGTGGTAAAATTGGTAAGATGGCTTTGTTCTTCGGGTCAGTATGATTACAACGATACCACATTTATATTGTTTTTTACATTTTGGCACTTTTACACAATAAAAACTATTTTATAGAAAAAATAATTACTCTTGCATCGTTTTATTCTGAGTGCTTTAACTTTTTTGTTTTTTTGCTGATGGAGCTGTATGCCAGCTTATTTTTTGCGGGACAAGATGACAATTTCAGCGGTATCATATTTAATTAGATCAGTCTGTTTTATTATTTTTTATTACTGTGTTCATTGAAGGGATTAACTAGTGGGACCTTCTGTCTCTTCCCCTTTATCCCGTAGAATGTAAGTCCGCATCTCCCCTCTGTACCAGTCTGCCATTGTGAATTTGTTTACTGTAAATGAGTCGCCCGCCAGGGCCGTGGGATATCCGGTACCGGGTCCGGTGTTCACAGGGGATGTCACGGTGGCTATGACCCGGACCCATGTAAAAGGGGAAAGTCTTTAAAGGGATTTGGTGAATAGAGTTTATGTTCGTGACGCCACCTGTGGTATTCGGTCAGTGTGGACTGACGCTGCTTTAATGGGTCCTATGGGGTGATGTTGTGGCAGCTAGATAGTATAACTTCCCACAGGTAATCATAATAATAATAATAATAATAATAATTTTATTTATATAGCACCAACATATTCCGCAGCGCTTTACAAATTATAGAAGGGACTTGCTCAGACAATAGATATTACAGCATAACAGAAATCACAGTTCAAAATAGATACCAAGAGGAATGAGGGCCCTGCTCGCAAGCTTACAAACTATGAGGAAAAGGGGAGACACGAGAGGTGGATGGTAACAATTGCTTTAGCTATTCAGACCAGCCATATTGTAAGGCTCGGGTGTTCATGTAAAGTTGCATGAACCAGTTCACTGCCTAAGTATGTTGCAGTAAAGACACAGAGGGCTAATAACTGCATAAAGTGTATGAGAACATGATGCGAGGAACCTGATTATGGTTTAAGTTTTTTTTTTCTGAATGGGATAATTAGGTTAATGTGTTGAGGCGGTAGGCCAATCTGAACAAATGAGTTTTTAGGGCATGCTTAAAACTGTGGAGATTAATCGTATTAACCTAAGTTGTGCATTCCAAAGAATTGGCGCAGCACGTGTAAAGTCTTAGAGATGGGAGTGGGAGGTTCTGATTATTGAGGATGCTAACCTGAGGTCATTAGCGGAGCGGAGGGTGTTGTGAATTTTGTGATCAAGCTCCCTCCTGTGGTCACGAGTGGTACTGCGGTTTCTGAGTTTCCTTCCTCAGGTGATGAGGTTAAGTCGTTAGGTGCTGCTCTATTTAACTCCACCTAGTGCTTTGATCCTGGCCTCCAGTCAATGTTCTAGTATTGGTTTTGCTTCCTCCTGGATCGTTCCTGTGGCCTGTCTGCTCAGCATAAGCTAAGTTCTGCTTGTGTTACTATTGTTGCTATATTTTCTGTCCAGCTTGCTTTTTTGGTTTTGCTTGCTTGCTGGAAGCTCTGAGACGCAGAGGGAGCACCTCCGTACCGTTAGTCGGTGCGGAGGGTCTTTTTGCCCCTCTGCGTGGTTGTTTGTAGGTTTTTGTGTTGACCGCAAAGCTATCTTTCCTATCCTCGGTCAATTCAGTAAGTCGGGCCTCACTTTGCTTAATCTATTTCATCTCTGTGTTTGTATTTTCATCTTAACTCACAGTCATTATATGTGGGGGGCTGCGTTTTCCTTTGGGGAATTTCTCTGAGGCAAGGTAGGCTTATTTTTCTATCTTCAGGACTAGCTAGTTTCTCAGGCTGTGCCGAGTTGCATAGGGAGCGTTAGGCGCAATCCACGGCTACCTCTAGTGTTGTTTGATAGGTTTAGGGATTGCGGTCAGCAGAGTTTCCACGTCTCAGAGCTCGTCCTATGTTTTGTGGGTTTTGTCAGGTCACTTGTGTGCTCTGAACTTCAAGGTCCATTGTGGTTCTGAATTACCTATTCATAACAGTACTGGAGGCACAAAGTACTATGCTTCTCAATAGAGGGAAAAAAGAAGTTCTGAGACCATTTTTTTTTCTTTGCACTGTGTTTTGCCTTTTTTTTCCCCTAGACATTTGGGTGGTTCAGGACACAGGTGTGGTGATGGACATTAAAGGTCTGTCTTCATGTGTGGATCTTCTCACTGCAAGAGTACAAAATATTCAAGACTTTGTGGCTCAGAATTCTATGTTAGAACCAAGAATTCCTATTCCTGATTTGTTTTCTGGAGATAGAGCTAAATTTCTGAGTTTCAAAAATAATTGCAAACTGTTTCTGGCGTTGAAACCTCGCTCCTCTGGTGACCCAGTTCAACAAGTTAGGATCATTATTTCTTTATTACGTGGCGACCCTCAAGACTGGGCATTTTCCCTTGCGCCAGGAGATCCTGCATTATGTAATATTGATGCGTTTTTTCTGGCGCTCGGATTACTGTACGATGAACCTAATTCAGTGGATCAGGCAGAGAAAAATTTGCTGGCTCTGTGTCAGGGTCAGGATGAGATAGAGATTTATTGTCAGAAGTTTAGAAAGTGGTCTGTGCTCACTCAATGGAATGAATGTGCTTTAGCAGCAATCTTCAGAAAGGGTCGCTCTGAAGCCCTTAAGGATGTCATGGTGGGATTTCCTATGCCTGCTGGTCTGAATGAGTCTATGTCTTTGGCCATTCAGATCGGGCGACGCTTGCGTGAGCGTAAATCTGTGCACCATTTGGCGGTATTATCTGAGCATAGACCTGAGCCTATGCAGTGCGATAGGACTTTGACCAGAGCTGAACGGCAAGAACACAGACGTCAGAATGGGCTGTGTTTCTACTGTGGTGATTCCACTCATGCTATCTCCGATTGTCCTAAGCGCACTAAGCGGTTCGCTAAGTCTGCCACCATTGGTACGGTACAGTCGAAATTTCTTTTGTCCGTTACTTTGATCTGCTCTTTGTCTTCCTATTCTGTCATGGCATTTGTGGATTCAGGCGCTGCCCTGAATTTGATGGACTTGGAGTTTGCTAGGCGCTGTGGGTTTGTCTTGGAGCCCTTGCGGTGTCTTATTCCATTGAGAGGAATTGATGCTACGCCTTTGGCCAAGAATAAGCCTCAGTATTGGACCCAGCTGACCATGTGCATGGCTCCTGCGCACCAGGAGGATATTCGCTTTCTGGTGTTGCAAAATCTGCATGATGTGGTCGTGTTGGGGTTGCCATGGCTACAAGTCCATAACCCAGTATTAGATTGGAAATCTATGTCTGTGTCCAGCTGGGGTTGTCAGGGGGTACATGGTGATGTTCCATTTCTGTCTATCTCTTCATCCACCCCTTCTGAGGTCCCAGAGTTCTTGTCTGATTACCGGGATGTATTCGATGAGCCCAAGTCCAATGCCCTACCTCCGCATAGGGATTGTGATTGTGCTATCGAGTTGATTCCTGGTAGTAAGTTTCCTAAGGGTCGACTGTTTAATTTATCTGTACCTGAGCACGCCGCTATGCGGAGTTACGTAAAAGAATCCTTGGAGAAGGGTCATATTCGGCCGTCGTCATCGCCATTGGGAGCAGGGTTCTTTTTTGTGGCCAAGAAGGATGGTTCGCTGAGACCTTGTATTGATTACCGCCTTCTAAATAAAATCACGGTCAAATTTCAGTACCCCTTGCCGCTGCTGTCTGATTTGTTTGCTCGGATTAAGGGGACTAGTTGGTTCACCAAGATAGATCTTCGTGGTGCATATAATCTTGTGTGTATTAAACGGGGCGATGAATGGAAAACTGCATTTAATACGCCCGAGGGCCATTTTGAGTACCTAGTTATGCCATTCGGACTTGCCAATGCTCCATCAGTATTTCAGTCCTTTATGCATGACATCTTCCGAGAGTACCTGGATAAATTCCTGATTGTATACTTGGATGATATTTTGGTCTTCTCGGATGATTGGGAGTCTCATGTGAAGCAGGTCAGAATGGTGTTCCAGGTCCTGCGTGCTAATTCTTTGTTTGTGAAGGGATCAAAGTGTCTCTTTGGTGTTCAGAAGGTTTCATTTTTGGGGTTCATTTTTTCCCCTTCTACCATCGAGATGGACCCTGTTAAGGTCCAGGCCATTTATGATTGGACTTAGCCGACATCTCTGAAGAGTCTGCAAAAGTTCCTTGGCTTTGCTAATTTTTATCGTCGCTTCATCTGTAATTTTTCTAGTATTGCTAAACCATTGACCGATTTGACCAAGAAGGGTGCTGATGTGGTCAATTGGTCTTCTGCTGCTGTGGAAGCTTTTCAAGAGTTAAAGCATCGTTTTTCTTCTGCCCCTGTGTTGTGTCAACCAGATGTTTCGCTTCCGTTCCGGGTTGAGGTTGATGCTTCTGAAATTGGAGCGGGGGCTGTTTTGTCGCAAAGAGGTGCTGATTGCTCGGTGATGAAGCCATGCGCCTTCTTTTCCAGGAAGTTTTCGCCTGCTGAGCGAAATTATGATGTTGGCAATCGAGAGTTGCTGGCCATGAAGTGGGCATTCGAGAAGTGGCGTCATTGGCTTGAAGGAGCTAAGCATCGCGTGGTGGTCTTGACTGATCACAAGAACTTGACTTATCTCGAGTCTGCCAAACGGTTGAATCCTAGACAGGCTCGTTGGTCGCTGTTTTTCTCCCGTTTTGACTTTGTGGTTTGTACCTTCCGGGCTCTAAAAATGTGAAGGCGGATGCCCTGTCTAGGAGTTTTGTGCCCGACTCTCCGGGTTTGCCTGAGCCGGGGGGTATTCTCAAAGAGGGAGTATTTGTGTCTGCCATCTCCCCTGATTTGCGGCGGGTGCTGCAAAAATTTCAGGCTAATAAACCTGATCGTTGCACAGCAGAGAAACTGTTTGTCCCTGATAGGTGGACGAATAAAGTTATCTCTGAGGTTCATTGTTCGGTGTTGGCTGGTCATCCTGGAATCTTTGGTACCAGAGATTTGGTGGCTAGATCCTTTTGGTGGCCGTCTCTGTCGCGGGATGTGCGTTCTTTTGTGCAGTCCTGTGGGATTTGTGCTCGGGCTAAGCCCTGCTGTTCTCGTGCCAGTCGGTTGCTTTTGCCCTTGCCGATCCCGAAGAGGCCTTGGACACATATCTCTATGGATTTTATTTCGGATCTCCCCGTCTCTCAAAAAATGTCGGTCATTTGGGTAGTTTGTGATCGCTTCTCTAAGATGATCCATTTGGTACCCTTGTCTAAATTACCTTCCTCCTCTGATTTGGTGCCATTGTTCTTCCAGCATGTGGTTCGTTTACATGGCATTCCAGAGAACATCGTTTCTGACAGAGGTTCCCAGTTTGTTTCGAGGTTTTGGCGAGCCTTTTGTGCTAGGATGGGCATTGATTTGTCTTTTTCCTCAGCTTTCCATCCTCAGACAAATGGCCAGACTGAACGAACCAATCAGACCTTGGAAACATATCTGAGATGTTTTGTTTCTGCTGATCAGTATGATTGGGTGTCCTTTTTGCCGTTGGCTGAGTTTGCTCTTAATAATCGGGCCAGCTCGGCTACCTTGGTTTCACCGTTTTTCTGCAATTCTGGGTTCCATCCTCGTTTCTCTTCAGGGCAGGTTGAGTCTTCGGACTGTCCTGGTGTGGATACTATGGTGGACAGGTTGCAGCGGATTTGGACTCATGTAGTGGACAATTTGACCTTGTCCCAGGAGAAGGCTCAACGTTTCGCTAATCGCAGACGCTGTGTGGGTCCCCGACTTCGTGTTGGGGATTTGGTTTGGTTGTCATCTCGTTATATTCCTATGAAGGTTTCCTCTCCTAAGTTTAAGCCTCGTTTCATTGGTCCATATAGGATTTCTGAGGTTCTTAATCCTGTGTCTTTTCGTTTGACCCTTCCAGATTCTTTTTCCATCCATAACATATTCCATAGATCATTGTTGCGGAGATACGTGGCGCCTGTGGTTCCATCTGTTGATCCTCCTGCGCCGGTTTTGGTTGAGGGGGAGTTGGAGTATATAGTGGAGAAGATTTTGGATTCTCGTGTTTCGAGACGGAAACTCCAGTATCTGGTTAAGTGGAAGGGTTATGGTCAGGAAGATAATTCCTGGGTCTTTGCCTCTGATGTCCATGCTGCCGATCTTGTTCGTGCCTTTCATATGGCTCATCCTGGTCGGCCTGGGGGCTCTGGTGAGGGTTCGGTGACCCCTCCTCAAGGGGGGGGGGTACTGTTGTGAATTCTGTGATCAAGCTCCCTCCTGTGGTCACGAGTGGTACTGCGGCTTCTGAGTTTCCTTCCTCAGGTGATGAGGTTAAGTCGTTAGGTGCTGCTCTATTTAACTCCACCTAGTGCTTTGATCCTGGCCTCCAGTCAATGTTCTAGTATTGGTCTTGCTTCCTCCTGGATCGTTCCTGTGGCCTGTCTGCTCAGCATAAGCTAAGTTCTGCTTGTGTTACTTTTGTTGCTATATTTTCTGTCCAGCTTGCTTTTTTGGTTTTGCTTGCTTGCTGGAAGCTCTGAGACGCAGAGGGAGCACCTCCGTACCTTTAGTCGGTGCGGAGGGTCTTTTTGCCCCTCTGCGTGGTTGTTTGTAGGTTTTGTGTTGACCGCAAAGCTATCTTTCCTATCCTCGGTCTATTCAGTAAGTCGGGCCTCACTTTGCTTAATCTATTTCATCTCTGTGTTTGTATTTTCATCTTAACTCACAGTCATTATATGTGGGGGGCTGTGTTTTCCTTTGGGGAATTTCTCTGAGGCAAGGTAGGCTTATTTTTCTATCTTCAGGACTAGCTAGTTTCTCAGGCTGTGCCGAGTTGCATAGGGAGCGTTAGGCGCAATCCACGGCTACCTCTAGTGTTGTTTGATAGGTTTAGGGATTGCGGTCAGCAGAGTTTCCACGTCTCAGAGCTCGTTTTATGTTTTGTGGGTTTTGTCAGGTCACTTGTGTGCTCTGAACTTCAAGGTCCATTGTGGTTCTGAATTACCTATTCATAACAGGAGGGCACGGGTAGGGTGGCAGACTGAGACCAGAGAGGAGATGTAGGGTGGTGCTGAGCCATGGAGAGCTTTGTGGATGAGGGTAGTAGTTTTGTACTGGATTCTGGAGTGGATGGGTAGCCAGTGTAATGACTGGCACAAGGTAGAGGCACAGGTGAAGTCTATCCCCAGGGCTCCCGGTGTGCAGATGGAAGATGGTGAATGGCGCAGTAAAGAACGAGGACACAGGTTTGCAGTCTCTTTACCTGGTTTACTGAAGACTTCAGGCAGCCACAGTCCAGGGTACCAGATCACAGGTTAGGCAGGGTCCGGCCGGTTTGGAAATGAATCCAGAGTCCCCTTAACCAGGTGGAGTTAAAAGCCTTCCTCTAGCGCGGTGGTGTTGTAGTCCCTTACTGCCTATGGCTTCAGATAAGGTCCTCACAGTTCTTGTCTCTGTCCCCCTTAAAGGATAGGACAATACCTGCGTGACAGGTAACTCGAGCCTTTTTACAGGGACTCTAGCATGCCCCAGGCTCTATGTGTTACTGTTTCTCAGGTGTGTGTGGCCGACAGGTAACTTGCAGTTCAGCTGTCCTGCCGGTCTCTGCTGTAAGTCGTAGAGTCCCTTACAACCTCGGTGGTCCGGCTACCGGTTATCTGCACCTCAGGGGGAGGCAGCCTGATCTTAGCTGGTCTCCCCTGATCTTACTCTCCTGTGCTTCACTCTCCTTCACGCTCACTGAAAAATGTTCGGCTTTCTATATGTCTCTTTCCAGGAGCTGTAGTGCTTCAGACTACACTGCCCCTTCAGACCTTCTGACACTCTATGTTGTTCTGCTCTCTTCTCTGTCTGTAACTTTCTGAACTCTCTGCCCCTTTCCCTCTAGATCAGAATGTTTTTATAGGGGGAGTTCACCTTAAACTAGGCTTAGAGCTCCCCCTTCTGGCCTGGAGTGTGAACATGTTGTATGCATGGTCTTTACCTGATAAAATATATCCTTCATCGCTTCCAAACGTAACATCACTCTCCCCGTGAAGAAAGCAATGCTATTGTGACGACCAGGACCCTGGGGCGCTACATAAACGATATCTATAACTCTGTACGTAATCCCTTTCTTGTGTACAGCACCATGGAATTAATGGTGCTATATAAATAAATAATAATAATAATACTGTAATAATAGTGGGACAGTTTTATAGAGCGGGTCGTTATTGATGCAACAATACCAGATATGTGTACTTTTATTGTTTTTTTATTTACATAAATAAGTGTATTTATTGGAAAATATTTAATTATTTTATTTATTTTGTGATTTTTTTAAAAAAAGTATTTTTACACATTATAATATTTTTTTTCACTTTTGTACATTGTTCCAGCATGGGATATCACTGTATTATATCAGATCGCTGATCTGACACTCTGCACTTCAGAGTATCAGATCAAGATCTGACAGGCAGGGAAGGAGGCATGCCTGTGCCTGCTCTGAGCAGGTGCTCACAAGCCACCTTCCCTTCAGGACCCGGAAGGACCCTGCAGCCTTCTTGGTGTCGGGTGTCTCCATGGAGACCATCAGGACAACGCAATCGCATTGTGTTGTTCTGATGGAAGCACATAGGGAGCCCCTCTCTGTGCGATGCCCCTCTATGTTGCTGTCACTACTGACAGCTGCATCAGAGGGTTAAAAGCCCACAATCGGTGCTAACACCGATCGTGGGCATTACTGCGGGGTGTCAGCTGTCACATACAGCAGACACCCGCACGTGATCACCGCGGCGCTCAGCGCTCAGCCGCACGATCAATACGCCGTACTAGTACTGCTGTTTGCGGGAACATATCTCCCATCTCCCACAGAACAGTATTAGTATGGCACATGTCGGGAAGGGGTTAAACTTGAAGATTTATCTGATTATTTTTTACCTTTCTTAGTTTATGTAACTGGAGTGATCAAAACTGTTAGTCAAATCTAGCACAACAGTCTTGGTCATATACAGTGGGGAAAAATTTATTCAGCCACCATTTGTGCAAGTTCTCCCACTTAAAAAGAGGAGAGATCACTGTAACATCATACGTAGATCACAACTGTGAGAGTCAAAATGAGAAAACAAATCCAGAAAATCACTTTGTCTGATTTGGCAAGATTTATTTTGCAAATTATGGTGGAAAATAAGTATTTGGTCATTAAAAAAAAGTTAATCTCAATATTTTGTTATATATCCTTTGTTGGCAATAACAGAGGTCAAACGTTTTCTGTAAGTCTTCACAAGGTTGGCACACACTTTTGGTGGTGTGTTGGCCCATTCCTCCATGCAGATCTCCTCTAGATCAGTGATGTTTTGGGCCTGTCACTGAGCAACACGGACTTTCAACTCCCTCCAAAGGTTTTTAATGGGGTTGAGATCTGGCTAGGCCACTCCAGGACCTTGATATTCTTCTTACGAAGCTACTCCTTTGTTGCCTTGGCAGTGTGCTTGGGATCATTATCATGCTGAAAAACCCATCCATGTTTCATCTTCAGTGCCCTTGCTGATGGAAGGAGGTTTGCACTCAAAATCTCACGATACATGGCCCCATTCATTCTTTCGTGTACACGGATCAGTCATCCTGGTCCCTTTGCAGAGAAACAGCCTCAAAGCATGATGTTGCCACCCCTATGCTTCACAGTAGGTATGGTGTTCTTAAGATGCAACTCAGCATTCTGTCTGCTCCAAATACGACGAATTTTGTTTCTACCAAACAGTTCTACTTTGGTTTCATCAGACCATATGACATTCTCCCAATACTCTTCTGGATAATCCAAATGCTCTCCAGCAAACTTCAGATGGGCCTGGACATGTACTGGCTTAAACAGGGGGACATGTCTGGCACTGCTGGATCTGAGTCCCTGGCAGCGTAGTGTGTTACTGATGGTAGCCTGTGTTATGGTGGTCCCAGCTTTATGCAGGTCATTCACTAGGTCCCCCCAAGTGGTTCTGGGATTTTTGCTCACAGTTCTTATGATCATTTTGACCCCACGGGGTGAGATCTTGGGTGGAGCCACAGATCGAGATAGATTATCAGTGGTCTTGTATGTCTTCCATTTTTTATTATTGCTCCCTGTAACAACCCTGCCGGCATCACTGCATGGCCTTCCATTCCCCACCTGCCTGTTACATCAACTCACTCACCCAGTGCCATGCTGTCTGCTGTCGGATCCATGCCATGTGCTTCATGATGGCTTGCTCTGTGTTCACTTCCTGGCTGTGTGCATAGGGGGGCGGTGCCAGCCACTCCGGATTCTTATTGAGACTGTGTGCACCTCCCTTGGGTGTTCCTGGCCAATAGCCTCAAGGCCTCTGATACTTAAGGCATCATCACCCATTGGAGGATGCCTGAGCAAACTATTCCCTTCAGTTAGCACTTGCTACTGAGCTGCCAGGTCGTGTCTGTTTCCTGTCTCAGAGGGCTGCAATACTGCAGGCCTTCATCTGTGTTCTGTTAGTGTATCCATGTCCGTTCCTGTCTGAACTCTGGTCTATGTCCATCCCGGCTCCTACTTTGTCATTAGTCATTTCCAACTCTGCTGTATGTACCTCCGCCTTATCTTTCTGCTCTGTTCGCCACTGTCTGTGGCTCTGCTTCTCTCTGCTCAGTTCTACCACAACCTGTGGTTCTGTGTCTCTCAGCTTTTCTCTCAGCTCTGCTCTCTGTAACTTTGCTCTGCACTCTGACCTTGCTTTACACTCTGTGGCTCTGCTCTCCGCTCTGCACTCAGACCTTGCTCCGCACTCTGTGGCTTTGCTCTGTGGCTCTGCTCAGCTTTCGCTCTGCGGCTCTGCTCCTTGCGGTTCTACCTGGCTCTGCTCCTTGCGGTTCTACATCTTTAGCTCTTGGCGTTACCTCCTGCGGTTCTGATCTTGACTCCGCCTCCAGCATCTCCACTCTTGGCTCCGCCTCCAGCGTCTCCGCTCTTGGCTCCACCTCCAGCGTCTCCTCTCTTGGCTCTGCCTCCAGCGTCTCCGCTCTTGGCTCCGCCTCCAGCGTCTCCGCTCTTGGCTCCGCCTCTAGCGGCTCTGTCCTTGGCTCTGCCCTCTCCTTCTCTACTCTCTGCTCTGCCTTCTCCTTCTCTGCTCATAGCTCTGCCTTCTCCTTCTCTTCTCTTAGCTCCACCTCCTACTCTTACTCCGCCTCCTGTGATTCAGCTTTGCTTCCACTCTTGCTCTATCTTTATTCTGCAACTTTCCATACAGGTCTCTACCTGTTCCTTTATATTCTCTAGTTTGAACAGGTTCTTACCTGTTTCCACACATCCATTTGAATACCAGTTCCTACCAGAGTATCAGTCCTGTCTGCCAGTGCCAGCCGTGCCCGCCTGTCTGCCTGAGTGCCAGCCGCGCCCGTCTGCCTGCCTGTATCTCCGTCAACCCAGTCCGCCCGTCAGGGCCTCTGCCATACCCATCTGTCAGCCAGTGTCACAGCCGTGCCTGCCTACCCGTGTCTTGTCCCCGGTGGGATCAGCATCCACAGTCCGACTCCACCCTGGAGTGGTACCTGGTAGCTTCCTATTGCACAAGTCTGACCTCACCATCAGAGGCTCCAGCGAACACCTAGGAAGCTACTTAGTTACGCCCCTTCCAGGGAAGTTCGGTCTGTGGTCCAGTGGGGACACACCCCCAGGCGCCCGCGCCAACCAGTCTCGGCGTGAGCGTTACAGATTGCTCAGGCCATGGTCCCCGCTGAATCCCATGAGCCGCTGCTCTTGGAGCGAAATGAACTCTCTTCTAGCCCGTATCGGCCCCCGGAAGGCTTCGTTGGTCGCTTGAGTGATTGGCCTTGTAAAGATCTGCCTACTCCAGGTGGTCCACTCATAATCTCTAGAGAGTTGTATGATTACATTGCCAGTAGAGAAAAACTCCTTCCGCCAAGATACTATGGGGATCTGGAGGAGTGCATGGAGTTCCTGGAGCGTAGTCTGATGTATATCGAAGCAAATCCTTCCGAATTTTCTTCTGATTAGTTCAAGATAGGATTTATCTTGTCCTACCTAGCAGGAGATGCATTGAATTGGATGAACCCTCTCTGGGAAGCAAGGGATCCGATCCTCTCAGACCTTGGGGATTTCCTGGAAGCCTTCGTTAAAGCCTTCAAGGCGTCTAAACCTGCTCCTCCTGCAAAGTCTTCCCTCACCAGATCCCAGAGGTGGTCTAGATGAGCGAATCCCCCCAAGAAACCGTCAGGTCAGACCAAGCCCGTCCAAAACCCGCCTGTTCCTCTACCTGTTCCTACAGCTACCCAAGCAAATCCCAAGAAGGTTGGTAAAAGTGGGCTGGCAAAGCAGCAGCCCGAATCCAACCGCAAGAAAGGGACGCGGTATCGCTGCGGTTGCAAGCAACATCCAGACGGTCTCTGCCCTGTGGATGTTAAACTCCAAAACTCTGGGCCAGCAGGAGAGGCTGCCCTAGGTGAGAGTACTTCCTTTCCATCAAAATCTAAGACTGTGTCTCTGTTTTCTGGGAGCTTTGGTGCGGTAAAGTTGCCTGCCATCCGGAGTCAGAGTGTGGTCTCCGTGATACAGCTCCAGAACCCGGTGTGGGCGTTGTCTGAAGTTGGTAAAGCCCTACTTAAGAGCAGTCTAGTCCTTCAAGGACAACTACAGCTCCAGGTTGGAGTCTTATACTCGAAGAAGTTTGTCTACCGTATGCTGTCTGTTATGCCGATGGGTCATTCTGAGCCTAGGACTCTACCACCCGCCCTGGTCAAGAGTTCCTGCAAAATGCTTCCTTTGAATTTACCCAGTCATGAGAGGTCTCTGGTTCCCATGCGTCAAGGACAGTCAACTGTGTTGTCTTCTTCTTCAGCTGGTCTGCTAGTCATCGAGTCAAGGTGTGTTGACGTCACCCAAGATGAGGAAGCGGTGACTATCTCTCCACACGTCTCCAGTGACTATACCAGTAACCTGTTAGTCATTGAGTCAAGGAATTCTGATGTTACCAAAGATGGGAAAGCGGTGACAATCTCTCCTCACAACTCTAATGACTATACCTGTAACCTGTTCATGGAGATACCGCCGCCTCTTGGACTTTTTTTTCTGGATAATAGGCAGAAAATGGTTCCTATGTGGGTGCCTTCATCGTCTATATGGCCGGTTGGTGAAGAATCCATAACAGAAGTTTTTTCCTCTCAGTTTTTTTCTGATCCGGTGGAATTGTTGTTCTCCACCCTCTGTTCCAATGATTTTTCCTGTGTTCAGTACTCTGGAACATCTCTGCTGCTGTGTGTACCTCTGCCTTATCTTTCTGCTCTGTTCGCCACTGTCTGTGGCTCTGCTTCTCTCTGTTCAGTTCTACCACAATCTCTGGTTCTGTGTCTCTCAGCTTTTCTCTCAGCTTTGCTCTCTGTAACTTTGCTCTGCACTCTGACCTTGCTTTACACTCTGTGGCTCTGCTCTCAGCTCTGCACTCAGACCTTGCTCCGCACTCTGTGGCTTTGCTCTGTGGCTCTGCTCAGCTTTCGCTCTGTGGCTCTGCTCCTTGCGGTTCTACCTGGCTCCGCTCCTTGCGGTTCTACGTCTTTAGCTCTTGGCGTTACCTCCTGCGGTTCTGCTCTTGGCTCCGCCTCCAGCGTCTCCGCTCTTGGCTCCGCCTCCAGTGTCTCCGCTCTTGGCTCCGCCTCCAGCATCTCCGCTCTTGGCTCCGCCTCCAGCGTCTCCGCTCTTGGCTCCGCCTCCAACAACTCCGCTCTTGGCTCCGCCTCCAGCATCTCCGCTCTTGGCTCCGCCTCTAGCGGCTCTGTCCTTGGCTCTGCCCTCTCCTTCTCTACTCTCTGCTCTGCCTTCTCCTTCTCTGCTCATAGCTCTGCCTTCTCCTTCTCTTCTCTTAGCTCCACCTCCTACTCTTACTCCGCCTGCTGTGATTCAGCTTTGCTTCCACTCTTGCTCTCTCTTTATTCTGCAACTTTCCATACAGGTCTCTACCTGTTCCTTTATATTCTCTAGTTTGAACAGGTTCTTACCTGTTTCCACACATCCATCTGAATACCAGTTCCTACCAGAGTATCAGTCCTGTCTGCCAGTGCCAGCCATGCCTGCCTGTCTGCCTGAGTGCCAGCCGCGCCCGTCTGCCTGCCTGTATCTCCGTCAAGCCAGTCCGCCTATCAGGGCCTCTGCCATACCCGTCTGTCAGCCAGTGTCACAGCCGTGCCTGCCTGCCCGTGTCTTGTCCCCGGTGGGATCAGCATCCACAGTCCGACTCCACCCTGGAGTGGTACCTGGTAGCTTCCTATTGCACAAGTCTGACCTCACCATCAGAGGCTCCAGCGAACACCTAAGAAGCTACTTAGTTACGCCCCTTCCAGGGAAGTTCGGTCTTTGGTCCAGTGGGGCCACACCCCCAGGCGCCCGCGCCAACCAGTCTCGGCGCGAGCGTTACACTCCAACAGTTGATTTTATCATAGCAAGCTGCTTGCCTATTGCAGATTCTGTCTTCCCAACCTGATGGAGGGCTACAATTTTGTTTCTGGTGTCCTTCAACAGCTCTTTGGTCTTCATCACAGTGGAGTTTAGTGTGACTGTTTGAGGTTGTGGACAGGTGTCTTTTGTACTGATAACAAGTTCAAACAGGTGCCATTACTACAGGTAATGAGAGAAGGACAGAGGAGCCTCTTAAAGAAGAAGTTACAGGTCTGTGAGAGCCAAAAATCTTGTATGTTTTTAGGTGACCAAATGCTTATTTTCCACCATAATTTGCAAAATAAATCTTGCCAAATCAGACAAGGTGGATTTGTTTTCTCATTTTGACTCTCATAGCTGTGGCCTACCTATGATGTCAATTACAGGCCTCTCTCATCTTTTTAAGTGGGAGAACGCAATTGCACAATTGGTGGCTAACTAAATACTTTTTTCACCACTGTACTAGGGAAGAATAGCATTGTAAAATGCCATACTTAAGAAATGTAACTGCTGTCAAATGCATCTGACGCTACTTTTCAGAGATCAGGAATTCTCTCTCTCTTTCTCTCCTCTCTCTCTCTCTCTCTCTCTCTCTCTCTCTCTATATATATATATATATATATACAGTACAGACCAAAAGTTTGGAAACATCTTCTCATTTAAAGTTTTTTCTGTATTTTCATGACTGAAAATTGTACATTCACACTGAAAGCATCAAAACTATGAATTAACATATGTGGAATTATTCACTTAACCAAAAAGTGTGAAACAACTGAAATTATGTCTTATATTCTAGGTTCTTCAAAGTAACCACCTTTTGCTTTGATGACTGCTTTGCACACTCTTGGCATTCTCTTGATGAGCTTCAAGAGGTGGTCACCGGTAATGGTCTTCCAACAATCTTGAAGGAGTTCCTAGAGATGCTTAGCACTTGTTGGCCCTTTTGCCTTCACTCTGCGGTCCAGCTCACCCCAAACCATCTCGATTGGGTTCAGGTCTGGTGACTGTGGAGGCCAGGTCATCTGGCATAGCACCCCATCACTCTCCTTCTTGGTCAAATAGCCCTTACACAGCCTGTAGGTGTGTTTAGGGTCATTGTCCTGTTGAAAAATAAATGATGGTCCAACTAAACGCAAACCAGATGTAATAGCATGCCTGTTATGGCTGGCAATCAGGCAACACAGCGTGCAGTAATCAGCGCACATACAGAGATCTGGCAATAACCAAAAACAATAGGACGAGCTCTGAGACGTGGAATCTCTGTAGACTGCAGTACCTGATCTATCCTCACACAACTATAAGCAGCAGTGGATTGCGCCTAACAACTACCTATGCAACTCGGCACTGCCTGAGGAGCTGACTAGCCTGAAGATAGAAATACAAGCCTGACTTACCTCAGAGAAATACCCCAAAGGAATAGGCAGCCCCCCACATATAATGACTGTTAGCAAGATGAAAAGACAAACGTAGGAATGAAATAGATTCAGCAAAGTGAGGCCCGATATTCTAGACAGAGCGAGGATAGCAAAGAGAACTATGCAGTCTACAAAAAAACCCTAAAACGAAAACCACGCAAAGGGGCAAAAAGACCCACCGTGCCGAACTAACAGCACGGCGGTGCACCCCTCTGCTTCTCAGAGCTTCCAGCAAAAGACAATAGCAAGCTGGACAGAAAAAAACAGAAAACAAACTAGAAGCACTTATCTAGCAGAGCAGCAGGCCCAAGGAAAGATGCAGTAGCTCAGATCCAACACTGGAACATTGACAAGGAGCAAGGAAGACAGACTCAGGTGGAGCTAAATAGCAAGGCAGCCAACGAGCTCACCAAAACACCTGAGGGAGGAAGCCCAGAGACTGCAATACCACTTGTGACCACAGAAGTGAACTCAGCCACAGAATTCACAACAGTACCCCCCCCTTGAGGAGGGGTCACCGAACCCTCACCAGAACCCCCAGGCCGACCAGGATGAGCCACATGAAAGGCACGAACAAGATCTGGGGCATGGACATCAGAGGCAAAAACCCAGGAATTATCTTCCTGAGCATAACCCTTCCATTTAACCAGATACTGGAGTTTCCGTCTAGAGACACGAGAATCCAAAATCTTCTCCACAATATACTCCAATTCCCCCTCCACCAAAACAGGGGCAGGGGGCTCCACAGATGGAACCATAGGTGCCACGTATCTCCTCAACAACGACCTATGGAATACATTATGTATGGAAAAGGAGTCTGGGAGGGTCAGACGAAAAGACACCGGATTGAGAATCTCAGAAATCCTATACGGACCAATAAAACGAGGTTTAAATTTAGGAGAGGAAACCTTCATAGGAATATGACGAGAAGATAACCAAACCAAATCCCCAACACGAAGTCGGGGTCCCACACGGCGTCTGCGATTAGCGAAAAGCTGAGCCTTCTCCTGGGACAAGGTCAAATTGTCCACTACCTGAGTCCAGATCTGCTGCAACCTGTCCACCACAGAATCCACACCAGGACAGTCCGAAGACTCAACCTGTCCTGAAGAGAAACGAGGATGGAACCCAGAATTGCAGAAAAATGGAGAGACCAAGGTAGCCGAGCTGGCCCGATTATTAAGGGCGAACTCAGCCAACGGCAAAAATGACACCCAATCATCCTGGTCAGTGGAAACAAAACATCTCAGATATGTTTCCAAGGTCTGATTGGTTCGTTCGGTCTGGCCATTAGTCTGAGGATGGAAGGCCGAGGAGAAAGATAGGTCAATGCCCATCCTACCACAAAAGGCTCGCCAGAACCTCGAGACAAACTGGGAACCTCTGTCAGAAACAATATTCTCAGGAATGCCATGTAAACGAACCACATGCTGGAAGAACAAAGGCACCAAATCAGAGGAGGAAGGCAATTTAACCAAGGGCACCAGATGGACCATTTTAGAAAAGCGATCACAGACCACCCAAATGACCGACATTTTTTGAGAAACGGGAAGGTCAGAAATGAAATCCATCGAAATATGTGTCCAAGGCCTCTTCGGGACCGGCAAGGGCAAAAGCAACCCACTGGCACGTGAACAGCAGGGCTTAGCCCTAGCACAAATTCCACAGGACTGCACAAAAGCACGCACATCCCGTGACAGAGATGGCCACCAGAAGGATCTAGCAACCAACTCCCTGGTACCAAAGATTCCTGGATGACCGGCCAGCACCGAACAATGAAGTTCAGAGATAACTTTACTAGTCCACCTATCAGGGACGAACAGTTTCTCGGCCGGACAACGATCAGGTTTATTAGCCTGAAATTTCTGCAACACTCTCCGCAAATCAGGGGAGATGGCAGACACAATGACTCCTTCCTTGAGGATACTCGCCGGCTCAGATAACCCCGGAGAGTCGGGCACAAAACTCCTAGACAGAGCATCCGCCTTCACATTTTTAGAGCCCGGAAGGTATGAAATCACAAAATCAAAACGAGCAAAAAATAACGACCAACGGGCCTGTCTAGGATTCAAGCGCTTGGCAGACTCGAGATAAGTCA
Organism: Ranitomeya imitator; assembly: GCF_032444005.1. Lineage (NCBI taxonomy): Eukaryota > Metazoa > Chordata > Amphibia > Anura > Dendrobatidae > Ranitomeya > Ranitomeya imitator. Next base: position 80,330,331 of record NC_091282.1, read on the forward strand.
AGTTCTTATGATCAGTCAATACCACCACGCGATGCTTAGCACCCTCAAGCCAATGACGCCACTCCTCGAATGCCCACTTCATGGCCAGCAACTCTCGGTTGCCCACATCATAATTACGCTCAGCAGCAGAAAATTTCCTGGAAAAGAAAGCACATGGTTTGAACACTGAGCAACCAGAACCTCTCTGTGACAAAACCGCCCCTGCACCAATCTCAGAAGCATCAACCTCGACCTGGAACGGAAGAGAAACATCAGGTTGACACAACACAGGGGCACAGCAAAAACGACGCTTCAACTCCTGAAAAGCTTCCACGGCAGCAGAAGACCAATTAACCAAATCAGCACCCTTCTTGGTCAAATCGGTCAATGGTCTGGCAATGCTAGAAAAATTACAGATGAAGCGACGATAAAAATTAGCAAAGCCCAGGAATTTCTGCAGACTTTTTAGAGATGTCGGCTGAGTCCAATCCTGGATGGCCTGAACCTTAACCGGATCCATCTCGATAGTAGAAGGGGAAAAGATGAACCCCAAAAATGAAACTTTCTGCACACCGAAGAGACACTTTGATCCCTTCACGAACAAGGAATTAGCACGCAGTACCTGGAAAACCATTCTGACTTGCTTCACATGAGACTCCCAATCATCTGAGAAGATCAAAATGTCATCCAAGTAAACAATCAAGAATTTATCCAGATACTCACGGAAAATGTCATGCATAAAAGACTGAAAAACAGATGGAGCATTGGCAAGTCCGAACGGCATCACCAGATACTCAAAATGACCCTCGGGCGTATTAAATGCCGTTTTCCATTCATCTCCCTGCCTGATTCTCACCAGATTATACGCACCACGAAGATCAATCTTAGTAAACCAACTAGCCCCCTTAATCCGAGCAAACAAGTCAGAAATCAATGGCAAGGGATACTGAAACTTAACAGTGATCTTATTAAGAAGGCGGTAATCAATACACGGTCTTAGCGAACCATCCTTCTTGGCTACAAAAAAGAACCCTGCTCCCAATGGTGACGACGATGGGCGAATATGTCCCTTCTCCAGGGACTCCTTCACATAACTGCGCATAGCGGTGTGTTCAGGTACGGACAAATTAAATAAACGACCCTTAGGGAATTTACTACCAGGAATCAAATCGATAGCACAATCACAATTCCTATGCGGAGGTAGGGCATCAGACTTGGACTCTTCAAATACATCCTGAAAGTCCGACAAGAACTCTGGGATGTCAGAAGGAATGGATGACGAAATAGACAAAAATGGAACATCACCATGTACTCCCTGACAACCCCAGCTGGTTACCGACATAGAGTTCCAATCCAATACTGGATTATGGGTTTGTAGCCATGGCAACCCCAACACGACCACATCATGCAAATTATGCAGTACCAGAAAGCGAATAACTTCCTGATGTGCAGGAGCCATGCACATGGTCAGCTGGGCCCAGTACTGAGGCTTATTCTTGGCCAAAGGTGTAGCATCAATTCCTCTCAACGGAATAGGACACCGCAAAGGCTCCAAGAAAAATCCACAACGTTTAGCATAATCCAAATCCATCAGATTCAGGGCAGCGCCTGAATCCAGAAACGCCATGACAGAATACGATGACAAAGAGCACATTAAGGTAATGGACAAAAGGAATTTGGACTGTACAGTACCAATAACGGCAGAGCTATCGAACCGCCTAGTGCGTTTAGGACAATTAGAAATAGCATGAGTAGAATCACCACAATAGAAACACAGTCTGTTCAAACGTCTGTGTTCTTGCCGTTCTACTTTAGTCATAGTCCTGTCGCACTGCATAGGCTCAGGTTTACTCTCAGGCAGTACCGCCAGATGGTGCACAGATTTACGCTCGCGCAAGCGACGACCGATCTGAATGGCCAAGGACATAGACTCATTCAAACCAGCAGGCATAGGAAATCCCACCATTACATCCTTAAGAGCTTCAGAGAGACCCTTTCTGAACAAAGCCGCTAGTGCAGATTCATTCCACAGAGTGAGTACTGACCATTTCCTAAATTTCTGACAATATACTTCTACATCATCCTGACCCTGGCATAAAGCCAGCAGATTTTTCTCAGCCTGATCCACTGAATTAGGCTCATCGTAAAGCAATCCGAGCGCCAGGAAAAATGCATCAACATTACTCAATGCAGAATCTCCTGGTGCAAGAGAAAACGCCCAGTCCTGTGGGTCGCCGCGCAAAAAAGAAATAATAATCAAAACCTGTTGAATAGGATTACCAGAAGAATGAGGTTTCAAGGCCAAAAATAGCTTACAATTATTTCTGAAGCTCAGGAACTTAGTTCTGTCACCAAAAAACAAATCAGGAATCGGAATTCTTGGTTCTAGCATCGATTTCTGATCAATAGTATCTTGAATCTTTTGTACATTTACAACGAGATTATCCATTGAGGAGCACAGAGCCTGAATATCCATGTCCACAGCTGTGTCCTGAAGCACTCTAATGTCTAGGGGAAAAAAAAGACTGAAGACAGAGCTAAGAAAAAAAAATGATGTCAGGATTTCTTTTTTCCCTCTATTGGGAATCATTGGTGTGGCTCCTTGTACTGTTATGGCTGGCAATCAGGCAACACAGCGTGCAGTAATCAGCGCACATACAGAGATCTGGCAATAACCAAAAACAATAGGACGAGCTCTGAGACGTGGAATCTCTGTAGACTGCAGTACCTGATCTATCCTCACACAACTATAAGCAGCAGTGGATTGCGCCTAACAACTACCTATGCAACTCGGCACTGCCTGAGGAGCTGACTAGCCTGAAGATAGAAATACAAGCCTGACTTACCTCAGAGAAATACCCCAAAGGAATAGGCAGCCCCCCACATATAATGACTGTTAGCAAGATGAAAAGACAAACGTAGGAATGAAATAGATTCAGCAAAGTGAGGCCCGATATTCTAGACAGAGCGAGGATAGCAAAGAGAACTATGCAGTCTACAAAAAAACCCTAAAACGAAAACCACGCAAAGGGGCAAAAAGACCCACCGTGCCGAACTAACAGCACGGCGGTGCACCCCTCTGCTTCTCAGAGCTTCCAGCAAAAGACAATAGCAAGCTGGACAGAAAAAAACAGAAAACAAACTAGAAGCACTTATCTAGCAGAGCAGCAGGCCCAAGGAAAGATGCAGTAGCTCAGATCCAACACTGGAACATTGACAAGGAGCAAGGAAGACAGACTCAGGTGGAGCTAAATAGCAAGGCAGCCAACGAGCTCACCAAAACACCTGAGGGAGGAAGCCCAGAGACTGCAATACCACTTGTGACCACAGAAGTGAACTCAGCCACAGAATTCACAACACATGCCGCTACAAGATGCTGTGGTAGCCATGGTGGTTCAGTATGCCTTCAATTTTGAATAAATCCCCAACAGTGTTTCCAGCAAAGCACTCCCACACCATCACACCTCCTCCTCCATGCTTCACGGTGGGAATCAGACATGTAGAGTCCATCCGTTCACCTATTCTGTGTCGTACAAAGACATGGTGGTTGGAACCAAAGATGTCAATTTTGGACTCATCAAACCAAAGCACAGATTTCCACTGGTCTAATGTCCATTCCTTGCCCAAACAAGTGTCTTCTGCTTGTTGCCTGTCCTTAGCAGTGGTTTCCAAGCAGCTATTTTACCATGAAGGCCTGCTTCACAAAGTCTCCTCTTAACAGTTGTTGTAGAGATGTGTCTGCAGCTAGAACTCTGTGTGGCATTGACCTGGTCTCTAATCTGAGCTGCTGTTAACCTGTGATTTCTGAGGCTGGTGTCTCGGATAAACTTATCCTAAGAAGCAGAGGTGACTCTTGGTCTTCCTTTCTTGGAGTGGCCCTCATGTGAGCCAGTTTCTTTGTAGCAGCGCTTGATGGTTTTTGCCACTGCACTTTCAAAGTTTTCCCAATTTTTCTGACTGACTGACCTTAATTTCTTAAAGTAATGTTGGACACTCGTTTTTCTTTACTTATCTGCTTTTTTCTTGCCATAATTCAAATTCTAACAGTCTATTCAGTAGGACTATCAGCTGTTTAGCCACCAGACTTCTGCACATCACAACTGATGGTCCCAACCCAATTTGTAAGGCAAGAAATCCCACTTATTAAACCTGACAGGGCACACCTGTGAAGTGAAAACCATTCCCGGTGACTACCTCTTGAAACTCATCAAGAGAATGCAAGAGTGTGCAAAGCAGTCATCAAAGCAAAAGGTAGCTAGCTACTTTGAAGAACCTAGAGTATAAGACATAATTTCAGTAGTTTCACACTTTTTTGTTAAGTATATAATTCCACATGTGTTAATTCATAGTTTTGATGCCTTCAGTGTGAATGTACAATTTTCATAGTCATGAAAATACAGAAAAATCTTTAAATGAGAAAGTGTGTCCAAACTTTTGGTCTGTACTGTATACCACTACTCAAAAAATAAAGGGAACACTTAAACAACAGAATATAACTCCAAGTAAATCAAACTTCCGTGAAATCAAACTGTCCACTTAGGAAGCAACACTGACAATCAATTTCACATGCTGTTGTGCAAATGGAATAGACAACAGATGGAAATTATTGGCAATTATCAAGATGCACTCAATAATGGAGTGGTTCTGCAGGTGGGCCACAGACCACATCTCAGTACCAATGCTTTCTGGCTGATGTTTTGATCACTTTTGAATGTTGGTTGTGCTTTCACATTCGTGGTAGCATGAGACGGACTCTACAACCCATACAAGTGGCTCAGGTAGTGCAGCTCATCCAGGATGGCACATCAATGTGAGCTGTGGCAAGAAGGTTTGCTGTGTCTGTCAGCGTAGTGTCCAGAGGCTGGAGTCGCTACCAGGGGACAGGACAGTACACCAGGAGACATGGAGGGGGCTGTAGGAGGGCAACAACCCAGCAGCAGGACTGCTACCTCTGCCTTTGTGCAAGGAGGAACAGGAGGAGCACTGCCAGAGTCATGCAAAATTACCTCTAGCAGGCCACAAATGTGCATGTGTCTGCACAAATGGTTAGAAATGACTCCATGATGATGGTCTGAGTGCCCGATGTTCACAGATGGGGGTTGTGCTCACAGCCCAACACCATGCAGGATGCTTGGCATTTGCCCCAGAACACCAGGATTCGCCACTGGCACCCTGTGCTCTTCACTGATGGAAGCAGGTTCACACTGAGCACATGTGACAGATGTGACAGAGTCTGGAGACGCCGTGGAGAGCGATCTGTGCCTGCAACATCCTTCAGCATGACCGGTTTGGCAGAGGGTCAGTAATGGTGTGGGGTGGCAATTCTTTGGAGGGCCACACAGCCCTCCATGTGCTCGCCAGAGGTAGCCTGATGGCCATTAGGTACCAAGATGAGATCCTCAGACCCCTTCTGAGACCGTATGCTGGTGCGGTTGGCCCTGGGTTCATCCTAATGCAGGAGAATGCCAGACCTCATGTGGCTGGATGGAGTGAGTCAGCAGTTCCTGTAAGATGAAGGCATTGAAGTTATGGACTAGCCCGCCCATTCCCCAGACCTGACTCTGTTTGAACACATCTGGGACATCATGTCTCACACCATCCACCAACGTCATGTTGCACCACAGACTGTCCAGGAATTGGTGGATGCTTTAGTCCAGGTCTGGGAGGAGATCCCTCAGGAGACCATCCGCCGCCTCATCAGGAGCATGCCCAGGCATTGTATGGTGGTCATACAGGCACATGGAGGCCACACACACTACTGAGCATCATTTCCTTGTCTTGAGGCATTTCAACTGAAGTTAGATCAGCCTGTAATTTAATTTTCCACTTTGATTGTGAGCATCATTCCAACTCCATACCTCCGTTGGATATTAGTTGTGATGTACGTTCATAATTTTTAGGTTTTATTGTTCTCAACACATTCCACTATGTAATGAATAAAGATTTACAACTGGAATATTTAATTCAGTTATATCTAGGATGTGGTAGTTTAGTGTTCTCTTTAATTTTTTGAGCAGTGTATATAGTGTATCAATTGAGATGACCATAATTATTAATATTTGCCAAATGCCAAAATAATGAGACAACATCGTGGGGTGGAGATATGGTGAACAGCCTCCCACCCACTCTTCAGCTGTTCACAAAAACCAGCCCTTGTACTTTTCCAAGTTCATATCTCTGAGGCTAACATCCCAAGTGACAAGTATCGGCCCTCCAGTATTTTACCAGTGACCTCCTGACAATATATATGTATACATATATAATGAGCAAGAGAAAATGTTTTATATTACTTACTATAAAGTCAAAAGTATATATACATTTCACTAGAATTTGGTACCATTGCCCTTAAACTGAATGACTTGGGTCAAACGTTTGGGATATCTTTCCACAAGCTTCTCACAATAGTTTATCTGAATTTGGACCCATTCATCCTGACAAAACTAGTGTAACTGATCCAAGGATGTAGGTCGCCTTGCTCGCACTGGCCTTTCAGCTTTGCCCTTACATTTTCAATAGGATTGAGATCAGGGCTTTGTGATAACCACTCCAAAACATTGAATTTGTTATCCTTAAGCCACTTTGTTACCTTTTTGGCAGTATGCTTCGGGTCATTGTCCATTTGGAAGACCCATTTCCGCCAAAGCTTTAACTTCCTGGCAGATGTCTTGAGATGCTGCTTCAGTATTGCCACATAATCTCTTGACGCCATCTATTTTCTGAAGTGCCCCAGTTCCTCCTGCAGCATAACAACCCCCAACATGATGCTGCCACCCTCGTGTTTCACAGTTGGGATGGTGTTCTTAGGCTTCCAAGCTTCTCCCTTTTTCCATCAAACATAACAATGGTCATTATGCCCAAAAAGTTTAATTTTAGTTTCATCGGATCGCAGGACATGTCTCCAAAATTTAGGTCTGTGTTTTTGTGTGCATTTGCAAACATTAATCTAGCTTTTTTATGTTTCTTTTGTAGTAATGGCTTCTTCCTGGCAGGGGGGCCTTTCAGCCCATGTTGATACAGTACTCGTTTCACTGTGGATAGTGACACAATCTTACCAGCTTCTGCCATCATCTTTCAAGGTTTTTTGCTTTTGTCCTTGGGTTGATATGCACATGTCGGACCAAAGCATGTTCATCTCTGGGACACAGAACCTGTCTCCTTCCTGAGTGGAATGATGGCTGGACATTCCTATCTTATTTGTACTTGCATAGAATTGTTTGTACAGATGAGCAGGGCACCTTCAGGTATCTTAAAATTGTATCCAAGGATGAGCCAGACTTGTGCAAGTCCACAATTCTCTTCCTGATATATTAGCTAATTTCTTTAGACTTTCCCATGATGCTGTAAAAAGAAGCAGTGTGTTCCAGGTGTGCATTAAAATACATCTGTGGCGCCCCAGGGTCCTGGTCATCACAGTAGCATTGCTTTCCTCACGGGGAGAGTGATGTTACGCTTGAAGGCAAGAAGGGTTACTCCAGGCCACCAGGGGGAGCTTTTGATCCTACTTGCTAGGTGACTCCCCTTATATATATAACTGGTAGTCTGTAGGGAAAGTCAGTCAGTTCTTGCCAGGAGAGAGACTGGATCAGTCTGAGGCAAAGCAGAAGGTTTTACAGAGCTGTGTAGCCCCAGTGCAGCAGTTCCTGGAAAGAGACATTGAGAAAGCTGAATACATTGCAGAGAGTGTGCAGGAAAGCAAAGCACAGGAGAGGACATCAGGGGGAGACCAGCCCTGAGCAGGCTGCCTCCTTCTGAGGTGGAGAAACCGGTAGCCAGAACACTGAGGGTGTAAGGACCTCTATGGCTTACATCAGATACCGGCAGGATAGCTTAACTCCAAGTTACCTGTCCGACCTAACACCCAGGAGGCACGGTGGCACCCCTCAGAGGCTGGAGCATGCTAGAGTCCCTATAAACAGCCTCAAGCCACCAGTCATATGGGTTGTGTCCTATCCTACCCGGGAGACAGAGAGAGAAACAACGTCTGTGAGGACCTTATGTGGAGCTGTAAGCCGTAAGGGACTACACCACCTCAGCGCTAAAGGAAGGCTTTTGATTTCCACCTGAGTAAGGGGACTCCTAACTTGGCTTGAAGCCGGCCTGATCCTGCCTCCCTTGTGATCTGGTGCCCTGGACTGTGGATGCTGAAGTCTTCAGTAAAGGTAACTAAATCGGGTCATGTGCGCCTAAAAGACTGTGCCTGAACTATGGTATATGGAGAGACTGTTTTCTGTGATTTGCCGCCAAAAATTGCCGCCATTACAGCACCATGCGGCATGCAGGAGGAGTGGGGCGTGTTGTCATGGGCGGAGCGTGGAAAAACGGAGCAAAAGTAGCACCCGCCCCCCACAGATACTATTATGTTTGCAAAATATGCCCAGCAACAAAAGAGATCCGCCTCCTAGTCTGGGATGGAGAGGGGAGGAGAAGAGACCGCCCAGAACAGGATGATGCCGAAGCAGACCTGTTTGGCAAGATGGCGAGTCGAGGTCACCTGGAGGAGGGGGAGGAAGCCCACAGCTGTCCCAGCCAATAGGAGGGGCAAAGGACCCCATCATCACTAATAGACCCAGAGGTTCTCGGCGCAGAGGTGGAGGAGTTGTGTTGTCAGCTCCGGTGCTTGTGGTACTGCGCAGCCGCAAACATCAGCGAGCAGCAGTGCAGCCGACCCCAGGAGCCTAAGCCTGCAGCGGAAGGAACCAGCACTGGAGACATCACAGCGGCAGGTAGGACCACCGACCGTGCCCCAGTAGCCATAGGAACCCTCCTAGTGCCCATAGACTCACCACCACCGCTACCACCAGGCCGGGTGTGTTGCTGCCTAGAGTGGGAGCAACCCTGGGAGACTCTGCAGACCCCTGACATCCCGCTGCAGCTTATGAAGAAGGCCTTAGACATTCAAGGGGAGTTGGTAACCTTCTGGTGGCAGCAGACCAGCACCGACCTGATCGGGTTCCCCGGGGAGGCCCAAGCTGAAGGGGAGCAGGTGGAGGTCATAAGCCAGGAAGAGTATCGCCAGCAGCAGACGTTTAGATGGGAGCAGGAAGAAAGGGAGCAGGAGCTCCGGCGCCAAGCTGCCAAAGAGAAAAACCTGCAGGCTAAAGCCTGGACCAGGAAGGGGAGCCATGAGTTCAGGGGCCCGCGGAGACAAGGTACCGTGGTGGCATTCCGTCTTAAATCTGGGTGGGGGTTTATTAAAGAACCTGATCTTTACTCAGAGGTATTCGTTACCAGGCGGGATGTGGAAGCTCGTCTAATGGAGGGACACCCGGACAGGGACCTCTACCCCGGTGACCACATCACCTATACTAGCTACCATCTAGCTGCCATAACATCACCCCAGAGGACCCCTTAAAGCAGCGTCGGTCCCCACTGACCAAATACCACAGGTGGCGTCACGAACATAAATTGTATTCCCTTCAAAGACCTTTCCCTTTTACATGGGTGCCCAGGGCCATGGACCGGGTCGCCACCGTGACATCCCCCTGTGAAAGACCGGACCCGATACCAAGTACCCCACAGCCCTGGCGGGCGACTCACATCAACAGGTTTGTCTCTAATTAACTCAGATGTTGCCAAAAATCAGAAGCTTCCAAACATATGACATCATCATATAGGCAGTCCAGAATTGTTTAAAATCATAGTAATCTTAGTGTTTGTAAACTTTTGACTTTACAGTAAGTAATAAAAATGCCTTAAAACATTCTCTCATTATTCTGCCATTTGGCAAATATTAATAATTATGATAATCCTATATGAACTAAAACAGGAAAGGTTTATTCTGATTTCATGTCAGATATTGAGAAAAACATGTATATACAGTGGGGCAAAAAAGTATTTAGTCAGTCAGCAATAGTGCAAGTTCCACCACTTAAAAAGATGAGAGGCGTCTGTAATTTACATCATAGGTAGACCTCAACTATGGGAGACAAACTGAGAAAAAAAAATCCAGAAAATCACATTGTCTGTTTTTTTAACAATTTATTTGCATATTATGGTGGAAAATAAGTATTTGGTCAGAAACAAACAATCAAGATTTCTGGCTCTCACAGACCTGTAACTTCTTCTTTAAGCGTCGCCTCTTTCCTCCACTCATTACCTGTAGTAATGGCACCTGTTTAAACTTGTTATCAGTATAAAAAGACACCTGTGCACACCCTCAAACAGTCTGACTCCAAACTCCACTATGGTGAAGACCAAAGAGCTGTCAAAAGACACCAGAAACAAAATTGTAGCCCTGCACCAGGCTGGGAAGACTGAATCTGCAATAGCCAACCAGCTTGGAGTGAAGAAATCAACAGTGGGAGCAATAATTAGAAAATGGAAGACATACAAGACCACTGATAATCTCCCTCGATCTGGGGCTCCACGCAAAATCCCACCCCGTGGGGTCAGAATGATCACAAGAACGGTGAGCAAAAATCCCAGAACCACGCGGGGGGACCTAGTGAATGAACTGCAGAGAGCTGGGACCAATGTAACAAGGCCTACCATAAGTAACACACTACGCCACCATGGACTCAGATCCTGCAGTGCCAGACGTGTCCCACTGCTTAAGCCAGTACATGTCCGGGCCCGTCTGAAGTTTGCTAGAGAGCATTTGGATGATCCAGAGGAGTTTTGGGAGAATGTCCTATGGTCTGATGAAACCAAACTGGAACTGTTTGGTAGAAACACAACTTGTCGTGTTTGGAGGAAAAAGAATACTGAGTTGCATCCATCAAACACCATGCCTACTGTAAAGCATGGTGGTGGAAACATCATGCTTTGGGGCTGTTTCTCTGCAAAGGGGCCAGGACGACTGATCCGGGTACATGAAAGAATGAATGGGGCCATGTATCGTGAGATTTTGAGTGCAAACCTTCTTCCATCAGCAAGGGCATTGAAGATGAAACGTGGCTGGGTCTTTCAACATGACAATGATCCAAAGCACACCGCCAGGGCAACGAAGGAGTGGCTTCGTAAGAAGCATTTCAAGGTCCTGGAGTGGCCTAGCCAGTCTCCAGATCTCAACCCTATAGAAAACCTTTGGAGGGAGTTGAAAGTCCATGTTGCCAAGCGAAAAGCCAAAAACATCACTGCTCTAGAGGAGATCTGCATGGAGGAATGGGCCAACATACCAACAACAGTGTGTGGCAACCTTGTGAAGACTTACAGAAAACGTTTGACCTCTGTCATTGCCAACAAAGGATATATTACAAAGTATTGAGATGAAATTTTGTTTCTGACCAAATACTTATTTTCCACCATAATGTGCAAATAAATTGTTAAAAAAACAGACAATGTGATTTTCTGGATTTTTTTTTCTCAGTTTGTCTCCCATAGTTGAGGTCTACCTATGATGTAAATTACAGACACCTCTCATCTTTTTAAGTGGTGGAACTTGCACTATTGCTGACTGACTAAATACTTTTTTGCCCCACTGTATGTCTTTTTATATTGTGTATGGAAACTATATATATACTGTATATACATATACTATTCTTTTACAGTTTTCATCTCAGTGAGACCCTGAGGGTCCCAGGTAGAACCTCCGGGGTTTCCAGGAATTGGCATTGAGAAACCTTCATCTGCTATGGTTTATATTGATTTAGAACATCCCAATTTATGATTTGATCAACTTCAGAGGCTTTATGAATCATTGTGATCTCCCACCTGTCCTGTCACGCTATATTACCATATATTTAGCAGGAAAACCACATGTATGCGACCACAGAATAGGAAACACACGTTCTTCTGGATTAGTTTGGATTCTACTGGCTTGGTTTGTACACCACACACTATTACACAAGCTAAAGGTTGAGATATGAATGCATCAAATGTTTCAGACGCATACAAAGATGAACCTTTTTTTCGCTTACGCTACGAATCGGCCCAGCATTTTCAGTATTGTCACAGACAATGTTAGCAATTTACAAATAAAAACAGTTTGGCATAAGATACAGTTAATGAGACTCAAAGGTTGTCAAAAGAATAAAGCAAAAGAATATTCTTAGGATTTGTCATCACTTTCTGATCGGTGGAAATTCAGCATGATCCCCCAGTAAAAATTATGTGATGCACCTTCTGTCTTTCTTTTCTCTGCAAAACAGGTAAGGATGTAAAATAGAGGCAAACAGTGACAACATGCATTAGAAATAGAAATGATACACTACCAAAAATATGAAAAATATAAATTCATTCAATGTCCTAGAAATCCTATATATCCAAATATAATACAATATAATGCAATACAGAGCTCAGAATTCATAGCACTGCTACATCCACAGCAGATGTGATCAAAACTACAATAAGCAGTTTAGAAAATGACACAGCTAGAATTAGGCTCTCTGCCCCTATATAATGCTGCTATCAGATTTCATAGAAAAACCTGCTGACATTTTCCATTTAACAGTATAAATATTTATTTTGCACTTACATTTGTCACGTCTCCTTCCCTTGGTTTGACTCACCTTCTGCTATCCAGATCCCCAGGTTTTTACCTGCTTGTCCATTCAAATATACTGTGTCTTAAAATAAATAAATAAATTCATATTTTGCATATGTTTTGGCTGTCTGTCCTGTATTTATCCTATGTTATGTCATGATGAGCAATTATTGAGTCTACAGAAACAATATGTTTGGCATATGCGTTATTCCTGTGGCATTTCGGTGGAGTACGGACCCAGAAGTGATCATGCTCTGCATAGTGCAATCTCCAGATAGAAGGACAAATGATTCATTTTATACTTTTCTTAAAGTTATTTTCAGTTAACGAGACAAAAATAGGAAAGTACATTTTGTATGGAGGACTTTCAGTATAGATGGTGGGACCCAGGTATTATCTTGGTCTTCCTGGTGCTGCCCAGGCATTATTTTAGTTTGTCTGATGGGGTTTGAACAGGACGAGTTTGAGAAGTCCCGTTCTAGAGGACTCGGCATAGAATGGAGGTTTTAATGTAATGCTTCATTTTTCCCTGTGATGGCACTGCACGGAAATTTAAAAAGTTCTATCCGATTTATTGTCAGATTTATGCTGTTCGTAAACAGTGATAGCCTTGTGGTCAGTTTATAATCAATAGACCTTCTAACTAAATGCGTTTTGCAAAAAGGAACAGACTATTCAGCCATTTGTTTTTTTATTTTGATGGATTGCTGTTAATATGACTATTATATATTTTCATTGGTGTACATAGATGTCCCAGGGGCCCGTAGCAAAAGTCTTAATTGAGTCCCACTCACCCCCACCCCTCCCCCCAAAAAATGGTCAGCAGGTTCACAGAAGAGCATATTTCATAACTTTGCAGCCCTTAAAAGGTAATTTTGGTGCTACTTGAAGCACCTTAGTGTTTCCACACAGTAAGAAACCATTTTCATGGCCCCCATAAAGCATGATGCCAATAAAAGTGCCCCTATACACAGTATGATACTCCCAGAGTGAACGCCTACACAGTACTCTCCACAAACACAGTAAAATGCCCCCACAGTGATCCCAAACACAGTATGATGGCCCCCATAGTCCCCCGCGCAGTATGAGGACTCCCCCAGCCCTCTACATAATATGATGGGCCACACACAGCCATCCATACAGTATAATTGCCCCCCACATAGCCCTCCAAACAACATAATGGCCCCACATAGCCCTCCATATACTATAATGGTCCCCACACCCAACAGAGCATGGTCACCCCAATCAGTACAATGCACTCACTGCTCCCCATGTCCCTCTCTTCTTCAGTCTCTGCTGCTTGTGTTCTGAGGCTGCGCACTGCAGGCGCCATGTAATGGTGTCATCACACCCACTGGGCTGACACATCAGAGCTCAGACGCACAGGGACACTGATGATAGAGGAGCTGACAGCTCACCGTTCCATCATTGCTACATTGCATATGGTTGAATGTGTGACGCTGAGCGGGATGGCCAGATCCCCGATTCATGGGCCTATTGCGAACTTGTGGTCTGCAGTTATTAGAGCTGTCAATTTTATAGTGTCAAACAGTTCTATTTGCTGAACATATTAAAAACTAAGAAGTGTATGCACAGTGCCTTGAAATAGTATTCATAGCCTGTGAACTTTTCCATATCTATTTACGTTACAACCACAAACTTAAATGTATTTTATTTGGATTTTCTGCGATATATTGTACCAACACTAAGCAGCAAGTGTTTGTGAAATGTAAAGAAAATGTTACATGGTGTTCTACATCTAGCCCACAAAGTTCTACCTTCATCTCATCTGACCAGAGCACCTTTTTCCACAGGTTATCTGAGTCTCATACATGGCTTTTTGTAAACTGCAAACAAGACTTCTGTCATGCTTGTGGATTGTGGACCCACTGCGCCACAGGCCGGGCTTATCTTGGAGGGGTGTGGCTAAGTGGATACCTAGTTATCGCTAGAGCTACTGATGGTGGAGTTAGGCTGGAGCTGCTGGTAGCCTTCATTGTACCATTCCAAGGACAGTCCCCAGTACTGTAATAACTGACCCTAAAGGTACCGTCACACTAGACGATATCGCTAGCGATCCGTGACGTTGCAGCGTCCTGGCTAGCGATATCGTCCAGTGTGACAGGCAGCAGCGATCAGGCCCCTGCTGTGCTGTCGCTGGTCGGGGAAGAAAGTCCAGAACTTTCTTTCGTCGCTGGACTCCCCGCAGACATCGCTGAATCGGTGTGTGTGACACCGATTCAGCGATGTCTTCGCTGGTAACCAGGTTAAACATCGGGTTACTAAGCGCAGGGCCGCGCTTAGTAACCCGATGTTTACCCTGGTTACCATCGTTAAAGTAAAAAAAACAAACGCTACATACTTACCTACCGCTGTCTGTCCCCGGCGCTGTGCTTCTCTGCTCTGGCTGTGAGCACAGCGGCCGGAAAGCAGAGCGGTGACGTCACCGCTCTGCTTTCCGGCTGCCCGGCGCTCACAGCCAGAGCAGAGAAGCAAAGCGCCGGGGACAGACAGCGGTAGGTAAGTATGAAGCGTTTTTTTTTTTTACTTTAACGATGGTAACCAGGGTAAACACCGGGTTACTAAGCGCGGCCCTGCGCTTAGTTACCCGATGTTTACCCTGGTTACCGGGGACCTCGGGATCGTTGGTCGCTGGAGAGCTGTCTGTGTGACAGCTCTTCAGCGACCAAACAGCGACGCTGCAGCGATCCGGATCGTTGTCGGTATCGCTGCAGCGTCGCTTAGTGTGACGGTACCTTAAGGATCAGGATCATAGTCACAGACAAGGACATTGTTACTATTTTGGACAGTGCAGATTCTGGAACACAAGACAAAACGTTCACTGGTACTGGTTCAGAGAGTGCAGATTCTGGGACACTAGACAGGATGGACACTGGTGCTAGTTCAGGTACCGCTAGAGTTGTTTCAGGTTCAAGTTTCCTGGAGCAGCTTCAGGTTCAAGTACCGCCAGAGCGGTTTCAGGTGCAGGTACCACTGGAGCTGTCTCAGGTTGAAACAACATGGGTAACAGGAACAGCTACTGGGTTAGTGTTGTGAGTTCTGTTTTTGGGCTCCCTCTGGTGGTTACTGATGGTACTGGGTGACTTGTCTTTCCTGGGTCTCTGGGTTCCACCTGTTCCATCAGGATATGGGAGTTTCCTATTTAACCTGGCTTTGCTGGCATTTCCTCGCCGGTTATCAATGTATCCAGTGTGTCTTGTTACCTCTGCTCCCTGCTCCTAGAACCTTCTGGTCAAGCTAAGTTTGGATTTTCCTGTTTTGGTGTTTTGCTTTATTTGGTTTTTAGTCCAGCCTGCAGATATGTGATTCTCTGCTGCTGGTTGCTCTAGTGGGCTGAAATTGCTCCTCATGTACCATGAGTTGGCACATGAGTTCAAGTAATTTCAGGATGGTTTTTTGAACGGTTTTTCGCTGACCGCGCAGTTCACTTTTGTATCCTCTGCTATCTAGCTTTAGCGGGCCTCATTTTGCTGAAACTGTTTTCATACTGCGTATGTGCTTTCCTCTCATTTCACCGTCATTATATGTGGGGGGCTGCTATTTCTGTGGGGTATTTCTCTGGAGGCAAGAGAGGTCTGTGTTTCTTCTAATAGGGGTAGTTAGATCTTCGGCTGGAGCGAGACGTCTAGGATCATCGTAGGCACGTTCCCCGGCTACTATTATTTGTGTGTTAGGTTCAGGGTCGCGGTCAGCTCAGGTTCCATCGCCCTAGAGCTTGTTTGTATCTGTGCTTGTCCTTTAGTGATCCCCTGCCATTGGGATCATGACAGTATAACCGGCCCACAAAGTGTTAATTGTATTGGCTGAAGTAGGAGGATAAGTAGTCTGAGGAAGTTTTTTTTTTTTTTTTTTTTTTCCCTCTTTCCCTCAGAGTTTGCTGCCTAGCCTTATTGCAGCCTGGCTACTTCCTCCTCCTCTTAACCTTTGAATGGCTCTGATCTCAGCTGTTTATCATGGACGTCCAGAGTTTGGCTTCCAGCCTGAATAATCTTGCCGCTAAGGTTCAAAATATACAGGATTTTGTTGTACATGCTCCTATGTCTGAACCTAGAATTCCTGTCCCAGAGTTTTTTTCTGGAGATAGATCTCGTTTTCTGAATTTTAGGAACAATTGCAAGTTGTTTCTTTCTTTGAAATCTCGCTCCTCTGGAGACCCTGCTCAGCAAGTCAAGATTATTATATCTTTCCTGCGGGGTGACCCTCAGGATTGGGCATTTGCATTGGCACCAGGGGACCCTGCGTTGCTTAATGCGGATGCGTTTTTTCTGGCATTGGGTTTGCTCTATGAGGAACCTAACCAAGAGATTCAGGCTGAAAAAGCTTTGTTGGCCCTCTCTCAGGGGCAAGATGAAGCAGAAATATATTGTCAGAAATTTCGGAAGTGGTCGGTGCTTACTCAGTGGAATGAGTGCGCTCTGGCTGCAAAGTTCAGAGATGGCCTTTCTGAGGCCATTAAAGATGTTATGGTGGGGTTCCCTGCGCCTACTGGTCTGAATGAGTCTATGACTATGGCTATTCAGATTGATCGGCGTTTACGGGAGCGCAAACCTGTGCATCATTTGGCGGTGTCGTCTGAACCGTCACCTGAGATAATGCAATGTGATAGAATTCAGTCCAGAAGTGAACGGCAAAAGTATAGGCGGAAAAAAGGGTTGTGCTTTTATTGTGGTGATTCAGCTCATGTTATATCAGCATGCTCTAAACGCACAAAAAAGGTTGATAAGTCTGTTGCCATTAGTACTTTACAGTCTAAGTTCATTCTGTCTGTGACTCTGATTTGTTCATTATCATCCATTTCCGTCGATGCCTATGTGGATTCAGGCGCTGCCCTGAGTCTTATGGATTGGTCATTTGCCAATCGCTGTGGGTTTAGTCTGGAGCCTCTGGAAGTCCCTATTCCTTTGAAGGGAATTGACTCTACACCTTTGGCTATGAATAAACCTCAGTACTGGACACAAGTGACCATGCGTATGACTCCCGTTCATCAGGAGGTGATTCGCTTCCTGGTACTGTATAATTTGCATGATGTCCTAGTGCTTGGTCTGCCATGGTTACAAACTCATAATCCAGTCCTTGACTGGAAATCAATGTCTGTGTCAAGCTGGGGTTGTCAGGGGGTTCATGATGATGCACCTCCAATTTCTATCGCTTCATCTACTCCTTCTGAGATTCCTGTGTTTTTGTCTGATTATCGGGATGTTTTTGAGGAGCCTAAGCTCAGTTCGCTTCCTCCTCACAGGGATTGCGATTGTGCTATAAATTTAATTCCAGGCAGTAAATTTCCTAAAGGTCGTTTGTTCAATCTGTCAGTGCCAGAGCATACTGCTATGCGGGATTATGTTAAGGAGTCCTTGGAAAAGGGACATATCCGTCCATCTTTGTCCCCTTTGGGAGCAGGTTTTTTTTCGTGGCCAAAAAAGATGGTTCCTTGAGGCCTTGTATAGATTATCGTCTTTTGAATAAGATTACCGTAAAATATCAGTATCCTTTGCCATTGTTGACTGATTTGTTTGCTCGCATTAAGGGGGCTAAATGGTTCACTAAGATTGATCTTCGGGGTGCGTATAATCTTATACGAATAAAGCAAGGTGATGAGTGGAAAACCGCATTTAATACGCCTGAGGGCCATTTTGAGTATTTGGTAATGCCTTTCGGACTTTCTAATGCTCCTTCAGTCTTCCAGTCCTTTATGCACGATATTTTCCGTGAATATCTGGATAAATTTATGATTGTGTATTTGGATGATATTTTGGTTTTTTCTGATGACTGGGAGTCCCATGTTCAGCAGGTCAGGAAGGTGTTTCAGGTCCTGCGGGCCAATTCCTTGTTTGTAAAAGGCTCAAAGTGTCTCTTTGGAGTCCAGAAGATTTCTTTCTTGGGGTATATTTTTTCCCCTTCTACTATTGAGATGGATCCCGTCAAGGTTCAGGCTATTTGTGACTGGACGCAGCCTACATCTCTTAAGAGTCTACAGAAGTTCTTGGGCTTTGCTAATTTCTATCGTCGTTTTATAACTAATTTTTCTAGTGTTGTTAAGCCTTTGACGGATTTGACTAAGAAGGGTGCTGATGTTGCTGATTGGTCTCCTGCGGCTGTGGAGGCCTTTCAGGAACTTAAGCGCCGGTTTTCTTCTGCTCCTGTGTTGCGTCAGCCAGATGTTTCGCTCCCTTTTCAGGTTGAGGTTGATGCTTCCGAGATTGGAGCGGGGGCGGTTTTGTCACAGAGAAGCTCCGATTGCTCAGTCATGAAGCCATGCGCGTTTTTTTCTAGAAAGTTTTCGCCGGCTGAGCGGAATTATGATGTTGGTAATCGGGAACTTTTGGCCATGAAGTGGGCATTTGAGGAGTGGCGTCATTGGCTAGAGGGTGCTAGACATCGTGTGGTGGTCTTGACTGATCACAAAAATTTGATTTACCTTGAGTCTGCCAGGCGTCTGAATCCTAGACAGGCTCGTTGGTCACTGTTTTTCTCTCGTTTCAATTTTGTGGTTTCATACCTGCCAGGTTCAAAGAATGTGAAAGCGGATGCTCTTTCTAGGAGTTTTGTGCCTGACTCTCTTGGAAATTCTGAACCCACTGGTATCCTTAGGGATGGGGTGATTTTGTCTGCTGTCTCCCCAGACTTGCGACGTGCTTTGCAGGAGTTTCAGACGGGTAAACCTGATCGTTGTCCGCCTGAGAGACTGTTTGTTCCGGATAATTGGACCAGTAGAGTCATCTCTGAGGTCCATTCTTCTGCGTTGGCAGGTCATCCTGGAATATTTGGTACTAGAGACTTGGTGGCCAGGTCTTTTTGGTGGCCTTCCTTGTCGAGGGATGTGTGTTCTTTTGTGCAGTCTTGTGAGGTTTGTGCTCGGGCTAAGCCTTGCTGTTCTCGGGCCAGTGGATTGTTGTCACCTTTGCCTATCCCGAAGAGGCCTTGGACGCACATTTCCATGGACTTTATTTCGGATCTCCCTGTCTCTCAAAAAATGTCCGTCATCTGGGTTGTGTGTGATCGCTTTTCTAAAATGGTTCATCTGGTACCCTTGCCTAAGTTACCTTCCTCCTCTGAGTTGGTCCCTTTGTTTTTTCAGAACGTGGTTCGTTTGCATGGGATTCCTGAGAACATCGTTTCTGACAGGGGATCCCAGTTTGTGTCTAGATTTTGGCGGACGTTCTGTGCTAAGATGGGCATTGATTTGTCCTTTTCGTCTGCATTCCATCCTCAGACGAATGGCCAGACTGAACGAACTAATCAGACCTTGGAAACTTATTTAAGGTGTTTTGTTTCTGCTGATCAGGATGACTGGGTTACCTTTTTGCCGCTGGCCGAGTTTGCCCTTAATAATCGGGCTAGTTCTGCTACCTTGGTTTCTCCTTTCTTTTGTAATTCGGGGTTTCATCCTCGTTTTTCCTCTGGTCAGGTGGAACCTTCTGATTGTCCTGGAGTGGACATGGTGGTGGATAGGTTGCATCGGATTTGGAGTCATGTGGTGGACAATTTGAAGTTGTCCCAGGAGAAGGCTCAGCAGTTTGCTAATCGCTGTCGCCGCGTGGGTCCTCGACTTCTTGTTGGGGACTTGGTGTGGTTGTCTTCTCGTTTTGTTCCTATGAAGGTCTCTTCTCCTAAGTTCAAGCCTCGGTTCATCGGTCCCTATAGGATCTTGGAAATTCTTAACCCTGTGTCGTTTCGTTTGGATCTCCCGGCATCGTTTGCTATTCATAATGTGTTCCATCGGTCGTTGTTGCGGAAGTATGAGGTACCTGTTATTCCTTCGCTTGAGCCTCCTGCTCCAGTGCTGGTGGAGGGAGAATTGGAGTATGTTGTGGAGAAGATCTTGGATTCTCGTGTTTCCAGACGGAAACTCCAGTATTTGGTCAAGTGGAAGGGTTATGGTCAGGAGGATAATTCTTGGGTGGTTGCCTCTGATGTTCATGCTGATGATTTGGTTCGCGCTTTTCATAGGGCTCATCCTGGTCGCCCTGGTGGTTCTCGTGAGGGTTCGGTGACCCCTCCTCAAGGGGGGGGTACTGTTGTGAGTTCTGTTTTTGGGCTCCCTCTGGTGGTTACTGATGGTACTGGGTGACTTGTCTTTCCTGGGTCTCTGGGTTCCACCTGTTCCATCAGGATATGGGAGTTTCCTATTTAACCTGGCTTTGCTGGCATTTCCTCGCCGGTTATCAATGTATCCAGTGTGTCTTGTTACCTCTGCTCCCTGCTCCTAGAACCTTCTGGTCAAGCTAAGTTTGGATTTTCCTGTTTTGGTGTTTTGCTTTATTTGGTTTTTAGTCCAGCCTGCAGATATGTGATTCTCTGCTGCTGGTTGCTCTAGTGGGCTGAAATTGCTCCTCATGTACCATGAGTTGGCACATGAGTTCAAGTAATTTCAGGATGGTTTTTTGAAGGGTTTTTCGCTGACCGCGCAGTTCACTTTTGTATCCTCTGCTATCTAGCTTTAGCGGGCCTCATTTTGCTGAAACTGTTTTCATACTGCGTATGTGCTTTCCTCTCATTTCACCGTCATTATATGTGGGGGGCTGCTATTTCTGTGGGGTATTTCTCTGGAGGCAAGAGAGGTCTGTGTTTCTTCTAATAGGGGTAGTTAGATCTTCGGCTGGAGCGAGACGTCTAGGATCATCGTAGGCACGTTCCCCGGCTACTTTTATTTGTGTGTTAGGTTCAGGGTCGCGGTCAGCTCAGGTTCCATCGCCCTAGAGCTTGTTTGTATCTGTGCTTGTCCTTTAGTGATCCCCTGCCATTGGGATCATGACAGGTTAGACAATAGGATTAACTAGAACAGGGACAGGGATCTGGCAACGGACTTGTTACACCAACACTAACCAAAGGGGAAATGTTTCTCAGGCACCTCACTACTTGAGAGCTTGCCTTAAATACCTGATGCCTCCCAGCTATTTGCTAGGGGCATTTCCTGAGGGCATGGCACACTTTTAAGAAGTGGGAAGTGCAAGTGCACTCACTAAGTACACCACTGGTAGACCTACATGATGTGCACAGGCCCAAGGGACCAGGATGCCATGGCAAAGGAAGAAAACACTGCAGAGCGGCCGGGCAGTATGTTAGCAAAAGGGACCATGGAGGGATGCCCACATTGGTGTACACCCCACCTGCGACTCTCTTGTACAAGTCCGCAAGGAATCTCTGTCGAAGAAATGAGGCCAAGTTCTCTTCAGGCCACTAGGACAAACGTTTTATCCCTCACCTTCTTCATGGTAAGGATGATTCTTACCACCAAGACACACACAGAGCAGACTGAAGAGGGCATTGCACCAGGATTCATGCAATTGCTAAGTCTCTCCCTGCCTGGCATGACCAGCCATCAACTGAAGAATTGAAGGCAACTTTAGGTTCTTCCTTTCGGTTAACGGGTAGGAAAGACCTGTAAAGTGCAACTGCCTGGATATTCATGAGAGCAGGCCATTTGAAAATTGAAGATACCCTCTCTGGGTCCATCTTCACACTGGGGTCCCCAAAGATACGTCTTCGAGGCTGTGAGGATCTTGACAGCAGGTCTATGGAAGAATCACCCAGTCTGTGTGGAGGCAATGTCTTCACTTCTTTCCTATCGAAAATATCAGTGCATAACCAGTTGGCAGATGGCAGACCTAGCAGAGAAGATGACATCACTGGCGGCAGAACTAGACGTACAGCGACCAGGCACCACTCATGACATGACTGTCACTGATGAAGCACCTCACCGGATCTCTAATCCAGAACTGGCTCATGAGTTCACAATCATGGATGAACTGTTGTGAATTCTGTGGTCAAGCTCCCTCCTGTGGTCATGAGTGGTACTTCGGCTGGTTCTGTCTATGAGCTTCCTCTGGTGGATGTGAGTGGGGCTGCGGCTTCTGAGTTTCCTTCCTCAGGTGACGAGGTTAAGTCGTTAGGTGCTGCTCTATTTAACTCCACCTAGTTCTTTGTTCCTGGCCTCCAGTCAATGTTCCAGTATTGGTCTTTCTCTCTCCTGGATCGTTCTTGTGGCCTGTCTGCCCTGCATAAGCTAAGTTTTGGTTGTGTTACTTTTGTTTGCTATATTTTCTGTCCAGCTTGCTATATTGGTTTTTCTTGCTTGCTGGAAGCTCTGAGACGCAGAGGGAGCACCTCCGTACCGTTAGTCGGTGCGGAGGGTCTTTTTGCCCCCTCTGCGTGGCTGTTTGTAGGTTTTTGTGCTGACCGCAAAGCTATCTTTCCTATCCTCGGTCTATTCACTAAGTCGGGCCTCACTTTGCTAAAATCTATTTCATCTCTGTGTTTGTATTTTCATCTTAACTCACAGTCATTATATGTGGGGGGCTGCCTTTTCCTTTGGGGAATTTCTCTGAGGCAAGGTAGGCTTATTTTTCTATCTTCAGGGCTAGCTAGTTTCTCAGGCTGTGCCGAGTTGCATAGGGAGCGTTAGGCGCAATCCACGGCTACCTCTAGTGTGGTATGATAGGATTAGGGATTGCGGTCAGCAGAGTTCCCACGTCTCAGAGCTCGTCCTATGTTAATAACTATCAGGTCACTTTGTGTGCTCTTAACCACTAGGTCCATTGTGGTTCTGAATCACCTGTTCATAACAGTACTGGAGGCCCAAAGTACTAATGCTTCTCAATAGAGGGAAAAGAGAAGTTCTGAGACCATTTTTTTTCTTTGCACTGTGTTTTGTCTTTCTTTTCCCCTTTACATCAGGGTGGTTCAGAACACAGGTGTAGACATGGACATTCAAGGTCTGTCCTCTTTGATGGATAATCTCGCTATAAGTGTTCAGAACATTCAGCTCGTCCTATGTTAGTAACTATCAGGTCACTTTGTGTGCTCTTAACCACTAGGTCCATTGTGGTTCTGAATCACCTGTTCATAACAATGAACCATGAAAAGTGGATGAAACAGACCCGACCACACATAGAAGGTGATCTCCTCCGTATGCAGCATTCCTATCTGGAGTTCAAATAGGTCAATTTTATTTGAAAGACTTTGGATAGGGCCTTTCCCTTGATGGAGTACACCATCAAAGGACTCTGGAGGCGTTGATTGGGAATATGATACCAGTCCACCACAGCTTGCTGCAAGAAAGTGGGGTCAAGGTAGGCCCTCTCAATAAAGTGGGCTCCCTATGATGCAGATACATTCAGAGTCAATGATGGAGAGGAATTACTCTCACCCAGGGTAGATTCTCCTACAGCCCTAGGCTTTGGAGTTTTTCCAACTTCTCTGGACAAGAATGGATGAGATGTTCTGTGCTACCACAGTAGTAGCACAGTCCCTTGGCACAACAGCGTTCCTGCCAGTTCAAGAAGGTTGACTTGGATAGGTTCAAAGAAGACAACTCTCACAGGAGGCTGTGGAACAAGCGGTCTCTGAAAGGATGGAGCCAGATGCGACAGTTACCTCTCACAGAACATCTCTCTGGACCTTTCGTGTAACTTGATGTCAATTCGGATTGCTAGGGAAATCAGATCATCTAGGGCAGCAGGGATATCTTGGTTGGAGAAATTTGTCCTTAATCCTTCCAGTCAATCACTCAAAAAAGACGGCTACGAGAGCCTCATCATTCCAGTCAAGTTCGGAAGACAGGATGCAGAACCTGATGGCATACTGGCCTGCAGTCAGACCTCTCTGACACAGTCTGAGAACGGAAGATGCGGAAGAAGACTCAAGTGACAGTCTGGCAAACACTGCCCCTGATCGGCGGTAACATCATTACCACATGTTAGAGAGCAGCGAGCAGTACCGTGAGATCACCAGGGTTGAGCTATGAACTCTGGTGAACTTTCTCACTGCAGGAGCTCAGCGCTAGACACTGAAAAGAGCATTAAGCTCTGGTCAATGTGTGCCGGCTGATGGGGAGAGTGGTCACTAATGTGACCGCTCTCCAAATCATCTAAATCATCATGGGACAGTATGGATTAGCTGAACTTCGGATAGGTAAAGAACTTGGTTGTTTGTTGTTTTTATTTTTTTACAGGGAACAAGGGCTTCAATGGAATGGGTGTAAGGTGAATATAACTTTGTTATTTTTAAATAAGTTTGTAAAACGGTGTGGATTTTTATTTCAAATAATGTACTTTATTCTTGGTGTTTTTATTTACAGTATGACTATGGGGTTAGTAATGGATAGACGTTTTATAGATGTCTTTCCATTTTTAACCTGTAGGCTTGATGTCACTGACAATACAAAAGTGACATCAACCCCACAAATGTTAACCCCACTTGACACTGCCACAGGGCAAGTGGGAAGAGCCGAGTAAAGCGCCAGAATTAGCGCATTTAATAGTTGGCTAATAGCTGGCTGCAGGCTGCTATTTTTAGGTTGGGGGCAACATCCATGGCCCCTTACCAGTCTGAGGATACCTGCCCTCAGCTGTCTGGCTTAACTTGGCTTGTTGTAAAAAATGAGTGGGATACCATGGTGTTTTTCTAAATTATTTATTCTATTCTATTTATTCTATTACTCCGTTCTTGATAACTAGCCATGATAAAGCTGACAGCTGAAGGTTGCAGCCCAGAGTTGTCAGTTTTGCCAATCTGGTTATCAAAAATAGAACAGATCCCATCTCATTATTTTTACATTTATTTATAGCTCAGGAGGCACCGTGTTAGAGTTGATGGCATGCACCGAATAAAATATAAAGATAAGGTGCTTCGCAACCCGGGGTCCACTATGCAGAGATGGTAACTGCTGCTCAGTAATGGCGGGCGGTATATGGCGGTACAGCACCAAACACACACGGGTTAACCGTCACCCGGTGTGAACTACAGCGAACTCTTTGCCTCACAGAGCCGCTATAAATTAACATAAGAGCACCGTACGCTGTTAGCTGTCACAGGGCACAGATTAGGTGCAAGTGAAGTTACTAGACTCAGCCCATGGTCACGGGGGTAAGAGTCTATCTAGACCCACTATGCGCATGGCGTCGCACTGGCGAATGCCACTAACAGATGCTAGTTATAGGATTTGGTGCAAGGAGTGCACATGGTGTCACACAAGCGATGCCACTACTCGGCGCTGTCTTTACTCCAAACTCCCAAACACATTCACAACAAGAGGGTAGGGGTTCATTAGGAGCTAGCACCAGAGACATACATGCTTGCACACACACCACAATTTCAGAGTATATTAGCGCATGTCCGTGAGGCCACGAGATCCTTTTATAGCTGCAGTCTTCAAGGACCTTACTAATGGACCAATCTGAGCTGCTTGAGGACCTGGGCATGTGACCTCTGACCACCAATTGTTGTTCATCACAGGGGCATGCTCAGAAGGCCAAAAGCAGGGCTTAGTCCCAGAAGTGTCTGATCGCCACTGACTAATGCTGGTTGCTATAGCAAGACCCATGGAGGCAGCAGCAACCAAATGCACAGCATTAGCCTTAGCAAAATGCCGGGACCAATGTCTCCACTGAGCAGGATCCTCTGCGGCTGAGAAAGAATTGGAGACCACAGAAGAAATGGCTTGAGATTTCCCCTGTGCAGCGGCAGTATCTCGACGCCTAACACACCGGCTGTTGAGTACTCCATCACCATCGCCTGCTCTCACTGTTATTTGTGACAGCAGGCGTAGGCTGATGGACGTAAACTTTTTACTGCTGGTCACAGCTGCTGGCGCTCTGAACAGCAGTAATAATCTTACTTCTCGCCCTGTCATGCAGATGACAACATGGGAAACACCTGATGTTCAGAGTGTGGAACCCGAACAGTAACACAGATTTCCTGGAGAAGTCTGTTTTCGGGGTCTGTGCCCGAACAGTAGGTGTTTGATAGGGACCCTGAACTTTACTGTTCGGGTTCGCCCATCACTATTCATTGGTGTTCATGATGTTGTTTGATTCCTATTGTTCTCAAACCAACCTCTGAGGCATTCACAGAACAGCTGTAATTATACTGAGAATAAATCACACAAAGGTGGACTAAATTACTTTATTATGTGACTTCTGAAGGCAATTTGTCACTCAGAATTTTATACGTCACAATTTTCAGATTTATATTTTTAAAATAATTGGAAAACCATTTATCTTTTCGTTACACTTAACAAATTCTTGCTACTTTGTGTTGGTATATTATATTAAATCTCAATAAAATGCATTTAAGTTTGTGGGTGTAAAATGAAAAAATGTTCATGGGGTATAAATATTTTTTAAAGGCACTGTATATAATATGTGAACAAAAGCTTACTGCATAATAGATTGGTACATATGGAGAGTTGACGTAAAATCTGCAGTCCTATGTAAAACAACATATAACAGATTGTGCAGCAGGAAGTTCCTAATAACAACCAAAGCAAGCTCCCATTTGCTAATGTTGGTTTATGGTTGCATATGGTGCCCATTGGAAGTCTAAATAATTCTTAACATCAATCTTCTGACCATTGTGAAATGAATCTTCGGGTTAAATTAGCACTATGGTTCCTCTAGTGTCTCTAAGGTCAACCATTTGTATCTTCTTTATCCTCTTCATTGGTATCTATTCATCTTTTGTCTGCATTTCTGAAGACCACTATTCATGGCGGTGGACTTTTTCTTCTTCTCTTTGTGAAACATCTTTTATATAATTGTCAAGCTATTTGTGCTTTCTCAAAGACCAAACATAGATAATTGGTGGTCTCTTGTCAAACCACCTCTTTCTGCCATCACCATATAATCAATGAACTTTATCAGGTTTATGGGTCAGCAATTTCCTATTGAGATTTCTAAAATATATTTTATTGGTTTGTATTTCGCTTATGTAGTGTGGATGTGGACAATAGATTGACACAATATATCATTAGATATCTCTAAATGATCAACGATGCCAGGGATGCATAGAAATCTCTTGAAAAGGTGCAGACTATGACCTTCTATAAAATTAGGATTTACATATACATGGTACAGGAGAAAAGGAAATTCTATCCAAAAGTGAAAATTTTTATTTTACTACTCCACGAGGTCTTAAGTCATGTGAGAGTCCTTCTTTCCACTGACTGCTTAGATTACTTCATGCTCTGTTACCCAGGACCTTGAAAACACAGAAACTGATATGGACAACATTTTTCTTTTGCTTTCCTCAACAATTTTGCCAAAAGTTTCAAACAACCGAATGTTATTTTTTTAGGACAGATCGTAAAAAAAGAAGCAAAAATATCAATGACAAAATATTTCTTGGCCTCAACTCAAACATGTTTTTTTTTTAAATAATTTCTAAAAAAAAAATTGTGAAATGACAATATGAAACCAATGTCAAACCGGTCAATTGAATGTTAACCAAAAGACAGAACAAAACTTTTTATTTGTGTGAGTTCAATTTGGCAATATGTAAAAGTAAAAGGTTTTCTAATATTCAGTCACTTCAACAGTTTGTCAGTTGGTATTCCAAGGACAACTGATATCCTATGGCAAAAATATTAATTATTACGGTAGACAAATCTAAATCATACAAATTTTCAATGCAACAATTTTTCTTAAAGTTTAACTTAACTTTTGATAACTTTTTGATTTCTTGTAGCCCTTGAAAATATGGGAAGATTGTTGGGGACCTAGGTCTTGAAAACCCCACAGATTGCTTAAACCATAGAGCGGATATATTCAGCATATGCACAGCAGTGTATGGGCTCAATAGAAAGCCTATGAGCCAAGGACTACTACACTATAATTTCAGTAATCAGTAGGGATCTTAAGATCTGGGCCTGCAAAGATTTATACTGCTTTTTTACTGCTTCAAAATCTTTTATATATCTTTTAACAAAACACAGTCTAAGGGGCACAAAAGGTTCCTTTGAACTATATGAAAAGAGCATTACTATTAAAAATCTTCGATAAATGAGGGCCTTGTTGGGGATTTTGCATTCGGGGTCCATGAACTTCACCACTGCTTGAAAGATGTGCATCATTTATTAAGTGTTAACCTCATCTTACTCCACAAAGCACGATCATTAAGACTGTACAATGCCAGTTTTAATAAATTAGCACCTACATATTTTTATATGGATTGAGTTTCATGACTAGCAAAACTCTACACACATTAGTGTATGTTATTGTTTTTTGTATCTTTTTCCGATCATTCATTTGGTTTTTGTAAACGCCTGTAATGCAGGCATAATAGATAAAATGTGACCTTGGGAGTTGGTACATCTCTACCAGTTCATTGACTGGAATTATAGATCCATCTTTGACATTAAAAAAATGATATAACCACTCTAGACCTAATGACTCTCAAAATGTCTAATACTTAGGGTACCGTCACACTATACGATTTACCAACGATCACGACCAGCGATACGACCTGGCCGTGATCGTTGGTAAGTCGTAGTGTGGTCGCTGGAGAGCTGTCACACAGACAGCTCTCCAGCGACCAACGATGCCGAGGTCCCCGGGTAACCAGGGTAAACATCGGGTTACTAAGCGCAGGACCGCGCTTAGTAACCCGATGTTTACCCTGGTTACCAGCGTAAAAAAAAAACAAACAGTACATACTTACATTCCGGTGTCCGTCAGGTCCCTTGCCGTCTGCTTCCCGCACTCACTGACTGCCGGCCGTAAAGTGAAAGCACAGCAC
Source organism: Ranitomeya imitator (assembly GCF_032444005.1). Classification (NCBI taxonomy): domain Eukaryota; kingdom Metazoa; phylum Chordata; class Amphibia; order Anura; family Dendrobatidae; genus Ranitomeya; species Ranitomeya imitator. The sequence continues at coordinate 80,359,267 of NC_091282.1, forward strand.
AGCGGTGACGTCACCGCTGTGCTCTGCTTTCACTTTACGGCCGGCAGTCAGTGAGTGCGGGAAGCAGACGGCAAGGGACCTGACGGACACCGGAATGTAAGTATGTACTGTTTGTTTTTTTTTACATTTACGCTGGTAACCAGGGTAAACATCGGGTTACTAAGCGCGGCCCTGCGCTTAGTAACCCGATGTTTACCCTGGTTACAAGCGAACGCATCGCTAGATCGGTGTCACACACACCGATCTAGCGATGACAGCGGGAGATCCAGCGACGAAAGAATGTTCCAAACGATCTGCTACGACGTACGATTCTCAGCAGGATCCCTGATCGCTGCTGCGTGTCAGACACAGCGTTATCGTATGGATATCGCTGGAACGTCACGAATCGTACCGTCGTAGCGACAAAAGTGCCACTGTGAGACGGTACCCTTAGGGGAAGCAATGACTTTTGTTCCAGGAAAATCCTCCATATCTCATTGTCTACTTAATTTTGGCTCTATGTAAACTGTATACAGATATAGATAGTTCCTAACTTTCAAGGAATCTTTGATTTGCAATACATTTTTTATGTTTTATGGAACCCTTGTTCTTACTTTGTGCGCTAATGGATTTACAGAAAGTGAGTGCCCAAAATGTGCTCTTCACTCAGCTCTATGTATTTACCTCTGCCTCCCATTTGTCTATTCTCCCACAATTCTGCTTATAGATACTAGGTTGTAACTGTATGTCTCGGACAGCTAAACCGCCTTCACTTTGGCGCATTAACATTTTTTTTTATTAAATCCTCGATGTTTTCTCATCTGGGCCTGGAAATTTTGGTAGTTGGTGAATTTTGGATCAGCCTTTTTATTTCTTCCTCTTATATAGAGGTATTTGTTTTTGCAATAATATGTCATAGAATTCATAAATTTTTAGTTATATGTTAACTTTTCTTTATATTCGCATTAAATTAAAAATAGTTTTTAAAGCTACAGTCGTCACTTGATCCTTTCATTATAGGTCCTACAGGCTTTAATTTCTTTACAAACTATTGAGAATTTTTATTTCTTATATTTTATTAATACTTCAATTATATTTTGCAACTGCATAATTATAAATGTCTATTTTGAGCTCAGGGGTCTTAGGGGTAAGGTTTCTCCTTATGGAGAGTGACATACCAGCTCTGGCTTGTCAAGGTAAGGAGGCTTATTCGCCGTGCAATGCTCCTCTGGGAAATTTAATATGCAAATTGCCTCTTCAGAGAAAAAGAGGACTTGAACTCTACAGTGCCACCTGTTGGAAGTAGCGATCCTACAAGTCACAATCAACCCTTTATCGAGTCGTGCAATATGACTTAGGATAAAAGCCAAATCAGTATCTCAATTTTCAGATACAAATTAAGATACTGATTTGGCTTTTATCCTAAGTCATATTGCACAACTCGTTAAAGGGTTGATTGTGACTTGTAGGATCGCTACTTCCACCAGGTGGCACTATAGAATTTAAGTCCTTTTTCTCTCTGAAGAGGCAATTTGCATATTTTGAGCTCACAAACTCTTGAATGATTTTTTTTTTTTAGATTTTAATCATACCAGCCACAGAGAGGTCTGTTTGGTCTCCAAAAAATGGAGCTACATTTTGAGTAAGGAGGGATACAGTTTCAGAGAAATTGCTAGAAAGATGGATGGTGGAGTCACTGCTTCTGGAGGGCAAAAGCTGTGTTCATGTTTTGCTGATAGTTGCAGCATCACAACTAAGAGTGGAAGAGGAAGGAAAAAGGCAACTACTCCAAAAACAGACAGAATAATTGTTAGGTTAGCCTTGCAAAACAGAAGAGCATCAGCCAAGCAACTCAACCAGTTCTTGCACGATGGAGGAGTTTCAGTGTCGGATAGAACAGTATGTTGTTGATTACTTGATGCCAGTCTGAAAGCACGAACAGCAAGGATAAAGCCATTCCTAAATCAGAGAAGTAAGAGAATTTCCTGGGTCAAAGAACATCTTAGCTGGAGAACTGAAGATTGGAAGAAAGTAGTCTGGAGTGATGAAACGAGAATATGAATTTTGGGTGGTAAAGGAGTGCATTATGTTTGGAGAAGGCCAAAGGAAGACTGTGTTCCAGAGAGTATTACAGCTACAATGAAACATCCTGAGAGTGTTATGATGTGGGGCTGTATGTCCTGGCATGGAATTGGGAGAATACAGGTCCTTGATGGAACTGTAAATGCTTCAAAATATATTCGTGACGCCAATGAACCAAAGCTCATCCCATCAATTCGTGACCTTGGCAAGGAACAGACCGAAATTATTTTTCAACAGGATGTAGCACCATGTCACACTGCAAGGTAATTATTGGTTTCTAGTAAGCGACCAAGCAACAAACAGGCATTGATTGCAGCTGTTATCAGTTCATGGTACCATGTTATAACCACAGAGAACCTGAGAAGTCTTGTTGAATCAATGCCAAGGAGATGCAAAGCTGTTATCGATGCAAAGCTGTTATCGATGCAAAAGTATACCCTACACACTACTAAAGAAAGAACACGTAGGGATAGCATGAATTTAACTATTAGGGCGTGATATTTTGATTCGGTCATTCCGCTATTCTTATAGAAGTAATGAGATATTTTGTACTATGATAACCTTTTTTCTATGTAGAAGTGTTCTACAGTAATCTACCTTAGGCTACTTGTGGCATTATTGTTATAAACACTTTGCATGATTGCATGCTAAAAACTTAACATTGGGTGTCTCAATATGGAAACTGCTGGTTGTACGAGCCTCTTGTGCGGTACCACCAGCGGAATACCGTCGCACCACACACACACATACACACACTGTAGGCGCCGTACGCATCACACACACACTGTATATGCCGTACGCACCACATACACACACTCACTGTATACGCCGTGCACACCACACACACACACTGTACACTCTGTACGCAGCCTCTTGCTTGATACTACCAGTAGAATACCGTCGCGAACACGCCGCCGGCGAGATCAGTCGAATGATTCACTGACCGCCGCCATCTTTGTATAGGAGGAGCGCATGCGCAGTTTTAATGTGACGCCGCTATCTGTCTGCACAAAGATGGTGGTGGTCTGATTTACTGCGCCTGTGCGAATTCCGTGCAGTTGCAGTGAATCATTCTGCTGATCCTGGTGGCAGATGCGCGACGTGTCTACAGGCAGAGGAAGCCGGTCACATTAAAGGGGTTTTCCCACGAACGAAAGTTCATTTTAAAAATTGCCTGTGTCTGACCGTGTATGGAGCATACCACATCTCCTGGGCAGGGGAGGACGCAAAAGACAATACTGACATTACAGCAGGGGATCACAGGGAATTTCTTTTGTTAGGTAAAATATTTCACTGACTGTTTTGAAACAATATTTTGTTACCTTTACCTACTTTGCTTTCATTTTTGACACAAGGGGAGTGGTGAGTGCACATATGAAAAAGGACACACGGGGGAGACAGCTCAAACGAGAGAACACATGAGTGAAGAACACAGCACAGTGGTGGAGAGAGAGAGCAGACAAGAGGGAGAGCACATGGGGTACACAGATCAAAGAAGAGATGACATGAGAGGGAAGACAGCAGATGGGGGAGAGAGAAAACGCACAGGGGTGAGAGAGACAGAGCACAGGGGGGATGTTAGGGGTTGAGTTCCTGCCTCTGCACAGGGGGAATCTCGGGCCATCTCTGCTGCGGTCTCCCATTCTTCTCCTGCCGCAGTGGAGCCTGCTCAGCAGAGACGTCGGTCCCAGCGTCTTGCTCAGTCCTACTCTGTACAAGAGTTACTGCTGCTTTTCCGGCTTCTGCCATTGAAGTCAGTGCTGGGCAGCGGCAAGCAGACGCTTCTGGGACTAAGTCCTGCTTTTCTCGTTCTGAGCATACCCTGAGTAAGATCTCTCAGTGGAGATCGAGGGTCACATGGTCAGATACTGCAGCTAAGTCCATTGGTCCTTTCGGGAAGGTCCTTTAAGTGTTAAGACTAAGTCCTGCTTTGCACACACTGAGCATGCCCTGGGCAAGATCTCTCAGTGGAAATTTAGGGTCACATGCTCAGGTATGGCAGTCTCTCATTGGTCCTTCTAGGAAGGTCTTTTACTTGCTGCAGCTATATAAGGCTCGCATGGCCGCACGGCCATGCGCTAGTGTCAATTCATATATGTGCTTTGCGCCAGTGTGGTTATGCATGAGTGTGTTCAGGGACCCGGCTGAAATAAGCCGCTAGAATACCGGCACCTCCGGTGAGGAGATTGTATGAGTGTGTTCAGGGACCCGGCTGAAATAAGCCCCTAGAATACCGGCTTCTCCAGTGAGGAGATTGCATGTTGCATAACCACTGACTGCTATCAGTTTGGCAGTAAGCTTGTGCTCCTGTGAGGCTAACAGGGCGCAGTGCTTCCCTTTCACGGCTACTCTGTGGAGTTAGGCTACGTTCAGACTAGCGTTGTGCTAGTGTGCGTCAGGTTAGCGTCGGGTGACGCAGCGGTGACGCATGCGTCATGCGCCCCTATGTTTAACATAATCATGCGTTTTTGTTTGTTGTGTTTTGCGATGCATGCGTCTTTTTTGCCGCAAGCGTCGGACCAAGAAAACGCAACAAGTTGCATTTTTCTTGCGTCCGATTTTCGGCAAAAAACGACGCAGCGGCGCACAACGCTAGTCTGAACGTAGCCTAACAGAGCTAGCCTATACCGCCTAACAGTGCCGCCATTCGCTAGCAGCAGGTTCCTCCTGCACGGTGGGCACCATTTATAATAAACATCTCTATTTTCTCGGTGCGTTCCGCTAGCCCTAACAGGGGAGACAGCTCAAACGAGACAGCACATGAGGGGAGACACAGCACAGGAAGGAGAGACAGCAGACAAGGGGGATAGCACATGGGGTAGACAGGTCAAAGAAGAGAGTGCAGATGGGAGAAGACAGCACATGGGGAAAGAGAGAGAGTGGATAGGTGGGAGAGCACATGGGGGGAGAGATTCTCAATGCTCAAAGCCTGCCCCCATCGTGACATTACCGCCCTCTCAATGCGATAGCATCGGGCCTACATTTAGTACACACATATATATATATAAAATACCAAAAGTTTTGTTACATGTTAAGGTTAGCTCTCATGCACAGTCGTGTTATAATTCAGTATAAGCTTTGAACCATATTGCATCTTACACAGAAGTGTCTGGCCTTACTTCTAATTTCAGAGGATACATACATTTTTTCCTACAGTTCTGAATATTCCATGGCATTCCACATGATAGATATTTTGTAAGACTGTATTTTTAGGAAATGATACCTCTGCAAGGGGGTGCCACATGGCGATCCCATATAGCGCAATGGAAGTACCTATATTTGTGTTTACTCGTTACTAGCTTATGTTAATGAGCCCTTAGTTGATTAAACATATTCAATAGATCATGGCTCACAAATGCAGAAAAATAAAGCTGAAATATGTGCATATTTCCTAAATTATAAAGAATACAAACATAAGGAAGACACCACAGAAGGATTTAGAATGTATTCAATGTTTCATTGCACATCAAGAATTGTTAAGATCATAGCAAATGTTCAATTTAATACTGGTCAACCTAAGATTGCCAGGTGCATATGGCCTCCATGATATCTAGAGACATTACTTCCTGCATAAATTAAAATGAAATTATGCAAAAAAAAAAAAACCTGAAAAGTCACAAGCTTTCAGTTCGAGGGCAAGGATATTGAGCATTGTAACCATCTCTGTTTTCATGCTCCAATAACATAATTAAAACCACTCAAAGTTCATGTTCGACACCCATAACATAGGTTTCCAGTGGGAAAATGTTCTCGGGCTCATCTGTTTAAAAGAATCACCCAGAACTTTACAATCGATTCTAAAATGTTGTATTATTATGCGAAAGGTGAACTCTTCCTTGATTAAAATTCTTATTTATGAGGGAAAACGAAAATTGCACTTTGCACACAATCTAAACAATTAAAGGGGTTGTCTGCTTTAGAAAACTCTTTTTAATTACCCTATTTTGGCATTCTGAGGGGTGTCCCACCCAAAGCGAATCCATCAATGCAGAATGATTGTTCAAACGAAGAACAGGTGCCCGATGCACCTCTAGCATGGCCATGAAGTTCACTGCACCTTCACAACTACTTGTTTTGTATCTACCTTTTTTCTCTTCTTCCTTGATTGCCAGTTGTTGCTTTACAAGAGCCACAGATGGATTGGGTGGAGATAGTTTGAAAACTAATAGGTAGGAAGGTAAATATGCAAATTGCCTCTTCAGAGAGTAAAGTGACTAGAACTCTAGCGCCACTTATTGGAAGCAGCAATTCTAAAAGTCAACATCGACCCTTTAACAAGCCTGACCATTTGACTTAAGCCAAACCAGAATGTCAATTTGCAGACATGGTGTGTTGGGCTGTTGCCCCTCTTGTCATTGAAAAGTATGAGATCTGATATGGCTAGGTGAGAGGCTTATGATTGGGATCTAAAGAGTATTACATGGCGTATAAGTCTCTTCACACTGGCATGCTAGGCCTGGCATGTCAATCTCCACAAATAGAAACATTACCCCTTAGGTAACCAGGTTCACTGAACTGCTTGTCCAAGCCGAGTTTTCCCTGAGTTCCTGTTCTGACAAACTCTTTTTAAGGCCATGGTCACACTTGCTTGTTCAATGCGAGAAACTCACGCGAGTCTCTCGCATCAAGCCCAGGCACTGCCGCTGGCACTTGGGAACGGAGCGTTCAGCTGCATAGAAATACATGCAGCCACACACTCCAGTCCCGAGTGCCGGCGGCAGTGCCGGCACTTGATGCGTGATTTTCTCGCATTGAACAAGCAAGTGTGACCCCAGCTTAATGGGTTGTCCGGCTGGCCAATGAAAAAAAATAAAAGGACGAAGAGGAAAAAAATGGTTCCATGTGCCATATGGAAAACAAAAGAGGAGACATTTTCATCTCCACTGATGGCCCAAGACCTGCATCCCAATTCAGGTTTCTGTACTGTTTTTCCTTGAAAAAAAAATTATTTAGTTATTAAGAAATACAAAAAAACAAACAAAACTGTTTTATCAATGAGTGTATATGAAGGTAGTAAACAGAATGAATGTAGAACTTGTATCTTCAGTGCCAGAAAGTGTTTTTTGTTCCATAGATAAGTTTTTTTAGTTTATCCAGATCCAACTTTGTGCTAATGTTTTTACTTTTAATTTTCTAATACATACATTGGATGTCCATCTGTTGAGGAGAAGTGGTCTTCCGAGTGTCACAGACTAAGCCAGTGATATCTAATTTGTGTCTCATTTAAAAAAAGTGGCAAGTCAAATTTAGAAGTAGCAGTTTTACAAAGGCTGGGGAACAAAAATTGGGTGATCACCACCCTAGACCTTTCCCAACAGCATAACCGTAGGCACCCAAAGAACTAAATAGGTACATATCAACAATAACAGATCTGTCAACAGCAACTTGCTGGCCCTTTCCACCGTTAGGGTAGATTTTATTCCACTCTCCATGGCAAGAATTAACTAAATATAAATAAAATTTACAAAAAACTAATGAAGATAAGAAACAAAGGTAGATCTTACATATGTCGACTGTATAGCCAATATCTACAAAAGTTGGAGCTAAACCTTAATGCTGTCAGCCTATGTAAGAAGGATATATTACAATAGAAATATTAGAAAATTCAGTTGACTTTTATATATTAATTATCTAAAATGCATTTGGAACAAGCATTCGCAGACTACTAATAACTCGCACATGTTTAGTCTCTGAAAAAAAAGTCTGATAAAGTCATGAAAATCTAGAACGTCAAAGTGAATTAGACAACTAATAGATATTCCAATGAATTACAACCAGAATTCTGAAAATCCCGCGGCCCACAGACAGTTTGTTTTTCCAATGACCCATTTAATGATAGAAAGAAATCCCCAGTGAACATCAAAATATACCGCAGCATAATGCAAAACATTTATTTAATACTGAGTGGGATGACCTCCTCGTTTTGGGCCTTGCAGTATCCTGTTCACTTATTCTATAACATTCTTTGCCGAGGCAGTAAAAAAACACACTTTGTACAGACTTTACATTCTTGCTCCAATCCAAAGTATCATATGTTGACTTAAAGTCTGGTTCAGACACATAGACAGGGGACATGACGAGGCGTATGAAAAACATCTAATTAGAAGGTGACAATAGAAAGAAGGATCAAAGCATGCCAGAATCCTGAAAATCAAAATCCTCCCACAGAACCAAGCAAGGTTTATAGACGTATGTTGTGCTGAGATCCTTCTTATTACTTTTTACCAGTAGTGCTGCTTAATACAGATTTCCCACTATATAGTGTCCCTGCCTTTGATGCGGTCTTGCAAAACAATCCCTAATCATTCCGCACACATGATGACATCATGAGACTCTAATAGCCGCGGGTGTCTCTGACAGTGGCATTTAACATGCGCCAGCAGGTGGGGGGCACATCGTTCCAGGATCTCATCGGCGCAACTGAGACGTGAGTCTGTGGCTGGCATTCATAGGAGATTGCTATTTTTTACTATACATAGCAGGGCTATAGCACAAGCGATCAGACGATCACAGCTTCAAGTCCCCTAAGGGGACTATTAAATACACTAAAAAGCAAAAAAGTGTTAAAAAATCTGAAAAAAATGAAAAACACAAAAGTTCAAATACCCCCCTCGCCTGCAGTGAAAAGAAAACAATTATAAAAAAAAATATACACTTACAGGTGCTTATCACAAAATTAGCATATCATCAAAAAGTTAATATATTTCAGTTCTTCAATACAAAAAGTGAAACTTATATATTATATGGAGTCATTACAAACAGAGTGATCTATTTCAAGTGTTTATTTCTGTTAATGTTGATGACTATGGCTTACAGCCAATGAAAACCCAAAAGTCATTATCTCAGTATATTAGAATACTTTATAACACCAGCTTGAAAAATGATTTTAAAATCCGAAATGTTGGCCTACTGAAATGTATATTCAGTAAATGCACTCAATACTTGGTCGGGGCTCCTTTTGAATCAGTTACTGCATCAATGTGGCATGGCATGGAGGTGATCAACCTGTGGCACTGCTGAGGGGTTATGGAAGCCCAGGTTGCTTTGATAGCAGCCTTCAGCTCATCTGCATTGTTGGGTCTGGTGTCTCTCATCTTCCTCTTGACAATACCCCATAGATTCTCTCGAGTTTGCTGCCAATCAAGCACAATGATACTGTTGTTTGTAAACCAGGTATTGGTACTTTTGGCAATGTGGACAGGTGCCAAGTCCTGCTGGAGAAAGAAATTTCCATCTCCAAAAATCTTGTCGGCAGAGGGAAGCATGAAATGCCCTAAAATTTCCTGGTAGATGGCTGCGCTGACTTTGGTCTTGATAAAACACCGTGGACCTACACCAGCAGATGACACGGCTCCCCAAACCATCACTGATTGAGGAAACTTCACACTAGACCTCAAGCAGCTTGGATTGTCTGTCTCTCCACTCTTCCTCCAGACTCTGGGACCTTGATTTCCAAATGAAATGCAAAATGTATTTTCATCTGAAAACAACACCTTGGACCACTGAGCAACCGTCCAGTTCTTTTTCTCCTTAGCCCATGAAGCTTCTGGCGTTGTCTATTGGTCATGAGTGGCCTGACACAAGGAATGCAACACTTGTAGCTCATGTCCTGGATATGTCTGTGTGTGGTGGCTCTTGAAGCAATGACTCCAGCAGCAGTCCACTCCTTGCAAATTTCCTCCAAATTTTTGAATGGCCTTTTCTTACCAATCCTTTCAAGGCTGCGGTTATCCCAGTTGTTTGTGCACCTTCTTCTACCACAGTTTTTCCTTCCTCTCAACTTTCCATTTATATGTTTGGATACAGCACTCTGTGAACATATAATAAAGAAAAAAAAACGGCACAAAGCCGTAGCCAGATCACCAACCAGACCATAGATGATTGAGCACGGAGATGCGTCCAGACCGAGACGCCAAGCAGCAGCAATATACGAAAACGTGGAAACTCCAGCTCAAAAAATGGTGAAAATCTTTATTAGTCCATCTTCATTTAAAAGGACATCCTTACAGGTTACTAAGGACACCGGTGGTTACATTCATGTAACCACTCTGTGAACAGCCAGCTTCTTTAGCAATGACCTTTTGAGGCTTACCCTCCTTGTGGAGTGTGTCAATGACTGCCTTCTGGACATCTGTCAAGTCAGCACAGTCTTCCCCATGATTGTGAAGCTACTGAAACAGACTAAGGGGCTTTTTAAAACATTTAGGAAACCTTTGAAGGTGTTTTTGTTAAGTATTGTAATTTATTGAGATAATGAATTTTGGGTTTTCATTGGCTGTAAGCCGTAATCATCAACATTATATATTATATGAGTTTCACTTTTTGTATTGAAGAACTGAAATAAGTTAACTTTTTGATGATATTCTAATTTTGTGAGAAGCACATGTATTTCATATCGATGTGTTACTAAAAGTCCGATTTAATAAAATATAAATAAATTAATGTGATCGGTACACAGCGTAACAAGAAAAAAATCAAAACCTCAAAGTTAAGTTTTTTCATTGCAATAAAATTCAATAAGAGGTGTTCAAAACATCAAATCTACGCTAAAATGGTATCTGCGAAAACATCAGCTCAGGGCACAAATAATAAGCACATTCACAGCTCCATAAATCGTGTTACGGGACTCGAAAAATGGCGACCAAAGCAAAAAACTTTTTTTCACAAACATAACATTTTTTTTTCAGCACATGAAATAAGCTATACATGTTTGGTATCTGCATAATCATACTGACCTAGAGAATCATATTGCCAGGTCAGTTTTACCATATAGTGAACATGGTAAATAAAAAGTCCAAAAACTAATTTGAAGATGCACTTTTTTTTTGCAGTTTCAACGCACTTGGAATTTCGTTCCCATTTTCAAGTACATTATGTGGTAGAATGAATGGTGTTATTCAAAAGTACAAATCGTCCCGCAAAAAAAGGCCTGATACAGAAAGGGAGGAAAAAATGAAAGGGGAGGAAAAATTGAAAATGAAAAAACGGAATATTGCCATGCTATTGAGGACCCTTGACGTTGGGTTGCCAGGTTATCCATTTTGTCCAAAATTGTAACCAATACCTCATTTAATGTATTATATGCATTCATTTTTTCATCTTTTTAATGCACTTTTTTTATCATTTTTTGCACCATCTTGCACCTGCTAAAGAAAGTCCCTCTACAACATCAGCCTAGTGTTCTATGCTCCAACATCCCTTCTTGACAGCTATGACTTAGTCTATTAAGGCAAACCTCTTTATCAGCCCCATATGTATCTCTCTATAGTCAGTGATTGCAAAAATATCCATCATGGCTTGTCTACATTCACTGATTTGCACCTTCAGAGCACTTATTTTGTTCTTCATCATGTTTATGTCCTTCTCTTTTTCTTTTGAAGCTTGAACAAGGGGTCTTGAAGTTTATCTCCTTTATGCATCTTGTTTTCCTGCTTTTTTCTCTCCTTTTTCACCAAATCGTGCGTCAGCTATTTTATCTGTTCCCTCAGAACATTCATCTGCTTGTCATACCTTCTGATTATTCCTCCTTCTTCAAAGGATCTTTCATTAAGTTGACTACTTTAATTTTCTGCCTAATCAACTTTTATACATTTAATGGCTTCCACTTTTGAAAGTTGAGATATATATCTATATACTGTATATCTTTCCAAGATGTGGGATAATATACACTGACTGTGCGTGTCTTATAAGAGAGATGTACAGGTGATTCACCTTTGCTCTCTATTGTTGTACATCTTGTTTCTGTATCTGGGTTTGGTTTTATATCCTCCTTTGTAGTGTTTGGGATGGCTCTTACTTTGGCCATTGTTCAGAAGTAGTCTGACCACTGCCAGTTTGTTCTTCTGCTCTTATTTCTAGTGATTTCATCATATCTTTCAAGTCTTTTGTCAAGTTCCATTTTTGCAGTTCCTTAACCCCTTAGCGACCGCCGATACGTCTTTTAACGGCGGCCGCTAAGGGTACTTAAACCACAGCGCCGTTAATTAACGGCGCTGTGGAAAAAGTAAATAGCGCCCCCCAGAGTCAGATTTTCTCCGGGGTCTCGGCTGCCGGGGGTAGCCGAGACCCCAGAGAACATGATTCGGGGTTTTTTTTACCCACCCCGCATTTGCGATCGCCGGTAATTAACCGTTTACCGGCGATCGCAAAAAAAAAAAAAAACGATCTCTTTTTAATTTCTCTGTCCTCCGATGTGATCGCACATCGGAGGACAGAAAAAAGGGGTCCCAGGTAGCCCCCCAATACTTACCTGTCTCCCCTGGTGCTCCTCGTGGCTCCCGGTGGGCGCCGCCATCTTCAAAATGGCGGGCGCATGCGCAGTGCGCCCGCTGGCCGGCCCCGCGAGAATCTTTGGGGTCTCGGCTACCCCTGGCAAAGAGCATGATCGGGGTCGGTTTTACCGACCCCTGTTTTGCGATTGCCGGTAATTAACTGTTTACCGGCGACCGCAAAAAAAAAAAAAGTAAAGTATAACTCTCTGTCCTCTGATGTGATCGCACATCAGAGGACAGAGAAATAGGGGGATTCGGGGACCCTATCATGCTCACCTGTGTCCCTGGATCCTCCTGCTGCTCCTCCTGGCCACCGGCAAAAGAAAATGGCGGGCACATGCGCAGTGCGCCCGCCATCTGTCTCCATCTGCTGGCCGGCAGGAGAACAGCAGTTGGGGCTAAAATTAGGGTTAGGGCTAGGGTTAGGGCTAGGGCTAGGGTTAGGGTTAGGGCTAGGGTTAGGGTTAGGGTTAGGGTTAGGGCTAGGGTTAGGGCTAGTGTTAGGGCTAGTGTTAGGGCTAGGGTTAGGGTTAGGGCTAGGGTTAGGGTTAAGGCTAGGGTTAGGGCTAGGGTTAGGGCTAGGGTTAGGGCTAGGGTTAGGGTTAGGGCTAGGGTTAGGGCTAGGGTTAGGGTTAGGGCTAGGGTTAGGGCTAGGGTTAGGGCTAGGGTTGGGGCTAAATTTAGGGTTAGGGTTGGGGCTAAATTTAGGGTTAGGGTTGGGGCTAAACTTAGGGTTAGGCTTCTTTCACACTTACGTCGGTACGGGCCGTTGCAATGCGTCGGCCCAACATACCGAAAATTGTGCACAACGTGGGCAGCGGCTGTAGTTTTTCAACGCATTCGCTGCCCAATCTATGTCCTGGGGAGGAGGGGGCGGAGTTACGGCCACGCATGCACGGTCAGAAATGGCAGATGCGACGTACAAAAAAATGTTTCATTGAACGTTTTTTTGTGCCGACGGTCCGCCAAAACACAACTGATCCAGTGCACAATGGACGCGACATGTGGCCATCCGTCACGATCCGTCGGCAATACAAGTCTATGGGCAAAAAACGCATCCTGCGGGCACATTTGCAGGATCCGTTTCTTGTCCAAAACGACGGTTTGCAACGGAATGCCAAACGACGCAAGTGTTAAAGTAGCCTTAGGGCTAGGGTTAGGGTTGGGGCTAAAGTTAGGGCTAGGGTTGGGGCTAAAGTTAGGGTTAGAGTTGGGATTAGGGTTAGGGTTTGGATTAGGGTTAGTATTAGGGTTAGGGTTGGCATTAGGGTTACACTTGGGATTAGGGTTAGGTTTGGGATTAGGGTTAAGGTTAGGGTAATGATTAGGGGTGTATTGGTATTAGGGTTAGGTTTGAGGTTAGGGTTGAGATTAGGATTAGGGGTGTGTTGGATTTAGGGTTTTGATTAGGGTTATGGTTAGGGTTGACATTAGGGTTGTTTTGGGGTAAGGGTTGTGATTATGGTTAGGGTTAGTGATTAGGATTATGGATCAGGTTGGGATTAGGGTTAGGGGTGTGTTGGGGTTAGGGTTGGAGCTAGAATTGGGGGGTTTCCACTGTTTAGGTACATCAGGGGGTCTCCAAACACGACATCCAATTTTGCGCTCAAAAAATCAAATGGTGCTCCCTCCCTTCTGAGCTCTGCCGTGCGCCCAAACAGTGGGTTACCCCCACATATGGGGCATCAGCGTACTCGGGATAAATTGGACAACAACTTCTGGTGTCCAATTTCTCTTGTTACCCTTGTGAAAATAAAAACTTGGGGGCTGCAAAATCTTTTTTGTGGAAATATATATATATATTTTTTTTATGACTCTGCATTATAAACTTCTGTGAAGCACTTGGGCATTCAAAGTTCTCACCACACATCTATATAAGTTCCTTGGGGGGTCTAGTTTCCAAAATGGGGTCACTTGTGGAGGGTTTCTACTGGTTAGGTACATCAGGGGCTCTGCAAACGCAACATAATGCCCGCAGACCATTCTATCAAAGTCTGCATTCCAAAACGGCGCTCCTTCCTTCCGAGCTCTGCCGTGCGCCCAAACAGTGGTTTACCCCCACATATGGGGTACCAGCATACTCAGGACAAATTGGACAACAACTTTTGGGGTCCAATTTCTCTTGTTACCCTGGTGAAAATAAAAACTTGGGGGCTAAAAAATCTTTTTTGTGGAAAAAAATTTTTTTTTTTATTTTCACGACTCTGCATTATAAACTTCTGTGAAGCACTTGGGTGTTGTGATAAGGTAATTCAGTACCACAATGGACATAGAGGTCAGAACACATACAGTGACCTGACAATAACCCCAAAACATTGAACGAGCTCTGAGATGTGGGAACTCTGCTGACCGCAATCCCTAATCCTCTCCAACCACACTAGAGGCAGCCGTGGATTGCGCCTAACGCTCCCTATGCAACTCGGCACAGCCTGAGAAACTAGCTAGCCTGAAGATAGAGAATAAGCCTACCTTGCCTCAGAGAAATACCCCAAAGTAAAAGGCAGCCCCCACATATAATGACTGTGAGTTAAGATGAAAAGCTGGATAAGTTGGAAACTTGGGCTGAAAGGTGGCAGATGAGGTTTAACAATGATAAATGTAAGGTTATACACATGGGAAGAAGGAATCAATATCACCATTACACACTGAACGGGAAACCACTGGGTAAATCTGACAGGGAGAAGGACTTGGTGATCCTAGTTAATGATAAACTTACCTGGAGCAGCCAGTGCCAGGCAGCAGCTGCCAAGGCAAACAGGATCATGGGGTGCATTAAAAGAGGTCTGGATACACATGATGAGAGCATTATACTGCCTCTGTACAAATCCCTAGTTAGACCGCACATGGAGTACTGTGTCCAGTTTTGGGCACCGGTGCTCATGAAGGATATAATGGAACTAGAGAGAGTACAAAGGAGGGCAACAAAATTAATAAAGGGGATGGGAGAACTACCATACCCAGATAGATTAGCGAAATTAGGATTATTTAGTCTAGAAAAAAGACGACTGAGGGGCGATCTAATAACCATGTATAAGTATATAAGGGGACAATACAAATATCTCGCTGAGGATCTGTTTATACCAAGGAAGGTGACGGGCACAAGGGGGCATTCTTTGCGTCTGGAGGAGAGAAGGTTTTTCCACCAACATAGAAGAGGATTCTTTACTGTTAGGGCAGTGAGAATCTGGAATTGCTTGCCTGAGGAGGTGGTGATGGCGAACTCAGTCGAGGGGTTCAAGAGAGGCCTGGATGTCTTCCTGGAGCAGAACAATATTGTATCATACAATTATTAGGTTCTGTAGAAGGACGTAGATCTGGGGATTTATTATGATGGAATATAGGCTGAACTGGATGGACAAATGTCTTTTTTCGGCCTTACTAACTATGTTACTATGTTACTATGTTACTATGAAAAGACAAACGTAGAGATGAAATAGATTTAGCAAAGTGAGGCCCGACTTTCTGAACAGAGCGAGGATAGGAAAGGTAACTTTGCGGTCAACACAAAACCCTACAAAAACCACGCAAAGGGGGCAAAAAGACCCTCCGTACCGAACTAACGGCACGGAGGTACACCCTCTGCGTCCCAGAGCTTCCAGCAAGCAGAAAAAAACAAATAGACAAGCTGGACAGAAAAAACAGCAAACAAAATAGCAAAGCAGAACTTAGCTATGCAGAGCAGCAGGCCACAGGAACGATCCAGGAGGAAACAGGTCCAATACTAGAACATTGACTGGAGGCCAGGATCAAAGCACTAGGTGGAGTTAAATAGAGCAGCACCTAACGACTTCACCACATCACCTGAGGGAGGAAACTCAGAAGCCGCAGTACCACTTTCCTCCACCAACGGAAGCTCACAGAGAGAATCAGCCGAAGTACCACTTGTGACCACAGGAGGGAGCTCTGCCACAGAATTCACAACAGTACCCCCCCCTTGAGGAGGGGTCACCGAACCCTCACCAGAGCCCCCAGGACGACCAGGATGAGCCATATGAAAGGCACAAACAAGATCGGGAGCATGGACATCAGAGGCAAAGACCCAGGAATTATCTTCCTGAGCATAACCCTTCCACTTAACCAGATACTGGAGTTTCCATCTTGAAACACGAGAATCCAAAATCTTCTCCACAATATACTCCAACTCCCCCTCCACCAAAACCGGGGCAGGAGGATCAACAGATGGAACCATAGGTGCCACGTATCTCCGCAACAATGACCTATGGAATACGTTATGTATGGAAAAAGAATCTGGAAGGGTCAGACGAAAAGACACAGGATTAAGAACCTCAGAAATCCTATACGGACCAATGAAACGAGGTTTAAACTTAGGAGAGGAAACCTTCATAGGAATATGACGAGAAGATAACCAAACCAAATCCCCAACACGAAGTCGGGGACCCACACAGCGTCTACGATTAGCGAAACGTTGAGCCTTCTCCTGGGACAAAGTCAAATTGTCCACTACATGAGTCCAAATCTGCTGCAACCTGTCCACCACAGTATCCACACCAGGACAGTCCGAAGACTCAACCTGCCCTGAAGAGAAACGAGGATGGAACCCAGAGTTGCAGAAAAACGGCGAAACCAAGGTAGCCGAGCTGGCCCGATTATTAAGGGCGAACTCAGCCAAAGGCAAAAAGGACACCCAGTCATCCTGATCAGCAGAAACAAAGCATTTCAGATATGTTTCCAAGGTCTGATTGGTTCGTTCGGTCTGGCCATTAGTCTGAGGATGGAAAGCCGAGGAAAAAGACAAGTCAATGCCCATCCTACCACAAAAGGCTCGCCAAAACCTCGAAACAAATTGGGAACCTCTGTCAGAAACGATATTCTCTGGAATACGATGTAAACTAACCACATGCTGGAAGAACAATGGCACCAAATCAGAGGAGGAAGGTAATTTAGACAAGGGTACCAAATGGACCATCTTAGAGAAGCAATCACAGACCACCCAAATGACTGACATCTTTTGAGAGATGGGAAGATCGCAAATAAAATCCATAGAGATATGTGTCCAAGGCCTCTTCGGGACCGGCAAGGGCAAAAGCAACCCACTGGCACGAGAACAGCAGGGCTTAGCCCGAGCACAAATCCCACAGGACTGCACAAACGAACGCACATCCCGCGACAGAGATGGCCACCAAAAGGATCTAGCCACTAACTCTCTGGTACCAAAGATTACAGGATGACCAGCCAACACCGAACAATGAACCTCAGAGATAACTTTATTCGTCCACCTATCAGGGACAAACAGTTTCTCCGCTGGGCAACAATCAGGTTTATTAGCCTGAAATTTTTGCAGCACCCGCCGCAAATCAGGGAAGATGGCAGACACAATTACTCCCTCTTTGAGGATACCCGCCGGCTCAGATAAACCTGGAGATTCGGGCACAAAACTCCTAGACAGAGCATCCGCCTTCACATTTTTAGAGCCCGGAAGGTACGAAATCACAAAGTCAAAACGGGCAAAAAACAGCGACCAACGAGCCTGTCTAGGATTCAACCGCTTGGCAGACTCGAGATAAGTCAAGTTTTTATGATCAGTCAAGACCACCACGCGATGCTTAGCTCCTTCAAGCCAATGACGCCACTCCTCGAATACCCACTTCATGGCCAGCAACTCTCGATTGCCCACATCATAATTTCGCTCAGCAGGCGAAAACTTCCTGGACAAGAAGGCGCATGGTTTCATCACCGAGCAATCAGAACTTCTCTGCGACAAAACAGCCCCTGCTCCAATCTCAGAAGCATCAACCTCGACCTGGAATGGAAGCGAAACATCTGGTTGACACAACACAGGGGCAGAAGAAAAACGACGCTTCAACTCTTGAAAAGCTTCCACAGCAGCAGAAGACCAATTGACCACATCAGCACCCTTCTTGGTCAAATCGGTCAATGGTTTAGCAATACTAGAAAAATTGCAGATGAAGCGACGATAAAAATTGGCAAAGCCCAGGAACTTTTGCAGACTTTTCAGAGATGTCGGCTGAGTCCAATCATGGATGGCTTGGACCTTAACAGGGTCCATCTCGATAGTAGAAGGGGAAAAGATGAACCCCAAAAATGAAACCTTCTGAACACCAAAGAGACACTTTGATCCCTTCACAAACAAAGAATTAGCACGCAGTACCTGAAACACCATTCTGACCTGCTTCACATGAGACTCCCAATCATCCGAGAAGATCAAAATGTCATCCAAGTACACAATCAGGAATTTATCCAGGTACTCTCGGAAGATGTCATGCATAAAGGACTGAAACACTGATGGAGCATTGGCAAGTCCGAATGGCATTACTAGATACTCAAAATGGCCCTCGGGCGTATTAAATGAAGTTTTCCATTCATCGCATCGCTTAATACGCACAAGATTATACGCACCACGAAGATCTATTTTGGTGAACCAACTAGCCCCCTTAATCCGAGCAAACAAATCAGATAACAACGGCAAGGGGTACTGAAATTTAACCGTGATCTTATTTAGAAGGCGGTAATCTATACAAGGTCTCAGCGAACCATCCTTCTTGGCTACAAAAAAGAACCCTGCTCCTAATGGCGACGATGACAGCCGAATATGCCCCTTCTCCAAGGACTCCTTCACATAACTCCGCATAGCGGCGTGCTCAGGCACAGATAAATTAAACAGTCGACCTTTTGGGAATTTACTACCAGGAATCAAATCGATAGCACAATCACAATCCCTATGCGGAGGTAGGGTATCGGACTTGGGCTCATCAAATACATCCCGGTAATCAGACAAGAACTCTGGAACCTCAGAAGGGGTGGATGACGAAATAGTCAGAAATGGGACATCACCATGTACCCCCTGACAACCCCAGATGGACACAGACATGGATATCCAATCTAATACTGGATTATGGACTTGTAGCCATGGCAACCCCAACACGACCACATCATGCAGATTATGCAACACCAGAAAGCGAATAACCTCCTGATGTGCAGGAGCCATGCACATGGTCAGCTGGGTCCAGTACTGAGGCTTATTCTTGGCCAAAGGCGTAGCATCAATTCCTCTCAATGGAATAGGACACTGCAAGGGCTCCAAGAAAAACCCACAACGCCTAGCATACTCCAAGTCCATCAAATTCAGGGCAGCGCCTGAATCCACGAATGTCATGACAGAATACGATGACAAAGAGCAGATCAAGGTAACGGACAGAAGAAATTTTGACTGTACCGTACCAATGGTGGCAGACCTAGCGAACCGCTTAGTGCGCTTAGGACAATCAGAGATAGCATGAGTGGAATCACCACAGTAGAAACACAGCCCATTCAGACGTCTGTGTTCTTGCCGTTCAACTCTGGTCAAAGTCCTATCGCACTGCATAGGCTCAGGTTTAAGCTCAGGTAATACCGCCAAATGGTGCACAGATTTACGCTCGCGCAAGCGTCGACCGATCTGAATGGCCAAAGACATAGACTCATTCAGACCAGCAGGCATTGGAAATCCCACCATGACATCCTTAATGGCTTCAGAGAGACCCTTTCTGAAAATAGCTGCGAGCGCACCTTCATTCCATTGAGTGAGTACGGACCACTTTCTAAATTTCTGACAATATACATCTCTCTCATCCTGACCCTGACACAGAGCCAGCAAATTTTTCTCTGCCTGATCCACTGAATTAGGTTCATCGTACAGCAATCCGAGAGCCAGGAAAAATGCATCGACATTACTTAATGCAGGATCTCCTGACGCAAGAGAAAATGCCCAGTCCTGAGGGTCGCCACGTAAAAAAGAAATAATGATCCTAACTTGTTGAACTGGGTCACCAGAGGAGCGAGGTTTCAAAGCTAGAAATAGTTTACAATTATTTTTGAAACTCAGAAATTTAGTTCTATCTCCAAAAAACAAATCAGGAATAGGAATTCTCGGTTCTAACATAGAATTCTGAACCACAAAGTCTTGAATATTTTGTACTCTTACCGTGAGCTGATCCACACATGAAGACAGACCTTTAATGTCCATCGCTACACCTGTGTCCTGAACCACCCAAATGTCTAGGGGAAAAAAAAGGCAAAACACAGTGCAGAGAAAAAAGAATGGTCTCAGAACTTCTTTTTTCCCTCTATTGAGAATCATTAGTACTTTTGGCCTCCAGTACTGTTGTGATAAGGTAATTCAGTACCACAATGGACATAGAGGTCAGAACACATACAGTGACCTGACAATAACCCAAAAACATTGAACGAGCTCTGAGACGTGGGAACTCTGCTGACCGCAATCCCTAATCCTCTCCAACCACACTAGTGGCAGCCGTGGATTGCGCCTAACGCTCCCTATGCAACTCGGCACAGCCTGAGAAAATAGCTAGCTTGAAGATAGAAAATAAGCCTACCTTGCCTCAGAGAAATACCCCAAAGGAAAAGGCAGCCCCCACATATAATGACTGTGAGTAAGATGAAAAGACAAACGTAGAGATGAAATAGATTTAGCAAAGTGAGGCCCGATTTTCTGAACAGAGCAAGGATAGGAAAGGTAACTTTGCGGTCAACACAAAACCCTACAAAAACCACGCAAAGGGGGCAAAAAGACCCTCCGTACCGAACTAACGGCACGGAGTTACACCCTCTGCGTCCCAGAGCGTCCAGCAAGCAGAAAAAAACAAATAGACAAGCTGGACAGAAAAAACAGCAAACAAAATAGCAAAGCAGAACTTAGCTATGCAGAGCAGCAGGCCACAGGAACGATCCAGGAGGAAACAGGTCCAATACTAGAACATTGACTGGAGGCCAGGATCAAAGCACTAGGTGGAGTTAAATAGAGCAGCACCTAACGACTTCACCACATCACCTGAGGAAGGAAACTCAGAAGCCGCAGTACCACTTTCCTCCACCAACGGAAGCTCACAGAGAGAATCAGCCGAAGTACCACTTGTGACCACAGGAGGGAGCTCTGCCACAGAATTCACAACACTTGGGCATTCAAAGTTCTCACCACACATCTAGATAAGTTCCATGGGGGGTCTAGTTTCCAAAATGGGGTCACTTGTGGGGGATTTCTACTGTTTAGGCACATCAGGGGCTCTCCAAACGTGACATGGCGTCCGATCTCAATTCCAGCCAATTCTACATTGAAAAAGTAAAACGGCACTCCTTCTCTTCCAAGCTCTGCGGTGCGCCCAAACAGTGGTTTACCCCCACATATTGGGTATCGACGTACTCAGGAGAAATCGCACAACAACTTTTGTGGTCTAATTTCTCCTGTTACCCTTGTGAAAATAAAAATTTGTGGGCAAAAAGATAATTTTTGTAGAAAAAATGCGATTTTTTTTTTCACGGCTCTACATTATAAACTTCTGTGAAGCACATGGGGGTTCAAAGTGCTCACCACACATCTAGATAAATTCCTTAAGGGGTCTAGTTTCCAAAATGGGGTCACTTGTGGGGGGTTTCCACTGTTTAGGCACATCAGGGGCTCTCCAAACGCGACATGGCGTCCAATCTCAATTCCAGCCAATTCTACATTGAAAAAGTAAAACGGCGCTCCTTCACTTCCAAGCTCTGCTGTGCGCCCAAACAGTGGTTTACCCTCACATATGGGGTATCGACGTATTCAGGAGAAATCGCACAACAACTTTTGTGGTCTAATTTCTCCTGTTACCCTTGTGAAAATAAGAATTTGTGGGCGAAAAGATCATTTTTGTGTAAACAAAAGCGATTTTTTATTTTCACGGCTCTACGTTATAAACTTCTGTGAAGCACTTGGGGGATCAAAGTGCTCACCACACATCTAGATAAGTTCCTTAAGGGGTCTAGTTTCCAAAATGGTGTCACTTGTGGGGAGTTTCCACTGTTTAGGCACATCAGGGGCTCTCTAAACGTGATATGGCATACGATCTCAATTCCAGCCAATTCTGCATTGAAAAAGTCAAACGGCGCTCCTTCACTTCTAAGTTCTGCGGTGCGCCTAAAAAGTGGTTTACCCCCACATATGGGGTATTGGCGTATTCAGGAGAAATTGTATAACAAAATTTATGGTTACATTTCTGTTTTTACACTTGTGAAAATAAAAAAAAATGGTTCTGAATTAAGATGTTTGCAAAAAAAAGTTAAATGTTCATTTTTTCCTTCCACATTGTTTCAGTTCCTGTGAAGCACGTAAAGGGTTAATAAACTTCTTGAATGTGGTTTTGAGAACCTTGAGGGGTGTAGTTTTTAGAATGGTGTCACACTTCATTATTTTCTATCATATAGACCCCTCAAAATGACTTCAAATGTGATGTGGTCCCTAAAAAAAAATGGTGTTGTTAAAATGAGAAATTGCTGGTCAACTTTTAACCCGTATAACTCCCTAACAAAAAAAAAAATTTGTTTCCAAAATTGTGCTGATGTAAAGTAGACATGTGGGAAATGTTATTTATTAACTATTTTTCGTGACATATCTCTCTGATTTAAGGGCATAAAAATACAAAGTTTGAAAATTGAAAAATTTTAAAAAGTTTCGCCATATTTCCATTTTTTTCATAAATAATCGCAAGTAATATCTAAGAAATGTTACCACTAACATGAAGTACAATATGTCACGAAAAAACAATCTCAGAATCAGCGGGATCCGTTGAAGCGTTCCATAGTTATAACCTCATAAAGTGACAGTGGTCAGAATTGCAAAAATTGGCTCGGTCATTAAGTACCAAATTGGCTCTGTCACTAAGGGGTTAAAGGGAATCTGTCACCAGATTTTTACTACATCATCTGAGAGCAGCATAATGAAGGGACACTGATTTCACTGATGTATCACTTAGGGTACCGTCACACAGTGGCACTTTGATCGCTAGGACGGCACGATCCGTGACGTTCCAGCGATATCCTTACGATCTCGCTGTGTCTGACACGCTACTGCGATCAGGGACCCCGCTGAGAATCGTACGTCGTAGCAGATCGTTTGAAACTTTCTTTCGTTGCTGGATCTCCCACTGACATCGCTGAATCGGCGTGTGTGATGCCGATTCAGCGATGTCTTCACTGATAACCAGGGTAAACATCGGGTTACTAAGCGCAGGGCCGCGCTTAGTAACCCGATGTTTACCCTGGTTACCAGCGTAAACATTAAAAAAACAAACACTACATACTTACCTTCCGTGTCTGTCCCCCGGCGCAGAAGGATCACCAGGGTATACGGGTCAGCTGCTCTAGCCTGGAAGCATGAACTATCACTGATGCTGGCCAGCAGACTGCAGAGGACTGAAAAAGCCCAGCCAGCTTCAGAACGAGGCAGAGGGGGTTAACCCCCCACATGACCAGTCCATAGAGAGAATAGCAGAAAACAAACTCCAGACTGGATTATTATTATTATTATTTATTATTATAGCGCCATTTATTCCATGGCACTTTATATGTGGGGAGGGGTACACATAATAAAAACAAGTACAATAATCTTAAAGAATACAAGTCACAACTGGTACAGGAGGAGAGAGAACCCTGCCCACGAGGGCTCACAATCTACAAGGAATGGGTGAGGATACAGTAGGTAAGGATAGAGTTGGTTGTGCAGCTGTTTGGTCGATCGGTGGTTACTGCAGGTTGTAGGCTTGTCGGAAGAGGAAGGTCTTCAGGTTCTTTTTGAAGATTTTGATGGTAGGCGATAGTCTAATATGTTGTGGTAGAGAGTTTCAGAGTAGGGGTGATGCGCAAGAGAAATCTTGTATCTGATAATGGGAAGAGGAGATAAGAGGATAAGAGGAAAATATAGAAGAAGACCTTGTGAGGAACGGAGATTGTGTGCAGGTAAGTACCAGGAGACGAGGTCACAGATGTATGGAGGAGGTTGTGGATGGCTTTGTATGTCATGGTTAGGGTGACAGTGAAGTGACTAAACTTAAACATATGGGCTGATGACCGGATCATGCAGCTTTATATGAAAATCCCTATTTATTATAATTGCCAGACCAGAAATTACAAGCACTTTTCACCTGTTGTGTCCCCCCCATTTCCTTGTAGATTGTAAGCTTGCGAGCAGGGACCTAACTCCTAACGTCACTGCTTAAATTGCCTTAACTTGTATTGAATTTATTGTCTGTACATGTCCCTGCTTAATTGTAAAGTGCTGCGGAATATGTTGGCACTATATAAATAAAAATAATAATTATTATTATTATTAGGGGAGAGGCCGAGGAATAGCGGGGGGACAGGTGGATTAGTCAGGCAGCAGAGTTTAGAGTAGACTGGAGGGGTGCGAGAGTGTTCGAGGTGAGTCCACAGAGTAGGAGGTTGCAGTAGTCAAGGCGAGAGATGATGAGGGCATGGACTAGGGTTTTTGCAGATTCTTGGTTTTAGGAATGTACGGATCCATGAAATATTTTTGAGTTGAAGGTGGCAGGAAGTGGAAAGGGCTTGGATATGTGGTTTGAAGGAGAGATCAGTGTCAACGATTACCCTGAGGCAGCGAGCTTGTAGGACTGAAGAGAGTGGGCAGCCATTTACTGTAATGGATAGGTCCGTTGGGGGGCTCGCGTGAGATGGCGGAAAGATGATGAATTCTGTTTTGTCCATATTAAGTTTTAGAAATCTAGTGGAGAAGAAGGATGAAATAGCGGACAGACATTCAGGGATTCTGGTTAGTAAGGAGGTGATATCTGGTCCAGAGATGTAGATTTGTGTGTCTTCAGCATAGAGATGATACTGAAAGCCATGAGATTCCATGAGCTGTCCCAGGCCAAAGGTGTAAATGTCAAAGATCAGGGGCCCTAGGACTGAACCTTGCGGGACTCCGACAGAGAGGGGGAGAGGTGAGGAGGTGGTGTGTGAGTGGGAGACGCTGAATGTCTGGTCTCTTAGGTATGACGAGATCCAGGATAGGGCCAAGTCTGTGATGCCAAGGGATGAGAGGGTCTGTAGTATTAGGTAATGGTCCACTGTGTCAAAGGCAGAGGACAGGTCCAGGAGGAGGAGGACAGAGTAGTGTCGCTTGCTCTTGGCGGTTAACAGGTCATTGGTGACCTTAGTTAGGGCAGTTTCAGTGGAGTTGTGTGACCGGAAGCCAGATTGTAAGCGTCGAAAAGGGAGCAGGAAGAGAGATGGGAAGACAGTTCAAGATGGACGTGTACTTCCAGTAGTTTTGAGGCATAGGGGAGAAGTGATATAGGGCGATAGCTAGATACAAAGGATGGGTCAACAGAGGGCTCTTTGAGGATAAGTGTGATTAAGGCATGTTTAAAGCTTGAGAGGAAAACACCAGTTGTTAGTGATAGGTTGAAGAGATGGGTTAAGGTTGGGATGAAGACTGTGGCGAGGTTTGGGATAAAGTGGGATGGGATTGAGTCAAGTGTACAGGTGGTGAGATGTTATCTTGAGAATAGAGTGGAGAATCGATCTTCTGTAATGGTGGAGAAGATGGTTTTGGAGGTGGAGGGCTGGGAAGTTTGGAGGAAGGGCTCTGGGGGTTATTGACCAAAACTGTCTCTGATGTTATCATTCTTCTGCAAAGTCTTCAGCTGAGATGAGTGGGGATGGAGGAGGTGCTGGGGGACTGAGGAGGGAAATGAAGGTGTTCAATAACTGTTTAGGGTTGTGAGACAGGGAGGATATGAGAGATGAGAAGTAGGTTTGTTTAGCTGTGGCGAGTGTAGTCTTGAAAGTAGTGAAGGACTATTTGAATGCGATAAAGTGCTCATTGGAGTGGGATCTTTTCCATCTTTGCTCAGCAGCCGTGGAAGCTTACCTCAGTTCTTTGGTCAGGCTGGTGTGCCAGGGCTGTCTGTTGATTTTGCGAGTTTTGGTATGTGTGAGAGGGGCAACAGATTCCAAAGCTACAGCTATTGTGGTGTTATATAGAGCGGCAGCGACATCCGCATTGTGTAGGGAACTTATGTCTGTGAGAGGGAGGAGGGATTCAGAGAGTGAGGGTAGATCAAATTGTTTAAGATTTCTGCGAGGGAGTGCAAGTTTGTGGGGTGGGGATTGTAGACAAGGAGTGGAGAGGGAAGAGAATGTGAGTAGATTGTG
The DNA here is from genome assembly GCF_032444005.1 of Ranitomeya imitator. Lineage (NCBI taxonomy): Eukaryota > Metazoa > Chordata > Amphibia > Anura > Dendrobatidae > Ranitomeya > Ranitomeya imitator. The sequence continues at coordinate 80,385,558 of NC_091282.1, forward strand.
GTCAGAAAGAGGAAGAGGTGAGTTAGAGAGGTTAGATAGGGAGCAGAGGCGGGAGAAGATGAGGTCCAGTGTGTGACCATCTTTGTGAGTGGTTGCAGAAGACCATTGAGTGAGGCCGAAGGAGGAAGTGAAAGATAGACGTTTAGTGGCAGCTGAGAGGGAAGTGTCAATGGGGATGTTGAAGTCGCCCATGATGATAGTGGGCATGTCCGCAAAAAAGGAAATGAAGTAACCAGGTGCTGACGTGGTCAAAGAAGGTGGTGACTGGCCCTGGGGGGTGGTAAATAACAGCCAGACTGGATCATGACAAGTACACTATTCACCTTGGGATTGTACAGTGAGTTCTTTTGCTGTCATACAGTTTACAAGTAACAGTTCTCTTTCTAGTTTGGGAACACGCAACAGGTCTCTTACTGGTATGGATACTGGTAAATACTGTCCATATTTACAGGGGCACACAAGGATGTCATGTTCAATACCTTTTCCATTTATTCTGCATCCATTAGCAAGATAGATTGTTTCCTTATCATTTAAAGGGGGAGTCCAAAATTAAAATTTATTTCAATCTTAAATTTCTATCTATGGTGACCATATTTTATATGTGTTGGTATTAGGCTTTATTATACAGAATTTTTGCTTTAGGTGGACCGACTCACAAGAAGTCTTTAGAGGTAATGATGCCTAGGAATAATATGGAAAATAGCTGTAGTCTACTAAAAAAAGGCCTCTCTAATCACAACTATAGAAAATAGAGATTAGAGGATTGTTTGAAATTTAAATTTGGCCGACTTTCCTGATTTTTCCCAAAGAATTTGGTAAGTGCGAATCACATAATTAAAAGCCTGTAATTTCCAGTAAGATATACGTATAACACATAATTGGTATAGATGAATGGTAATCAGAATATTCAACAACACACTGCAGTATCAGACTTGTTATCTAAATTGTATAAACGGTCAAAACATTATTCCTTTAGGGGGTAGGGAGGCTGATGCTAGCATTGAAGTTGTTTATAAATATATTGTACAAATGGAAAAAGTCATGACATTTTCACATGGTTGGGTACAACAATGATCTTTTTGGGGAATATAAAGAGCTTTACACTTTTTTAAATGAAGAAGACTTTTTCATAAGCTGCCCATAAATGATGGCTTTAATTAGGGAGACAAAACAGGTGTACTGTTTTAAATGTGAAAAAGTAATGGTCTGTCAACTAGAAGTGGAAATATTATTTCTTCTCTGTGGAGTCAAAATGTTTTGCTAATTACAAAATAATTAGGCAATTACAAAGACTTTTTTTTTTATCAAGCCATCTAAAAAAAATTTTTTTCTATAGACAAAGCAAGTGCACTGTTTTGAGTGTGACAAAGTTATGGCTTGCTGTCCCCAAGCCTTTTAAAAAAAGTTCTATTTTGAGATCTATTTCTTGAGGGTATACAAATATGAGAGTATGTTTACCAACATAATTAGTACTGTCTCGCAGTATGAAATGCAGTAGACAGCCAAAAATTGTGTCGACAGTATGGCTGTGCAGTGGCTGCGGCAGGAGCAGCATGGTATTGATTTATGAAGGAGCAGGCAAGGAGATACGTGATAGTTTTGGGCCAGCAACGGCAAACCTTGCAGCAGTAGTACTAAAGTATAGATGACATGTTCGACAGAGAGTTGATGCTCAGAGTAGATGCAGGGAGTGTGGTCCATCAGCCCTGGCAGCAGCAGAAATGGTGTAGAAGACAGTCAATAGATAATCAGGCATGCAGATGATATGGCCAATATAATCATTGGTATTAGCCATCGATGCATATAAGTCTGCTCTGATCTTTGCCCGATTCATTCTGACAAATGTTTTTCTCGAGTGAGGCGGACAGCCTGTTCCACTTTAATGTGACAAATCCACCAGCTGTAGAGCATACTCTGTACATATATACTGTAGGTATTGCTGCAGCCTTGGCCACTTTTGTAGCCCTAATGCTGGCACAAGTAGGAACGTTGTATGAATTGCAGAGGGATCTGCTGGTCAGTTGTGCGGGCAGCAGGCTTTTGCTCAATGAATGCTTCACAGAAAAGGTAACAGAGCTTATCCTGGTAGTAAGCTAATCTGCACTACTTTTCAGAAACTGAAAAAAAAAGCCCCATTTTTCCTTCATAGCAAAGGTTTAAAAATGTGGCTATCCAATCGTCATCACTTTTCTTCTTGTTAACAAGGATCATACAGCTTATCATGCCCACCAGCATGCCCAAGTGCCCTGTTATTTGATTGTGGTAACTCCACTAAGATATTTGGTTTTAGTCAATATCATTTTTCTGTGTTTGCCTCATTCTCTGTCTGCACCAAGTCTAGGTCCTCCTCTACTTCAACCTGCTCCTACTTCTCCCCCTCCAAATTCTGCAGCATGTGACATGGACCTTGAGGGTCCCCAACAGATACAGAGTAGTTCTGAAGTAATTGTTGTTTTTCCTCCATCCCCTCTTGCATGCTGGTGAGAGTTTTTCAAAGGGTAAATATTAGCAGGATTATATTGCGGATTCCACACGTGTCCCTACTGACAAATTTTGTCGCCTGTTCAATGTTCTTCAGTAGAAGACACGAATCCCTCATTAGCTACCACTGTCATATTTCAAAGTAACTCATACTCCAGTTGACTGCTGCATAATGCAGTCTATCACCTATTTATGCTGTTCAAACAAATGCTGCAAATATACGGCGTCAAACTTCAGTGGGTAGCAACGTTACAAAGAAGATGGTGCTCTGGCATTTTTTTTTGAGTCAGTAGGGCATGATTTGCCACATAAGACCTATTGAAATGGGCTGACACATTTCTGGCCATTGCTACCTCCTTTCTCCAGTATGTATATTTGTGAAATAAATCTTGCACTATTAAATCCAGAATGTGGGCTATGTATGGACCATGAGTTATTTTGCCTGCCCCTAAGGCAGCTAGAATTTTGCAGGCATTGTTGCTTATGCGCATTCCAAATTGGAGTTCAACGGAAGTCCTCCAGCAGGAAAGTTGTCGCTTGATGCAAAGAAGCAACTCTTCCATTGTGTGACTTTTCTTCCCCAAGCTTTCAAGCTGTAAAACTGCTTGACAGCATTATGCTTTGAATGAGCAAAAAAAAAAAGCAATCAGTATGTGGAATTATGGAAGTGCCCAGTGTCTCTTGGGGATGGAATTATGTCAGTAGAACAGGAGCTGAAGGTTGTGCAGGGGGAGACAGGTAACAACCACTAAGCGGTAGAAACTAGCTCAAAAGTAGCTCAAAGTCGCAGAGGTCTTATCACCTGTCCCAGATGTGATGGTGAACCGCTGCTGCTGAAAACATTCACCGAGTAAACTGTGAAACTAATGTGTTGTCCCTAGCCATAGATGCTGCTCCAAGTATCTACAATGCAGTACACTTTGTAGTTCAAACATAAGTCCAGAGAATGGTCTACATTCTCCTGTACCTCAGAACAGAAGGGGGGGGCACCCATTTCTGTGAGAAATAATGGTGCCTTGGTATCTTACATCAAAGCTGAGTGCATGCCATCATTTCTCAACAAACAGCAGACTCCACATAATGGTAAGTCAGAGGAAAAGGAAGGACTGTTGCTGTTAGCACGAACAGTGATATTCGAGCTTTAGTTAGCTGCAACCACATTCTTGTCCGTGATACTAGATTTCTTTTTTCAATTGAACTATAATCTCTGTCACCTATGCCGTGTTTGAGATTAGCATATATTTTGAACAAAAATACAAAAACTATATCGTTAAATTTGTTTATAAACTTTAACAAATTTAGCCAATTTTTGGTTTAAAATTCTCCCATCATTGACAAAAAATCTTAATCCTAAATAAAGTGGTCATTACCTAGATACATACATGAAAAGTAATTTGCTGCAACAGCCAGCAGTATTGTTGTGGCGCCTTCTAATGCATATTGCAACTAGTGCATTGAGGCTATGTAAATAGATGGTACAAAGCACCAAATTTTGAAGAAAAATTTGTAAGCGTAAAACAGGAATAGTTATATAAGTGTGGCGAGGCGATAGGCCAGTCTAAAGAAATGTATCTTTAGGCCATGCTCAAAGCTGTTGGTATTGGGAATTAATCAAATTCTCCTGGGTAGTGCATTCCAGAGAATTGGCACAGCATGCAAGGAATCTTGGAGACGGGAGTGGGAGGTTCGGATTATTGAGGATGTTAGCTATTGCTCATTAGCAGAATTGAGGGCACAGGTATGGTGATAGATAGAGATGAGGGAAGAGAGGCAGGGTGGTGCAGAACTGTACATCGCTTCGTGGGAGAGAGTGATAATTTTTTTTAGACACTGTAGCTGATAGGCAGCCATTGTAGGGACTGGCACAGGGTGGAGGCATCGGTGTAGTGATTAAACTGGAATATGTTCCTAACTGCTGCATTAAGGATGGATTGGAGAGGGGAGAGTTTAGATAGAAAGAGGGAGACCAATTAGTAGAGAGCTACAATAGTCAAGACGAGAATGAATAAGAGCAACAGTAAGAGTTTTTGCAGAGTCAAAGGCAAGAAAAGATTGAATTCTAGATATGCTTTTGAGGTATGGTTGACATGAGCGAGTGAGTGATCAGATGTAGGGGGTGCATGAAAGATCTGAATCAAATATGACCCAAAGACAGTGGGCATGTTGCTAGGGAGTAATGGTAGAACCACCCATGGAGATGACATTATCAAGCAAAGGTAGGTTAGTTGAGGGAAAAAAACACATAGAGTTCAGTTTTTGACAGATTAAAAACACTTTATGTGTATTAGACATAAAGGAGGGCCTCATACACATGTTCAAATTGTCACATAGTGGAACTCCTACACTTATAAAAACTTTGCACAAAATGCAAAGCCAGGAAAAATAATTAGGAGTAAAAAAAAATAATAAGGAGTAATAATAATAATACAGTAACCCATAGACCCTTGAAGGCAACAACTTGCGGGCATCGTTAAAATATTTTGAAAGTGTAGTTGATGTACTCCTATACTCATAAAGACTTTGCACAAAATGCACAGCCAGGAAAAAATTATAAGTACAGTCATCCAGTCATACATAGACCCTTGAAGGCAACAACTGGCCACCTTCATTCAAACATTGAAGATTGAAAACACTTTATGTGCTGCTGTCATCTGGTGGTGTGGAAAAGTCGGGGCTAAAACGATAAGGTTTTGATCATCTTTATCAGAGTGAGCCTGTCAGACAGAACTTTCTGTTTACAGGCAAAAGCCTTGTCTGTTATGACCCCCCAGGCGGCACAAAAAACCCGCTCAGACAACAACTTCAAGGCATAGAGAGACAGCTCATGCCAAGTGTCTAGCTTTGAGACCCAAGAGCTGAAGGTCGTAGAGGAATTAGGGAGTACTATGGTTTTGTCAGCTAAGTATTGTTTGTTCATCTTTAAAAACTTTTCCCTCCTTGTCAAAAATACTCAGTCACAGGGCCTGAATGTTCAGTGACTGTCATGAAATTAGCCCATGCCCAGCACTTTGACAATGTACCAGTACCTCTGCAGTACCTATTGTGTGTCTCCCTCTCCTCTCATCCTTGGTTGAGCAAGGAAGCTTGCCCCCTGTCACTAGTGTTTCATTTTAGTAGACCTCTCTGATTCAGGAAGAAGAGATGCAGGATTCTCCTTGTAGCGTGGGTCTAGCAGGGTGAACAATCAACACTCTTTTTTGGCTGAGATGAATGTAACGTGAAGGTCATGGAAAAGGCAGCGGTACATAAAGTCTGCCAAATGCGCCAAGGTCCCTAGATCCAACACTTCCCTGTCTCCACCATGATGACTACTCTCCATCTCCTCCTCCACCTCGATCTCTTCTTCTTCATTCCCCTTTTCAGCCCATCCATTTAGGAGAGGCGAGGCAAATCCTGTGTGGGTACTATCCAGTTTCAGTTCCTTTTCCTCAGCCTCCACTTCCTCATTGTTACCCAATCCGTGTTGAGCACATGAAATGAGGCTGGATAATATCTCCCTGTCTCATGTCTTCCTCTATCTCCACAATCCCATACAAGATTTCTTCCACGCTTCCTCCCTCCTCTGGAACTCTCTACCCCAATATATCAGACTCTCGCCTACTGTGGAAACCTTCAAAAGGAACCTGAAGACCTACCTTTTCTGACAAGCCTACAACCTGCAGTAACCACTGATCCACCAAACCGCTACACAACCAGCTCTGCCCCCACCTATTGCATCCTCATCCATCCCTTGTAGATTGTGAGCACTCACGGGCAGGGTACTCTCTCTTCATGTACCAGTTATGACTTGTATTGACTAAGATTATTGTACTTGCTTTTTATTATGTATACTCCTCCTGACTTGTAAAGCGCCATGGAATAAATAGTGTTATAATAATAAATAATAATCTCCACCTGGTACGCATGCAAAGCTTCATGTTTAATTGCCAGCAGTGACTGTTTAAGTAGGCGCAGAAGCTGGATTGTTGTGCTGATGATGGAATCATCACCGCTCACCATCTTTGCGATATCCTCAAGGTCCTGCAGAACCACACAAATGTCAGATGTTTATGCTTACTTTTCAGTTGTTATGTGTAGAGGCTGACCAGAATACTGACGGATGTGTTTGAGTTGATATTCCACAACTGACCTCTGCTGCTCACAAAGCCTTGCCAGCATGTGTAGTGCGGAGTTCAAGTGCGTGTCACCTTGCACACCAGTAGGTGAGCTGGCACTTGCATGTACTGCCACAGCAGCAGCAACTGTAGCTGATTTGTGGAAATGGGCTCTGATGCAGCATACCTTGACCTGAAGCTCTGGCAAATCTCGGTAGGTTTTCAGAAACCACTGAACTACCAAGTTGAGTTCGTGGGCCAAGTGTGGTATGTGTGTGAGCTTGACAAGCTTCATAGCTGCCACCAGGTTATGGCCATTTCTGGTTGTAGGTTCAGTGGCGAGAGCCACAGATCTATATGGTCTCTTATTCCTATTATTGTCTCCTAGATAGATTAGCTTCAGCAGAGCTTGTTGCCACTAAATTGAGGCAGTGCTGCAGAGCTTCCAGCTTCTGGCTGATATGGACAACGTGCTCTGAGATAACACATCAGAGGTAGAGGATAAGAAGGAGCAGGAGGGGTGCAGTAACTGGTGTAGGAGGTGCAGGAAACTCTGAAAGAAGTAGGGCCAGCAATCCTCGGCTTAAGTAGCACATGTGCTGAGCCAGGGTGGGACTCGGCCATGGCGTCCACAATGTTCACCCAGTGGGCCATCAGGAAAATGTAGCATCCTTGGCCACAAGCACTTGACAACTTGTGAGTCATTAAGTGGACAATTCCAGTAAGAGAACCAGAGAAATAGTGGCGACTGGGCAACGAGTTTCCAAGTTACCAAATCTGGACACCTGTAGCAGGCCAATTTTTGTTTTTAATTCAAACCAATGAAGTTGCACACAAACCAAGTTCCACGGTATATATGACAATAGTCAATTTTTGAACAACCAAATTTGTACACCTGTAGCAGGCCAATTTTTCTTTTTTATTTCAAATTAACGAACTTTCACACAAAGCAAGCTATACAGTATGTATAACAATAGTCAATTTTGGAACAACCAAATTTGTACACCTGTAACAGGCCAATTTTGGTTTTTATTTCAAACCAACTTCTACAGTATATATAACATTAGTCCATTTTTGAACTACCAAATTTGTACACCTGTAACAGGCTAATTTTTCTTTTTTACATAAAAAAATCCCATAAAGCAGGTTATGCAGTATGCATGACAATAGTCAATTTTCAGAACAAAAATATTTTGTGAACTGTACCAGACCAAGAGGTTTTAACATTTTTTAATCCACCATAATTTTACACAAAGCATGTTAAACTGCATGAATATCTAAATGAATCTAGGAAAAAAAGAACTTTTTTTTGTTTTATACACCATCATAGTATAATAATAAACATGCTAAACTGTATGGATGACTAACTGATTCCAGGAAAAAGTTATGAACTTTTTTCTTACAGTTTTAGATGCCACCGTAATGTAACACAAAACACAAAATACTTTATGGATGACTCATTGAATCCAGAAACATTTTTCAAAGCTTTTATGGATTGTTATATACAACTAAAATTTAACAGAAAGCAAGTTATACTCTATGGATGACTAATTGAATCCAGAAAAAATTGAAATTTTCTTTGGAGTGTTATATATCACCAAAATTTAACAGAAAGCATGTAAAACTCTATGGATGACTAATTGAATCCAGAAAAGTTTGTTAACGTTTTTTGAGGGTTATATATTGCCGACATGTACCACCACGCACTTAATTGTTATGACCTGGTGGTCAGGACAATAATGGACCTGGTGGTTAAGAGCACATGGAACGACCTGATAGTTACTAATAATACAGGACAAGCTCTGAGACGTGGGAACTCTGCTGACTGCAATCCCTAATCCTATCAAACACACTAGAAATAGCCGTGGATTGCGCCTAACACTCCCTATGCACCTCGGCACAGCTTAAGGAACTAGCTAGCCCTGAAGATAGAAAAATAAAGCCTACCTTGCCTCAGAGAAATTCCCCAAAGGAAAAGGCAGCCCCCCACATATAATGACTGTGAATAAAGATGAAAATACAAACACAGAGATGAAATAGATATAGCAAAGTGAGGCCCAACTAAGGCTACGTTCACACTAGCGTTCTGCTAGTGTGCGTCGCCTTAGCGTCGGGCGACGCAGCGGCGACGCACGCATCATGCGCCCCTATGTTTAACATGGGGGACGCATGCGTTTTTGTGTGTTGCGTTTTGCAACACTTGCGCCTTTTTTGCCGCTAGCGTCGGACCAAGAAAACGCAGCAAGTTGCATTTTTCTTGCGTCCGATTTTCGGCAAAAAACGACGCACGCGTCGCAAAACGCAGCGTTTTTGGGTGCGTTTTGCAGCGTTTTTGTGTGCGTCGTGCGTTGCGTCGCCGACGCAGCGGCGCGCAACGTTAGTCTGAACGTAGCCTTACTGAACAGACTGAGGATAGGAAAGGTTACTTTGCGGTCAGCACAAAAACCTACAAAAAGACCACGCAGAGGGCGCAAAAAGACCCTCCGCACCGACTCATGGTGCGGAGGCGCTCCCTCTGCGTCCCAGAGCTTCCAGCAAGCAAGACAACAATAAAAATAGCAAGCTTGACAGAAAAATAGCAAACCAAAGAAATACAAGCTGGCACTTAGCTTCTGCTAGGAAGACAGGTCACAAGAACGATCCAGGAGAGAACTAGACCAATACTGGAACATTGACAGGTGGCATGGAGCAAAGATCTAAGTGGAGTTAAATAGAGCAGCCAGCTAACGAATTAACCTCGTCACCTGTGGAAGGAAACTCAGAAACACCCACCAGAGGAAGTCCATGGACAGAACCAGCCGAAGTACCATTCATGACCACAGGAGGGAGCCCGACAACAGAATTCACAACAGTACCCCCCCCCCCTTGAGGAGGGGTCACCGAACCCTCACCAGAGCCCCCAGGCCGACCAGGATGAGCCAAATGAAAGGCACGAACCAGATCGGCAGCATGAACATCAGAGGCAAAAACCCAGGAATTATCTTCCTGACCATAACCCTTCCACTTGACCAGGTACTGGAGTTTCCGTCTCGAAACACGAGAATCCAAAATCTTCTCCACCACATACTCCAACTCCCCCTCAACCAACACCGGGGCAGGAGGATCAACGGATGGAACCACAGGAGCCACGTATCTCCGCAATAACGACCTATGGAACACATTATGGATGGCAAAAGAAGCAGGAAGGGCCAAACGAAATGACACAGGATTGATAACCTCAGAAATCTTATACGGACCAATGAAACGAGGCTTAAACTTAGGAGCGGAAACCTTCATAGAAACATAACGAGACGACAACCAAACCAAATCCCCAACACGAAGTCGGGGACGTACACAGCGCCGGCGGTTAGCGAAACGTTGAGCCTTCTCCTGGGACAATGTCAAATTGTCCACCACATGAGTCCAAATCTGCTGCAACCTATCCACCACAGTATCTACACCAGGACAGTCCGAAGACTCAACCTGCCCTGAAGAGAAACGAGGATGGAAACCAGAATTGCAGAAAAACGGCGAAACCAAAGTAGCGGAGCTGGCCCGATTATTAAGGGCGAACTCAGCCAACGGAAAAAAGGACACCCAATCATCCTGATCAGCAGAAACAAAGCATCTCAGATATGTTTCCAAAGTTTGATTAGTTCGTTCGGTTTGGCCATTTGTCTGAGGATGGAAAGCCGAGGAAAAAGACAAATCAATGCCCATCCTTGCACAAAAGGATCGCCAAAACCTTGAAACAAACTGGGAACCTCTGTCAGAAACGTTGTTCTCCGGGATACCATGTAAACGAACCACATGCTGGAAAAATAATGGCACCAAATCAGAGGAGGAAGGCAATTTAGACAAAGGTACCAAATGGACCATCTTAGAAAAGCGATCACAAACCACCCAAATGACCGACATCTTTTGAGAGACGGGGAGATCCGAAATAAAATCCATAGAAATATGCGTCCAGGGCCTCTTCGGAACTGGCAAGGGCAAAAGCAACCCACTGGCATGAGAACAGCAGGGCTTAGCCCGAGCACAAGTCCCACAGGACTGCACAAAAGAACGCACATCCCGTGACAAAGACGGCCACCACAAGGATCTAGCCACCAAATCTCTGGTACCAAAGATTCCAGGATGCCCAGCCAACACTGAACAATGAATCTCAGAGATAACTCTACTAGTCCATCTACCAGGGACAAACAGTTTCTCCGCTGGGCAACGGTCAGGTCTATCAGCCTGAAATTTTTGCAGCACCCGCCGCAAATCAGGGGAGATGGCAGACAAAATTACCCCCTCTTTGAGAATACCCGCCGGCTCAGGAACACCCGGAGAGTCAGGCACAAAACTCCTTGACAGCGCATCAGCCTTCACATTCTTAGAGCCCGGAAGGTACGAAACCACAAAATCAAAACGGGAGAAAAATAACGACCATCGAGCCTGTCTCGGATTCAACCGTTTGGCAGACTCAAGATAAGTCAAATTCTTGTGATTTGTCAAGACCACCACGCGATGCTTGGCTCCTTTAAGCCAGTGACGCCACTCCTCGAATGCCCACTTCATGGCCAACAACTCACGATTACCAACATCATAATTACGCTCAGCAGGCGAAAACTTTCTAGAAAAGAAAGCACATGGCTTCGTCACCGAGCCACCAGAACTTCTTTGCGACAAAACAGCCCCTGCTCCAATCTCAGAAGCATCAACCTCAACCTGAAACGGGAGCGAAACATCTGGCTGGCACAACACAGGGGCAGAAGAAAAACGACGCTTCAACTCCTGAAAAGCCTCTACAGCTGCAGAAGACCAATTGACCACATCAGCACCCTTCTTGGTCAAATCAGTCAACGGTTTAGCAACAGTAGAAAAATTAGCGATGAAGCGCCGATAAAAATTAGCAAAGCCCAGGAACTTTTGCAGGCTCTTCACAGATGTCGGCTGAGTCCAATCGTAAATGGCCTGGACTTTAACAGGGTCCATCTCAATAGTAGAAGGGGAAAAAATGAACCCCAAAAATGAAACCTTCTGAACTCCAAAGAGACACTTTGACCCCTTCATAAACAAGGAATTAGCATGAAGGACCTGGAACACCATTCTGACCTGCTTCACATGAGACTCCCAATCATCCGAAAAGACCAAAATATCATCCAAATACACAATCAGGAATTTATCCAGGTACTCTCGGAAGATGTCATGCATAAAGGACTGAAATACTGATGGAGCATTGGAAAGTCCGAATGGCATAACCAGGTACTCAAAATGGCCCTCGGGCGTATTAAATGCAGTTTTCCATTCATCGCCTTGTTTAATACGCACAAGATTATACGCCCCTCGAAGATCTATCTTGGTGAACCAACTAGCCCCTTTAATACGAGCAAACAAATCAGACAGCAAGGCCAAAGGATACTGAAATTTGACTGTAATTTTATTAAGAAGGCGGTAATCAATACAAGGTCTCAAAGAACCATCCTTTTTGGCCACAAAAAAGAACCCTGCTCCTAACGGCGATGACGACGGGCGAATATGGCCTCTCACCAAGGATTCCTTTATATAACTCCGCATAGCGGCGTGCTCTGGCACAGATACATTGAACAATCGGCCCTTAGGAAACTTACTACCAGGAATCAAATTAATTGCACAATCGCAATCCGTATGAGGAGGTAGGGCACTGGCTTTGGGCTCATCAAATACATCCCGATAATCCGACAAAAACTCTGGAACTTCAGAAGGAGTGGAAGATGAAATAGACAAAATTGGAACATCACCATGTACCCCCTGGCAACCCCAGCTGGACACAGACATAGATTTCCAGTCCAATACTGGATTATGAACCTGTAGCCATGGCAACCCCAAAACGACCACATCATGCAGATTATGCAACACCTGAAAGCGGATATCCTCCTGATGTGCAGGAGCCATGCACATGGTCAATTGGGTCCAGTACTGAGGCTTATTCTTGGCCAAAGGCGTAGCATCAATTCCTCTCAATGGAATAGGATACTGCAAGGGCTCCAAGAAAAAACCACAGCGCCTAGCAAACTCTAAGTCCATCAAATTCAGGGCAGCGCCTGAATCCACAAATGCCATAACAGAATAGGATGACAAAGAGCAAATCAGAGTAACGGGCAATAGAAATTTAGACTGTACCGTACCAATGGTGGCAGACCTAGCGAACCACTTAGTGCGCTTAGGACAATCGGAGATAGCATGAGTGGAATCACCACAGTAAAAACATAGCCCATTCCGACGTCTGTGTTCTTGCCGTTCAGCTCTGGTCAAAGTCCTATCACATTGCATAGGCTCAGGCCCATGCTCAGATAGTACCGCCAAATGGTGCACAGCTTTACGCTCACGCAAGCATCGATCGATCTGAATGGCCAAGGACATAGACTCATTCAGACCAGCAGGCATGGGAAATCCCACCATGACATCCTTAAGGGCTTCAGAGAGACCCTTTCTGAAGATTGCTGCCAGGGCACATTCATTCCACTGAGTGAGCACAGACCACTTTCTAAACTTCTTACAATATATCTCCGCTTCATCCTGACCCTGACACAGAGCCAGCAAGATTTTCTCTGCCTGATCCACTGAATTAGGTTCGTCATAAAGCAATCCAAGCGCCAGGAAAAACGCATCAACATCACGCAATGCCGGATCTCCTGGCGCAAGGAAAATGCCCAGTCTTGAGGGTCACCACGTAACAAAGAAATAATGATCTTTACTTGTTGAACAGGGTCACCTGAGGAGCGAGGTTTCAAGGCAAGAAACAATTTATAATTATTTTTGAAATTCAAGAACTTAGATCTATCACCAAAAAACAAATCAGGAATTGGAATCCTAGGCTCTGACATCGGATTCTGAACCACAAAATCTTGAATGTTTTGTACCCTTGTAGTGAGGTTATCCATCCAAGAGGACAGACCTTGAATGTCCATGTTTACACCTGTGTCCTGAACCACCCAGAGGTAAAGGGGAAAAGAGAGACAAAACACAGTGCAAAGAAAAAAAAATGGTCTCAGAACTTCTCTTATCCCTCTATTGAGATGCATTAGTACTTTTGGCCACCTGTACTGCTATGACCTGGTGGTCAGGACAATAATGGACCTGGTGGTTAAGAGCACACGCAACGACCTGATAGTTACTAATAATACAGGACAAGCTCTGAGATGTGGGAACTCTGCTGACCGCAATCCCTAATCCTAGCAAACACACTAGAAATAGCCGTGGATTGCGCCTAACGCTCCCTATGCAACTCGGCACAGCCTAAGGAACTAGCTAGCCCTGAAGATAGAAAAATAAAGCCTACCTTGCCTCAGAGAAATTCCCCAAAGGAAAAGGCAACCCCCCACATATAATGACTGTGAGTAAAGATGAAAATACAAACACAGAGATGAAATAGATTTGGCAAAGTGAGGCCCGACTTACTGAACAGACCGAGGATAGGAAAGGTTACTTTGCGGCCAGCACAAAAACCTACAAAAAGACCACGCAGAGGGCGCAAAAAGACCCTCCGCACCGACTCATGGTGCGGAGGCGGTCCCTCTGCGTCCCAGAGCTTCCAGCAAGCAAGACAACAATAAAAATAGCAAGCTGGACAGAAAAATAGCAAACCAAAGAAATACAAGCTGGAACTTAGCTTCTGCTGGGAAGACAGGTCACAAGAACGATCCAGGAGAGAACTAGACCAATACTGGAACATTGACAGGTGGCATGGAGCAAAGATCTAAGTGGAGTTAAATAGAGCAGCCAGCTAACGAATTAACCTCGTCACCTGTGGAAGGAAACTCAGAAACACCCACCAGAGGAAGTCCATGGACAGAACCAGCCGAAGTACCATTCATGACCACAGGAGGGAGCCCGACAACAGAATTCACAACACTTAATACTCTATAGATGACAAATTGAATCCAGAAAAAATTGTCAACACTTTTTTAGAGTGTTATATACAACCCAAGATTTTGTAGAAAGCATGTAATACTCTATGGATGACTAATTTAATCCAGAAAAATGTTTCAACTCTTTTTTGGAGTGTTAAGTTTAACCGAAATGTACCACAAAGCACGTAATACTTTATGGATGACTAAATATATCCAGAAAAAAAATTTAAATGCTTTTTATGAGTGTTATATACACTGAAATTTAACAGAAAGCACGTAATACTCTGTGGATGACAATGTAGCCAATTTTTTCACCCCCCAAAAAATAATGTGGTCATGTGCAGCAGATATATATTGTCACGAAGTCACTGTCCTGGTGTAACACGACCTGACGGGTCGGTCACAAAACGACGGAACACACAAGGGTACACCGGGGACACTTTAACAACGGTGGGCCCTGATGGTAGGGAATGGGGAATGGGCACCTCCTGCACTCACCTAAGATTGTGCCCTGATCTTACTACCATCCCTATATGAGTTCTTTCAACCCGTCGCCGACCAGGATATCTTGTCCCTCACTTGCCCTGCTCTAATCCCTATGTAGGGAACTGGCAGGTGAGAGCACTGGTCCCACCGCTGCACTAATACAACACAAGGAAAGTTACACAACAAAGGGACAATGAAACAATAACAGCACACTTAGCTTTGTCTGCTGTTATGCACCGCACAGCAGAGTAAGGCACCAGGAATCAGGATTCAACTGCAGAACCAAAGCACTTAGCAAGCAGCACTTCCAGAAAGGTTGGTATCCAAAGGACCTGTATAACCAACAGTCAGCTGATGCACCAGGTGACCTTTTAAAGGAAGGTGGGAGTGGTAACAAACTTCAGCTGACCCAACAGCAATGCAATGCAATATCACCAGCGGCCACCGGGGGGAGAAAACTGCATTAACCCCCAATGACCAAAAAGGAAAAAACATTTTAGTCTGAAGGAAACCAGATCTGCCACAGATCCAAACATAGATCGTGACATATATTTAGCAACAGTGTTGTGAATTCTGTGGTCAAGCTCCCTCCTGTGGTCATGAGTGGTACTTCGGCTGGTTCTGTCCATGAGCTTCCTCTGGTGGATGTGAGTGGGGCTGCGGCTTCTGAGTTTCCTTCCTCAGGTGACGAGGTTAAGTCGTTAGGTGCTGCTCTATTTAACTCCACCTAGTTCTTTGTTCCTTGCCTCCAGTCAATGTTCCAGTATTGGTCTTGCTCTTTCCTGGATCGTTCTTGTGGCCTGTCTTCCCTGCATAAGCTAAGTTCTGCTTGTGTTTCTTGGTTTGCTATTTTTTCTGTCCAGCTTGCTAATTTGGTTTGTCTTGCTTGCTGGAAGCTCTGGGACGCAGAGGGAGCACCTCCGTACCGTTAGTCGGTGCAGAGGGTCTTTTTGCGCCCTCTGCGTGGTTGTTTGTAGGTTTTTGTGCTGACCGCAAAGCTATCTTTCCTATCCTCGGTCTATTCAGTAAGTCGGGCCTCACTTTGCTAAAATCTATTTCATCTCTGTGTTTGTATTTTCATCTTTACTCACAGTCATTATATGTGGGGGGCTGCCTTTTCCTTTGGGGAATTTCTCTGAGGCAAGGTAGGCTTATTTTTCTATCTTCAGGGCTAGCTAGTTTCTCAGGTTGTGCCGAGGCGCCTAGGTCTGGTCAGGAGCGCTCCACGGCTACTTCTAGTGTGGTGTGATAGGATTAGGGATTGCGGTCAGCAGAGTTCCCACGTCTCAGAGCTCGTCCTATGTTATTAGTAACTATCAGGTCACTTTGTGTGCTCTTAACCACCAGGTCCATTGTGTTTCCAAACCACCAGTTCATAACAGTACTGGAGGTCCAAAGTACTAATGCTTCTCAATAGAGGGAAAAGAGAAGTTCTGAGACCATTTTTTTTTCTCTGCACTGTGTTTTGTCTTCCTTTTCCCCTAGACATTTGGGTGGTTCAGGACACAGGTGTAGTGATGGACATTAAAGGTCTGTCTTCTTGTGTGGATTATCTCACTGCAAGAGTACAAAATATTCAAGACATTGTGGTTCAGAAATCTATGTTAGAACCTAGAATTCCTATTCCTGATTTATTTTCTGGAGATAGAGCTAAGTTTCTGAATTTCAAAAATAATTGTAAACTGTTTCTGGCTTTGAAACCCCGCTCCTCTGGTGACCCAGTTAAACAAGTTAAGATCATTATTTCTTTATTACGTGGCGACCTTCAAGACTGGGCATTTTCCCTTGCGCCAGGAGATCCTGCATTATGTGATATTGATGCTTTTTTTCTGGCGCTCGGATTGCTTTATGATGAACCTAATTCAGTGGATCAGGCAGAGAAAAATTTGCTGGCTCTGTGTCAGGGTCAGGATGAGGTAGAGATATATTGTCAGAAGTTTAGGAAGTGGTCTGTGCTCACTCAATGGAATGAATGTGCGCTGGCAGCAATTTTCAGAAAGGGTCTCTCTGAAGCCCTTAAGGATGTCATGGTGGGATTTCCTATGCCTGCTGGTCTGAATGAGTCTATGTCTTTGGCCATTCAGATCGATCGACGCTTACGTGAGCGTAAAACTGTGCACCATTTGGCGGTATTATCTGAGCATAAACCTGAACCTATGCAATGTGATAGGACTTAGACCAGAGCTGAACGGCAAGAACACAGACTTCGGAATGGGCTGTGTATTTACTGTGGTGATTCCACTCATGCTATCTCCGATTGTCCTAAGCGCACTAAGCGGTTCGCTAGGTCTGCCACCATTGGTACGGTACAGTCAAAATTTCTTTTGTCCGTTACTTTGATCTGCTCTTTGTCATCCTATTCTGTCATGGCATTTGTGGATTCAGGCGCTGCCCTGAATTTGATGGACTTTGAGTTTGCTAGGCGCTGTGGGTTTTTCTTGGAGCCCTTGCAGTATCCTATTCCATTGAGAGGAATTGATGCTACGCCTTTGGCCAAGAATAAGCCTCAGTACTGGACCCAACTGACCATGTGCATGGCTCCTGCACATCAGGAGGATATTCGCTTTTTGGTGTTGCATAATCTGCATGATGTGGTCGTGGTGGGATTGCCATGGCTACAAGTCCATAACCCAGTATTGGATTGGAAATCTATGTCTGTGTCCAGCTGGGGTTGTCAGGGGGTACATGGTGATGTTCCATTTCTGTCCATTTCATCATCCACCCCTTCTGAGGTCCCAGAGTTCTTGTTGGATTACCGGGATGTATTTGATGAACCCAAGTCCAGTGCCCTACCTCCGCATAGGGATTGCGATTGTGCTATCGATTTGATTCCTGGTAGTAAGTTTCCTAAAGGTCGACTGTTTAATTTGTCTGTGCCTGAGCACGCCGCTATGCGGAGTTACGTAAAGGAATCCTTGGAGAAGGGTCATATTCGCCCGTCGTCGTCGCCATTGGGAGCAGGGTTCTTTTTTGTGGCCAAGAAGGATGGTTCGTTGAGACCTTGTATTGATTACCGCCTTCTAAATAAAATCACAGTCAAATTTCAGTACCCCTTGCCGCTGCTGTCTGATTTGTTTGCTCGGATTAAGGGGGCTAGTTGGTTCACCAAGATAGATCTTCGTGGTGCGTACAATCTTGTGCGTATTAAACAGGGCGATGAATGGAAAACAGCATTTAATACGCCCGAGGGCCATTTTGAGTACCTGGTTATGCCATTCGGGCTTTCCAATGCTCCATCTGTATTTCAGTCCTTTATGCATGACATCTTCCGAGAGTACCTGGATAAATTCCTGATTGTATACTTGGATGATATTTTGGTCTTCTCGGATGATTGGGAGTCTCACGTGAAGCAGGTTAGAATTGTGTTCCAGGTCCTGCGTGCCTATTGTTTGTTTGTGAAGGGGTCAAAGTGTCTCTTTGGTGTTCAGAAGGTTTCATTTTTGGGTTTCATTTTTTCCCCTTCTACTATTGAGATGGACCCTGTTAAAGTTCAGGCCATTTATGATTGGACTCAGCCGACATCTCTGAAGAGTCTGCAAAAGTTCCTGGGCTTTGCTAATTTTTATCGTCGCTTCATCAATAATTTTTCTAGTATTGCTAAACCGTTGACTGATTTAACCAAGAAGGGTGCTGATGTGGTCAATTGGTCTTCTGCTGCTGTGGAAGCTTTTCAGGAGTTGAAGCGTCGTTTTTCTTCTGCCCCTGTGTTGTGCCAGCCAGATGTTTCGCTCCCGTTCCAGGTCGAGGTTGATGCTTCTGAGATTGAAGCAGGGGCTGTTTTGTCGCAAAGAAGTTCTGATGGCTCGGTGATGAAACCATGTGCCTTCTTTTCCAGGAAGTTTTCACCTGCTGAGCGTAATTATGATGTTGGCAATCGAGAGTTGCTGGCCATGAAGTGGGCATTCGAGGAGTGGCGTCATTGGCTTGAAGGAGCTAAGCATCGCGTGGTGGTCTTGACTGATCACAAGAACTTGACTTATCTCGAGTCTGCCAAACGGTTGAATCCTAGACAGGCTCGTTGGTCGCTGTTTTTCTCCCGTTTTGACTTTGTGGTTTCGTACCTTCCGGGCTCTAAGAATGTGAAGGCGGATGCCCTGTCTAGGAGTTTTGTGCCCGACTCTCCGAGTTTGCCTGAGCCAGTGGGTATTCTCAAAGAGGGGGTAATTTTGTCTGCCATCTCCCCTGATTTGCGGCGGGTGCTGCAAAAATTTCAGGCTAATAGACCTGACCGTTGCCCAGCGGAGAAACTGTTTGTCTCTGATAAATGGACGAGTAGAGTTATCTCTGAGGTTCATTGTTTGGTGTTGGCTGGTCATCCTGGAATCTTTGGTACCAGAGATTTGGTGGCTAGATCCTTTTGGTGGCCGTCTCTGTCGCGGGATGTGCGTTCGTTTGTGCAGTCCTGTGGGACTTGTGCTCGGGCTAAGCCCTGCTGTTCTCGTGCCAGTGGGTTGCTTTTGCCCTTGCCGGTCCCGAAGAGGCCCTGGACACATATCTCTATGGATTTTATTTCGGATCTCCCTGTCTCTAAAAAGATGTCGGTCATTTGGGTGGTTTGTGATCGCTTCTCTAAGATGGTCCATTTGGTACCCTTGTCTAAATTGCCTTCCTCCTCTGATTTGGTGCCATTGTTTTTCCAGCATGTGGTTCGTTTACATGGCATTCCGGAGAACATCGTTTCTGACAGAGGTTCCCAGTTTGTTTCGAGGTTTTGGCGAGCCTTTTGTGCTAGGATGGGCATTGATTTGTCTTTTTCCTCGGCTTTCCATCCTCAGACTAATGGCCAAACTGAACGCACCAATCAGACCTTGGAAACATATCTGAGATGTTTTGTTTCTGCTGATCAGGATGATTGGGTGTCCTTTTTGCCTTTGGCTGAGTTCGCCCTTAATAAATCGGGCCAGCTCGGCTACTTTGGTTTCCCCGTTTTTCTGCAATTCTGGTTTCCATCCTCGTTTCTCTTCAGGGCAGGTTGAGTCTTCGGACTGTCCTGGTGTGGATACTGTGGTGGATAGGTTGCAGCAGATTTGGACTCATGTAGTGGACAATTTGACATTGTCCCAGGAGAAGGCTCAACGTTTCACTAACCGCAGGCGCTGTGTGGGTCCCCGACTTCGTGTTGGGGATTTGGTTTGGTTGTCGTCTCGTTATATTCCTATGAAAGTTTCCTCTCCTAAGTTTAAGCCTCGTTTCATTGGTCCATATAGGATTTCTGAGGTTCTTAATCCTGTGTCTTTTCGTTTGACCCTTCCAGCTTCTTTTTCCATCCATAATGTATTCCATAGGTCATTGTTGCGGAGATACGTGGCACCTGTGGTTCCATCCGTTGATCCTTCTGCCTCGGTTTTGGTTGAGGGGGAGTTGGAGTATATAGTGGAGAAGATTTTGGATTCTCGTATTTCGAGACGGAAACTCCAGTACCTGGTTAAGTGGAAGGGTTATGGTCAGGAAGATAATTCCTGGGTCTTTGCCTCTGATGTTCATGCTGCCGATCTGGTTCGTGCCTTTCATTTGGCTCATCCTGGGCGGCCTGGGGGCTCTGGTGAGGGTTCGGTGACCCCTCCTCAAGGGGGGGGTACTGTTGTGAATTCTGTGTTCAAGCTCCCTCCTGTGGTCATGAGTGGTACTTCGGCTGGTTCTGTCCATGAGCTTCCTCTGGTGGATGTGAGTGGGGCTGCGGCTTCTGAGTTTCCTTCCTCAGGTGACGAGGTTAAGTCGTTAGGTGCTGCTCTATTTAACTCCACCTAGTTCTTTGTTCCTTGCCTCCAGTCAATGTTCCAGTATTGGTCTTGCTCTTTCCTGGATCGTTCTTGTGGCCTGTCTTCCCTGCATAAGCTAAGTTCTGCTTGTGTTTCTTGGTTTGCTATTTTTTCTGTCCAGCTTGCTAATTTGGTTTGTCTTGCTTGCTGGAAGCTCTGGGACGCAGAGGGAGCACCTCCGTACCGTTAGTCGGTGCGGAGGGTCTTTTTGCGCCCTCTGCGTGGTTGTTTGTAGGTTTTTGTGCTGACCGCAAAGCTATCTTTCCTATCCTCGGTCTATTCAGTAAGTCGGGCCTCACTTTGCTAAAATCTATTTCATCTCTGTGTTTGTATTTTCATCTTTACTCACAGTCATTATATGTGGGGGGCTGCCTTTTCCTTTGGGGAATTTCTCTGAGGCAAGGTAGGCTTATTTTTCTATCTTCAGGGCTAGCTAGTTTCTCAGGCTGTGCCGAGGTGCCTAGGTCTGGTCAGGAGCGCTCCACGGCTACTTCTAGTGTGGTGTGATAGGATTAGGGATTGCGGTCAGCAGAGTTCCCACGTCTCAGAGCTCGTCCTATGTTATTAGTAACTATCAGGTCACTTTGTGTGCTCTTAACCACCAGGTCCATTGTGTTTCTAAACCACCAGTTCATAACACAACAGACTGCAAAGCCTTAAGCCCTGTCTAGACATTGTATTCTGCCATTCTCCCTGCTCCCGCAGCAATCCCTTGGCTAAATGCAGAACAGTATTGCATGGAAACAGAAAAAGAACAAGATGAGCCCTTAGAAAGAGTGTTAGTATGATGGTTCAGCTTCAGCAGCGGTATCAACACTACAGGATTTGGATTCATTAAACTGTGCACATACAGGTTTGGACAAGCACTCTCTCCAATAAAAACTGTCCCTGAGCCATGCCAAGTCTGTGTGCTGAGTGTAGCCGCACCAGTCCTTTTATTATTATTATTATTTATTATTATAGCGCCATTTATTCCATGGCGCTTTACATGTGAGGAGGGGTATACATAATAAAACAAGTACAATAATCTTAAACAATACAAGTCACAACTGGTACAGGAGGAGAGAGGACCCTGCCCGCGAGGGCTCACAATCTACAAGGGATGGGCGATGATACTGTAGGCGAGCTTTAATGAGGTAATGCTGGTAACCAATTAGAGTAATGCCACGTAAAGATGGCTACGGCATTACAATGACTGTCAGGCAATCCCCACATGTTTATTGGCTGTGTATCAGGCGCCAAACATGCGGGGTGGTGATTTGAGCTTCAAATCCGAGCACTGGTGAATGCTCACAGAGTGCCTAGCATATTTGAGCACCCAGACACTTGTTTGATCATCCCTTTTTGGCTGGTCCAGAAAAAATCAGAGAGTTAAGGCAACTTTCATCCAATGTGTACAATCACCACTACATAGCTGTACAAGGAAGCAAGGGTAACTACCAATCAGCGACTGATTGTGCACCTCTGCTATTCATGTATATTTATCCAACTTTTTGGACTTGAGGGTTGGAAGGGATGGTCCTTATTGCCTGAAACTTCCTACTTCCAAAGCTTTTGAGGGGAAACAATGTACAGCTTGTAGTTAAACATTAGAATGTTATTTTAGGGACCATCATTGATTTAATTTTGAATTCAATGAAGGCTCCAGAAATTTCCATATATTGAGCCTTTAAGTGGCAGCTTTATGCCACCCACGAAATTTTAAAATATAGCTCAAATGTTGAATGAATTGAAATATGTTTTGGAGTCCTGTTTTAGAAAAACAGGACTCCCATCCCTATAGGGAAATTTGAACTTATTTAGATAAGATAAAATTAATCTGCACCTTCCTTCCATAGACCACCATATTTAACCTATCACTAACCAAAGATAGGAATATTTTGTGCCAACCTCTAAACCACCCTAAATATTAACCTATAACTACCCAAGATCACATAGAATAACACCACGAATAACATATATCACTTCAATACCTTCAACCATGAGACATGACGCACAATCAGGATATCTGTTTCTCATCTCCACCAGTTCTAAGTGGAGTCTTGGTTTGTGTTGGTATGAGAAAACAACTGGGGATATTTTTTTAACAAAAAGTTTAAATCACTTTTGGAAAAACAATAGTGAGTTTACAGTGCAACATTTGCCATAGCCAAAGTATCATGTGTCTCCAGGGGTTCATTACACTACATTTGACGCAATAAGTTTCTGTTCCCACGTAAACAACATATTCAACAGTACATGAGTTCATAATCAAGTTTTGCTCATCTGACATTGGAAATAAACTTCCAAATAAGCAACATTGTTAATGAGGCATCTAAGGGCCATAATTTCTTGACTATGAGTTACGAAAGTGTCAAAGATGCACTTTGGGTCAATGAAAGTAAATGTTGTGAAATGTTTGTGACAGATCTCCTGGACAAGTATCTGCATAAGGAATGATTTCCTATGCTAGTCTTGTATTCTCCCTCCTTGTTTCTGTCTTCACCTCAGATATTGAAAAGATAAAGAGAGGAATGTGACAGATGACATTAGGCTGCTGATATCTTCCCACACGTAGAGCTTTCCTGAAGCCTGCAGCTTTTATTGACTAAAATGGAAACTTTGGTACTTTAGATATCACTAAGAACAAACAGAAAAACTCATTAAATTAAAGTGTTCAGGCACCATGTATCTGTTACTAGCCACAAAATATTCAACAATGTCAGCATTTCTTTGTGCATAATTAAGTACACCTAATATTCTACATTGACTCCAGCAGAACCTGTTCTGGGACATCGATGATTCTTTTGAAAGTTATCTGGACAATTGTTTTGGTGGTTTATAAGATCAAGCAGGAATGCTAAGGATAGGGAAAGCTTCCTTCTTGATCCAACTGTTTTGGAACATGCTTAAAAGCAAATAGCAGGTTATATCTTTTTGTGATTTCTATCACTAGGTAGAGTGAACAGCAGCTTAACCTTCGTCCGGCTGAGTAGGTACAATTGTAACTATTCCATTTTAAAATTGCAATAACTTTTTTTTTCGAAAAGCCGTAGAGGGCTGAAATTTCGTGACATCTCTGCAGTTTTGGTCCAGAATATATTGGCCAAATTTCAATAGAATATATATGAAGGTACAATTGTACCTCTGCAGCCTGTTAACGTTGTAAAATTATGTAGCCTGACGAAGGTTAAAAACATATCTGTCTCATTCTGGAGGAAATGGGATATACATTAGAGCTGAACGGACATGAACTTTAAAGTTTGGGGTTCGTATCGAACACTTAGTGTCCGGTCCTGAACTTCGAACACGGACGTCTCCTGAAAGTTTGTTTTAATCGTTCATTTTAAACACTTGCTTACATCTAACCACTGGTGGGAAAGGACAACAGCTGGGCATGCTATGATTAGTCTGTAGAGATGGAACAATATCCATCCCTGAATGCACCTCCTTTCTCTTGTCACTCAAGAACTTTTAATATTGTAAAGCTACTCCATGTTCTGTAAGTTTCAGGCCATTTTGATGGTTATGGTGAAGTCTCTTTGTTACTCTAAGTTCACATCTGCATTTTCAATTCTATTGACAAACTCAATTAATGGGGAGTTGAAATGCTTGCAATGGCACCATGGGGTCTGTCAGACCCTACTGACAAAATATTATCCATCAAGTTCCATTGTTTTGTCTATTGACTTGAAGATGTCACTCCATATTGTACTATTCCTCCTGTCAAGTATACCGTATTTTTTCGGACTATAAGATGCACTGGACCTTAAGGCGCACTCCAAATTTTCAGAAGGAAAATGGGGAAAAAAATGAATGCATCAAATGGTGGTCCATCTTACAGTGCTGAATTCCCCTTACCCTGGGGGATCAGCAGAGGTGGTGGAGCGGAGTCACAGGGGGTGTTTGGTGGTCCGGCAATGATATGACCCAGACTAGTGCGGCAGGTTTGGCTGTGCTCGGTGGTGTGGGGGCTCCGCCTACATTTTGTGAAAGACTGGAGCCCCCGTACATCCTTTGCTGTGATGTGGTGGTCTCCAGGAAATCCCATCCTGGTGCTGCAGGTGTGCAAGGCTCGGTGGTGCTCAGTGGTGCAGTGGGTTCCGGTAACATTTTGTGAAAGCCCAGAGCCCACGCACTTCCATTGCCTCAATGCTGTGGCCTCCGGGAAAATGTCTGCTGGAGGCGGCGCATGCGCAGATTGAGATCTCGGGAGACAAGATATCATTGCCGAGATCTCTATCTGCGCATGCACCACCTCCGGCAGCAATTTTCCTGGAGTCGGTGCATGCGCAGATTGAGATCTCGGGAACGAGATCTCGTCTCAAGTACTTGGGATATGAGATCTCATTGCCAAGATCTTAATCTGTGCATGTGCTGCCTTTGGCGGCCATTTTGCCAGAGGTCACAGCATCGAGGCAATGGAAGTGCGCGGGTTCCGAGCTTTTACAAAATGTTGCCGAAGCCACTGAACACCGCTGAGCCTGCCACACCTGCTGCACTGGGATGGGAGTGAGATCATGGCCCTGCAGCATCAGACCACAAGAAGAATTGCCCGACTCCTGCTGCCACCTCACTAATTGTAAGTATGGTATATTCCGGCTATAAGATGCACCCCCGTTTTCCCCAAAAAAATTTTGGGGAAAAAAGTTCATATTATAGTCTGAAAAATACGGTAACATAATCTGCCACTGAGGCTTCTAACACAGAATGAAACAGAGCCTCACCTAGTAAGAGAAGCTAATAATACCCTTCCTATTATGTTATTTCCAGGTCTGCCAATCAGTGTTTGCCACTTTCTCTTGGATATATCCCTCTATCTTCTGTGCATTCACAGATAGCTTAAAAGTGAAAACTTAGTCTTTCGTATACAAGTTTGTGCACAAGTTCAGTTCAGTTTCGTACACAAGTTGGCTGAACTTGCAGACTTGCAGATTTTGGTAGGATTGATTTGGATTAGAGTCGGTGGATTCCTAGCAGAAGTATGGGGCATTTTGAACTTAAATGCCAAATACTTTAGTTCCATCTGGCGCTAAGCTGCACCAGAGGTGTTTGGTAGCATCTTACCTCTCCCCATATAGAACATACGCTGGCTTGGTCAAGAAGAAGTTATGGACCAACATTCTCAAATCTCTATCATTTGTGTGTAGTCACCTCTCGAAAACCCAGTTTACAGTGCAAGTGTCCAGTGGTTACCAATGAGAATCTCTTTGCCACTGCCGATGTATAGTCATAGAAGGGGGCTGGCTTAGGTATTGGAATGAGCAGATGGCCAGACCTGTTCCAGACAGCTCTGGTCCCATGCCAACAGAGATAATGCTGAGCACAAGACTAGAAGCCAAGCAGCTAAGACCCATGATGGAAGACTACTAGAGGATCGGAGCACCTGGCCTAATAGAATTATATTAGTAAGTTATACATGTTACTATTTAAATCTAATTTATGAATGTACATATTTTTGTTATTTTTAGTTCAATCAAATTATCTCTGCTAGATCTGACACGTTTAGTCCTGCCACATCTTTAGGAATATTCTTACGAGAAAAGACATGATAAAATGATAAAAGCATGTAATATTACTGATTTTAGTAAAAGGATTATGAAAACCAGGTGCTAGTCAAAGGGAACAAAGTTTTCCAAATTAAGATGTCATCCAGTTATTTAAACAATCTTGAGTAAAATTCTGGATTGGACAATGCCGTTATAAGGCTACACCTGTACACTTTTTAAAGTTGCAGCCTGAATTTAAAGGATGACCACAAGGGAGTAAATTATCTTAACGGAATCCGTCCAAACCTTTTCTTACTAAATTTGTTCTTTGCAATAACATTGCTGGCCACAGATCCAACAAACTTGACATGAAATACATACATTTTCAAATGCCGCAGATCGCAATGGACGAGAAGAGGTTCTCCTGAGTAGTATTAGTGAGGAATGTTGAATCCATTCTACATCACCGTTACATAGTTACTATCCAAATATATTTCAGGTCATTTTATTTTGTTTCTCAAGTTTACTGATTTTTTTTTGGGGGGGGAAGTTGACCTTAAAAGTTGGCCGGCTTCCCAACTGAGTCATTTTGAATCAGCAACAATAACCATCTGTCTGACATTCTGAGACTTCCAATGTGAAATTTAAATTTCAATTGCTCACCAATTTCCCTTGTTCCAAGCCTTAAGCACAGAACATATGTAATATTTTGGATGTAACGAGCCCTGCTTGTATAAAACACACAGTAGTCCTTTGCTTCTGACATCACTGCCTACAGCTGGACTACATTACAAGTCAGACTGATCTGACTTTATCTGACTGCCCTATTTAGGTAGCTGTGCTAATCATACTATATTGTAACTAGGTTATGTTACATATTGTTTAATTAATTCTGTTATAGAAATATCAATCATTGGGTGGCTCTTAATACAACCTGACGGCTCTTCCTTTGCCATTGTTTTTAACTCAATTTCTAGGTTTGTGCTCTTCATTTACAAAAATAATATTCTTTCTGCAGTAAACATAGTTCTGTTCAGAAGAATAAATCATCATTTTCTGGTTGACCTATCTATGCCAGGTAGATACAAGTATAAGGCAGATAAAAAGATAGATTTGATGGAGGTAAATAGCAGCTAAATAGCATACACAAAAACAATCAATAAATCAATAAACAACAAATAACTACAAATAAATAAACAAATAAATAAATAAATCAATAAATAAGTCTGGATGTCTGTTTGTCTATATTGAAAATAAGAAAATGCATTGATATATAAATACAATATACTTGGGTCCGAATTTAGAAAGTATGTTTGTATATATTTGTATATGAAAATCATAGTACAGTAGTAGTAACAGCTCCCACTCTTCTAGGAACTGGGAGACTTTCTACCAGAGTTTGGAGTTTTCGGTATGCAAATTGCCTCTTCTGAGAAAAAGAGGACTTAACTCTATAGCGCCACCTGTTGGAAGTAGCGATCCTACAAGTCACAATCAACTCTTTAACGAGTCGTGCAAAATGACTTAGGATAAAAGCCAAATTAGTATCTCAATTCGCAGACACGGTGTTTCGGGCTGTTGGCCCTCGTCAGTGCGAAGCATGAGAGTTTTCGGTAGGAATTTTTGCCCATTCATCAAGAAGAGCATTTGTTGACACTGTTGACACTGATGTTGGAGGAGAATGAGGTACTTGCATTCTCCCTTCTATAGTGGCATGTAAAAGTTTAGGCACCGATGGTCAAAATGACTGTCATTATAAACAGGTAATAAAGTCAAAGATCAAGTTATGTCTAAAAGGGCTAAAGTTAAAGATGACTCATTTCATGGGTCTCCACCACCCTCAATTTCCTTTCCCCCTGTAACAGGAGGCTCGGCCCTAGCAGTTCCAGACCTGACGCTTCAGCAGTACTTGCAGCCTGGTTCTCTCCTCTACAGATGCAAAAGTTTGGGCACCCTGCATGGTTAGTACCGAGTAGCACCCCCTTTTGCAAGTATCACAGCTTGTAAATGTATTGTAGCCAGACAAGAGTCTTTCAATTCTTGTATGAGGGATTTTCATCCATTCTCCCTTATACAATTCTGTTCAGATCAGGGGACTGTGAGGGCCATTGTAAAACCTTTTGCTTGCACCTTTTCGGGGTAGTCTGCTGTACATATTAAGATGTGTTTAGGATCATTATCCATTTGTAGAAGCCATCTTCTTTTAAAAGTCAGCTTTTACAGATGGTGTTATGTTTGCCTCAAGAATTTGTTGAGATTTCATTGAAGCCATTCTTCCATCTATCCATGCTATGGCTGCAACACAACTACATAAGCATGATTGATCTACCTCCACTCTTAATGGTTGACGAGATGTTCTTTTCTTGAAATTCTGTTCCATTTTGATCACTGTGGCCAAAGAGTTCTATTTTAACCTCATTGGTCCACAGGACTTGTTTCCAAAATGCATCAGGTTTGTTTAGATGTTCTTTTGCATACTGACACTGAATTTTATGGTGAGGATGCAGGAGAGGTTTTCTTCTGATGACTCTTCCATGAAGACCATATTTGTGCAGATGTCTCTGAACAGAAGAACAATGTACCACAACTCAAGAGTCTGCTAATTTTTTTCTGAAGGTCTTTTGCAGTCAAGCAGCGGTTCTGATTTGCCTCTCTAGCAATCATACGAGCAGCTCTCACTGAAATTTTTTTTTATTTTACAAACCTTATCTTGACCTCCACCGTTCCTGTTAACTGTCATTTCTTAATTACATTTCGAACTGAAGAATGGACAACTTGAAATGCTTTACTTTCTTATTATATCCTTCTCCTGCTTTGTGTGCCTCCACTATTTCAAAGTACTAGGCAGCTGCTTAGAAGAACCCATGGCTGCTGTTTTTGGCCCAAGTTTAAAGGTGCCTGGGTTTTTAAAAAGCTGGGAAATTTGCATCATTTTCGGTTTCCTAATGATATTGAACAGTGTGATTCCTAAAAGTGTGTCCTAGAAGTGTGAAGATTATGTAGAATTAAAACCAGATAGATGTATGCAGACTGTGCCCTACTACCTGTCACCATCGCACTCTAACCAGCATCTCTATTCTTCCGACAGGTATGTTCATTCACCCAGCTCTCCTGCTCTGCTGCTATCTGTCTATGAAGTGCACATAGTATATCACCCAGCTTTGCACATAGACTTGCCTCTGCAACTAACATTCACATGGTATGTCTTTTAACTAACCCCAGCTCTACCCTAGTGTTATTTATGACGTTGTTTACTCTGGCTTGATTGTATGCATCTGGTCCACTCTTAATTCTCTGACCAAGATGAACAGAGACCACTCCTCTCTGCTTCACACCTGAATGCACTTAGTTGTACATATATTGCATAGCTCAAGTCTGCATAGACGTCAGTCTGCAGTGTGATTCCTATAAGTGTGTCCTAGAAGTGTGAAGATTATGTAGAATTAAAACCAGAATTGAACCAGAAGGGAACTGAAGGTAACTGGCCAGTCACTGTAAACAATGTTTCTGCTTGTTTTCACTTTCACCCCTATAATCCTTTACTTTCTGCTAACTCCCCTGATCCCTACACCAAGTAAGGAACTGTTCATTTCTTCTTCAAACCAGGACGACTGGTTGTCATTGAAGCAAACATGAATGCGGCCAAGTATGGAGATATCCTGGATGAAAACCTCTTCCAGAATGCTCTTGGCCTCAGACTTGGCCGAAGGTTCAACTTCCAGCAAGACAATGACCCTAAGCTCACAGCTAAATTAACAAATGAGTGGCTTCAGAATAATTCTGTGACCATTCTTGACTGGCCCAGCCAGAGCCCTTACGTAAACCCAATTGAGCATCTCTGGAGAGACCTGAAAATGGCTGTCCACCAACGTTCAACATCCAACCTGACAGAACTGGACAGGATCTGCAAGGAAGAATGGCAGAGGGTACCCAAACCTAGGTTTGAAAAACTTGCATCATTCCCAAGAAGACTCATGGCTGTACTAGCTCAAAAGGTGCTTCTACTCAATAATGAGCAAAGTGTCTGAATACTTATGACCATGTGATATTTCAGTTTTTCTTTCTTAATGAATTTGCAAAAATTACTACATTTCTGTTTTTTTCAGTCAAGATGGTGTGAAGAGTGTACATAAATGGAAAAAAATTAACTTTTTTGAATTTACCAAAATGGCTGCAATGAAAGAGTGAAAAATGTAAAGGGGAATGAATACTTTCCGTACCTATTGCATATTGTAACATTTCGCCTACTACGTGTCTTGGAGGACACTCGCTTGGCATGGGATTCAAGCACTCAGGCACGGTTTTTCCACTTAAAACAGTCTATGTGGTTTATTTTCTCCATAAACCATAGAAACATGGACAAAAGGCAAACAGTCTTACATCAGACAGATAAATCCTCAATGTCCATAGTAGAGCTTCCCTCTCTCAGGTCTGTGGGCACACAGGCTGTGCTATATCAAGCACGCAGGCTCTACAGCCTAAACACGGTCTCTCTGTATTGTCCAGCCAGGACACCTGGAAATCTGTCCATACTTGCAGACTCCCAAACACTCACTACCATGTGCAAAACACAAACACACCTCCATTAGGTAGCCTGTAACCACACCCACAGGTGAGGTAACTTCATGCACTGGTCACATGATGATGACATCACTGCAGGTCCTTAAACACAAGCACTTCCCGCAGGAAAAGGGGGTACAGTAAGCACCCTCACCCACAAGGGAGGTATGTGGGTAGCCAGACCCTCCCATCTCTCATAGCTACCCGCAACCCGGACCCTGGTGCATTAAATGACATCTTTAGAGCTTATGTGCACTAAAGACAAAATACTCCGGGTTGCATCGCAGGCAGCATCCATCCCTGTGACACATACCTCCCATTAACCACGTGACCACCAGCCACACCACAATATATATACAATGTGTCCATAAAGTCATGGTGCACTTTTGACCAGTCACTGGAAAGGGACAAAAAAACAATAGAAATGTGAAATCTGCTCCAAATAAAAGAAAAACTTTCCCAGTTTCATACCTATTCAGTGCAGTTCGATGTGGGCTCCATTTGTTGCCCTACACACATCCAAATGATAGTGAAGTTCTTGCCACACACGTGTGGTGTAACAGAGTGAGTAATATCTGTGATTCTCTGCTTTATGGAAGGTCGCCTCATCGCTAAACACAATCTTCTGCAAAAATATTGCATCATTGTCAATCTCATGAAGCATATCTGTAGCAAACGTGCATTGTTTGGGTCTATCCGCCGGTTTGATAGCGTGCAACAGCCGCAATTTGTACCCCGTAAAACAGAGACGTTTCTTTAACATCTTATGAACTGTAGTCTTTCTTAGGTGTAATTGTCGAGCACATGCACACACAGATTTTTTAGGGCTGCGCCAGAGCTGCGGCATGAAAACCAGAGGACTTCATGGAATGAAGATGAGAGGTGCTGTTCCGGACCTGAGACACCCATCGAAGCGGGACCACCCCAAGGTGAGTATAATATAACGTCTTTTTCTCCTCTTTCAGGTAACATCGGCGGCTTATCTACAGCATTACAGAATGCTGTAGATAAGCCCCTGATGACAGTGAGCTTACCTCACCATCAATTTTGGGGGTGATAGGTTCCCTTTAATATGCTTGGAAATAGCACTCTGTGAACAGCCAGCTTATTTAGCATTGACCTTTTGTATGTTACCCTACCTGTGGAGTGTGGCAATGACTTCCTTCTGGACATCTGTCAAGTCAGCAGTCTTCCTGATGATTGTGGAACCTACTGAAACAGACTATGGGACCTTTTTAAATGCTTAGGAAGTCTTTGCAGGTGTTTTTTGTTAATTATTCTAAGGGTATGTTTCCACGTTCAGTAACCGCTGCGGTTTGACGCTGCATTCATCTGCAGCATAAAACCCACAGTGACCAGATGTTACAGCATAGTGGAGGGGATTTCAAGAAATCCCATCTCCACTGTGCTTTAAAAGACGCCAGTGGCTCCATGCGTAAACGGACATGCGGCACATCTTTCCAGACTGCAGCATGTCATATATTTCCCATTCATTATCATTAGATGCAGTAAAACCTCATCATCTTTATAGTCACATGCGCAGTAAGTGCGGAAACACAGCTTACTACGCATGTCAACTAATTTAAATAATGTCTTACCTTCTGCTACAGCCAGAACGTTGCGTCCACTGCAGTTCTCATGATGAGATCAGCTCACAGTGAGAACTGAAATGCACGTGACCGCTGGGGTTATCTCCGGTCACTTGCCAAGTTCTCATGGTCAGCTGATCATGAGAGCGGCAGAGCAGGTGACCACTGGAAACCGAGTTACCTCCGGTGGTCATTTACAAGCTCTGTTGTGTCTGGATGTCAAGCTAAATGGTCGCAAAATTGAACTATGTCGGATAGGGAGTATTTGTGTTGGTTTATTTTTATTTTTTGCAGGAGATCGAGGGCGTCGGGGATTAGGCGATGCAGTAAGTATGGTAAATTAAGATTATTAAAGGACTTTATTCTTGTTGTGTGTTTATTGACGATGCAACTATGGGATTAGTAATGGATAGGTATCTTATAGATGCCTCTCCATTACTAATCCATGAGCTTTATGTCCCCTGACAATACACAGGTGACATCAACCCCACAAATATTACCACACTTGCTACAGGGCAAGTGGGAAGAGCTAAGTAAAGTGCCACAATTGGCGCATGTTTGGATGTGCGAGTTGTGGGGTGGCTGCGTGCTGTTCTTTTGAGACTGGTGAGGGCCAAAATCCATGAGGCTCGCCAGCATGAGAATACCAAGCCGCAGCTGTCTGCTTTTTCCTTGGCTGGTTAACAATTATAGGGGGACCCCATGCCGTTTTTTTTGGAGGGGATCCCACTATTTTTGCTAACCATCCAAGGTAAGCAGACTGCTGTGGCCTGGTATTATCAGGCTGATAAGGTTCATGGATATTGGATCCTTACCAGCCTGAAAACACCAGACAGCAGCTGTCTGCTTTTTCCTTGGCTGGTTAACAAAAATAGGGGAACCCCATGCCTGCAGCGTTTACTGACCGTGGGAACATATCCCAAGATATCTGCAACAGGAAATCACTTTTTTTCCTTCCCAGAAGCCAACTTTCAATTAGCTTTATTTCAAATGACAAAAAAAGCATGTTAGGGCTGGCGGAACGCACCGAGTAAATATAGAGATGTTATTTGGTGCGTTCGCAGCCCGGGGTCCACCGTGCAGGAATAGAACCTGCTGCTGGCAAACAGCGGCACGATATGGCGGTAGAAGCGAACTCTGTTGCTTCACAGAGTCGCTATAAGGAAAGGACTGTGTCCTGTTAAACTCCACAGGAATACACAGTAACTGCTGAGCAGATAGCAGCTTGTGGTCATGCAGTCCAGGAGGCAAACATACAATCTCCTCACCGGTGGAGCCGGTATTCTAGTGGCTTATTTCAGCCGGGGCCCTGTAACCAAACACACAATCTCCTCACCGGAGGTGCCGGTATTCTAGTGGCTTATTTCAGCCGGGTCCCTGAATACACACAAGCGTGACCACAGTGGCGCAAAACTCATGTCATGCATTGATACTAGCGCATGGCCGTGCGGCCATGCGAGCCTTATATAGCTGCAGCAAGAAAAAGACCTTCCTAGAAGGACCAATGAGAGACTGCCATAACTGAGCATGTGACCCTAGATCTCCACTGAGAGATCTTACCCTGGGCATGCTCAGTGTGTGAAAAGCAGGAGTTAGTCCTAGCAGCAATAGGACCTTCCTACCATGTGACCCTCGATCTCCACTGAGAGATCTTACTCAGGGCATGCTCAGAATGAGAAAAGCAGGACTTAGTCACAGAAGCGTCTGCTCGCCGCTGCCCAGCACTGACTTCAATGGCAGAAGCAGGAAAGGCAGCAGTAACTCTTTGTACAGAGTGGGACTGAGCAAGATGCTTGAACTGACGTCTCCGCTGAGCAGGCACAACTGCAGCAGGAGAGGAATGGGAGACCGCAGCGGAGATGGCCCGAGATTACCCCTGTGCAGAGGCGGGAACTCGACCCCTAACATGGCCCCCCCCTCCTTGGACCTCGCTACGCTCAAAGGCAGCAATGAGCTGCGGAGCCTGAATGTGCTCAGCAGGCTCCCAGGACCTGTCCTCAGGACCATAACCCTTCCAGTCCACCAAATAAAACTTTTTACCACGTACCACCTTGCACCCCAAAATAGCATTCACCTCGTAATCGTCCGTAGACGAACCCGATGTCCCAGCAGATGACTCGGAAAACCAGGACATGTATACGGGTTTCAAGAGGGACACATGAAAGGTGTCGGTGATACCCAGGCGTGGCGGAAGGGCTAAACGATAGACCACAGGATTAACCTGTTCGAGGACCTTAAAAGGACCCAAGTAGCGAGGTGCGAACTTAGTGGACTCCACTCGCAGCCTGATGTTACGGGCGGAGAGCCACACCAAGTCGCCAGGAGCAAAGGTCGGAGCGGGGCGCCGATGTGCATCGGCGGAGGACCTCATTCTCTCCTTGGAGGCCCGAATGGCATCCTGAGTGCGGTCCCAAATATCCCGTGCTTCCACAGCCCAGTCTGCCACCCTGGAGTCGGCGGAAGACACGGGCATAGGCACAGGTACCCGCGGAAGCTGACCATAGTTAAGGAGAAATGGGGTTTGTCCAGTGGAGTCAGCCACGGCGTTGTTCAGCGCAAACTCTGCCCATGATAGCAAGGATGCCCAGTCATCCTGCCTGGCTGAGACAAAATGTCGCAGAAATGTGACCAAGGTCTGGTTGGCCCTCTCTACCAACCCGTTCGTCTCGGGATGATATGCGGAAGAGAGATTTAACTCAATGCTGAGAAGATGACAAAGCTCTCTCCAGAACCGAGACGCAAACTGGGGACCCCGGTCACTGACAATTTTGTCCGGCATACCGTGTAGGCGGAAGATGTGTTTTATGAACAACGCTGCCAAGGCCCGTGCAGAAGGTAACCGTGGAAGCGGGACCAAATGCACCATTTTAGAAAAATGATCGGTGACAACCCAAATGATGGTACAGCCACGAGACTTGGGCAAACCCACCACAAAGTCCATCCCGACCATCTCCCAGGGCCTGTCTGCCACCGGCAAGGGATAGAGTAACCCTGCTGGCCGCTGTCGAGGAGATTTATTTTTGGCACAGGAGACACATGCCTGAATGCAATCTCTGGCCACCAGTACGACCTCGCCAGCAGCTCAGATGTCCTTTTTGTCCCAAAGTGTCCACCCACCCTGGACGAATGAGCCCAAGAGAGAACCTCCGGTCGCAAATTAATGGGTACAAAAGTCTTGTCCAGAGGCACAGACTCTAGCGAAACCGGAGCTACGATTCTCAGGCTCTCAGAAGGGACAATAAGCCGAGGCTCCCCTTCCTCCTCCTCAGATGACACAACAGAGCGAGAGAGGGCGTCAGCACTAGGGTTGAGCGAAACGGGTCGTTCATTTTCAAAAGTCGCCGACTTTTGGCAAAGTCGGGTTTCATGAAACCCGATCCGACCCCTGTGCGTTGTCGGCCATGCGGTACGCGACTTTCGCGCCAAAGTCGCGTTTCAATGACGCGAAAAGCGCCATTTCTCAGCCAATGAAGGTAAACGCAGAGTGTGGGCAGCGTGATGACATAGGTCCTGGTCCCCACCATCTTAGAGAAGGGCATTGCAGTGATTGGCTTGCTGTCTGCGGCGTCACAGGGGCTATAAAGGGGCGTTCCCGCCGACCGCCATCTTACTGCTGCTGATCTGAGCTTAGGGAGAGGTTGCCGCCGCTTCGTCAGAAGCAGGGATAGCGTTAGGCAGGGTCCATTAACCACCAAACCGCTTGTGCTGTAGCGATTTCCACTGTCCAACACCACCTTCGGTGTGCAGGGACAGTGGAAGCTACATTTTTTTTTTCCTCAGCGCTGTAGCTCATTGGGCTGCCCTAGAAGGCTCCCTGATAGCTGCATTGCTGTGTGTACGCCGCTGTGCAAACCAACTGCTTTTTTCAAAGCACAAATCCTCTTGTTCCTTCCTTTCTGCACAGCTATCTTGTTTGTTTGTCCACACTTTTTATTTAATTTGTGCATCAGTCCACTCCTTATTGCTGCCTGCCATACCTGGCTGAGATTACTGCAGGGAGATAGTAATTGAAGGACAGTTCCTTTTTTTTTTTTTTTTTTTTTTTTTGTGGGAAATTAAGATTGGCATTTCTGCTAGAGTGCCATCCCTGTCTGTGCCATCTCTCACTCAGTGGGCCATAGAAAGCCTATTTATTTTTTTGCTTGATTTGGGTTCTAAAATCTACCTGAAAAAAACACTACATCAATCAGTGGGAGAAAAATATTGGCCTCAGGGCTTGTGTGCCACTCCTGACTCCTGTGTGCATCATCACTCACTCAGTGGGCCATAGAAAGCCTATTTTTTTTTTTGCTTTATTTGGGTTCTAAATTCTACCTGAAAAAATCAATAAATCAATCAGTGGGAGATTAATATTGGCCTTTGGGCTTGTGTGCCAGTCCTAAGCGTGCCATCTCTCTCTCTCAGATAGTGGGCCATAGAAAGCCTATTTATTTTTTATTTTTTGGTTTTATAAATTCTCCCTGAAAAAAAAAGGGAGATTAATATTGGCCTTTGGGCTTGTGTGCCAGTCCTAAGCGTGCCATCTCTCTCTCTCAGATAGTGGGCCATAGAAAGCCTATTTATTATTTATTTTATTGGGTTTATAAATTTTCCCTGAAAAAAAAAAAAAAAAGTGGGAGATTAATATTGGCCTCTGGGCTTGTGTGCCAGTCCTGAGCGTGTCATCTCTCTCACAAATAGTGGGCCATAGAAAGCCTATTTATTTTTTGGGTTGATTTGGGTTCTAAATTCTACCAGAAAAAATCAATAAATCAATCAGTGGGAGATAAATATTGGCCTCTGGGCTTGTGTGCCACTCCTGACTCCTGTGTGCGTCATCTCTCACTCAGTGGGCCATAGAAAGCCTACTTTTTGTTTTATTTGTTTTCTAAATTCTCCCTGAAAAAATCGTTTTATTTTATTTGGTTTCTAAATTCTTCCTGAAAAAATCATTTTTTTTAATTATTTTTTTTCTAAAGTCTCCCTGAAAAAAAAAAAATCAAATCAGTGGGAGATTAATATTGCCCTTTCTGCTTGTGTGCCAGTCTTGACTCCTGGGTGTGCCATCTCTCTCTCTCTCTCTCCAATTGTGGGCCATAGAAAGCCTATTATTTTTTTAGCTTGATTTGGGTTCCAAAATCTACCTGAAAAAATCACTACATCAATCATTGGGAGAACAATATTGGCCTCTGGGCTTGTGTGCCACTCCTGACTCCTGTGTGCGTCATCTCTCACTCAATGGGCCATAGAAAGCCTATTTTTTGTTTTATTTGATTTCTAAATTCTCCCTGAAGAAATCATTTTATTTTATTTGGTTTCTAAATTCTTCCTGAAAAAATCATTTTATTCTATTATTTTTTTTCTAAAGTCTCCCTGAAAAAAAAAAAAAAAAAACAAATCAGTGGGAGATTAATATTTACATTTGTGCTTCAGTGACAGTCCTGCGTGTGTGGCATCTCTCTCATTTGTTGCCACCAAAAACAGAGTGTGTAACATTGTGCCTGATTTTCCTTGCGGTCTTACCCAAGTCAGTTTATGGTTAGGGGTATTGATATTGTTCATACGGGCATACGAGGGGGTAATATTAAAAAACTCCTTGCCCAGCGGGAGCTCAAGTGGATCGTTACCTTGGGCACCGTTAGACCCGGAGGCCTGAATGAGTCTCTTAACTTCTCTCCGTTACTGTAGCCCTTTGTTAGATCTTGGGTTTCCCCTCCGTTTGTAGGTGTTTGCTTCACCTTTTTAATGCTTTGTTTTTAACTTTTTGCTTTTTGTGTTTTTATAGTTTTCTCTTATGATGATCCTGATTTTCTTCAAATTCTCGTATGATGTGCCTGATATCCTGTTAATATTTGGACCACACGTTGGCATTTTGAAGCATTGGAAGGAGTCATTATATAATTGTAATATTAATGTAATTATGTATAACTTGCTGTTTTCTGATTGGTAATATGTTACTATGATATGTGATTTATTGTTGTTCTCTTATATTATTACTTCATGCCTTATTTTGGTCTCGGCTTGCAGTGCGCGCTCGGCTTTTTGCCCTTGGCTCCGCCCCTCCTGTGTCCGGTCGTTCGGCGTTCCGGGCCCGTCACTGGGTGTCATGGTTACTCCATGCTCCCATTTGGCTGGCCTGGCTGCCTGTCCGGGCAGGGTGGTGGCGCCGTCGGGGGCCATTGACGTGTGCGCCGCTGATTTGCAGCCGCAGTTACTTCCGGGTCACATGTCTTTTCATGTGACCGGAAGTTTTGGATATAAGGCCTCTTCGGTGGAGTTTAGACACTTCCCCTTGAAGAAGCATAGAGACGCTGGAGCGAAACGCGCGTCGGGGGTGTCGCCCAACTCATTTGATCCCTTGTTACCGGGTAAGCGGAATGTTTAGGTGATTACTCGTGCTGTTCATTACGCTATATGCATTCATTATACTGGCAGTACCAGTGGTCTCCTATGAGTGTGCCGGGGAGCATGGATGGTTATTACGGCAGCATTAACTGCTCACCTCATTTTAGGATTACTGTTTCAGCCTTAGGGGTGTAATCTATAGCTCTGTGTGCTATATATGGACATTGTCATCCATGCTGTATCTCTCTGCGGTCACACACGTTTCGTAATGGTTTACACTATTATATGACAATATTGGTTTCAAGGGATCACTTTTAGTGTTCTTGTTCCTTTCAATTATATGTTTGTATATGTCTTTTTATGGCTCTGTAATAAAGTTTATATTTTTATTATGTTTTGAACGCTCCTAGTTTGTTCTCCCGTTCATTACACCTGTAAAGGGGTAGCTAAATCATACTGAAGTTATAGCTCACCGTGTAAGTTGTGTGACAGCAACAAATACCGTTAGTTTGGTTACGTTTTTAAAACAATGAGGAAGTCTGGTGGAAGAGGTCGTGGCCGGGGGCGTTCATTGTCAGCTGGTAATGAGGGTAGTGGTAGTGGTGGAGCATCAGGTGGTCGTGGGAAAAAAAATATTGCACCTAAGTCTGGAGCTGTGGAGCCAGGTTCGTCGTCTGGCTACACAAGGCCTCGAACGCTCCCTTTTCTGGGAGTAGGAAAACCGCTTTTAAAGCCGGAGCAGCAAGAGCAAGTTTTGGCTTATCTTGCTGACTCAGCCTCTAGCTCTTTTGCCTCCTCTCGTGAAACTGGTAAATGTAAAAGCAGCGCGCCGTTAGTGGATGTTCACGGTCAGGGACAAGTCGCTTCCTTGTCCTCTTCAGCAAAAACAACAACAGAGAAGAATGCAGCAGGCGACACAACGGGTTACTCCATGGAGCTCTTTACACATACCGTCCCTGGCTTAGAAAGTGAAGCAGTTAACAGTCCATGCCCATTACAAGTTGAATCTGACATGGAGTGCACTGATGCACAGCCACAGCCAGACTACTATGCTGGTCCTTTGACTCAGACCACAACATTGCCCTCGCAGGGTAATGATCAAGAATCAGACCCTGATGAGACTATGTTGCCCCATCACGAATGCTATACCACCGACCGACACGGTGACACAGACGAAGTTGCACACGAGCTACAAGAAGAGGTAATAGATGACCCAGTTGTTGACCCCGATTGGCAGCCATTGGGGGAACAGGGTGCAGGCGGCAGCAGTTCTAAAGCGGAGGAGGAGTGGCCGCAGCAGGTATCAACATCGCAACAGGTTCCATCTGCCGGGCCCGTATCTTGCCCAAAACGCGTGGCAAAGCCAAAACCTGTTGGAGGACAGCGTGGCCATCCGGTTAAAGCTCAGTCTGCAATGCCTGAATAGGTATCCGATGCTAGAAAGAGTGCAGTCTGGCATTTTTTTAAACAACATCCAATTGATCAGCGCAAAGTCATCTGTCAAAAATGTTCAACTACCTTAAGCAGAGGGCAGAATCTGAAAAGTCTGAATACAAGTTGCATGCATAGACATTTAACCACCATGCATTTGCAAGCTTGGACTAACTACCAAACGTCCCTTAAGGTTGTAGCACCCTCGGCCAATGAAGCTAGTCATCAACGCAACATCCCTTCCGGCAGTGTAGGGCAACCATTTTCTGCACCACCTGCCGTATCTGTGCAGGTTTCTTTGCCAGGCCAAAGCAGTCAGGGTCAGGGAATCACCAGTTTCGTAGTAGGAAACACTGCATCTAGGGCACCGTCGGCAACAATACCATCTCCCACCGTCTCTCAGTCTGCCATGTCCACCGGCACCCCCGCTAGTTCCACGATCTCCAGCTCTCCAGTCCAGCTCACCCTACATGAGACTATGATTAGAAAAAGGAAGTACTTAGCCTCGCATCCGCGTACACAGGGTTTGAACGCCCACATAGCTAGACTAATCTCGTTAGAGATGATGCCCTACCGGTTAGTTGAAAGCAAAGCTTTCAAAGCCCTGATGGACTACGCTGTACCACGCTACGAGCTACCCAGTTGACACTTTTTTTCCAGAAAAGCCATCCCAGCCCTCCACCAGCATGTTAAAGAGCGCATCGTCCATGCACTCAGGCAATCTGTGAGCACAAAGGTGCACCTGACAACAGATGCATGGACCAGTAGGCATGGCCAGGGATGTTACGTGTCCATCACGGCACACTGGGTGAATGTTGTGGATGCAGGGTCCACAGGGGACAGCAAGTTTGGGACAGTTCTGCCTAGCCCACGGTCTAGGAAACAGTTGGCTGTAGCTGTTCGCACCCCCTCCTCCTCCTCCTCATCCTCCTGCAGAAGCGAGAGCTCGTCCACAGACCGCAGTCGCACAACCACTCCATCCGCAGCTGCCACTGTTGCACACCAGGTCTCCCATTATGGGGCAGCTACTGGCAAACGTCAGCAGGCTGTATTGGCTATGAAGTGTTTGGGCGACAACAGACACACCGCTGAAGTTCTGTCCGAGTTCTTGCAGAAAGAAACGCAGTCGTGGCTGGGCACTGTAGATCTTGAGGCAGGCAAGGTAGTGAGTGATAACGGAAGGAATTTCATGGCTGCCATCTCCCTTTACCAACTGAAACACATTCCTTGCCTGGCTCACACCTTAAACCTGGTGGTGCAGTGCTTCCTGAAAAGTTATCCGGGGTTATCCGACCTGCTCCTCAAAGTGCGTGGACTTTGCTCACATATCCGCCGTTCGCCCATACACTCCAGCCGTATGCAGACCTATCAGCGTTCTTTGAACCTTCCCCAGCATCGCCTAATCATAGACGTTGCAACAAGGTGGAACTCAACACTGCACATGCTTCAGAGACTGTGCGAACAGAGGCGGGCTGTTATGTTTTGTGGGAGGATACACATACACGGGCAGGCAGTAGGATGGCAGACATGGAGTTGTCAGGTGTGCAGTGGTCGAAGATTCAAGACATGTGTCAAGTCGTTCAGTGTTTTGAGGAATGCACACGGCTGGTTAGTGCAGACAATGCCATAATAAGCATGAGCATCCCCCTAATGCGTCTGCTGATGCAAAGTTTGACACACATAAAGGATCAGGCGTCTGCAGCTGAGGAAGAGGAAAGCCTTGATGACAGTCAGCCATTGTCTGGCCAGGGAAGTGTACAGGACGAGGTAGCGGGCGAAGAGGAGGAGGAGGACGAGGAGGATGATGGGGATGATTATATTTTTAATGAGGAAGCTTTTCCGGGGCCACTGGAAATTGTTGAAGCGGCAAGGCCGGGTTCTGGTTTTTGGAGGGACACAAGTGACATGGATTTGCCTGAAACTGCCCCTCAACCAAGCACAACCGCAGAT
Organism: Ranitomeya imitator; assembly: GCF_032444005.1. Taxonomy (NCBI): domain Eukaryota; kingdom Metazoa; phylum Chordata; class Amphibia; order Anura; family Dendrobatidae; genus Ranitomeya; species Ranitomeya imitator. Next base: position 80,427,556 of record NC_091282.1, read on the forward strand.
TTGAGAACTGGAACTTTGGCCCACATGGCGGATTATGCCTTACGTATCCTCAAAAGGGACACACGCATTACTAAAATGATGAACGATGACGATTACTGGTTGGCCTGCCTCCTTGATCCTCGCTATAAAGGCAAATTGCAAAATATAATGCCACATGAGAACTTGGAACTAATATTAGCAACCAAACAATCAACTCTTGTTGACCGTTTGCTTCTGGCATTCCCTGCACACAGCGCCCGTGATCGTTCTCACACGAGCTGCAGGGGCCAGCAGACCAGAGGTGTTAGAGGGGCAGAAATCAGAAGTGGCGTTGGCCAGAGGGGTTTTCTGACCAGGTTATGGAGTGATTTTGCTATGACCGCAGACAGGACAGGTACTGCAGCATCAATTCAAAGTGACAGGAGACAACATTTGTCCAGTATGGTTACAAACTATTTTTCATCCCTTATCGACGTTCTCCCTCAACCGTCATTCCCATTTGATTACTGGGCATCCAAATTAGACACCTGACCAGAATTGGCAGAATATGCATTGCAGGAGCTTGCTTGCCCGGCAGCTAGTGTCCTATCAGAAAGAGTATTCAGTGCTGCAGGTTCAATACTAACAGAAAAAAGGACTCGTCTGGCTACCCAAAATGTAGATGATCTAACCTTCATTAAAATGAACCACAACTGGATTTCGAAATCTTTTGCCCCACCTTGCCCGGCTGACACCTAGCTTTCCTATGAAAAGGTCTTGCCTGTGGACTATTCTGAATGACTTTTCCAATCTCGTAATTTTCTGCACTTGATTGTCCAGCATACGACATGTTTACACCTCACTAAATGGCCAAACTCCCCACACGGGGCCGTGGTATCGACACTTGGCGACAGCACCCATGAGAGTGCAGTTTGTCTGAAGAGGTGGGTGAGCCCGCTTTTGGTCGACGGCACTGCCACTGGGTCCCTCATAGTACAATAAAGTGTCTCTGGCGGTGGTGGTGCGCACCCAACATCAGACACACCGTTGTAATATGAGGGGCCCTGGGCCTGTACCGCCGGCCACAAGACAGTTCCCCCCCCCAGCTCAAACAGTGCTCTACCACTTGCAAAATTATCTCTCACAGCTCCACCAATGTTTAGTCTATGCGCTGACATCCTTCAATGCCTGGCACAGACAATACCATTGTATTGACATTTTTGTTATGTTAGGCCTTCGAAGCCTGTCTGCGGTCCCTCCTTCCACTAGGCCTCCACTGACCATTGTACTGCTGCCCGTGTACCCCTGGAACCAATTTAAAATTGCCAACAGCCCTATTTTTTTATGTTAGGCCTTCGAAGCCTGTCTGCGGTCCCTCCTTCCATTAGGCCTCCACTGACCATTGTACTGCTGCCCTTGTACCACTGGAACCAATTTTAAATTGCCAACAGCCCTATTTTTTATGTTAGGCCTTCGAAGCCTGTCTGCGGTCCCTCCTTCCACTAGGCCTCCACTGACCACACCACTGCTGCCCGTGTACCCACGGAACCAATTTAAAATTGCCTACAGCCATGTGTTATTATGTTAGGCCTTCGATGCCTGTCTGCGGTCACTCCTTCCACTAGGCCTCCACTGACCACACCACTGCTGCCCGTGTACCCCTGGAACCAATTTAAAATTGCCTACAGCCAGCCCAATTTTTTTATTTTAGGCCTTTGATGCCTGTCTGCGGTCTGTTCTTTCTACTACTACTACACTGACCAGGCCACTGCTGCCCGTGTTCCCCTGGAACCAATTTAAAATTGCCAACAGCAATGTGTTATTATGTTAGGCCTTCGATGCCTGTCTGCGGTCACTCCTTCCACTAGGCCTCCACTGACCACACCACTGCTGCCCGTGTACCCCTGGAACCAATTTAAAATTGCCTACAGCCAGCCCAATTTTTTTATTTTAGGCCTTCGATGCCTGTCTGCGGTCCGTTCTTTCTTCTACTACTACACTGACCAGGCCACTGTTGCCCGTGTTCCCCTGGAACCAATTTAAAATTGCCAACAGCAATGTGTTATTATGTTAGGCCTTCGATGCCTGTTTGCGGTCACTCCTTCCACTAGGCCTCCACTGACCACACCACTGCTGCCCGTGTACCCACGGAACCAATTTTAAATTGCCTACAGCCATCTGTTATTATGTTAGGCCTTCGAAGCGTGTCTGCGGTCCTTCCTTCCAATAGTTCTCCACTGACCAGACCAATGCTGGCCGTGTACCCCTGGAACCCAGCTGAAAGTGCATGTAGCCTCCTTTTTTTCTTTGTTTTATATTTAGAAAGCCAAGATGAACTACGCTGTGCAACGCTTCAAGCTACCCAGTCGACATTTCTTTTGCGAGAAAAGCCATCCCAGCCCTCCACTGGCATGAAAAAGTCTGCATTGTCATAGCACTCAGGCAATCAAACAGTAGAAAGGTGCACCTGACAAGAGACGCATGGACCAGTAGGCATGTCCACAAAAAGTTACGTGTCCATTACGGCGCACTGGGTTAATGTGTTGGATGCATGGTCCACAGGGGACAGCTTACAAAGTCTGTCTGCAGTCCCTAATTCCAATTTTCCTCCGCTGACCACACCACTGCTGCCCGTGTACCCCTGGAACCAATTTTATAGTGTCTACAGCCTAATTTTGTTATGTTAGGCCTACTACGCCTGTCTGCGGTCCCTCCTTCCAATACTCGTCCACTGACCACACCACTGCTGCCCGTGGACCCCTGGAACCTATTTTTAATTGCATAGAGCATCCTTTTTTTAATAGTAGGCGTACAAAGTCTGTCTGCGGTCCACTATTGAAATTGTCCTCCACTGCCCAGAGCACTGCTGCTTGTGTACCCCTGTAACTTTTTTAAGCTGCAGTGAGCCACATTTTTGGTTTAAGTCCTACTACCTGTGTCTGTCTGCGCCACTCAATTCAGCTGTGTTCCTTTGAAAAAAGCTGAGCGTCAATAGTCTTGTTTTCAGCCTCTAGGAATTTTAAAACTGCATTGGGGGTACAACTTTGGTAGGGCCTACTAACGGTGTCTGCCTCCCCAAGGTGTTCCCCGGGTTTCCTCGCCATTGCTTCGATCTTAATGCTCTCGTTTAGTAGTTGTTGGAAACTACACTGCATTAGGCCTACAAATTGGGTATGGGGTGTAGAGAGATGGTGTGTTCCACTCCAAGGTGTTCCCCAGGTTTCCTCTCCATTGCTTTGATCTTCATGCTCTTGTTTAGTAGTTGTTGGAAACTACACTGCATTAGGCCTACAAATTGGGTATGGGGTGTAGAGAGATGGTGTGTTCCACTCCAAGGTGTTCTCCAGGTTGCCTTTCCTGAGCTTCGATCTTCCGGCTCTCGTTTAGTAGTTCTTGGAAACTACACTGCATTAGGCCTACAAATTGGGTATGGGGTGTAGAGAGATGGTGTGTTCCACTCCAAGGTGTTCTCCAGGTTGCCTTTCCTGAGCTTCGATCTTCCGGCTCTCGTTTAGTAGTTCTTGGAAACTACACTGCATTAGGCCTACAAATTGGGTATGGGGTGTAGAGAGATGGTGTGTTCCACTCCAAGGTGTTCTCCAGGTTGCCTTTCCTGAGCTTCGATCTTCCGGTTCTCGTTTAGTAGTTGTTGGAAACTACGCTGCATTAGGCCTACAAATTGGGTATGGGGTGTAGAGAGATGGTGTGTTCCACTCCAAGGTGTTCCCCAGGTTTCCTCGCCAATGCTTCGATCTTCATGCTCTTGTTTAGTAGTTGTTGGAAACTACACTGCATTAGGCCTACAAATTGGGTATGGGGTGTAGAGAGATGGTGTGTTCCACTCCAAGGTGTTCCCCAGGTTTCCTCTCCATTGCTTCGATCTTCATGCTCTCGTTTAGTAGTTGTTGGAAACTTCGCTGCATTAGACCTACAAATTGGGTATGGGGTGTAGAGAGATGGTGTGTTCCACTCCAAGGTGTTCTCCAGGTTGCCTTTCCTGAGCTTCGATCTTCCGGCTCTCGTTTAGTAGTTGTTGGAAACTACACTGCATTAGGCCTACAAATTGGGTATGGGGTGTAGAGAGATGGTGTGTTACACTCCAAGGTGTTCTCCAGGTTGCCTTTCCTGAACTTCTATCTTCAGGCTCTCATTAAATTGTGGTTAAATGGAACAACTGCATTTGGCGTACTAGTTGGTTTGGGGCCTACTATCGGTGTCTGCCACTCCTTGCTGTTCTCCTGGTTTCCTGTCCTGAAATTCCATTTTCAGGCTCTCGTTAAGTAGTTGTTAATGTTAGACTGCATTTGGCCTACTAGTTGGGTTGGGGCCTACTATCGGTGTCTGCCACTCCTTGCTGTTCTCCTCCACTGAACAAAGCTGTGCCGCCTGTTTACTACGGTTGCCAATTTTGAACTACTTACTGATTTGGGCCCTACTCTCTGTGTCAGCCTCTCATTCCAGTTGTCCTCCACTGCAATGCCCCCTGGTTAGTCCTGTGTTACCAATTTTGAACTGCATTTAGCCAACTTTATTCTTTGGGCCTATATCTGTGTTTCCTCCTCATCCTGCCCATTGCCCAGCCAGTGATAGATGAGTCTGCTGATACATTGACCCATAACGCAAAATTCCCCGTGCACGCTACACAGCAAGATTGTGACCCTGCTGAAAGTCAGGTTCCTCTTCCCGCATACCATACCACCTTACACGGGGACAAAGAGGAAGGTGCAGATGAAAGTGCAGGTTCCTTCATTAGGTGGGGGGAGGAATACTAGTTGGCGACGTCACTGGCACAGGGCCTCTCATAGTACGCAAAAGTGTTGCTGCCGGTGGGAGGCGCCCCCGCCGTGCAAACACACCGCTGTACTTTGAGGGGCCCTGTGCCAGTGCCAATGCCAACGAGTGGGCCCCCCCCCTGCTTGCTCAGGATCACAGCACTTGCAAAGTTGAAATACTTACCTCTCCCTGCTCCACTGCCGTGACGTGGTCCAGATTTACTGGGCCCACTAATTACTTGAACCAGCCCTACCCCCCACAACTTTAGCCAAATGACCCCCAATTTCAAATGCCTTCCAATTATTATAAGCTAAATTACGATTGACAAGCTTCTGTAACAAGAATGGATGTTTTTGCCATTAAAATGGGCAGTGTAGGTGTTTTCCTGGCCTCCACTCACTGCCGACTATGCTCCCCCATTGACTTGCATTGGGTTTCGTGTTTCGGGCGATACCCGACTTTTCGCCATAATCGGCCGATTCCACTCGACTCGACTTCTAAGATAGTCGGGTTTCGCGAAACACGACTCGACTCTAAAAAGGTCAAGGTCGCTCAACCCTAGTCAGCACGAATGTTCTTCTCCCCAGCGAGATAATGGAGGGTGAAGTGGAAGCGGGAGAAGAACAAGGACCATCTGGCCTGGCGAGAATTTAGCCGCTGGGCTGTTTGCAAATATAACAAATTTTTGTGGTCCGTGAAGACTTGAAAGGGAAAGCGAGCCCCCTCCAAGAGATGTCTCCACTCTGAGAAAGCCAACTTCATCTCTAGCAACTCCCTGTCCCCGATGAAATAATTCCTCTCCGCTGGTGTGAAGGTCTTGGAGTAGAAGAAGCAAGGATGCTTCCGACCTTGAGCATCCTTTTGGAAGAGGACTGCTCCTGCACCAACGGATGAGGCATCCACCTCCATTATAAACAGCTTATCCACATCGGGACGATGTAGGATGGGAGCGCTAGCAAAATGAGACTTAATAGAAGAGAAGGCCTTGGAGACCTCTTCAGACCACAATTTGGGATTTGCTCCCTTCTTGGTGAGGGCTACCAAGGGAGCTACCAAAGTTGAGAAGTGTGGAATGAACTGGCGGTAATAATTAATGAACCCCATAAAGCGCTGCACCGCTTTAAGAGAATGGGGTTCTTGCCAGTCCATCACAGCCTGTAGTTTGGCAGGATCCATAGCCAATCCCTGGGCGGAAATGATATAGCCCAGGAAAGGTAAAGACTCCTGCTCAAACATACACTTCTCCAACTTTGCATAGAGGGAATTTGACCGTAAGAGGTCGAAGACTCTGCCAACATCTCTCCGGTGGGAGTCAATATCTGGAGAGAAGATGAGAATATCATCCAGATAGACTACGACCGAGGTGGAGAGCATATCCCGGAAGATGTCATTGACAAAGTCTTGGAAGACGGCTGGGGCATTACAGACCCCGAAGGGCATCACCAGATACTCATAGTGCCCATCCCTGGTATTAAACGCCGTCTTCCATTCATCCCCCTCACGGATGCGAATCAGGTTATAAGCACCCCGCAAATCTAATTTGGTAAATACCCTTGCTCCCCGTAGCCTATCAAAGAGCTCAGAAATCAGGGGCAATGGGTACTTATTCTTAACGGTGATGGCGTTAAGACCCCTGTAATCTATGCAAGGACGTAATTCTCCGTTCTTCTTCTGCACAAAGAAGAACCCTGCCCCTGCAGGTGACACTGACTTCCTAATGAACCCGCTTGCCAAATTTTCCTGGATGTATTGGGACATAGCCTCTGTCTCCGGGAGGGAGAGGGGATAGACCCGTCCCCGAGGAGGTTCTGCTCCAGGCAAGAGATCAATAGGACAGTCATAGGGGCGGTGAGGTGGAAGGGTCTCCGCAGCCTTTTTGGAGAAGACGTCTGCATAGGACCAATAGCATTTGGGAAGGGAAGAAAGATCTGCAGGTGGTAGAAACCTGAACGCACTCTCTCAAACATCTGCCCTTACATGAATCACTCCAACCCTATATCCTCCCAGAGGACCACTCAATATGTGGGGAGTGGAAACGGAGCCAGGGTATTCCCAGCAGAATCTCATCCATTCCCTCGGGAAGGACAAGAAGGGAAATTATCTCCTGGTGGGATGGGGACATAGCTAACGTGAAAGGGACAGTCTGGTGTGTTATCTGAGATGGAAGTGTTGACCCATTCACTACTCTAACAGTCATCGGTTTGGCGAGCATCACCAGATGTATTGCATGGCGCAGAGCAAAAGCTGAGGAGATGAAATTCCCCTCAGCTCCAGAATCCACACAAAGCTCGACTGTTAGAGAGTAAGAGCCTAATATGATTGTCCCTTTGAAGGACAGCTTGGAGGAAAATGCCGCTGTGTCTAGTGAACCTCCTCCAAGGGTTACTAGACGCGATCGTTTACTCGACCGCCGTGGACATTTATTGGCATAATGTCCTTCTTGTTGGCAATTTCTGCAAACCACGGGTACTCGAGCGGTCCGAGACTTAGGTCCCGCTCGAGAAACCTCCATGGCCTCATGGGAGTCGGACATCTGAACGGAAGATTCCAGAGGTCTGGTGAAAGTGGGAGCCAGCCGAAACCTCTGCCTACACTGGGCCCGCTCCAACTTCCGCTCGTTAAAACGGAGGTCGATGCGGGTAGATATAGAAATAAGCTCCTCCAGTGTGGCGGGAATCTCCCTGGTGGCCAAGGCGTCCTTCACATGGTCTGCCAGTCCTCTCCAGAACACCGGAATAAGGACTTTATCCGGCCATTCCAGCTCAGAGACCAGAGTCCGGAATTGGACGGCGAACTGGCTGACCATGGACGAACCCTGTGTTGTTGCCAACAATTGGAGCGCGGTATCGTGGGTGACACGAGGTTCCAAAAAGACCTGTTTAAGAGCGTCCAGGAAGAGAGGAGCACTCTGCACCACACGATCATTGCGCTCCCATAGTGGCGTTGCCCACTCCAACTCCCTGCCCGACAAAAGGGATAAAATAAATCCCACTTTCGCCCGTGGTAGCCACTTGGTAGCCACTTTGGCCACTTGGTAGCCATTTTGGCCACTTAATAGCCACTTTGGCACATTTGGGACCTCGGTAGCCACTTTGGCCACTTGGTAGCCACTTTAGCACATTTGGTGTTGTGAATTCTGTGGCTGAGTTCACTTCTGTGGTCACAAGTGGTATTGCAGTCTCTGGGCTTCCTCCCTCAGGTGTTTTGGTGAGCTCGTTGGCTGCCTTGCTATTTAGCTCCACCTGAGTCTGTCTTCCTTGCTCCTTGTCAATGTTCCAGTGTTGGATCTGAGCTACTGCATCTTTCCTTGGGCCTGCTGCTCTGCTAGATAAGTGCTTCTAGTTTGTTTTCTGTTTTTTCTGTCCAGCTTGCTATTAACTTTTGCTGGAAGCTCTGAGAAGCAAAGGGGTGCACCGCCGTGCTGTTAGTTCGGCACGGTGGGTCTTTTTGCCCCTTTGCGTGGTTTTCGTTTTAGGGTTTTTTGTAGACTGCATAGTTCTCTTTGCTATCCTCGCTCTGTCTAGAATATCGGGCCTCACTTTGCTGAATCTATTTCATTCCTACGTTTGTCTTTTCATCTTGCTAACAGTCATTATATGTGGGGGGCTGCCTATTCCTTTGGGGTATTTCTCTGAGGTAAGTCAGGCTTGTATTTCTATCTTCAGGCCAGTCAGCTCCTCAGGCAGTGCCGAGTTGCATAGGTAGTGATAGGCGCAATCCACTGCTGCTTATAGTTGTGTGAGGATAGATCAGGTACTGCAGTCTACAGAGATTCCACGTCTCAGAGCTCGTCCTATTGTTTTTGGTTATTGCCAGATCTCTGTATGTGCGCTGATTACTGCACGCTGTGTTGCCTGATTGCCAGCCATAACAGTACAAGGAGCCACACCAATGATTCCCAATAGAGGGAAAAAAGAAATCCTGACATTTTTTTTTCTTAGCTCTGTCTTCAGTCTTTTTTTTCCCCTAGACATTAGAGTGCTTCAGGACACAGCTGTGGACATGGATATTCAGGCTCTGTGCTCCTCAATGGATAATCTCTTTGTAAATGTACAAAAGATTCAAGATACTATTGATCAGAAATCGATGCTAGAACCAAGAATTCCGATTCCTGATTTGTTTTTTGGTGACAGAACTAAGTTCCTGAGCTTCAGAAATAATTGTAAGCTATTTTTGGCCTTGAAACCTCATTCTTCTGGTAATCCTATTGAACAGGTTTTGATTATTATTTCTTTTTTGCGCGGCGACCCACAGGACTGGGCGTTTTCTCTTGCACCAGGAGATTCTGCATTGAGTAATGTTGATGCATTTTTCCAGGCGCTGGGATTGCTTTACGATGAGCCTAATTCAGTGGATCAGGCTGAGAAAAATCTGCTGGCTTTATGCCAGGGTCAGGATGATGTAGAAGTATATTGTCAGAAATTTAGGAAGTGGTCAGTACTCACTCTGTGGAATGAATCTGCACTAGCGGCTTTGTTCAGAAAGGGTCTCTCTGAAGCTCTTAAGGATGTCATGGTGGGATTTCCTATGCCTGCTGGTTTGAATGAGTCTATGTCCTTGGCCATTCAGATCGGTCGTCGCTTGCGCGAGCGTAAATCTGTGCACCATCTGGCGGTATTGTCTGAGAGTAAACCTGAGCCTATGCAGTGCGACAGGACTATGACTAAAGTAGAACGGCAAGAACACAGACGTCTGAACAGACTGTGTTTCTATTGTGGTGATTCTACTCATGCTATTTCTAATTGTCCTAAACGCACTAGGCGGTTCGATAGCTCTGCCGTTATTGGTACTGTACAGTCCAAATTCCTTTTGTCCATTACCTTAATGTGCTCTTTGTCATCGTATTCTGTCATGGCGTTTGTGGATTCAGGCGCTGCCCTGAATCTGATGGATTTGGATTATGCTAAACGTTGTGGATTTTTCTTGGAGCCTTTGCGGTGTCCTATTCCGTTGAGAGGAATTGATGCTACACCTTTGGCCAAGAATAAGCCTCAGTACTGGGCCCAGCTGACCATGTGCATGGCTCCTGCACATCAGGAAGTTATTCGCTTTCTGGTACTGCATAATTTGCATGATGTGGTCGTGTTGGGGTTGCCATGGCTACAAACCCATAATCCAGTATTGGATTGGAACTCTATGTCGGTAACCAGCTGGGGTTGTCAGGGAGTACATGGTGATGTTCCATTTTTGTCTATTTCGTCATCCATTCCTTCTGACATCCCAGAGTTCTTGTCGGACTTTCAGGATGTATTTGAAGAGTCCAAGTCTGATGCCCTACCTCCGCATAGGAATTGTGATTGTGCTATCGATTTGATTCCTGGTAGTAAATTCCCTAAGGGTCGTTTATTTAATTTGTCCATACCTGAACACACCGCTATGCGCAGTTATGTGAAGGAGTCCCTGGAGAAGGGACATATTCGCCCATCGTCGTCACCATTGGGAGCAGGGTTCTTTTTTGTAGCCAAGAAGGATGGTTCGCTAAGACCGTGTATTGATTACCGCCTTCTTAATAAGATCACTGTTAAGTTTCAGTATCCCTTGCCATTGATTTCTGACTTGTTTGCTCGGATTAAGGGGGCTAGTTGGTTTACTAAGATTGATCTTCGTGGTGCGTATAATCTGGTGAGAATCAGGCAGGGAGATGAATGGAAAACGGCATTTAATACGCCCGAGGGTCATTTTGAGTATCTGGTGATGCCGTTCGGACTTGCCAATGCTCCATCTGTTTTTCAGTCTTTTATGCATGACATTTTCCGTGAGTATCTGGATAAATTCTTGATTGTTTACTTGGATGACATTTTGATCTTCTCAGATGATTGGGAGTCTCATGTGAAGCAAGTCAGAATGGTTTTCCAGGTACTGCGTGCTAATTCCTTGTTCGTGAAGGGATCAAAGTGTCTCTTCGGTGTGCAGAAAGTTTCATTTTTGGGGTTCATCTTTTCCCCTTCTACTATCGAGATGGATCCGGTTAAGGTTCAGGCCATCCAGGATTGGACTCAGCCGACATCTCTAAAAAGTCTGCAGAAATTCCTGGGCTTTGCTAATTTTTATCGTCGCTTCATCTGTAATTTTTCTAGCATTGCCAGACCATTGACCGATTTGACCAAGAAGGGTGCTGATTTGGTTAATTGGTCTTCTGCTGCCGTGGAAGCTTTTCAGGAGTTGAAGCGTCGTTTTTGCTGTGCCCCTGTGTTGTGTCAACCTGATGTTTCTCTTCCGTTCCAGGTCGAGGTTGATGCTTCTGAGATTGGTGCAGGGGCGGTTTTGTCACAGAGAGGTTCTGGTTGCTCAGTGTTCAAACCATGTGCTTTCTTTTCCAGGAAATTTTCTGCTGCTGAGCGTAATTATGATGTGGGCAACCGAGAGTTGCTGGCCATGAAGTGGGCATTCGAGGAGTGGCGTCATTGGCTTGAGGGTGCTAAGCATCGCGTGGTGGTATTGACTGATCATAAGAACCTTACTTATCTTGAGTCTGCCAAGCGCTTGAATCCTAGACAGGCCCGTTGGTCGTTATTTTTTGCTCGTTTTGATTTTGTGATTTCATACCTTCCGGGCTCTAAAAATGTGAAGGCGGATGCTCTGTCTAGGAGTTTTGTGCCCGACTCTCCGGGGTTATCTGAGCCGGCGAGTGTCCTCAAGGAAGGAGTCATTGTGTCTGCCATCTCCCCTGATTTGCGGAGAGTGTTGCAGAAATTTCAGGCTAATAAACCTGATCGTTGTCCGGCCGAGAAACTGTTCGTCCCTGATAGGTGGACTAGTAAAGTTATCTCTGAACTTCATTGTTCGGTGCTGGCCGGTCATCCAGGAATCTTTGGTACCAGGGAGTTGGTTGCTAGATCCTTCTGGTGGCCATCTCTGTCACGGGATGTGCGTGCTTTTGTGCAGTCCTGTGGAATTTGTGCTAGGGCTAAGCCCTGCTGTTCACGTGCCAGTGGGTTGCTTTTGCCCTTGCCGGTCCCGAAGAGGCCTTGGACACATATTTCGATGGATTTCATTTCTGACCTTCCGTTTCTCAAAAAATGTCGGTCATTTGGGTGGTCTGTGATCGCTTTTCTAAAATGGTCCATCTGGTGCCCTTGGTTAAATTGCCTTCCTCCTCTGATTTGGTGCCTTTGTTCTTCCAGCATGTGGTTCATTTACATGGCATTCCTGAGAATATTGTTTCTGACAGAGGTTCCCAGTTTGTCTCGAGGTTCTGGCGAGCCTTTTGTGGTAGGATGGGCATTGACCTATCTTTCTCCTCGGCCTTCCATCCTCAGACTAATGGCCAGACCGAACGAACCAATCAGACCTTGGAAACATATCTGAGATGTTTTGTTTCCGCTGATCAGGATGATTGGGTGTCATTTTTGCCGTTGGCTGAGTTCGCCCTTAATAATCGGGCCAGCTCGGCTACCTTGGTCTCTCCATTTTTCTGCAATTCTGGGTTCCATCCTCGTTTCTCTTCAGGACAGGTTGAGTCTTCGGACTGTCCTGGTGTGGATTCTGTGGTGGACAGGTTGCAGCAGATCTGGACTCAGGTAGTGGACAATTTGACCTTGTCCCAGGAGAAGGCTCAGCTTTTCGCTAATCGCAGACGCCGTGTGGGACCCCGACTTCGTGTTGGGGATCTGGTTTGGTTATCTTCTCGTCATATTCCTATGAAGGTTTCCTCTCCTAAATTTAAACCTCGTTTTATTGGTCCGTATAGGATTTCTGAGATTCTCAATCCGGTGTCTTTTCGTCTGACCCTCCCAGACTCCTTTTCCATACATAATGTATTCCATAGGTCGTTGTTGAGGAGATACGTGGCACCTATGGTTCCATCTGTGGAGCCTCCTGCCCCTGTTTTGGTGGAGGGGGAATTGGAGTATATTGTGGAGAAGATTTTGGATTCTCGTGTCTCTAGACGGAAACTCCAGTATCTGGTCAAATGGAAGGGTTATGCTCAGGAAGATAATTCCTGGGTTTTTGCCTCTGATGTCCATGCCCCAGATCTTGTTCGTGCCTTTCATGTGGCTCATCCTGGTCGGCCTGGGGGTTCTGGTGAGGGTTCGGTGACCCCTCCTCAAGGGGGGGGTACTGTTGTGAATTCTGTGGCTGAGTTCACTTCTGTGGTCACAAGTGGTATTGCAGTCTCTGGGCTTCCTCCCTCAGGTGTTTTGGTGAGCTCGTTGGCTGCCTTGCTATTTAGCTCCACCTGAGTCTGTCTTCCTTGCTCCTTGTCAATGTTCCAGTGTTGGATCTGAGCTACTGCATCTTTCCTTGGGCCTGCTGCTCTGCTAGATAAGTGCTTCTAGTTTGTTTTCTGTTTTTTCTGTCCAGCTTGCTATTAACTTTTGCTGGAAGCTCTGAGAAGCAAAGGGGTGCACCGCCGTGCTGTTAGTTCGGCACGGTGGGTCTTTTTGCCCCTTTGCGTGGTTTTCGTTTTAGGGTTTTTTGTAGACTGCATAGTTCTCTTTGCTATCCTCGCTCTGTCTAGAATATCGGGCCTCACTTTGCTGAATCTATTTCATTCCTACGTTTGTCTTTTCATCTTGCTAACAGTCATTATATGTGGGGGGCTGCCTATTCCTTTGGGGTATTTCTCTGAGGTAAGTCAGGCTTGTATTTCTATCTTCAGGCCAGTCAGCTCCTCAGGCAGTGCCGAGTTGCATAGGTAGTGATAGGCGCAATCCACTGCTGCTTATAGTTGTGTGAGGATAGATCAGGTACTGCAGTCTACAGAGATTCCACGTCTCAGAGCTCGTCCTATTGTTTTTGGTTATTGCCAGATCTCTGTATGTGCGCTGATTACTGCACGCTGTGTTGCCTGATTGCCAGCCATAACAATTTGGCACCTCGGAAGCCACTTTTGCCACTTGGTAGCCACTTTGCATATTCGGAACCTCATTAGCCACTTTGACCATTTGGTAGCCACTTTGGCACATTCGGCACCTCTGTAGCCACTTTGGCCACGTGGTAGCCACTTTGGCCACTTGGTAGCCACTTTGGCACATTCGGCCCCTCGGTAGTCACGAGTCAGAGTCACGAGTCAGAGTCACGAGTCAGAGTCACATAATTCTGATGTTTGACTTGCATAGCTGTCATTTTTGTAATGTCAGTGCACCTGGGCTTCAATCCATGTCAGTTGGGGGTCATGGAAAGGTCGCCATTAATTCCTATGTGAAAATTTTTGCTTAAAATGCGATTTTTAAAAAAAACTACAAATCGGATCGACCCCAAAAATACACAGCACACCTGTCCCCACCGAGGGCTTCGAAATGCCGCCTGAATGGGGTCTCTGATGAAGATGAAGGCATTGAAGCTATGGACTGGCCCGCCCATTCCCCAGGCCTAAATCTGATTGAACACATGTGGAACATCATGTCTCACACCATCCACCAACGTCACATTGCACCACAGACTGTCCAGGAGATGGCGAATGCTTTAGTCCATGTCTGGGAGGAAATCCTTCAGGAGACCATCCGCAGCCTCATCAGGAGCATGCCCAGACATTGTAGGGAGATCATACAGGCACGTGGAGGCCACACACACTACTGAGCATCAATTCCTTGTCTTGAGGCATTTCCACTGAAGTTGGATCAGCCTGTAACTTCATTTTCCACTTTGATTTTGAGCATCATTCCAACTCCAGACCTCCGTAGGATATTAGTTGTGATTTACGTTGATCATTTTTAGGTTTTATTGTTCTCAACACATTCAATTGTGTAATGAATAAAGATTTATAACTGTAATATTTCATTCAGTGATACCTAGGATGAGGCATTTTAGTGTTCCCTTATTTTTTTTGAGCAGTGTATATATATATATATATATATATATAGATTTTTTTTGCCTAAAATACAAAGGAAATATGTAATCTTTAACTTTAGCCCTTTCAGAGATCATTTAATTTTCAACTTGCTTAACTGTTCACAATATCAGTAATTTTGACCAGAGGTGCCCAAATTTTACATGCCACTGTAGTTCATCGCATTCAAAATATTCCATATCAAATTTGACATCAAATTACCCCACTATGGCTTTAAAGACTATGCTTTGTGCACTGGGCACAGTCATGCTGGAACAGAAAAAGGCATTCACCAAACTGTTCCCACAGAGCTGGGAGCTACAATTGTTCAAAACATTTTGTATGTTGAAGCATTAAAATAAACCTGTTATGTCAAATAATGATATTAACCTGCAGATATAGGGCTAGCCTGCAGATTAATAGCAAGGTAAATCACAGGGCTCTATGTATGGGGTGCGGAGATTTTGGATGTGTGCAATGAACACAACCGGAATCACCACGCATACAGAAGGGGGCGGGATTTACACCCCATCCAAATTGCCGTCATAACGGACCGTGGAAACGCACCCTTATACTGTGAGCAGCAGCTGTAAGCTTGTCCTGGCACTGACTGACAGCTGGCTGTGCACTAATGCACTGTATAGCTGGATGTCAGTCACATTATAGTAAGTAGTTATTGAAGGAATGGCAGCACACCTGCATGACTGAAAGCCGTCGACTCCTGGGAGGAATAAAATGTGTTTTCTCCCAGGTGCCTCACTTTCAGTGTGGTGTCCGGACACCATTCTAAAGTTCTAAATCTGTAAATTAACTCTTTATCTCCAGGTTGATCGTTATCGGAAATTAGAAGTTCCCTTTAAGATCTCTCTTCACTGGAACAAAGGGGACAAGGCCGACTCCTGAAAATCAACCTCACAGCATCATCCCTTCTCCATCAAACATTACTATTCTCAATCCATATCTGAGCTGTGAGTTTGGGGCTCTTAGACAGCATTTCTGTATTGAAACAGTACCCATATGAAGAACTTTATCAGATAGTGTCAACTCAGCTTCAGAGGAATGTATAAAGATTCAATGAGGAGTTTATTCTCTGACAAAACCACAGCAGCAGCAGATAAAAATATGATTCTTAAAGGGAACCTGTCACCTGAATTTGGCGGGACCGGTTTTCGGTTATATGGGGGAAGTTTTCAGGTGTTTGATTCACCCTTTCCTTACCCGCTGGCTGTATGCTGGCCGCAATATTGGATTGAAGTTCATTCTCTGTCCTCCGTAGTACATGCCTGCCCAAGGCAATCTTGCCTTGCGCATGCACAGTATGTTTTGCCCAAATGCGGGCACATTAGTGTGCATGCGCCGGCGCACTATGTCCCGGAACACAGCAAAATACTTTCGGGACATAGTGCGCGGGCGCATGCGCACTAATGCTTTTCGGCTTTGCCCGCAGTTGGGCAAAGCATACTGCGCATGCGCAAGGCAAGATTGCCTTGCACAGGCGTGTACTAAGGAGGACACAGAATGAACTTCAATCTAATATTGCAGCCAGCATGCAGCCAGCGGGTAAGGAAAGGGTGAATCAAACACCCGAAAACTCCGCCCATATGACCGAAAACCGGTCCCACCAAATTCAGGTGACAGGTTCCCTTTAACCAGGGATGTAGAGAGGATGAACATTAGACAATCGTGGCTGACTCAGTACTAACTAAACAAGAACAAGGGAGGACTTACTTACATCAGATCCTGACTGCAGGGAGACAGACAGAACAAACTTCAAAATGATTGCATAGAAACACAACAGCAATTATACAATCATAATACAATGTTGTATAATTCTCAAGTCTTGGGATATGATAATTACAGTTAGCACAATGCAGTCAGCAGGTAATGTTCTACTGACATTTGAGAAACTCAGAGTTATCCATCAGACTGTGACACAAAGAGGCGTGATACGTCACTCCACAGAAAATGTACCTTAAACCACTCTGTCACACGCTCGGCAATGTGTGCTTGATGGAAGGCTTACATGTAACTGATTAACCACCATGAAAACCAATGCCATGAAGGTGAAAGTGCTATGGTGCATAGTGCGTAACAGTGGCAACAGTTAGCAAAATTGCCATCCTGAGGATGTTGAGACTGTTAACAGAATAGCAGACAATGTGGCCCACAGCTGAAACAGCCCATCTGTGATTTGCCTGAATTGTCAGATGGCCAGTCCGCCCATGTCCTCGAATTTTAATATATAAAGCACTTTAGTCGAGTTATTCTGCCACTTTTTCCTAGGTCCTTCTCTATACATTTATGGTATATAGCATTGAATACTAATAAATATATTACTGGGGAGTGTAAATAGATAATAAAGTCTGGAATTTTACAATTGATAGTACATTACTTTGAATCGTATCGTCATCCACTGGGAGACTCACCTTTTAACTTCTTTCTTTATGTTTTGTGAATAACTAAAGAAAATATAGTTGTTTTATTTTTCATATATTTCATATTTCATGTTCATTCATATTTTTTATTATATCTATGAGCACTTTTTTCTTCTGTAGGATTTGTAGTTATAGATTTAGGAGAGCATTGGTGATTTTTATGCCCTTGCGCCTTAACAGTTGATGACCCAGCTCTGTAACTTGAATAGCTGAATAGCTGAATGTTACCTAAACTTTTCCACATTTTAATAATATCGCTCACAGGTGATGGAGGAATATTCAAGATGGAAGAAATTTTATGAACTGACTTGTTGCACCACTGGCTCCTATTACAGGACCGCGCTGGTATCAGTGAGGTGTTCATAACTACCCATTCTGTCACTATTGTTTGTAAAGTCATGGCTGAAAATTAAATCAATGAAAAAGAATGAAAAACATGAATTTTATTATGATATTATTATAATTTTACTATACTCTTGTCCATAGCGTGTACATACTGTATATTACATATTTAACAGTAATCCTGACCGACAGGCACGTGCTAAAGTCTACAGTGTATATGTATTTATAATTTTGCTGGTCACCAATGGAAACAGTCAATTTGTTGATAGAAACAGCCTTTGGCTAAGCTCATCAGTGGGAGAATTAGTGAATTTCCCTCTTTGTTATTATAAGTGAGGGTAGACATAATACATCAGACTGGAAGTACTCCTTCTTGGGTTCAGTGATCATTTTCTTCCTGATTCTTTCATTATCTTTAACATTGCTACCCAATTTTTGTCTATATCTCATTATGCAAATTGTCTCGGATTTCCCATAGGTGGATTGCATAGCCTATAAGAGTCCTAATACTGGCATGTCAATCTCCACAAGGAGAGATGTTCCCCCTTAGATCCCCGTCTAAGGTCTCCCATCCAGCCAAACCAGAACTCTTGCTTTGCACTGATTAAGAGCAAACACCCTGACACGTGTCTGCAAGTAGTAACATAGTAACATAGTTAGCAAGGCCGAAAAAAGACATTTGTCCATCCAGTTCAGCCTATATTCCGTCATACTAAATCCCCAGATCTACGTCCTTCTAAAGAACCTAATCACTGTAGATACAATATTGTTACGCTCGAGAAAAACATCCAGGCCTCTCTCGAACCCCTCGACTGAGTTCGCCATCACCATCTCCTCAGGCAAGCAATTCCAGATTCTCACTGCCCTAACAGTAAAGAATCCTCTTCTATGTTGGTGGAAAAACCTTCTCTTCTCCAGACGCAGAGAATGCCTCCTTGTGACTGTCACCGTCCTTGGTATAAACAGATCCTCGGAGAGATATTTATATTGTCCCCTTATATACTTATGCATGGTTATTAGATCACCCATTAGTAGTTTTTTTTTCTAGAATAAATAATTTTGCTAATCTCTCTGGGCATTGTAGTACCCCCATCCCCTGTTTTGGCTTTAATCCTAAGCCATGTAGCAAAGATTGTTTTATAGGTAACTATTGATTATTAGTTTCAATAGAAGGCACTAGAGTTTGAGTCTCCTTCTTCTCTGAAGAGGCACTTTGCATATTTGATTTTCTAAAGGAGCATTGCATGGCCTATAAGACTCCTCACACCGGCATGTCACTCTTCACAAGGAGACTTGTTTACCTTTTGGATCCATGTTTGGGGTGTCTCATACAGCCAAACTAGACCTTTTGCTTTGCACTGATGGGGGCACTGATGTCTGCAAATAGAGTGTCTAATTTGGCTTTTTTTTATCCTTATCCATGCGGTAAAGATTGTATTTTGAGGAAACTATTGACTTTTAGGAGTGGTACTTTAAATAGAGGGTGCTACAGTTCTAGTCTTCTTCTTCTGTGAAGAGGTAATTTGCATATTTAACTTCCCAAATGAACATTCCATGATCTGTATGACTCCTTACACCTGCAGTCACCCGTTACCCCTTAGATCTATATTCCATTGAGACTGACTAATATTACATTTGTCTCATTGTCTCTTGGAAGTTCTTATACAGGAGGTTCAGTATTGTGCATCAAGCCAACCTCTGGTCCTGACATTATTCTTTCCCAACATCTGTTCTTTAGTTGTTGTAGTCAGTAAGCAGTGAGTTTTTTTTCCTAATTATAACCAGATTAAAATATAAATAGGAACTAGTGACTAAGCTGATTCCCCCAAACAAGGAGGACAATATTGAAGTTATAGCTGTTTCTGCATTTAATATACTCAATGGCCAAACTCCCTCTATGACATCACAGTGTAAAAAGTCAATGTTTAAAAATTGTTCCACCCTGCGTTCCACCAGGATAAACATGTTCTCAGATCTAGCTACACTAAACTGTCAATGAAAATCAATCTAGAGGCTAAGAGTATACTGTCTAATAACAATGCAGTAAGTGTATTGTTGTTTAATACCAACTGATTTTTCTTAGCCCTTTCATGACCTTTAATGTACCCATTCATCATGGTCCTGTGGGGCACAGGAGCTAGCCTTAAGTTAAAGCCGAGACCCAGCTGTCACTGCCAGGAGTGTTGACCGCCCAGACCCAGGCCATTTAATCCCCTAAATGCTGCAATTGATATTCACAGCAGCATTTAGAAGGCTGAGAGAGAGAAGAGCTCCCTCACTATTCCGATTGGCGCCCCTTCCCCCTCATGCCATCACGAGGGCCAACCGAGGTTGTCATGACAAACTCTAAGTCAGCCAGCTACGGCAAGCCTGATAGACCATGCCAAGAACATGGTCTAAAAGGCTTCTGTCAGTGAAGCACTGAAAGGTACAATGCATTCCAAAAAAGTTGGAAGTCCCAAATTGGAACTAAGTAAAAAGGTAAAAAAAAGTTAAAAAAAAATGTAAAAATATTTAAATAAATTGCAAATTTAAGAAGAAAAAAAAGAGTACACATATTTGGTATTGCCGTGTCCGAATCGACCGGACCTATAAAACGATCACACTTGTTAACCCCTTCAGTGAACACCGCCAAAAAAATAAATAAAAAACTATGCTTTTTCATCATACTGCCAAACAAAAGGTAAGATAAAAGAGCAAATAGAAATAAAGGTGGTATAGCTGAAAATGCCACCTTGTCCTGCAAAAAAACAAGCCACGATACAGTTCCATCAGTGGAGAAATAAATAAGTTATAACTCTCAGAATATAGAGATGCAAAAACAATTCTTTTTTCTATAAAATAGTTTTTATTGTGAAAAAGCAGCAAAACGTAAAAGATTTGTATAAATGTGGTATCGCTGTAATCGTATTAACCCCAAGAATAAAGTTGTCTTATCACTTTTACCAAACAGTAAATGGCATAAAAAAATCATGAATGTCTGGATTTTGTTAGTTCTGCCTCGCAAAAATCGGAATAGAAAGAGATAAAAAAAGTTGTGTGCTCAAAAATGGTACTAATAAAAATGTCAACTTGTCCTGCAAGAAATGAGCTCTCACATGACTCTGTCAGCAGAAATATGGAAAAATGATTGCTTTCAAAATATGGCGATGCAAAAACTACTTTTTTTTTGCAATAAAAAGTGTTTTCTAGTGTGTGTCAGCAGCCAAACATATTAAACAGATATACATCTGGTATTACTGTAATCGCACAGACCGAAAGAATAAAGCTAATCACTTATTATACTTAATCACTTATTATACTTAATCACTTATACTGCATCAGGAACTGCATAAAAAATACATAAAACAAATTATTGACCTGCTGTTGATTTGTTCATTCTGTCTCCCAAAGATTGCAATAAGGCTCACCACACATTTATCCTGCACTTGGCACTGAGCGCTTACACTGGGGTTTCCATGTAAGTCTCTGAAATACGGAATACAAATTTAGAAGGGACCCCTGGAGGAAGATTCCTTATACTGAGGCAGATGAACGCACTGTGGATATTGTCTGGTCTATGGTTAGAGAATGTCCGTATTTTTAGGCATGTATAAAAGCGCAGTCTGCTTACAGCTTTGTGCACCTCTGAAAAGAAAGACACCGCTTAATAGAGTAACTCTGCTGCCTCATTATAGTAAACATATCCCTCAGAGGTTTCATCTGAATAATTTCATCTTGAGATTTAGATGGAACCCTCAATGTAAGTGTTCAGAGTAGAGTGCAGGATAAACTTGATACAAACTGCTATATAAAACTTGATGGTGGCCCGATTCTAACGCATCGGGTATTCTAGAATATGCATGTCCACATAGTATATTGTACAGCCCACGTAGTATATTGCCCAGCCACGTAGTATATTGCCCAGCCACGTAGTATATTGCCCAGCCACATAGTATATTGCACAGTCACGTAGCATATTGCCCAATCACGTAGTATATTGCCCAGCCACGTAGTATATTGCCCAGTGACGTAGTATATTGCCCAGTCACGTAGTATATTGCCCAGCCACGTAGTATATTGCCCAACTACGTAGTATATTGCCCAGCCACGTAGTATATTGCCCAGTCATGTAGTATATTGCCCAGCCACGTAGTATATTGCCCAGCAACGTAGTATATTGCCAAACCACGTAGTATATTGCCCAGCCACATAGTATATTGCACAGTCACGTAGTATATTGCCCAGTCACGTAGTATATTGCCCAGCCATGTAATATATTGCCCAGTCACGTAGTATATTGCCCAGTGACATAGTATATTGCCCAGCCACGTAGTATATTGCCCAGTTACGTAGTATATTGCCTAGTGACATAGTATATTGCCCAGTGACGTAGTATATTGCCCAGTGACGTAGTATACAGCACAGAGCCATGTAGTATATTGGCCAGTTACGTAGTATATTATCCAGCTACGTACTATATTGCCCAGCCAGGTTTGTCACAGGTTAAAAAATAAAAAATAAACATATACTCACCTTTCCGAGGGCCCCTTGTAGTCCTCGGCAGCTTCCGGTCCCAGGGTTGGTATGAGCGCAGGACCTGTGGCAAGTCTTTCTAGCACAGGCGCGCAGGACCTGTGATGACGTCGCGGTCACATGACCATGATGTCATGGCAGGTCCTTCTCACGCAGGCACGCAGGGCCTGTGATGACGTCACGGTCACATGACCGTGACGTCATGGCAGGTCCTTCTCCCATACCATCTTTGCCACCGGAACCTACAATGGAAGATGGCAGCCGGCGCGAGCGACTACGGAGGGTGAGTATAGCAGGTTTTTTTTTTTATTATTATTATTTTTAACATTACATTTTTTACTATTGATGCCGCATAGGCAGCGTCAATAGTAAAAAGTTAGGGACACACAGGGTTAATAGCGGTGGTAACGGAGTGCGTTACCCACGGCATAACGCGGTCCATTACCACCAGCATTAACCCTGTGTATGCGGGCGACAGGCACTGACTACGGGGAGTAAGGAGCTGCCATTTTCTTCCGGACTGTGACCGTCACTGATTGGTCGCGGCAGCCATGACAGGCAGCTGGCAAGACCAATCAGCGAATGAATAACCATGACAGACAGAAGGACAGAGAGACGGAAGTGACCCTTAGACATAAATATAGTAGATGTTCCTAACAAAATATTCTACTTAATCAACAAAAAAGGCAAGTCCCCACTCAGATCAGTCATCTGTCAAAGGAAATATAGGGGACTTCAACATTACTGGTAGCACAAAGGTTCTGGCTCTGTCATTCACCTGGGTTTAAACCTTTGAGCCTTTGTTTTGTGGTCGGCTCCTCAGTCCGCCAAGCCACAGCAGACACACCTTTTCTCCAGGTGTTTAGGTTCTGTGAAGGAAAAAAAGAAGAGAGTGTTCCTTGTGCGGATCAATGAGTTAAAACAAAATTGTAGTGGTGAGTGAATTCACTCACCTGAACTTGTTGTGCAGCTTCAGGCACAAAACTGATGATTGCAGGGAAAAGCTCTCTGATGGCTGGAAATAACCTCTCTGGATCTCAGAGGATGAGGATCCTGACAAAATGATAGAAAATAAAAATAAAACTGAGGTTTTCTTTGGATTAATAGCGCCAAAAGCAGAGAGAAATTTATAAAAAACGTCTTTATTTGAGCTATGCATTGCGGAGCTGATCCAGCTCCTTCCTCTGGCTCACGCAATACAAATAGTGAAGGCTAGGTGATATACCTTCCCCGATGACATCAGAAATGAGGCTTAATTACTTACTATACAACAACATGTATTATAATCTTAAGAACAGAAAGATAAAAAGGATTACCAATACCAATGTTAAACACATGCTTAATACACCCCAATCCCATAAAAAATATACATACTTTTTAAAAATTATTATATATATAGGGAATCCTTAAATAAACACCTTTTAACCCTCCGTCACATACAATATTCGGACTAACGAGTTCACATACAATGTGCCTGTCAGGCGCCTGCTGGAAAAATACCTATAATATCTAATGTTTGCAATTTCAGAGCTCTAAAAGTGATCAGTGACCTTCATAGGGATGTTATAAAAGAGACTACACATAATCAGTTGCAAAAAAAAACATTTACTTAACATAAAACTAATAACTATGAAATACAAACTTTTCAAAACTCCCGCCAAATAGTCCCCAGTTCGACTCTCTCAAAAAAATGTACAAAGAAAATTTTTGAACACAAACTTAATTTTAAGGTACCTTAAGTACTATTAAAAACATATTCAATCAGAAGTAGATGCTGAGGTTTCCCCAGAAAAGTCACACTTGCAGAGCAAATAGCAAGAATTACACACCATTTTTGCATGTGTCAGTCAAATTGCTTTATGACATTTGAGACATTCATAATTTGAAAGCCTTCTGGTTCCGCTTTCCGTTTGGCAGGTGGTGCATCTCCTTCTTTTGTGAGGTGGTGCAGATGGTGACTTTTCACCATCATCTTCTGGGCGGAACCTTTTGAGCTGAACTTGAAGGCGAGAGGGGATACCGATTGTTTTCACGCTTCTCCTGCGTAGCTCTCCAAGTACTAGTTCATGGGCCAATTTTTTCAGATACAATCGTCTACGGAGTGGTTCAAGCTTGTTTTCAAGATAAATTACTTGTGAATTTATACCACCCAAATTCAACATAGCAAAAAATATGACCATTGGCCAGCATTTGATGTTTCTGCTGACGTTGAAAGTGGAGCACATCTGATCTGCTGTATCCACACCCCCTTTGGTGGCATTGTAAAATGTAATTATCTCCGGGTTTTTTTCTGCCCCAGTCCCAGGATCGATGGCAGCATCATCATGAAGTGTTGATAGAAGAAGTACGTTTTTTCTGGAATGGCTTCTTGTTCCATTTAGTATTTTTATCTTTTCCAATATAATATGATCCAACTTCTTCATCCTCACCACTGTCACCATCTTGCTCTGTTTCAGAATCCAGGACACATTCTTCCACCTCATCATGAGAATCAATCTCACTTTCCTCTCCTAAATCCTCATTCAGTGTGAGGTCTCTATCATCTAACAGCATGTTTGTTACTTCCTCAACATCAAGTTGTTTGGATAAATTGTACATTTTCCTCTCCATTTCAGCAGATAATCTGAAGCAAGAGAAGGAATATGTTAGGGAACTACTGTATATGCCTGAGCAGCACACTTTCTTTTATAAAATCTCCCTTATTTCTATGAAATATCCTCACATTTTGTGCTATACATTCATAAAACAAGCTAAATAAACTATTGTGATGAATAAAAACATAAAATACCAACCTTACTGAATGTGACGTATTCACATACAATGAGCCTGAGAGATCTGTGCAGCTATATCCTCTCCCCTGAAGCTCTGAAATCCAACTGTGATATCAGGTTTCACAGACCTTCAAGAGACAGGAGACTACCTGGAGGGAGGGGGTTTCCTCACAATCTGGTGAGGAAGGAGAAATGAAAGTAAAAGAGAAGCGCCTGTCAGATCAGTTGTATGTGACGGAGGGTTAATGAATAGTATTTTCTATACATTCTTTGAGGCCGTCAGGTGTTAAGGTGGACAATTGAAATATTAAAACATATGGGATATTTAAATTGTCCACGTTGACACCTGAGTGCATCAATGATTGACGGGGGCGTAGAACGCAATGTGAAAGCACCCATTTCACCTTTCGGGTGTTGCTTTATATTTTTTTCCCCCTGCTAGTATTTCCTGCTGATGATAGTTTCTTCGGGATGTTCAACGATACTACTGTAACTTAAAGCAAGTCACTAAAATTCCAGCTAGGGTTTATCTCCTTGCTGTTTCTGATCTTTACTCTGCACCTACCTTCTGTTTCTTTTTAGGAAGTAGGCAGCATATAATAGAACAGTGCATACTAGTATGCACTCTATTTTGTGGTTTTCTTTACTCACTCTGGAATCTTTCCTTTTTTCAGCACACTTTCCCTTTTATAGTTAATTTATATTCTGAACTGCCCTATGGTTCTTTAGAAGGAACGTGAATCACTAAACGGCTTTTCAGGCTGTTTAGGTCTGAGCTGCCTTCTTCTAGTCTGTGGTTAAGGCTATCTCTGCTCACGCAGGAACCATTAGGGTCAGCATCTCTAGTCTGTATGGGAACCAGCAAAGTCAGTTGCAGTTTTTAGTTTGTTACCTCTTTTTCCCAGGGAGTTGCTACTCTAGCATAACAGGCTCTTTGCCCTCCAAATGAAATCCAACAAATTCTACGCTCCCAATTCCCAATGCCCCTTTCCCTTCAGAGCCCCATAATGTGTTTAAACCATATTTAGCGTCCACATGTTTGGCATTTCTGTAGGGTTGAGAGCCCGCCTAATTTACAGGGTTCATGTCTCCAATAGCACATGCTGGCCACAATATATGGGCACTATAATGTACTGGGCACCACAATGTACTAGATATTGCAATGTACGGGCACTGCAATGGCAGATTTGCAGTTTTCACTCATCCACTGCTGCTTGTTTCTGGAAAACACACATGGCATCAAAATCGTCACTAAACCAGTAGATAAATTCTCAGAGGGGTGTCATTTCCTAAATGAGGTCACTTAAGGTGGGATTCTTGGAGCCCCCAAATTATTTGTTCTCCAAGGGTTAAAGGGAACCTGTCACCCCGTTTTTTGAGATTGAGATATAAATACTGTTAAATAGGGCCTGTGCTGTGCGTTACTATGGTGTATGTAGTGTACCCTGATTCCCCATGTATGCCGAGAAATACATTACCAAAGTCGGCGTTTTCGCCTGTCAATCAGGCTGGTCTGGTCAGGTGGGCGTGTTCACAGCGTTCTTTTCTTCCCCAGGTTTCCGTTGGTGGCGTAGTGGTGTGCGCATGTCCAAGGTCCGGATTCCCTGTGCCCACGTGAAGACACAGCGCGCGATCTGCGCTGTCATTCATTTCATCGGTGCGGGAGGCCATCTTCCTGGGGCCGCGCGTGCGCAGATGTAGTGTTCTGCTGCACGGGGCTTCAGGAAAATGGCCGCGGGATGCCGCGCGTGCGCAGAAGAGATCGCGGCGGCCATTTTCCCAAAGCCGAGATGCAAACTCGGCTTTGGGAAAATGGCCGCCGCGATCTCTTCTGCGCACGCGCGGCATCCCGCGGCCATTTTCCTGAAGCCCCGTGCAGCAGAGCACTACATCTGCGCACGCGCGGCCCCAGGAAGATGGCCGCCCGCACCGATGAAAGGAATGACAGCGCAGATCGCGCGCTGTGTCTTCACGTGGGCACAGGGAATCCGGACCTTGGACATGCGCACACCACTACGCCACCAACGGAAACCTGGGGAAGAAAAGAACGCTGTGAACACGCCCACCTGACCAGACCAGCCTGATTGACAGGCGAAAACGCCGACTTTGGTAATGTATTTCTCGGCATACATGGGGAATCAGGGTACACTACATACACTATAGTAACGCACAGCGCAGGCCCTATTTAACAGTATTTATATCTCAATCTCAAAAAACGGGGTGACAGGTTCCCTTTAAATAGTGCCCCTTTCCAACTGAGTCTCGTCGTTTGGCTAAGCATTACTGTCCAGCCACATATGGGGTTTTTCAATATTCAGCATAAATTGTGTGACAGTCTTACTCATTTCCCCAAGTGAACTTGTAAAATATGGGGCTAAAACTACATTTTTTGTGGTAAAAAAATGTAATCATTTTTTTCTTCATTGCTGAATGGTCACCCCGGGGCTCTTCCAGTGGGTCATGGCTCCCATAAATCATAGCAGCCAAATCTGCAATACAATATGGCGCTTCTTCCCTTCTAAACTTTCCACTGTGCCTGAAACGTAGTTCCTGATTACATGTAGGGTACTGGCGCACTCAGGAGAAGTTGCACAACAAACTATGTGGTCCTTTTTGTCTGTTAGCCAAATTAAAAACTTGAGGCTAAAACAACATTTTGGTGATAAAAATGTAATTATTATTTCTTTAACATCCAATGGTATAAAATTCTGTGAGACACATGTGGAGTCAATATGATTACTGCACCCCTAGATAAATTCATTGAGAGATGTAGTTTGCAAAATTTGGTCATTTATGTGGGGTTCTGCTGTTCTGGCACCTCAGAGCCTCTGCCAATATGACATGGCACCCTCAACCCATTTCTGCAACTTCTGACCTCCAATATGGCACTCCTTCCATTCTGAGCTTTCCATCGTGCCTCAAAATTAGTGTTCGACCACCTCTGAGGTATTGGCATACTCAGAAGAAATTGTATAACAAATTGTATGGTTCATTTTCTCCTAATATCTGGTTTGAAAATTAAAAACTTGCGGCTAAAGCAACATTTTAGTTAGGAAAAATTGATAATTTCCCATTGACTCAGATCATTGTTATACAATTCTGCGAATCACCTGAGGGCTACAAATGCTCACTACACCCTTAGATGAATTCCTCAAGAGGAGTAGTTTCCAAAATTGGGTCATTTGTGGTTGCTTTTGCTGTTTTGGCATGTCAGGGGCTTTTCAGATGTGACAGGGCATCCACAATCTATTCCAGCCAAAACTCCACCCCAGAATTCAATTGGCACTCCTTCTTCATTACATTTTCACGGTTCAATGCTATACAATTCTGTGAATCACCTGTGGGTTCAAGGTGCTCACCACACCTCTAGATAAATTCTTTGAGGGGTGTAGTTTTGAAACTGGGGTCTCATGTGGGGGGTTTCCTCTGTTTAGTCACATCATTGGCTCTGCAAACGTAACATGGCGTCTGCTTTCAATTTCAGCAAATTTTGCGCTCCAAAAGTCAAATGTAGTTTTCCACATATGAGGTTTCCATTTATGTTGTATCTGCATACTCAGGAGAAATTAAACAACAAATTGTACAGTCCATTTTCTCCTGTTACCCTTGTGAAAAGGAAAAAAAATGGTACTAAAGCAACATTTTTGTTTGAAAAATGTATTTTTTCATTTTCACGGCTCAACATTATAATTTTCTGTAAAGCACCTCTAGCTTGAAGATGCTCCCCATACCTCTAAATAAGTTCCTTGAGGGCGTAGTTTCCAAAACTGGGTCACCTGTGGAAGATTTCCACTGTTTAGGCACATCAAGAGCTCTGCAAAAGTGACGTGGCATGCGCTATCTATACCAACTAGTGATGAGAGAACGTGCTCGCCACAGCTCGTTACTCGCCCGAGTATTGGGGTACTCGGGGTACTTGGCGAGTAGCGAGCATTTCCGGGATTATTCAGCAGTAAATGTTTTCTCCACCCAGCGTTTTTGGTGGACTGTAGAGACCCAATCACGGTACAGGGATTGTCTGCCTGGCCATGAAACGCCACAGCCATCTTTGTTGTGGTCGTGCAGTGATTGGCTTGGCCGCACAGCATCATCCCGAGTATAAGAGACCTAGCGCTGCCCTGCTCGCCGCATTCTGCTCCGGATTCAGTGAGAGTAGGGAGAGCTGCTGCCGAGATACAGTCAGAATCGTGGTTTTTAGAGTTAGTGTAGGTCTGCAACTCTTACATCCACAACTCCTCAGAAACCAAAAGTCCTTTTTAGGGCTAATTCGTGGGTTCCGATATTACAGCACTAGGTAGGCACGGCACGGCATATTCACATCAGTGCAAGGCCTGCAGGCACTGTATGTATGTCCATTGCTCCCACTGCATCCTTCCCAAAGCTCCATAACTGCCTGCTGCTGCAGCTTATTTACTATATATATATATATATATATGTATATATATATATATATATAATTTTTTTTTTTCCAAAAATTCACCCCGCCAAAAAAAAAGAAAATATACAGTCTGTTCTGTCAGACTGAGGGGGCTGTTGAAAAATCATAGTTAGTCAGACATACGTAGCATAATTGTGTGTGCTACCCTTGTGCCACTTTCTTTTCTTTTTTAAACTCACCAAAAAAGGCCTCATACATCTGCGTGCTCCAAGTTTGGGCATTGTAGGCCAGTGTGCTTATTTTTGGGCTGTCTGATACTCAAATTCTATACAGCACTATTTAGCATAAAAAAAATTCTAAGGCCACAGATTTACCAATGTGGTATTTCCGTGAGAGCCCTCATATACCTGTGTGCTCCAAGTTTGGTCATTGTAGGCCGAGGGACCAGTTTTTTTGCAGTGTGTTACTGAAATTATATACAGCAATATTTAGCACACAATAATATAAACAGGCCACATATTTGCCAGTGTGGTATTTCTGTGAGAGTCCTCATATACCTGTGTGCACCAAGTTTGGTCATTGTAGGCCGGAGGACCACTTTTTTGCTGTGTGTAACTGAAATTATATACAGCACTATTTAGCATACAATAATATAAACAGGCCACATATTTGCCAGTGTGGTATTTCTGTGAGAGCCCTCATATATCTGAGTGCTCCAAGTTTGGTCATTGTAGGCCGGAGGACCACTTTTTTTGCTGTGTGTTACTGAAATTATGTACCGCACTATTCAGCATACAATAATATAAACAGGCCACATATTTGCCAGTGTGGTATTTCTTTGAGAGCCCTCATATATCTCTGCTCCAAGTTTGGGCATTGTAGGCTGGTGTACTTATATTTTGGCTGTATTATACTAAAATTATATACAGCACTATTTTGCATAAATTAACTTAAAAAAAGACCCCAAAAATTGAATACATTCTGTTAGGTCAGGCTGAGGCCTGCCTGGTGTTTGGGTTTGAAAAATCGTACATTTGCAGGCATACTGATCAGATATTATTTCGCTACTAATAAAGACATTTGTGTTGAGCATTTGAAATAGTGCAGTAGTTCATTTAAAATGGTTAAGGCAAGGGGCAAGGGAAGGGGAAGTGGACCTGATGCTGATGGTGCATCCAGAGGCCGAGGCTGTGGCAAAGGTGAAAGTGGGCAACAACAAATACCCACATGATCTTGCTCGACCTTCCTGTCCCAGTTTCTAGGGGACCGCAGAACACCACTATTGAAGCCAGAACAGTGTGAAATGGTTGTTGGTTGGATAGCGGATAATGCTTCCAGTCATTTAGCAACCACCACCACCTTGTCTTCCACACGGTCAAGTCTGAGTAGCCATGAGTGTGACCAGGATAATCCTCACCCTGATCCTCCTTCCTCCCACCATGCAGAGTGCCCTGAGACAACTGATCCCACATCTGGACACTCTAAAGAGGTGTTCAGTTTTCCATTTCAAGATTCTGAACTCTCGGCCGGTCAACTTAAAGTGTTGACAGCTGAGATTGCATGTAGAGATGCCCAAAGCTTTGACCAGCCCAGGTCACATAAAGGCGATGGTGGGAAATTATCACAAGAGGTGGACGATGATGAGACACAATTGCCAGAAAGTCAGGAGGAGGAGCAGGGCGCGGATGTGGAAGACGAGGTGGTGGATGTCATAGTGACTTACCCAACCGGGCAGGAGGACATGCATAGCGAAGACAGCAGCACAAATCGGAAAGGAGGCATATCCCCCTAACAGGCAGGAAGAAGCAGTGTGGTGGCCACAGACAGAGGCCGTGCATCTGTTCCCAGTAACACCAACATGAGGGAAGTTGCCATTCCAACTGTTAGATCTTCCCGAGTCTGGTTATTTTTTTAAAGACGCTGTCAATAACCCCAAACAGGCCATGTGCAGCACCTGCCATGCCTGCATCAGCAGGGTTGGAAGCAAAACAACCAGCCTGACCACCACCAGCATGACCAGGCACATGCAAGCAAAGCACCCAACTTTGTGGGCTGAATCCCTGGCTCCAGGACCACTGCCTGCTGGTCACACCACTGTTTCTTCCACTGTTTTGCGTAGAAGCCAATCCACAGTACACCGTGCATGTGAAGATGTCTCTAACCCTGCATCTGTTGTGGACCACAGTCAAGCAGCACCATCAGCAAGCCCATCTATGTCCTTGTCTCAGCACAGCATTCAGTTGTCTATAGCCCAGTCTTTGGTATGCAAGCAGAAATACCCCGCCAACGCCCCACAGGCCACAGTCCTCAATTCGAATATTTCTCTTCTGCTTGCGCTAGAAATGCTGCCTTTTAGGCTTGTTGAGACGGAAGCTTTCCACAACCTGATGGTGGCGGCCCTTCCAAGGTACTCGGTCCCCAGTCGCCACTATTTCTCCTGGTGTGCCGTACCGGCATTACACCAGCATGTGTCCCACAACATTAGCTGTGCCCTCAACAATGCTGTTACAGGGAAATTCCACCTAACCACGGACACGTGGACAAATGTTTGTGGGCAGGGATGGTACATCTCAATGACGGCACACTGGGTTGACATAGAGGAAGCCAGGACCCAGTTGGGCCTTTGGATGGAACACATCCTCCCCACGCTGAAGATTGCTGGCCCTACGTCAATCAGGATTGCCCCCACAGTCTACAGCTCCTGCACCACCTCTTCCTGCTCTTCATCCTCCATCTCTGAAATTAACACATCAGTCAGAAGCTGGAAGCACTGTAACATAGTAACATAGTAACATAGTTAGTAAGGCCGAAAAAAGACATTTGTCCATCCAGTTCAGCCTATATTCCATCATAATAAATCCCCAGATCTACGTCCTTCTACAGAACCTAATAATTGTATGATACAATATTGTTCTGCTCCAGGAAGACATCCAGGCCTCTCTTGAACCCCTCGACTGAGTTCGCCATCACCACCTCCTCAGGCAAGCAATTCCAGATTCTCACTGCCCTAACAGTAAAGAATCCTCTTCTATGTTGGTGAAAAAACCTTCTCTCCTCCAGACGCAAAGAATGCCCCCTTGTGCCCGTCACCTTCCTTGGTATAAACAGATCCTCAGCGAGATATTTGTATTGTCCCCTTATATACTTATACATGGTTATTAGATCGCCCCTCAGTCGTCTTTTTTCTAGACTAAATAATCCTAATTTCGCTAATCTATCTGGGTATTGTAGTTCTCCCATCCCCTTTATTAATTTTGTTGCCCTCCTTTGTACTCTCTCTAGTTCCATTATATCCTTCATGAGCACCGGTGCCCAAAACTGGACACAGTACTCCATGTGCGGTCTAACTAGGGATTTGTACAGAGGCAGTATAATGCTCTCATCATGTGTATCCAGACCTCTTTTAATGCACCCCATGATCCTGTTTGCCTTGGCAGCTGCTGCCTGGCACTGGCTGCTCCAGGTAAGTTTATCATTAACTAGGATCCCCAAGTCCTTCTCCCTGTCAGATTTACCCAGTGGTTTCCCATTCAGTGTGTAATGGTGATATTGATTCCTTCTTCCCATGTGTATAACCTTACATTTATCATTGTTAAACCTCATCTGCCACCTTTCAGCCCAAGTTTCCAACTTATCCAGATCCATCTGTAGCAGAATACTATCTTCTCTTGTATTAACTGCTTTACATAGTTTTGTATCATCTGCAAATATCGATATTTTACTGTGTAAACCTTCTACCAGATCATTAATGAATATGTTGAAGAGAACAGGTCCCAATACTGACCCCTGCGGTACCCCACTGGTCACAGCGACCCAGTTAGAGACTATACCATTTATAACCACCCTCTGCTTTCTATCACTAAGCCAGTTACTAACCCATTTACACACATTTTCCCCCAGAGCAAGCATTCTCATTTTGTGTATCAACCTCTTGTGCGGCACGGTATCAAACGCTTTGGAAAAATCGAGATATACCACGTCCAATGACTCACCGTGGTCCAGCCTATAGCTTACCTCTTCATAAAAACTGATTAGATTGGTTTGACAGGAGCGATTTCTCATAAACCCATGCTGATATGGAGTTAAACAGTTATTCTCATTGAGATAATCCAGAATAACATCCCTCAGAAACCCTTCAAATATTTTACCAACAATAGAGGTTAGACTTACTGGCCTATAATTTCCAGGTTCACTTTTAGAGCCCTTTTTGAATATTGGCACCACATTTGCTATGCGCCAGTCCTGCGGAACAGATCCTGTCGCTATAGAGTCCCTAAAAATAAGAAATAATGGTTTATCTATTACATTACTTAGTTCCCTTAGTACTCATGGGTGTATGCCATCCGGACCCGGAGATTTATCTATTTTAATCTTATTTAGCCGATTTCGCACCTCTTCTTGGGTTAGATTGGTGACCCTTAATATAGGGTTTTCATTGTTTCTTGGGATTTCACCTAGCATTTCATTTTCCACCGTGAATACCGTGGAGAAGAAGGTGTTTAATATGTTAGCTTTTTCCTCGTCATCTACAACCATTCTTTCCTCACTATTTTTTAAGGGGCCTACATTTTCAGTTTTTATTCTTTTACTATTGATATAGTTGAAGAACAGTTTGGGATTAGTTTTACTCTCCTTAGCAATGTGCTTCTCTGTTTCCTTTTTGGCAGCTTTAATTAGTTTTTTAGATAAAGTATTTTTCTCCCTATAGTTTTTTAGAGCTTCAATGGTGCCATCCTGCTTTAGTAGTGCAAATGCTTTCTTATTACTGTTAATTGCCTGTCTTACTTCTTTGTTTAGCCACATTGGGTTTTTCCTATTTCTAGTCCTTTTATTCCCACAAGGTATAAACCGCTTACAGTGCCTATTTAGGATGTTCTTAAACATTTCCCATTTATTATCTGTATTCTTATTTCTGAGGATATTGTCCCAGTCTACCAGATTAAGGGCATCTCTAAGCTAGTCAAACTTTGCCTTCCTAAAGTTCAGTGTTTTTGTGACTCCCTGACAAGTGCCCCTAGTGAAAGACAGGTGAAACTGTACAATATTGTGGTCGCTATTTCCTAGATGCCCAACTACCTGCAGATTTGTTATTCTGTCAGGTCTATTGGATAGTATTAGGTCTAAAAGTGCTGCTCCTCTGGTTGGATTCTGCACCAATTGTGAAAGATAATTTTTCTTGGTTATTAGCAGAAACCTGTTGCCTTTATGGGTTTCACAGGTTTCACTTTCCCAGTTAATATCCGGGTAGTTAAAGTCCCCCATAACCAGGACCTCATTATGGGTTGCAGCTTCATCTATCTGCTTTAGAAGTAGACTTTCCATGGTTTCTGTTATATTTGGGGGTTTGTAACAGACCCCAATGAGAATTTTGTTACCATTCTTCCCTCCATGAATTTCGACCCATATGGACTCGACATCCTCATTTCCTTCGCTAATATCCTCCCTTAAAGTGTAAACTGTAGCACTGCCTCAGCCTAGAGGCAACAGGCTGTGCTGAAGCTAATCTGCCTAGGTGACAAACCACACAATGCAGAAGAGTTATGAACAGTGCTGAAAGACCAGTCAGATATTTGGATGACACCACTGAACCTACAGTCAGGCATGGTCGTGTGTGATAATGGCCGTAACCTGGTGGTGGCTCTGAGGCAAGGTGAGCTCACACACGTACCTTGCCTGGCCCATGTGCTTAACCTTGTGGTTCAACGTTTTCTGAAAAGCTACCTGGAGCTGCCGGATCTGCTAAAGTATGCCATCTGTCTGTCCATTTTAGAAAGTCAGCTACAGCTTCAGCCACCCTTGCCGTGCTTCAGCAGCGTTTTCAGCTTCCAGATCACCGACTGTTGTGTGATGTCCCCATGCGCTGGAACTCCACGCTGCATATGTTGGAAAGGATTTGTGAGCAGAAGAGGGCCATTGTTGACTACCAACATCAACAAGGCCGTCGAATTTCAGGTCAGGCTCCACACATAAGACCTCAGCAGTGTACATGGATGTCAGACATATGTAACAACTTTGAAGACTGCACCAAGATGGTGAGCGGCGATGACACCATAATTAGCGTCACCATCCCGCTTCTCAGTGTTCTGAAAACCTCTCTGCTCACAATCAAAGAGGATCCATTGCAGGCAGAGCACGAGGACATGGAGCAAGGAACCATACAGGGGGATTACACTCAGCCCAGTCTCATATCTTCTCAACGTGGATTGGTAGGCAATGAGGAGGAGGAGGAAAAACAGGAGCTACTTTCATGCGCTATAGATGGTACTACAAACACATCTGTATTAGCTTCTGTTCAGTGGGGATGGCCCGAGGACAGGGAGGAGTATGAGGAGGAGGAGGACAGCATGGTCAGTCATCCTATTGGTGAGGACACGGAAGTCTTGCCTGTTAGCAGTCTGGCACGCATGGCTGACTTTATGTTGCGCTGCATTTCACATGACCCTTGGATTATCAAAATTTTGGGTGACACTCATTACTGGTTGGTGACACTTCTAGACCCACGCTACAAGGAGAACTTTCAATATCTTCTGCCTGAGGCAGAGAGGTGTACTAAAATGTTGCAGTACCACATGGTCCTTGTAGCGGAATTAGTTAGAAAATT
The DNA here is from genome assembly GCF_032444005.1 of Ranitomeya imitator. Taxonomy (NCBI): domain Eukaryota; kingdom Metazoa; phylum Chordata; class Amphibia; order Anura; family Dendrobatidae; genus Ranitomeya; species Ranitomeya imitator. The sequence goes on from NC_091282.1 coordinate 80,463,101, forward strand.
CCCACGTGAGAACGCTGGCAGCAGACGTCAGAGTTTGTTGTACAACCAAGGACTCCAAACGAGAGAGACAGAAGTACAATCTAGCTCAGGCAGGGGAACAATGGCCAAGTTCTGGGACAGTTTTCTCAGACCCTCCCATCGTGGCGGCACAGGGGCAAGGGGTGCTGTCACAAGAAGTGCAATGTTTGGGAAGATGGTGAGGGATTACCTTGCAGATCGTACAAACGTCCTCCGTGATTCCTCTGTGCCTTTTAATTATTGGGTATCCAAGCTGGATATGTGGCATGAACTGGCTCTCTACGCCTTGGAGGTCCTGGCCTGCCCTGCTGCTAGCGTTCTGTCAGAGCAGGTTTTTAGTGCCGCTGGTGGAATTATCACAGATAAGCGCATCCGCCTGTCAACTGAAAATGCTGACAGGCTGACTCTTATAAAAATGAACAAGGCCTTGATTGGGAAAGACTTCTGTACACCACCAAGTGAAACCAGCGAAACATAATCTCAAATACATTCTCTCTTTTGGGGAGGTGTATTCTCATGCACCTCTTCAAAACCACACATGAATATACACTTCCACATTTGGTCTGTTTGTTGCTCGCCTCCTCCGTATCCTCATTGTCATCATCCAGAACCACTAGAGGACCAGGGTGAACGTGCTCTGTACTGTTATAGGCCGGGGATTTTTGGGCACGGGGGCTGTGAAGGCACTATTTTATTTGGTAAAAACAGGACCCCACATTGGGGAATTGGGCATTACATTACATTGGGCCTACTTCTTAAGTCTGTCTCCTGCAATGTGTCCTTTAACTGCCACTAGATGACCAGGGTGCACGTGCTCAGTACTGTTATAGGCCGGTGATTTTTGGGCACAGGAGCTGTGATGGCACTATTTTATTTTGTAAAAACAGGGCCCCACATTGGGGAACTGGGCATTACATTACATTGGGCCTACTTCTTAAGTCTGTCTCCTGCAATGTGTCCTTTAACTGCCACTAGATGACAAGGGTGCACGTGCTCAGTACTGTTATAGGCCGGTGAATTTTAGGCAAGTGGGCTGTGATGGCACTATATTTTTGAGTCCCAAAATTACAACACATTGGGGAATTGGGCATGACATTTCTTTGGGCCTACTTCTTAACTCGGACTCCTGCAATCTGTCCTTTACCTGCCACTAGATCACCAGGGTCAACGTGCTCTGTACGATGCATTTTGGTCAAGGGGGCTGTCATGCCATTCTTTTATTTTTTTAAAAAAGGATTTTACATTGGGGAATTGGGCATGATATTACTTTGGGCCTACTTCTTAACTCGGTCTCCTGCAATCTGTCCTGTTCCTGCCAGTAGATCACCAGGGTGAATGTGATCTGTATGGTGCATTTAGGGCTAGGATGGCACTATTTTAACTCCTTCATGACCTCTGCTGTACTATTACTGTGGAGGTCGGATCCCCTGCCTTGATGTGGGCTCCGGCGCTGAGCCAACCTCAAAGCCGGGATATGTCAGCTGTTCTGAACAGCTGACATGTGCTCACAATAGCGGCGGGTGAAATTGCGATTCACCCGCCGCTATTAACTAGTTAAAAACCGCTGTCAAATGCTGACAGCGGCATTTAACCGGCGCTTCCCGCCATTGGGCCGGAAATGAGCGCATCGCCGACCCCGTCACAAGATCGGAGGTCAGCGATGCATCTGCATAGTAACCATAGAGGTCCTTGAGACCTCTATGGTTGCTGATGCCGGACTGCTGTGAGCGCCAACAACCCAGCATAGCCAGCCACTAGACTCTAAAACTTAACATTTAATATGTATACCTCTAAAATTTTGTGTACTTTAAAAACAATTTGGTGCTCATGTTTAAACGTGCACTAGACAAGAAAAACGGCATGATTTCACCCAATTGCTGTCTCTCTTCTTGTTACAGATTCTTGTGCTTATTGAGAGCACGGCATGGGACGGAGACCAATAGACCTTTTCCAATGGGGGGGAGAAAAAAAAAAATATATATATAGGTAGGTGGGGGGGAAGGGTTTGAAGCTATCTTCCCTGTCGTGCCCCGTGTATAAGACTCCCGCCCTAACAAGGGCAGTCCCCAAGTTTGAGCCTACTTAGTGAAGCCCTTTAGTTAGTATAACCACCCTGGATGATATGTCCTCTTTCTCTTGCCAACGCGTTTCCCTCCCCGTTACGGGGGTTCATCAGGGGAATAAAATGTCCAGGTTAAATGTCCAGGTTAGTGGAGGTATTCTGCAGTGGCAGACATAACCTCATTCAGCGGCGTCCTCCATGTGAGGATAAGGCAGTCCCTCTGTGAGCGCCACCCTGTGGTCGGCGATCATAGCAATGCAGGAATTCAGCTACATAGGAGTGATCTGATCATCGCTCCCATGTAGCTGAGCCGATTGAGTTTTGCCAGCTTCTAGCCTCCCATGGAGGCTATTGAAGCATTGCAAAAGTAAAAAAAAAAAAAGTTTAAAAAAAATGAAAAAAATAAAAAAAATATAAAAGTTTAAATCACCCCCCTTTCGCCCCATTCAAAATAAAACAATAAAAAAATCAAACCTACATATATTTGGTATCGCCGCGTTCAGAATTGCCTGATCTATCAATAAAAAAAGGATTAACCTGATCGCTAAACAGCGTAGCGAGAAAAAAATTAGAAATGCCAGAATTACTTTTTTGGTCGCAGCGACATTGCATTCAAATGCAATAGCGGGCGATCAAAAGAACATATCTGCACCAAAATGGTATCATTTAAAATGTCAGCTCAGCACGCAAAAAATAAGCCCTCACCTGACCCCAGATCACGAAAAATAGAGACGCTACGGGTATTGGTAACTTGCGCAATTTTTTTCTTTTGTTTTAGCAAAGTTTGCAATTTTTTTTTACCACTTAGATAAAACGTAACCTAGACATGTTTGGTGTCTATGAACTCGTAATATCTATAACAAAGACCTGGCACTCAACTTGTAATATTTGCAAGCGGTTTTTATTCCAAATGCAGTAACAGCAAAAATGTTTCGGTCATAAACAGTGACCTTCATCAGTTACTGTAAATTATAGAATTATCAATTATCAACAGAAAATATATAAAAAACAAGGTGATTTTTGGGCATGGGGGCTGTGAAAGCACTATTTTATTTTGTAAAAACAGGATCCCACATTGGGGAATTGGGCATTACATTACATTGGGCCTACTTCTTAAGGGTACCGTCACACTATACGATTTACCAACGATCACGACCAGCGATATGACCTGGCCGTGATCGTTGGTAAGTCGTAGTGTGGTCGCTGGAGAGCTGTCACACAGACAGCTCTCCAGCGACCAACGATGCCGAGGTCCCCGGGTAACCAGGGTAAACATCGGGTTACTAAGCGCAGGACCGCGCTTAGTAACCCAATGTTTACTCTGGTTACCAGCGTACAAAAACCAAACAGTACATACTTACATTCCAGTGTCTGTCCCTTGCCGTCTGTTTCCCGCACTCACTGACTGCCGGCCGCAAAGTGAAAGCACAGCACAGCGGTGACGTCACCGCTGTGCTCTGCTTTCACTTTACGGCCGGCAGTCAGTGAGTGCGGGAAGCAGACGGCAAGGGACCTGACGGACACCGGAATGTAAGTATGTACTGTTTTTTTTTTTTTTACATTTACGCTGGTAACCAGGGTAAACATCGGGTTACTAAGCGCGGTCCTGCGCTTAGTAACCCGATGTTTACCCTGGTTACAAGCGAACGCATCGCTAGATCGGTGTCACACACACCGATCCAGCGATGACAGCGGGAGATCCAGCGATGAAAGAATGTTCCAAACGATCTGCTACGACGTACGATTCTCAGCAGGATCCCTGAACGCTGCTGCGTGTCAGACACAGCGATATCGTATGGATATCGCTGGAACGTCACGAATTGTACCGTCGTAGCGACAAAAGTGCCACTGTGTGACGGTACCCTAAGTCTGTCTCCTGCAATGTGTCCTTTAACTGCCACTAGATGACCAGGGTGCACGTGCTCAGTACTGTTATAGGCCGGTGAATTTTAGGCAAGTGGGCTGTGATGGCACTATATTTTTAAGTTCAAAGATTACAACGCATTGGGGAATTGGGCATGACATTTCTTTGGGCCTACTTCTTAACTCGGGCTCCTGCAATCTGTCCTTTACCTGCCACTAAATAATCAGGGTCAACGTGCTCTGTACGGTTCATTTTGACCAAGGGGGTTGTCATGCCACTCTTTTATTTTTTAAAAAAAGGATTTTACATTGGGGAATTGGGCATGACATTACTTTGGGCCTACTTCTTAACTCTGTCTCCTGCAATCTGTCCTGTTCCTGCCAGTAGATCACCAGGGTGAATGTGATCTGTATGGTGCATTTAGGGCTAGGGGGCTGTGATGGCACTATTTTAACCCCTTCATGACCTTCGCACTATTACTGCGGAAGTCGGATCCCCTGCCTTGATGTGGGCTCCGGCGCTGAGCCAACCTCAATATAAGCATACCCCTATTCAGGAAGGCACAAGTTTGAGGACATTAATAAGAGCGCAGCCTGTAGTAGAAATATATATGGTTAGGGTACTGGCCCCCCAAGAAAAGGGGGAAATGGTACTTGAGGCGGTAATCAAAGCGCCGTTCGCTATCTTACCTGACTGTGGTGGTGCAGATGCGGACTCCACCGCTTGTCTGTAATGTGCGTTCAGACTGCCCCATAAAATAGAGATAACGAACGGTGCTTTGATTACCACCTCAAGTACCATTTCCCCCTTTTCTTGGGGGGCCTGAATAGGGGTATGCTTATATGTCACGTCAACTTTGGTCTATGGCAGTGGAGTTATACTCCCCACTTTTTTTCACATTTACCCTTGTTTAATTTTCAGCCGTATATTCTCTTGTCTGTTATTAAAGACACAATACTTGCCTCACCATCACTTACAATACGGTACGTAGTCTCACCTATTCTGTCCAACAATTCCTATGTGACTGTGCCAGGGTGTATTTACTATTTCTAATTTTGTCCAATTTAATACCTGATATTGTGCCATATAATGTTTGTAAATGCCTTGTTTTTTTTATATATATTTTTTGTTGATAATTCTATAATTTGCCTTGGATACTGTATGTAGTTAATCTTCATATACGTAATCACTATATTTATTTAATCCTTATATGTACTTATTAACCTGTGTATGTTAACATATACAAAAGTGTACGCACTCACACTATTCAATCATACTATTCCTTGAATTTTGTAGTTTGCAATAAAATTGCCTTGTATTGCAAGTATTAGCCCTTTTTAAAGCCGTACCTGAACCTTAGTGTTAAAAACTTGCCAAATAAAATTGCCAAATTCTCCTGTAAATAATTGTGCAAAGAGGGAACCATCATACTATTAAAAAATACGAGTGAATTTTCCTGGGCCCATCCAGTATGTGGGATCCAAGGCCTAATGGGGTGCATATGACTGACTATGCAGCAGGGCTGGCCTTGCTGCCAATGTGTAAAACCAAGGCGTATGGAGCACAAAATGCATATTGTGAAGTGGATTTTTATGGGCCCATACAGTATGTGGGTTCCAAGGCGTAAGAGGGAGCATATGAATTGGCAGCAGGGCAGGCCTTGCATTCAATGCAACATTTTTTCAGGAGGCCCCCGGGACATCTTATGACAGGGGTATTGTGGTGCGTCGTAATTCTTGGCAGCTCATCCACTCACAGCATAGACTACAAGAGCTTAGGAGCTTAGGAAATTTTCGGTCTGGGGTTAAATATTTGGCCTTACAGGCAAGTCATTAACCTGCAAAGGATGTACCTTGGCATATTTCCCAGCAAAACCCGTTTTGGTTTCGTTTTCATGTGTTTTTTGTGGCACCGGGAAAAATGGCATGAATCTCGGAAAAAAGCTGTGAACTTGGAGTCAGGAATGCTTCCAGGGGCGATCGCCATGATGTCTTTGTGTCATTTGAGCAGTGTTTTCATCATTTTCAGACGTTTTTAGACCTTAAAAGGACCCCTGGGGGATTGCGGTAAAAATACTCGGATCTCCCATAGACTTACATTGGGCTCGTTGTTCTGGTCGAGTACCCGAGTATTCCAATTTGCTCGACCCGAGCAACGTGCACCCGAGCATTTTAGTGCTTGCCCAACACTAATACCAACCAATTTTGTGCTCCAAAAGTTGAAGGGTGCTCCTTCCCCCTGAGCCCTCCTGTGTACCCAAACAGTAGTTTCCTACCACATATGGGGTATGAGCCTACTCAGGAGAAACTGCATAACAAATTACCGTATATACTCGAGTATAAGCCGAGATTTTCAGCCCAAAATTTTGGGCTGAAAGTGCCCCTCTCAGCTTATACTTGAGTCACAGTGGGCGGCAGGGTCGGCGGGTGAGGGGGAGAGGGCGCTGAGGCATACTCACCTAGTCCCGGTGCTCCTGACGCTCCCTCTGCCCATCACACGGTCTTCGGTGCTGCAGCTCTTCCCCTGTTCAGCGGTCACGTGGGACCGCTGATTAGAGAAATGAATAAGCGGCTCCACCTCCCATAGGGGTGGAGCCGCATATTCATTTCTCTAATCAGCGGTGCCGGTGACCGCTGATAGAGGAAGAGGCTGCGGCACCGAAGACCGTGTGACAGGCAGAGGGAGCGGGACGCCGGGAGCAGGTAAGTATGTAATATTTACCTGTCCGCGTTCCACACGCCGGGCGCCGCTCTGTCTTCGCGTCCTCTTGCACTGACTGTGCAGGTCAGAGGGCGCGATGACGCATATAGTGTGCGCGGTGCCCTCTGCCTGATCAGTCAGTGCGGAGAGACGCCGGGACCGGACGCCGGGAGCTGCAAGCAGCGAGGTGAGTATGGCATTTTTTTTTAATTGCAGCAGCAATGGCACAGCTTTATATGGCACAGCTATGGGGCAATAATGAACGGTGCAGAGCACTATATGGCACAGCTATGGGGCAATAATGAACGGCACGGAGAACTATATGGCAGCTATGGGGCAGTAATGAACGGTGCAGAGCACTATATGGCACAGCTATGGGGCAATAATGAACGGCGCAGAGCACTAAATGGCACAGCTATGGGACAATAATGAATGGTGCAGAGCACTATATGGCACAGCTATGGGGCAATAATGAACGGTGCAGAGCACTATATGGCACAGCTATGGGGCAATAATGAACGGCGCAGAGCACTATATGGCACAGCTATGGGACAATAATGAATGGTGCAGAGTAGGGTTGAGCAAAACGGGTCGTTCATTTTCAAAAGTCGCCGACTTTTGGCAAAGTCGGGTTTCATGCGGTACGCGACTTTCGCGCCAAAGTCGCGTTTCAATGACGCGAAAAGCGCCATTTCTCAGCCAATGAAGGTAAACGCAGAGTGTGGGCAGCGTGATGACATAGGTCCTGGTCCCCACCATCTTAGAGAAGGGCATTGCAGTGATTGGCTTGCTGTCTGCGACGTCACAGGGGCTATAAAGGGGCGTTCCCGCCGACCGCCATGTTACTGCTGCTGATCTGAGCTTAGGGAGAGGTTGCTGCCGCTTCGTCAGAAGCAGGGATAGCGTTAGGCAGGGTCCATTAACCACCAAACCGCTTGTGCTGTAGCGATTTCCACTGCCCAACACCACCTTCGGTGTGCAGGGACAGTGGAAGCTACATTTTTTTTTTCCCCTCAGCGCTGTAGCTCATTGGGCTGCCCTAGAAGGCTCCCTGATAGCTGCATTGCTGTGTGTACGCCGCTGTGCAAACCAACTGCTTTTTTCAAAGCACAAATCCTCTTGTTCCTTCCTTTCTGCACAGCTATCTTTTTTGTTTGTCCCCACTTTTTATTTAATTTGTGCATCAGTCCACTCCTTATTGCTGCCTGCCATACCTGGCTGAGATTACTGCAGGGAGATAGTAATTGTTGGACACTCCCTGTTTTTTTTTTGTTTTTTTGTTTTTTTGTGGAAGATTAAGATTGACATTTCTGCTAGAGTGCCATCCCTGTGTGTGACATCTCTCACTCAGTGGGCCATAGAAAGCCTATTTATTTTTTTGCTTGATTTGGGTTATAAAATCTACCTGAAAAAATCACTACATCAATCAGTGGGAGAAAAATATTGGCCTCAGGGCTTGTGTGCCACTCTTGACTCCTGTGTGTGCCATCTCTCAGTCAGTGGGCCATAGAAAGCCTATTTATTTTTTTGCTTGATTTGGGTTCTAAAATCTACCTGAAAAAATCACTACATCAATCAGTGGGAGAAAAATATTGGCCTCAGGGCTTGTGTGCCACTCCTGACTCCTGTGTGCATCATCACTCACTCAGTGGGCCATAGAAAGCCCATTTTTTTTTTTTTTGCTTTATTTGGGTTCTAAATTCTACCTGAAAAAATCAATAAATCAATCAGTGGGAGATTATTATTGGCCTTTGGCTTGTGTGGCAGTCCTAAGCGTGCCATCTCTCTCTCTCAGATAGTGGGCCATAGAAAGCCTATTTATTATTTTTTTTATTGGGTTTATAAATTTTCCCTGGAACAAAAAAAAAAAAAGTGGGAGATTAATATTGGCCTCTGGGCTTGTGTGCCAGTCCTGAGCGTGCCATCTCTCAAACAAATAGTGGGCCATAGAAAGCCTATTTATTTTTTTGCTTGATTTGGGTTCTAAAATCTACCTGAAAAAATCACTACATCAATCAGTGGGAGAAAAATATTGGCCTCAGGGCTTGTGTGCCGCTCCTGACTCCTGTGTGCATCATCACTCACTCAGTGGGCCATAGAAAGCCCATTTTTTTTTTTTTTGCTTTATTTGGGTTCTAAATTCTACCTGAAAAAATCAATAAATCAATCAGTGGGAGATTAATATTTGCCTCTGGGCTTGTGTGCCAGTCCTGAGCGCGCCATCTCTCTCACAAATAGTGGGCCATAGAAAGGCTATTTATTTTTTTTTTATTGGGTTTATAAATTTTCCCTGGAACAAAAAAAAAAAGTGGGAGATTAATATTGGCCTTTGGGCTTGTGTGCCAGTCCTGAGCGTGCCATCTCTCACAAATAGTGGGCCATAGAAAGCCTATTTATGTTTTTGGTTGATTTGGGTTCTAAATTCCACCTGAAAAAATCACTACATCAATCAGTGGGAGATAAATATTGGCCTCTGGGCTTGTGTGCCACTCCTGACTCCAGTGGGCCATAGAAAGCCTTTTTTTTTTATTTGTTTTCTAAATTCTCCCTGAAAAAATCATTTTATTTTATTTGGTTTCTAAATTCTTCCTGAAAAAATCATTTTATTCTATTATTTTTTTTTCCTAAAGTCTCCCTGAAAAAAAAAACAAAACAAATCAGTGGGAGATTAATATTGCCCTTTCTGCTTGTGTGCCAGTCTTGACTCCTGGGTGTGCCATCTCTCTCTCTCTCTCCAATTGTGGGCCATAGAAAGCCTATTATTTTTTTAGCTTGATTTGGGTTCCAAAATCTACCTGAAAAAATCACTACATCAATCAGTGGGAGATAAATATTGGCCTCTGGGCTTGTGTGCCACTCCTGACTCCTGTGTGCGTCATCTCTCACTCAGTGGGCCATAGAAAGCCTTTTTTTTTATTTGTTTTCTAAATTCTCCCTGAAAAAATCATTTTATTTTATTTGGTTTCTAAATTCTTCCTGAAAAAATCATTTTATTCTATTATTTTTTTTTCCTAAAGTCTCCCTGAAAAAAAAGAAAAAAACAAATCAGTGGCAGATTAATATTGCCCTTTCTGCTTGTGTGCCAGTCTTGACTCCTGGGTGTGCCATCTCTCTCTCTCTCCCCAATTGTGGGCCATAGAAAGCCTATTATTTTTTTAGCTTGATTTGGGTTCCAAAATCTACCTGAAAAAATCACTACATCAATCAGTGGGAGATAAATATTGGCCTCTGGGCTTGTGTGCCACTCCTGACTCCTGTGTGCGTCATCTCTCACTCAGTGGGCCATAGAAAGCCTTTTTTTGTTTTATTTGTTTTCTAAATTCTCCCTGAAAAAATCATTTTATTTTATTTGGTTTCTAAATTCTTCCTGAAAAAATCATTTTATTCTATTATTTTTTTTTCCTAAAGTCTCCCTGAAAAAAAAACAAAAAACAAATCAGTGGGAGATTAATATTGCCCTTTCTGCTTGTGTGCCAGTCTTGACTCCTGGGTGTGCCATCTCTCTCTCTCTCCAATTGTGGGCCATAGAAAGCCTATAATTTTTTTAGCTTGATTTGGGTTCCAAAATCTACCTGAAAAAATCACTACATCAATCAGTGGGAGATAAATATTGGCCTCTGGGCTTGTGTGCCACTCCTGCCTCCTGTGTGCGTCATCTCTCACTCAGTGGGCCATAGAAAGCCTTTTTTTGTTTTATTTGTTTTCTAAATTCTCTCTGAAAAAATCATTTTATTTTATTTGGTTTCTAAATTCTTCCTGAAAAAATCATTTTATTCTATTATTTTTTTTTCCTAAAGTCTCCCTGAAAAAAAAACAAAAAACAAATCAGTGGGAGATTAATATTGCCCTTTCTGCTTGTGTGCCAGTCTTGACTCCTGGGTGTGCCATCTCTCTCTCTCTCCAATTGTGGGCCATAGAAAGCCTATTATTTTTTTAGCTTGATTTGGGTTCCAAAATCTACCTGAAAAAATCACTACATCAATCAGTGGGAGATAAATATTGGCCTCTGGGCTTGTGTGCCACTCCTGACTCCTGTGTGCGTCATCTCTCACTCAGTGGGCCATAGAAAGCCTTTTTTTGTTTTATTTGTTTTCTAAATTCTCTCTGAAAAAATCATTTTATTTTATTTGGTTTCTAAATTCTTCCTGAAAAAATCATTTTATTCTATTATTTTTTTTTCCTAAAGTCTCCCTGAAAAAAAAAAAAAAAACAAATCAGTGGGAGATTAATATTGCTCTTTCTGCTTGTGTGCCAGTCTTGACTCCTGGGTGTGCCATCTCTCTCTCTCTCCAATTGTGGGCCATAGAAAGCCTATTATTTTTTTAGCTTGATTTGGGTTCCAAAATCTACCTGAAAAAATCACTACATCAATCAGTGGGAGATAAATATTGGCCTCTGGGCTTGTGTGCCACTCCTGACTCCTGTGTGCGTCATCTCTCACTCAGTGGGCCATAGAAAGCCTTTTTTTGTTTTATTTGTTTTCTAAATTCTCCCTGAAAAAATCATTTTATTTTATTTGGTTTCTAAATTCTTCCTGAAAAATCATTTTATTCTATTATTTTTTTTTCCTAAAGTCTCCCTGAAAAAAAACAAAAAAACAAATCAGTGGGAGATTAATATTGCCCTTTCTGCTTGTGTGCCAGTCTTGACTCCTGGGTGTGCCATCTCTCTCTCTCTCTCCAATTGTGGGCCATAGAAAGCCTATTATTTTTTTAGCTTGATTTGGGTTCCAAAATCTACCTGAAAAAATCACTACATCAATCACTGGGAGATAAATATTGGCCTCTGGGCTTGTGTGCCACTCCTGACTCCTGTGTGCCTCATCTCTCACTCAGTGGGCCATAGAAAGCCTTTTTTTGTTTTATTTGTTTTCTAAATTCTCCCTGAAAAAATCATTTTATTTTATTTGGTTTCTAAATTCTTCCTGAAAATATCATTTTATTCTATTTTTTTTTTTTCCTAAAGTCTCCCTGAAAAAACAAAAAAAACAAATCAGTGGGAGATTAATATTGCCCTTTCTGCTTGTGTGCCAGTCTTGACTCCTGGGTGTGCCATCTCTCTCTCTCTCTCCAATTGTGGGCCATAGAAAGCCTATTATTTTTTTAGCTTGATTTGGGTTCCAAAATCTACCTGAAAAAATCACTACATCAATCAGTGGGAGATAAATATTGGCCTCTGGGCTTGTGTGCCACTCCTGACTCCTGTGTGCGTCATCTCTCACTCAGTGGGCCATAGAAAGCCTTTTTTTGTTTTATTTGTTTTCTAAATTCTCCCTGAAAAAATCATTTTATTTTATTTGGTTTCTAAATTCTTCCTGAAAAAATCATTTTATTCTATTATTTTTTTTTCCTAAAGTCTCCCTGAAAAAAAAACAAAAAACAAATCAGTGGGAGATTAATATTGCCCTTTCTGCTTGTGTGCCAGTCTTGACTCCTGGGTGTGCCATCTCTCTCTCTCTCCAATTGTGGGCCATAGAAAGCCTATTATTTTTTTAGCTTGATTTGGGTTCCAAAATCTACCTGAAAAAATCACTACATCAATCAGTGGGAGATAAATATTGGCCTCTGGGCTTGTGTGCCACTCCTGACTCCTGTGTGCGTCATCTCTCACTCAGTGGGCCATAGAAAGCCTTTTTTTGTTTTATTTGTTTTCTAAATTCTCTCTGAAAAAATCATTTTATTTTATTTGGTTTCTAAATTCTTCCTGAAAAAATCATTTTATTCTATTATTTTTTTTTCCTAAAGTCTCCCTGAAAAAAAAACAAAAAACAAATCAGTGGGAGATTAATATTGCCCTTTCTGCTTGTGTGCCAGTCTTGACTCCTGGGTGTGCCATCTCTCTCTCTCTCCAATTGTGGGCCATAGAAAGCCTATTATTTTTTTAGCTTGATTTGGGTTCCAAAATCTACCTGAAAAAATCACTACATCAATCAGTGGGAGATAAATATTGGCCTCTGGGCTTGTGTGCCACTCCTGACTCCTGTGTGCGTCATCTCTCACTCAGTGGGCCATAGAAAGCCTTTTTTTGTTTTATTTGTTTTCTAAATTCTCTCTGAAAAAATCATTTTATTTTATTTGGTTTCTAAATTCTTCCTGAAAAAATCATTTTATTCTATTATTTTTTTTTCCTAAAGTCAACCTGAAAAAAAAAAAAAAAACAAATCAGTGGGAGATTAATATTGCTCTTTCTGCTTGTGTGCCAGTCTTGACTCCTGGGTGTGCCATCTCTCTCTCTCTCTCCAATTGTGGGCCATAGAAAGCCTATTATTTTTTTAGCTTGATTTGGGTTCCAAAATCTACCTGAAAAAATCACTACATCAATCAGTGGGAGATAAATATTGGCCTCTGGGCTTGTGTGCCACTCCTGACTCCTGTGTGCGTCATCTCTCACTCAGTGGGCCATAGAAAGCCTTTTTTTGTTTTATTTGTTTTCTAAATTCTCCCTGAAAAAATCATTTTATTTTATTTGGTTTCTAAATTCTTCCTGAAAAATCATTTTGTTCTATTATTTTTTTTTCCTAAAGTCTCCCTGAAAAAAAACAAAAAAACATCAGTGGGAGATTAATATTGCCCTTTCTGCTTGTGTGCCAGTCTTGACTCCTGGGTGTGCCATCTCTCTCTCTCTCTCCAATTGTGGGCCATAGAAAGCCTATTATTTTTTTAGCTTGATTTGGGTTCCAAAATCTACCTGAAAAAATCACTACATCAATCACTGGGAGATAAATATTGGCCTCTGGGCTTGTGTGCCACTCCTGACTCCTGTGTGCCTCATCTCTCACTCAGTGGGCCATAGAAAGCCTTTTTTTGTTTTATTTGTTTTCTAAATTCTCCCTGAAAAAATCATTTTATTTTATTTGGTTTCTAAATTCTTCCTGAAAATATCATTTTATTCTATTATTTTTTTTTCCTAAAGTCTCCCTGAAAAAACAAAAAAAACAAATCAGTGGGAGATTAATATTGCCCTTTCTGCTTGTGTGCCAGTCTTGACTCCTGGGTGTGCCATCTCTCTCTCTCTCTCCAATTGTGGGCCATAGAAAGCCTATTATTTTTTTAGCTTGATTTGGGTTCCAAAATCTACCTGAAAAAATCACTACATCAATCAGTGGGAGATAAATATTGGCCTCTGGGCTTGTGTGCCACTCCTGACTCCTGTGTGCGTCATCTCTCACTCAGTGGGCCATAGAAAGCCTTTTTTTGTTTTATTTGTTTTCTAAATTCTCCCTGAAAAAATCATTTTATTTTATTTGGTTTCTAAATTCTTCCTGAAAAAATCATTTTATTCTATTATTTTTTTTTCCTAAAGTCTCCCTGAAAAAAAAAAAAACAACAAATCAGTGGGAGATTAATATTTACATTTGTGCTTCAGTGACAGTCCTGCGTGTGTGGCATCTCTCTCATTTGTTGCCACCAACAACAGAGTGTGTAACATTGTGCCTGATTTTCGTTGTGGTCTCACTCACCTGTAAAGGGGTAGCTAAATCATACTGAAGTTATAGCTCACCGTGTAAGTTGTGTGACAGCAACAAATACCGTTAGTTTGTTTACGTTTTTAAAACAATGAGGAAGTCTGGTGGAAGAGGTCGTGGCCGGGGGCGTTCATTGTCAGCTGGTAATGAGGGTAGTGGTAGTGGTGGAGCATCAGCTGGTCGTGGGAAAAAAAATATTGCACCTAAGTCTGGAGCTGTGGAGCCAGGTTCGTCGTCTGGCTACACAAGGCCTCGAACGCTCCCTTTTCTGGGAGTAGGAAAACCGCTTTTAAAGCCGGAGCAGCAAGAGCAAGTTTTGGCTTATCTTGCTGACTCTGCCTCTAGCTCTTTTGCCTCCTCTCGTGAAACTAGTAAATGTCAAAGCAGCGCATCGTTAGTGGATGTTCACGGTCAGGGACAAGTCGCTTCCTTGTCCTCTTCAGCAAAAACAACAACAGAGAAGAATGCAGCAGGCGACAGAACGGGTTACTCCATGGAGCTCTTTACACATACCGTCCCTGGCTTAGAAAGTGAAGCAGTTAACAGTCCATGCCCATTACAAGTTGAATCTGACATGGAGTGCACTGATGCACAGCCACAGCCAGACTACTATGCTGGTCCTTTGACTCAGACCACAACATTGCCCTCGCAGGGTAATGATCAAGAATCAGACCCTGATGAGACTATGTTGCCCCATCACGAACGCTATACCACCGACCGACACGGTGACACAGACGAAGTTGCACACGAGCTACAAGAAGAGGTAATAGATGACCCAGTTCTTGACCCCGATTGGCAGCCATTGGGGGAACAGGGTGCAGGCGGCAGCAGTTCTGAAGCGGAGGAGGAGGGGCCGCAGCAGGCATCATCATCGCAACAGGTTCCATCTGCCGGGCCCGTATCTTGCCCAAAACGCGTGGCAAAGCCAAAACCTGTTGGAGGACAGCGTGGCCATCCAGTTAAAGCTCAGTCTGCAATGCCTGAAAAGGTATCCGATGCTAGAAAGAGTGCAGTCTGGCATTTTTTTAAACAACATCCAATTGATCAGCGCAAAGTCATCTGTCAAAAATGTTCAACTACCTTAAGCAGAGGACAGAATCTGAAAAGTCTCAATACAAGTTGCATGCATAGACATTTAACCACCATGCATTTGCAAGCCTGGACTAACTACCAAACGTCCCTTAAGGTTGTACCACCCTCGGCCAATGAAGCTAGTCAGCAACGCAACATCCCTTCCGGCAGTGTAGGGCCACCATTTTCCGCACCACCTGCAGTATCTGTGCAGGTTTCTTTGCCAGGCCAAAGCAGTCAGGGTCAGGGAATCACCAGTTTCATAGTAGGAAACACTGCATCTAGGGCACCGGCGGCAACAATACCATCTCCCACCGTCTCTCAGTCTGCCATGTCCACCGGCACCCCCGCTAGTTCCACGATCTCCAGCTCTCCAGTCCAGCTCACCCTACATGAGACTATGGTTAGAAAAAGGAAGTACTTAGCCTCGCATCCGCGTACACAGGGTTTGAACGCCCACATAGCTAGACTAATCTCGTTAGAGATGATGCCCTACCGGTTAGTTGAAAGCGAAGCTTTCAAAGCCCTGATGGACTACGCTGTACCACGCTACGAGCTACCAAGTCGACACTTTTTTCCAGAAAAGCCATCCCAGCCCTCCACCAGCATGTTAAAGAGTGCATCGTCCATGCACTCAGGCAATCTGTGAGCACAAAGGTGCACCTGACAACAGATGCATGGACCAGTAGGCATGGCCAGGGACGTTACGTGTCCATCACGGCACACTGGGTGAATGTTGTGGATGCAGGGTCCACAGGGGACAGCAAGTTTGGGACAGTTCTGCCTAGCCCACGGTCTAGGCAACAGTTGGCTGTAGCCGTTCGCACCCCCTCCTCCTCCTCTTCGTCCTCCTGCAGAAGCGAGAGCTCGTCCACAGACCACAGTCGCACAACCACTCCATCCGCAGCTGCCACTGTTGCACACCAGGTCTCCCATTATGGGGAAGCTACTGGCAAACGTCAGCAGGCTGTATTGGCTATGAAGTGTTTGGGCGACAACAGACACACCGCGGAAGTTCTGTCCGAGTTCTTGCAGAAAGAAACGCAGTCGTGGCTGGGCACTGTAGATCTTGAGGCAGGCAAGGTAGTGAGTGATAACGGAAGGAATTTCATGGCTGCCATCTCCCTTTACCAACTGAAACACATTCCTTGCCTGGCTCACACCTTAAACCTGGTGGTGCAGTGCTTCCTGAAAAGTTATCCGGGGTTATCCGACCTGCTCCTCAAAGTGCGTGGACTTTGCTCACATATCCGCCGTTCGCCCGTACACTCCAGCCGTATGCAGACCTATCAGCGTTCTTTGAACCCTCCCCAGCATCGCCTAATCATAGACGTTGCAACAAGGTGGAACTCAACACTGCACATGCTTCAGAGACTGTGCGAACAGAGGCGGGCTGTTATGTTTTTGTGGGAGGATACACATACACGGGCAGGCAGTAGGATGGCAGACATGGAGTTGTCAGGTGTGCAGTGGTCGAAGATTCAAGACATGTGTCAAGTCCTTCAGTGTTTTGAGGAATGCACACGGCTGGTTAGTGCAGACAACGCCATAATAAGCATGAGCATCCCCCTAATGTGTCTGCTGATGCAAAGTTTGATGCACATAAAGGATCAGGCGTCTGCAGCTGAGGAAGAGGAAAGCCTTGATGACAGTCAGCCATTGTCTGGCCAGGGCAGTGTACAGGACGAGTTAGCGGGCGAAGAGGAGGAGGAGGACGAGGAGGATGATGGGGATGATTATATTTTTAATGAGGAAGCTTTTCCGGGGCCACTGCAAATTGGTGGCGCGGCAAGGCCGGGTTCTGGTTTTTGGAGGGACACAAGTGACGTGGATTTGCCTGAAACTGCCCCTCAACCAAGCACAACCGCAGATTTGAGAACTGGAACTTTGGCCCACATGGCGCATTATGCCTTACGTATCCTCAAAAGGGACACACGCATAACTAAAATGATGAACGATGACGATTACTGGTTGGCCTGCCTCCTTGATCCTCGCTATAATGGCAAATTGCAAAATATAATGCCACATGAGAACTTGGAACTAATATTAGCAACCAAACAATCAACTCTTGTTGACCGTTTGCTTCTGGCATTCCCTGCACACAGCACCTGTGATCGTTCTCACACGAGCTGCAGGGGCCAGCAGACCAGAGGAGTTAGAGGGGCAGAAATCAGAAGTGGCGTTGGCCAGAGGGGTTTTCTGACCAGGTTGTGGAGTGATTTTGCTATGACCGCAGACAGGACAGGTACTGCAGCATCAATTCAAAGTGACAGGAGACAACATTTGTCCAGTATGGTTACAAACTATTTTTCATCCCTTATCGATGTTCTCCCTCAACCGTCATTCCCATTTGATTACTGGGCATCAAAATTAGACACCTGGCCAGAATTGGCAGAATATGCATTGCAGGAGCTTGCTTGCCCGACAGCTAGTGTCCTATCAGAAAGAGTATTCAGTGCTGCAGGTTCAATACTAACAGAAAAAAGGACTCATCTGGCTACCCAAAATGTAGATGATCTAACCTTCATTAAAATAAACCACAACTGGATTTCGAAATCTTTTGCCCCACCTTGCCCGGCCGACACCTAGCTTTCCTATGAAAAGGTCTTGCCTGTGGACTATTCTGAATGCCTTTTCCAATCTCGTAATTTTCTGCACCTGATTGTCCAGCATACGACATGTTTACACCTCACTAAATGGCCAAACTCCCCATACGGGGCCGTGGTATCGACACTTGGCGACAGCACCCGTGAGAGTGGTGTTTGTCTGAAGAGGTGGGTGTGCCCGCTTTTGGTCGACGGCACTGCCACTGGGTCCCTCCTAGAACAATAAAGTGTCTCTGGCGGTGGTGGTGCGCACCCAACGTCAGACACACCGTTGTAATATGAGGGGCCCTGGGCCTGTACCGCCGGCCACAAGACAGTTCCCCCCCCCCAGCTCAAACAGTGCTCTACCACTTGCAAAATTATCTCACAGCTCCACCAATGTTTAGTCTATGCGCTGACATCCTTCAATGCCTGCCACTGACAATACCATTGTATTGACATTTTTGTTATGTTAGGCCTTCGAAGCCTGTCTGCGGTCACTCCTTCCACTAGGCCTCCACTGACCACACCACTGCTGCCCGTGTACCCCTGGAACCAATTTAAAATTGCCTACAGCCATGTGTTATTATTTTAGGCCTTCGATGCCTGTCTGCGGTCACTCCTTCCACTAGGCCTCCACTGACCACACCACTGCTGCCCGTGTACCCCTGGAACCAATTTAAAATTGCCTACAGCCATGTGTTATTATTTTAGGCCTTCGATGCCTGTCTGCGGTCACTCCTTCCACTAGGCCTCCACTGACCACACCACTGCTGCCCGTGTACCCCTGGAACCAATTTAAAATTGCCTACAGCCAGCCCAATTTTTTTATTTTAGGCCTTCGATGCCTGTCTGTGGTCACTCCTTCCACTAGGCCTCCACTGACCACACCACTGCTGCCCGTGTACCCCTGGAACCAATTTAAAATTGCCTACAGCCTGCCCAATTTTTTTATTTTAGGACTTCGATGCCTGTCTGCGGTCACTCCTTCCACTAGGCCTCCACTGACCACACCACTGCTGCCCGTGTACCCCTGGAACCAATTTAAAATTGCCTACAGCCATGTGTTATTATTTTAGGCCTTCGATGCCTGTCTGCGGTCACTCCTTCCACTAGGCCTCCACTGACCACACCACTGCTGCCCGTGTACCCCTGGAACCAATTTAAAATTGCCTACAGCCAGCCCAATTTTTTTATTTTAGGCCTTCGATGCCTGTCTGTGGTCACTCCTTCCACTAGGCCTCCACTGACCACACCACTGCTGCCCGTGTACCGCTGGAACCAATTTAAAATTGCCTACAGCCTGCCCAATTTTTTTATTTTAGGACTTCGATGCCTGTCTGCGGTCACTCCTTCCACTAGGCCTCCACTGACCACACCACTGCTGCCCGTGGACCCCTGGAACCAATTTAAAATTGCCTACAGCCATGTGTTATTATTTTAGGCCTTCGATGCCTGTCTGCGGTCACTCCTTACAATATGCCTCCACTGACCACACCACTGCTGCCCGTGTACCCCTGGAACCAATTTAAAATTGCCTACAGCCATGTGTTATTATTTTAGGCCTTCGATGCCTGTCTGCGGTCACTCCTTCCACTAGGCCTCCACTGACCACACCACTGCTGCCCGTGGACCCCTGGAACCAATTTAAAATTGCCTACAGCCATGTGTTATTATTTTAGGCCTTCGATGCCTGTCTGCGGTCACTCCTTCCACTAGGCCTCCACTGACCACACCACTGCTGCCCGTGTACCCCTGGAACCAATTTAAAATTGCCTACAGCCATGTGTTATTATTTTAGGCCTTCGATGCCTGTCTGCGGTCACTCCTTCCACTAGGCCTCCACTGACCACACCACTGCTGCCCGTGTTCCCCTGGAACCAATTTAAAATTGCCTACAGCCTGCCCAATTTTTTTATTTTAGGCCTTCGATGCCTGTCTGCGGTCACTCCTTCCACTAGGCCTCCACTGACCACACCACTGCTGCCCGTGGACCCCTGGAACCAATTTAAAATTGCCTACAGCCATGTGTTATTATTTTAGGCCTTCGATGCCTGTCTGCGGTCACTCCTTACAATATGCCTCCACTGACCACACCACTGCTGCCCGTGTACCCCTGGAACCAATTTAAAATTGCCTACAGCCTGCCCAATTTTTTTATTTTAGGCCTTCGATGCCTGTCTGCGGTCACTCCTTCCACTAGGCCTCCACTGACCACACCACTGCTGCCCGTGGACCCCTGGAACCAATTTAAAATTGCCTACAGCCATGTGTTATTATTTTAGGCCTTCGATGCCTGTCTGCGGTCACTCCTTCCACTAGGCCTCCACTGACCACACCACTGCTGCCCGTGGACCCCTGGAACCAATTTAAAATTGCCTACAGCCATGTGTTATTATTTTAGGCCTTCGATGCCTGTCTGCGGTCACTCCTTCCACTAGGCCTCCACTGACCACACCACTGCTGCCCGTGTACCCCTGGAACCAATTTAAAATTGCCTACAGCCATGTGTTATTATTTTAGGCCTTCGATGCCTGTCTGCGGTCACTCCTTACAATATGCCTCCACTGACCACACCACTGCTGCCCGTGTACCCCTGGAACCAATTTAAAATTGCCTACAGCCAGCCCAATTTTTTTATTTTAGGCCTTCGATGCCTGTCTGTGGTCCGTTCTTTCTACTACTACTACACTGACCAGGCCACTGCTGCCCGTGTACCCCTGGAACCAATTTAAAATTGCCTACAGCCATGTGTTATTATTTTAGGCCTTCGATGCCTGTCTGCGGTCACTCCTTCCACTAGGCCTCCACTGACCACACCACTGCTGCCCGTGGACCCCTGGAACCTATTTTTAATTGCATAGAGCATCCTTTTTTTAATAGTAGGCGTACAAAGTCTGTCTGCGGTCCACTATTGAAATTGTCCTCCACTGCCCAGAGCACTGCTGCTTGTGTACCCCTGTAAATTTTTTAAGCTGCAGTGAGCCACATTTTTGGGTTAAGTCCTACTACCTGTGTCTGTCTGCGCCACTCAATTCAGCTGTGTTCCTTTGAAAAAAGCTGAGCGTCAATAGTCTTGTTTTCAGCCTCTAGGAATTTTAAAACTGCATTGGGGGTACAACTTTGGTAGGGCCTACTAACGGTGTCTGCCTCCCCAAGGTGTGCCCCAGGTTTCCTCGCCATTGCTTCGATCTTAATGCTCTCGTTTAGTAGTTGTTGGAAACTACACTGCATTAGGCCTACAAATTGGGCATGGGGTGTAGAGAGATGGTGTGTTACACTCCAAGGTGTTCTCCAGGTTGCCTTTCCTGAACTTCTATCTTCAGGCTCTCATTAAATTGTGGTTAAATGGAACAACTGCATTTGGCGTACTAGTTGGTTTGGGGCCTACTATCGGTGTCTGCCACTCCTTGCTGTTCTCCTGGTTTCCTGTCCTGAAATTCCATTTTCAGGCTCTCGTTAAGTAGTTGTTAATGTTAGACTGCATTTGGCCTACTAGTTGGGTTGGGGCCTACTATCGGTGTCTGCCACTCCTTGCTGTTCTCCTCAACTGAACAAAGCTGGGCCGCCTGTTTACTACGGTTGCCAATTTTGAACTGCATGTCGACTACTTACTGATTTGGGCCTACTCTCTGTGTCAGCCTCTCATTCCAGTTGTCCTCCACTGCAATGCCCCCTGGTTAGTCCTGTGTTACCAATTTTGAACTGCATTTAGCCCACTTTATTCTTTGGGCCTATATCTGTGTTTCCTCCTCATCCTGCCCATTGCCCAGCCAGTGATAGATGAGTCTGCTGGTACATTGACCCATAACGCAAAATTCCCCGTGCACGCTACACAGCAAGATTGTGACCCTGCTGAAAGTCAGGTTCCTCTTCCCGCATACCATACCACCTTACACGGGGACAAAGAGGAAGGTGCAGATGAAAGTGCAGGTTCCTTCATTAGGTGGGGGGAGGAATACTAGTTGGCGACGTCACTGGCACAGGGCCTCTCATAGTACGCAAAAGTGTTGCTGCCGGTGGGAGGCGCCCCCGCCGTGCAAACACACCGCTGTACTTTGAGGGGCCCTGTGCCAGTGCCAATGCCAACGAGTGGGCCCCCCCTGCTTGCTCAGGATCACAGCACTTGCAAAGTTGAAATACTTACCTCTCCCTGCTCCACTGCCGTGACGTGGTCCAGATTTACTGGGCCCACTAATTACTTGAACCAGCCCTACCCCCCACAACGTTAGCCAAATGACCCCCAATTTCAAATGCCTTCCAATTATTATAAGGTAAATTACGATTGACAAGCTTCTTTAACAAGAATGGATGTTTTGGCCATTAAAATGGGCAGTGTAGGTGTTTTCCTGGCCTCCACTCACTGCCGACTATGCTCCCCCATTGACTTGCATTGGGTTTCGTGTTTCGGGCGATACCCGACTTTTCGCGATAATCGGCCGATTCCACTCGACTCGACTTCTAAGATAGTCGGGTTTCGCGAAACACGGCTCGACTCTAAAAAGGTCAAGGTCGCTCAACCCTAGTGCAGAGCACTATATGGCACAGCTATGGGGCAATAATGAACGGTGCAGAGCACTATATGGCACAGCTATGGGGCAATAATGAATGGTGCAGGGCACTATATGGCACAGCTATGGGGCAATAATGAACGGTGCAGAGCACTATATGGCACATCTATGGGGCAATAATGAACGGTGCAGAGCACTATATGGCACATCTATGGGGCAATAATGAACAGTGCAGAGCACTATATGGCAGAGCTATGGGGCAATAATGAACGGTGCAGAGCACTATATGGCAGAGCTATGGGGCAATAATGAACGGTGCAGAGCACTATATGGCACAGCTATGGGGCAATAATGAACGGTGCAGAGCACTATATGGCACATCTATGGGGCAATAATAAACGGTGCAGAGCACTATATGGCACAGCTATGGGGCAATAATGAACGGTGCAGAGCACTATATGGCACAGCTATGGGGCAATAATGAACGGTGCAGAGCACTATATGGCAGAGCTATGGGGCAATAATGAACGGTGCAGAGCACTATATGGCACAGCTATGGGGCAATAATGAACGGTGCAGAGCACTATATGGCACATCTATGGGGCAATAATGAACGGTGCAGAGCACTATATGGCACAGCTATGGGGCAATAATGAACGGTGCACAGCACTATATGGCACAGCTATGGGGCAATAATGAACGGTGCAGAGCACTATATGGCACATCTATGGGGCAATAATGAACAGTGCAGAGCACTATATGGCAGAGCTATGGGGCAATAATGAACGGTGCAGAGCACTATATGGCAGAGCTATGGGGCAATAATGAACGGTGCAGAGCACTATATGGCACAGCTATGGGGCAATAATGAACGGTGCAGAGCACTATATAGCACATCTATGGGGCAATAATGAACGGTGCAGAGCACTATATGGCACAGCTATGGGGCAATAATGAACGGTGCAGAGCACTATATGGCACAGCTATGGGGCAATAATGAACGGTGCAGAGCACTATATGGCAGAGCTATGGGGCAATAAGGAACGGTGCCGAGCACTATATGGCACAGCTATGGGGCAATAATGAACGGTGCAGAGCACTATATGGCACAGCTATGGGGCAATAATGAACGGTGCAGAGCACTATATGGCACAGCTATGGGGCAATAATGAACGGTGCAGAGCACTATATGGCACAGCTATGGGGCAATAATGAACGGTGCAGAGCACTATATGGCACAGCTATGGGGCAGGAATGAACGGTGCAGAGCACTATATGGCACAGCTATGGGGCAATAATGAACGGTGCAGAGCACTATATGGCACAGCTTTCTATAGTACAACTATGGGGAAATAATGAATGGTGCAGAGCACTATATGGCACATCTATGGGGCAATAATGAACGGTGCACAGCACTATATGGCACAGCTATGGGGCAATAATGAACGGTGCAGAGCACTATATGGCAGAGCTATGGGGCAATAATGAACAGTGCAGAGCACTATATGGCACATCGATGGGGAAATAATGAACGGTGCAGAGCACTATATGGCACAGCTATGGGGCAATAATGAACGGTGCAGAGCACTATATGGCACAGCTATGGGGCAATAATGAACGGTGCAGAGCACTATATGGCACAGCTATGGGGCAATAATGAACGGTGCAGAGCTCTATATGGCACAGCTATGGGGCAATAATGAACGGCGCAGAGCACTATATGGCACAGCTATGGGGCAATAATGAATGGTGCAGAGCACTATATGGCACAGCTATGGGGCAATAATGAACGGTGCAGAGCACTATATGGCACAGCTATTGGGCAATAATGAACGGTGCAGAGCACTATATGGCACAGCTATGGGGCAATAATGAACGGTGCAGAGCACTATATGGCACATCTATGGGGCAATACTGAACGGTGCAGAGCACTATATGGCACAGCTATGGGGCAATAATGAACGGTGCAGAGCACTATATGGCACAGCTATGGGGCAATAATGAAAGGTGCAGATCACTATATGGCACAGCTATGGGGCAATACTGAACGGTGCAGAGCACTATATGGCACAGCTATGGGCAATACTGAACGGTGCAGAGCACTATATGGCACAGCTATGGGGCAATAATGAACGGTGCAGAGCACCGGCGCAGGAGGGCGTTAAACTAGAAGAAGAGGGGACGGGAAGAAAAACATTAGACTTGAACAAAGAAGACCCAGGAAAACATACTCAGAAGGGAGGTAAGAACATTTCTAAAACAATCCACAGCGAGGAGATTGGAACAAAACAAAATCCTCTAAACTGCATGCTCGCAAACGCCAGAAGCCTGACAAACAAGATGGAAGAACTAGAAGCAGAAATATCTACAGGTAACTTTGACATAGTGGGAATAACCGAGACATGGTTAGATGAAAGCTATGACTGGGCAGTTAACTTACAGGGTTACAGTCTGTTTAGAAAGGATCGTAAAAATCGGAGAGGAGGAGGGGTTTGTCTCTATGTAAAGTCTTGTCTAAAGTCCACTTTAAGGGAGGATATTAGCGAAGGAAATGAGGATGTCGAGTCCATATGGGTCGAAATTCATGGAGGGAAAAATGGTAACAAAATTCTCATTGGGGTCTGTTACAAACCCCCAAATATAACAGAAACCATGGAAAGTCTACTTCTAAAGCAGATAGATGAAGCTGCAACCCATAATGAGGTCCTGGTTATGGGGGACTTTAACTACCCGGATATTAACTGGGAAACAGAAACCTGTGAAACCCATAAAGGCAACAGGTTTCTGCTAATAACCAAGAAAAATTATCTTTCACAATTGGTGCAGAATCCAACCAGAGGAGGAGCACTTTTAGACCTAATACTATCTAATAGACCTGACAGAATAACAAATCTGCAGGTGGTTGGGCATCTAGGAAATAGCGACCACAATATTGTACAGTTTCACCTGTCTTTCACTAGGGGGACTTGTCAGGGAGTCACAAAAACACTGAACTTTAGGAAGGCAAAGTTTGACCAGCTTAGAGATGCCCTTAATCTGGTAGACTGGGACAATATCCTCAGAAATAAGAATACAGATAATAAATGGGAAATGTTTAAGAACATCCTAAATAGGCAGTGTAAGCGGTTTATACCTTGTGGGAATAAAAGGACTAGAAATAGGAAAAACCCAATGTGGCTAAACAAAGAAGTAAGACAGGCAATTAACAGTAAAAAGAAAGCATTTGCACTACTAAAGCAGGATGGCACCGC
The DNA here is from genome assembly GCF_032444005.1 of Ranitomeya imitator. Lineage (NCBI taxonomy): Eukaryota > Metazoa > Chordata > Amphibia > Anura > Dendrobatidae > Ranitomeya > Ranitomeya imitator. Next base: position 80,488,628 of record NC_091282.1, read on the forward strand.
TGAAGCTCTAAAAAACTATAGGGAGAAAAATACTTTATCTAAAAAACTAATTAAAGCTGCCAAAAAGGAAACAGAGAAGCACATTGCTAAGGAGAGTAAAAATAATCCCAAACTGTTCTTCAACTATATCAATAGTAAAAGAATAAAAACTGAAAATGTAGGCCCCTTAAAAAATAGTGAGGAAAGAATGGTTGTAGATGACGAGGAAAAAGCTAACATATTAAACACCTTCTTCTCCACGGTATTCACGGTGGAAAATGAAATGCTAGGTGAAATCCCAAGAAACAATGAAAACCCTATATTAAGGGTCACCAATCTAACCCAAGAAGAGGTGCGAAACCGGCTAAATAAGATTAAAATAGATAAATCTCCGGGTCCAGATGGCATACACCCACGAGTACTAAGAGAACTAAGTAATGTAATAGATAAACCATTATTTCTTATTTTTAGGGACTCTATAGCGACAGGGTCTGTTCCGCAGGACTGGCGCATAGCAAATGTGGTGCCAATATTCAAAAAGGGCTCCAAAAGTGAACCTGGAAATTATAGGCCAGTAAGTCTAACCTCTATTGTTGGTAAAATATTTGAAGGGTTTCTGAGGGATGTTATTCTGGATTATCTCAATGAGAATAACTGTTTAACTCCATATCAGCATGGGTTTATGAGAAATCGCTCCTGTCAAACCAATCTAATCAGTTTTTATGAAGAGGTAAGCTATAGGCTGGACCACGGTGAGTCATTGGACGTGGTATATCTCGATTTTTCCAAAGCGTTTGATACCGTGCCGCACAAGAGGTTGGTACACAAAATGAGAATGCTTGGTCTGGGGGAAAATGTGTGTAAATGGGTTAGTAACTGGCTAAGTGATAGAAAGCAGAGGGTGGTTATAAATGGTATAGTCTCTAACTGGGTCGCTGTGACCAGTGGGGTACCGCAGGGGTCAGTATTGGGACCTGTTCTCTTCAACATATTCATTAATGATCTGGTAGAAGGTTTACACAGTAAAATATCGATATTTGCAGATGATACAAAACTATGTAAAGCAGTTAATACAAGAGAAGATAGTATTCTGCTACAGATGGATCTGGATAAGTTGGAAACTTGGGCTGAAAGGTGGCAGATGAGGTTTAACAATGATAAATGTAAGGTTATACACATGGGAAGAAGGAATCAATATCACCATTACACACTGAATGGGAAACCACTGGGTAAATCTGACAGGGAGAAGGACTTGGGGATCCTAGTTAATGATAAACTTACCTGGAGCAGCCAGTGCCAGGCAGCAGCTGCCAAGGCAAACAGGATCATGGGGTGCATTAAAAGAGGTCTGGATACACATGATGAGAGCATTATACTGCCTCTGTACAAATCCCTAGTTAGACCGCACATGGAGTACTGTGTCCAGTTTTGGGCACCGGTGCTCAGGAAGGATATAATGGAACTAGAGAGAGTACAAAGGAGGGCAACAAAATTAATAAAGGGGATGGGAGAACTACAATACCCAGATAGATTAGCAAAATTAGGATTGTTTAGTCTAGAAAAAAGACGACTGAGGGGCGATCTAATAACCATGTATAAGTATATAAGGGGACAATACAAATATCTCGCTGAGGATCTGTTTATACCAAGGAAGGTGACGGGCACAAGGGGGCATTCTTTGCGTCTGGAGGAGAGAAGGTTTTTCCACCAACATAGAAGAGGATTCTTTACTGTTAGGGCAGTGAGAATCTGGAATTGCTTGCCTGAGGAGGTGGTGATGGCGAACTCAGTCGAGGGGTTCAAGAGAGGCCTGGATGTCTTCCTGGAGCAGAACAATATTGTATCATACAATTATTAGGTTCTGTAGAAGGACGTAGATCTGGGGATTTATTATGATGGAATATAGGCTGAACTGGATGGACAAATGTCTTTTTTCGGCCTTACTAACTATGTTACTATGTTACTATGTTACTATATGGCACAGCTATGGGGCAATAATGAATGGTGCAGAGCACTATATGGCACAGCTATGGGGCAATAATGAACGGTGCAGAGCACTATATGGCACAGCTATGGGGCAAGAATGAACGGTGCAGAGCACTATATGGCACAGCTATGGGGCAGGAATGAACGGTGCAGAGCACTATATGGCACAGCTATGGGGCAATAATTAACGGTGCAGAGCACTATATGGCACAGCTATGGGGCAATAATGAACGGTGCAGAGCACTATATGGCACAGCTTTCTATGGTACATCTATGGGGAAATAATGAACGGTGCAGAGCACTATATGGCACAGCTATGGGGCCATAATGAACGGTATGGAGCATCTATTTTTATTTTTGAAATTCACCGGTAGCTGCTGCATTTTCCACCCTAGGGTTATACTCGAGTCAATAAGTTTTCCCAGTTTTTTGTGGCAAAATTAGGGCGGTCGGCTTATACTCGGGTCAGCTTATACTCGAGTATATACGGTAAATGTTCCATTTTCTCATGTTACCCTTTTGAAAATGCAAAACTCGGGGCTAAATCAATATTTTGGTGAAAAAGTAATATATAAATTTTTTCCTTCCACATTGCTTTAATATTGGTAAGGCACCTAAAGGGTTTATAAACCTATTTAATGTGGTTTTGAGAAATTTGAGGTGTTTAGTTTTTAATGTGTCACTTTTAGGTACTTTCTGGCACATAGGGCCATCAAAGTCAATTTGAAAGGTATGCGATACCTAAAAATGTTTTATTGTACATTTTGTTGGAAAAATTAGAAACTACTGCTAAAATGTTAACCCTTCTAACTCCCTACCAAATAAAAATTATGTTTTAAATATGATGCTTATGTGAAGTAGACATGTAAATGTGATATATTATGTATTTTGTGTGGTATAACTATCTGGGTCAAGAGCTTAAAAATCTGAAGTTTGAAAATTGTTACATTTTAAATTTTTTAGTCAAAATTTCAATATTCATAATTAAATGCAAATCATATTGACCTAAATGTACCACTAATATGAGGAACAACATGTTATGAAAAATGTGTAGAAGAGTTCTAGAGTTGTTACCTCATAAAGTGACACTGGTCAGAATTGAAAAAATTGGCCTGGTCAGGAAGGTGAAAACAGGCTGTGGGATGAGCCTGATTCCAGGGATGTGCCACTTACAAGGTTGTGTGATGCAGTGTCAATACAATCAGTGTTTTATCAGCTGAAGATTAAAACTGCAGGACTACATCTAAAGGTACCTTCACACATAACGATATTGTTAACGATATCGTTGCAACGTCACGCTTTTGGTGACGTAGCAACGATCCCGCTAACGATCTCGTTATGTGTGACAGCGACCAACGATCAGGCCCCTGCTGGGAGATCGTTGGTCGTTGGGGAATGATCAGGACCTTTTTTTGGTCGCTGATCACCCGCTGTCATTGCTGGATCGGCGTGTGTGATCCAGCGATGTGTTCATTTGTAACCAGGGTAAATATCGGGTTACTAAGCGCAGGGCGGTGCTTAGTAACCCGATATTTACCCTGGTTACCATTGTAAATGTTAAAAAAAAAACAGTACATACTCACATTCCGATGTCTGTCACGTCCCCCGCCGTCAGCTTCCCTGCACTGACTGTCAGCGCCGGCCGTAAAGCAGAGCACAGTGGTGACGTCACCGCTGTGCTCTGCTTTACGGCCGGCGCTGACACAGTCAGTGCGGGAAGCTGACGGCGGGGGACGTGACAGACATCGGAATGTGAGTATGTACTGTTTTTTTTTTTTTTTGTATCATCTGCATATTTAAGATTGTTGATGATTCGTCCAGCAATTTTGATTTCATTTTCAGCAAGTCGAGCCTTCCTGAACTTAGCTTCTGCATATAAATTGAAGCAAAATGGTGAGAGGATGCAACTTTGTCTGACGCCTCGCTATACTTTGAGCCAAGCCGTGTTGCCATGTTTCGTTCGGATTGTTGCTTCTTGGTTGATGTAAAGGTTCCTATTGAGGCTGATCAGATCGTTCCGGACACCCATATCTTTTGTGGTATTGCAAAGTTTCTGGTGATCAACTTAGGCGAACCTTTGCTGTAGTGGTTGAAGCAAAAATAGATCTCCTTGTTGTATATTTTAGCCGTTTTCATTATCCATCCAACATTAGCTTGTTATTCTATTTGTTCCAGTAAGTGACACATCCCTGGAATCAGGCTTTCTTGCTCTACGTTATGCCGCTCTGAGATTATATAGCAAAAACATACAGTACATGCTGATTCCCTTTTAAATGAGTAGGTTCAGAAAATCCCTACTCAATCACATTTTAAAAATCCATTAGCCAGAAAATTGCAAAGAGCGTTTCTTCCCGATACATCCCTGCATTACATGGACATCTCCTTTGTTTTATTTTACATCATACAATACTTCTTTTCACTTGAGGTGGCACTGAAGAAATATTAAACATCTGCTTTCAGATTTTCCCACACATACACGTGATTGATCTAGGGGGGCTCTTATCAGAAAAACAACCTGATTTACTTATTTTTTTGTGACCCTTTTAAAGAGATTGCATGCCCTTTAGGACATGCAGAAAATATGCAGTATTTGAAGGGGTTGACCTGCTTTACAGTGAAAGTCTGCAGTCTCTCTATGTGACTGCAGACTTGTAAATCCTCACATTGTGCACAGTGTGCGCTTGTAAGGATTCTCTGGTGCGCTAGCGAGACAGGATGGTCATGTGATCGCAAATATGTGATATGCATACTTCAGGAAACATTCCAACTAGACAAGCTCAGCCTTGCTCAATTCCCTTGTTTTGACAAAGGCTGCGCATGTCTAGTTGGAATGTGGCTAGGAGTATGCATATCTGTTATCCTCCATTAACTGTGTGCAGTCAATATGAGGCCTGTGATTGTCCTCAGACATCTGTCTTCCCCATCACCTGACTGTGTTAGGCCAATCAAAGGCCTCAGTTTGACCTCATAAGCTGGAAAAGAAGAATAAGAGGCCGAAAGAACAGAAGACCAGCACAGAGACTCTAGAGCTGCGGGTGCAGTGGTGAAGATGTAAGCGGAGGAGGTAGAAAAAGGTAAGTATTCATTTGGTGGTAAAATTTTAGTGAATCTGCCCAAATCAAATTTTATGAGATTCACTAATGTTGAATGATAATTGAGTCCTACATGATGGTATTATATAGGCTAAGTGTTTTTAATAATCAGTTTTAAACAAAGAGCGATTCAGGAAAATCAGCTCATGCACCACAACTAGAGCGATTGTCAGGATTCAAACTCAGCAGCTCTTCCCTCTGAGCTATTCAGCTTGCTGGACAGTTCCTTGTTAAGCCAGATACTAGTACCTGTGTTGTTTCTGATTGACTTCATCCTGAGCTTTTGATTGCTGCCACCCTGAGTTTCTCATTGGGGCAACCCTGATTGAACACCCTACTTAAACCTGGCACTGCACTTCCTTCCTTGCAAGATTATTGAGCTCCTATCCTTTAGTCTAGCTTCTTTTCACCTGCTGCTTATCCTCAAGGTTCTACTGCCGCTCCATGTACCAACCTCTGGCTATTTCCTGACTATGTTACCTGCTTAACCTCCCAACTATACTGCTGCTCTGAGGACTGACCTCTGGCTACATCCTGACTACGATTCCTGCTTATCCTCAAGATCCCACTGCTCCTCTGTGTACTGACCTCTGGCTATATCCTGACAATGCTACCCGCCGAAGCGGCCCACAGTGGTTGCACTATGACTACTCCAACTCAGGTCAGTCCATAACAGCTATGTTCCCACATGTGAAAATAGAGCTCGGCTTTCATCATACCACTGTAGTGTCAGAAATAAATGAGGACTATCATCTCCTTCCTTGTCAGTCCAGTGATATCTTATGAAGACTAGTTGTGTTGTGGGTGAGCATCCAAGTTGGCGAATTATGATGAGGAGGATGATGTACACCTAGGAATTTACAGTAAATCGGGAGGAAAACTATCGCAAATAATCTCAGCATAACAAAATCTTACGTATTCAGAAATCAGGTCACTGAATGTCAACTGTGCAAGAATTAAACAACACTATTTAAAATAATCCTCAGCCTCGAATGGAACTTTAACTCCTTGACATGCAAAGATGGATGTATATGGTGTTTGGAGCAGGCTCAGATCCTGCACAGGGGGCAGATGCTGGCTAGATTATGTAGTTGGCATCTGCCTTTATCATTAGCGTTTAATACTACCACTGATCGCTGCTGTTAACCTCTTTATTACTACTGTCAATCACTGACAGCAGGATTTAAGTGCCACAATCCAGGCCAGGCATTCATTCGGTCACCCATCAGCCCTCGACGAGGGTGCCAATTGGCTGTAATGATAGTCCGGTGCCTGTTGGAGACCAACATGACTATCGTGTTAATTCTGCTTCCAGCAATAGGCCCATTGTAATAAGAGACTTATTTTCACAGGAAAATAAAAAGTAAAATATAAGCTTTCTAAAAAATAAAAAAATTAAAATAACGCCCCTTTTCCAAGTTGAAAATAACGAAGCGTAAAAAATAAAAAATCGAAATAAAAAAATGTATATATTGGGTATCGCACTATCCAGTAAAAGTCTGTTCTATCTAAATATAAAATTGTTTAGCCCATATGGTAAATATAAAGAAAAAATACTGAAACAACAAAATTGCTGTTTTTTTTCTCTGCATCCTGCAAAAAATGCAATGAAAATCAATCAAAAGCTAATATCTACCCCAAAATGGTAGAAATAAAAGTAAAGTTAAATTTTTGGATGTCGGAAAATAGTAACAGAAACCAATTTTTTTGTTCTGTTTTTTTCAGACTTTTAGTATAGAGTTCTTAGCTTCAGTTTTACAGAAAAAAAATCTGAAAAAAGCATCTTATTAACTATGTAAATAAGGGCTGCTGGCTGCACCACTGGCCATCGACTCAGTGACCATTTCTAAATTCAATCCCCAGCCCTCCATGGTAGCACTGACACTGCAGAAGCCCAGCGAGCATGCGTGGACAGTTTCAGTTCGTTCGCGTTCTCATCCCTCTCTCCTATCTTCACCCAATAGTTTTTACAGTGTCATTTCTATTTATTTATCTGTATATATTTAATTTATATCTCCTTGCATGGCGTGGTGCCGCCTGTTTCTCACTATTTTAACCTTCTTAATTATTATGTATTATTTTCACTAAAGTTTAATTTTTCTATTACACTTTGGTTGTCGGTGTATACATTTCTTACCTATAGGCTCCTATTATTATGCTCCATATATGTATATTGGCGCATATTACTGTATATACTCGAGTATAAGCCGAGATTTTTAGCCCAAATTTTTGGGCTGAAAGTGCCCCTCTCGGCTTATACTCGAGTCATGGTCGGCGGCAGGGTCGGCGGGTGAGGGGGAGAGAGGTCTGTCGCATACTTACCTGCTCCCGGCGCTCCTGTCACTGTCCCTGCCCATCCCATGGTCTTCGGGTGCCGCAGCTCTTCCCCTGTTCAGCGGTCATGTGGTACCGCTCATTAAAGTTATGAATATGGACTCCACTCCCATAGGGGTGGAGCCGCATATTCATTCCTGTAATGAGCGGTGCCAGTGACCGCTGCCAGAGGAAGAGCTGCGGCACCCGGAGACCATCTATCCGGGATAAGGAGCCAGGGACGCCGGGAGCAGGTGAGTATTACATATTTACCTGTCCACATTCCACCCGCCGGGCGCCGCTCTGTCTTCCCATCCTCTGCACTGACTGTTCAGGTCAGAGGGCACGATGACGTGTTAGTGTGCGCGCTGCCCTCTGCCTGAACAGTCAGTGCGGAGAGACGCCGAGACAGGACGCTGAGGAGCTGCGGGCAGCAAGAGAGGTGAGTATGTCATTTTTTTTTATTGCAGCAGCAGCAGCATTATATATTGCACAGCTTTATATGGAGCATCTATGGGGCCATAATGAACGGTGCAGAGCATTATATATTGCACAGCTTTATATGGAGCATCTATGGGGCCATAATGAATGGTGCAGAGCATTCTATATGGCACAGCTTTATATGGAGTATCTATGGGGCCATAATGAACGGTACAGAGCGTTTTATATGGCACAGCTTTATATGGAGCATCTATGGGGCCATAATGAACGGTGCAGAGCATTCTATATGGCACAGCTTTATATGGAGCATCTTTGGGGCCATAATGAACGGTGCAGAGCATTATATGTGGCAGAGCTTTATATGGAGCATCTATGGGGCAATAATCAACGGTATGGAGCATTATATATGGCACAGCTTTATATGGAGCATCCATGGGGCCATAATGAATGGTGCAGAGCATTATATATGGCACAGCTTTATATGGAGCATCTTATGGGGAAATAATGAAATATATGGAGCATTATATGTGGCACAGTTTTATATGGAGCATCTATGGGGCCATAATGAATTGTGTAGAGCATTACAGTGGGGCAAAAAAGTATTTAGTCAGTTAGCAATAGTGCAAGTTCCACCACTTAAAAAGATGAGAGGCGTCTGTAATTTACATCATAGGTAGACCTCAACTATGGGAGACAAACTGAGAAAAAAAAATCCAGAAAATCACATTGTCTGTTTTTTTAACATTTTATTTGCATATTATGGTGGAAAATAAGTATTTGGTCAGAAACAAAATTTCATCTCAATACTTTGTAATATATCCTTTGTTGGCAATGACAGAGGTCAAACGTTTTCTGTAAGTCTTCACAAGATTGCCACACACTGTTGTTGGTATGTTGGCCCATTCCTCCATGCAGATCTCCTCTAGAGCAGTGATGTTTTTGGCTTTTCGCTTGGCAACACGGACTTTCAACTCCCTCCAAAGGTTTTCTATAGGGTTGAGATCGGGAGACTGGCTAGGCCACTCCAGGACCTTGAAATGCTTCTTACGAAGCCACTCCTTCGTTGCCCTGGCGGTGTGCTTTGGATCATTGTCATGTTGAAAGACCCAGCCACGTTTCATCTTCAATGCCCTTGCTGATGGAAGGAGGTTTGCACTCAAAATCTCACGATACATGGCCCCATTCATTCTTTCATGTACCCGCATCAGTCGTCCTGGCCCCTTTGCAGAGAAACAGCCCCAAAGCATGATGTTTCCACCACCTTGCTTTACAGTAGGTATGGTGTTTGATGGATGCAACTCAGTATTCTTTTTCCTCCAAACACGACAAGTTTTGTTTCTACCAAACAGTTCCAGTTTGGTTTCATCAGACCATAGGACATTCTCCCAAAACTCCTCTGGATCATCCAAATGCTCTCTAGCAAACTTCAGACGGGCCCGGACATGTACTGGCTTAAGCATTGGGACACGTCTGGCACTGCAGGATCTGAGTCCATGGTGGCGTAGTGTGTTACTTATGGTAGGCCTTGTTACATTGGTCCCAGCTCTCTGCAGTTCATTCAATAGGTCCCCCCGCGTGGTTCTGGGATTTTTGCTCACCGTTCTTGTGATCATTCTGACCCCACGGGGTGGGATTTTGCGTGGAGCCCCAGATCGAGGGAGATTATCAGTGGTCTTGTATGTCTTCCATTTTCTAATTATTGCTCCCACTGTTGATTTCTTCACTCCAAGCTGGTTGGCTATTGCAGATTCAGTCTTCCCAGCCTGGTGCAGGGCTACAATTTTGTTTCTGGTGTCCTTTGACAGCTCTTTGGTCTTCACCATAGTGGAGTTTGGAGTCAGACTGTTTGAGGGTGTGCACAGGTGTCTTTTTATACTGATAACAAGTTTAAACAGGTGCCATTACTACAGGTAATGAGTGGAGGAAAGAGGAGACTCTTAAAGAAGAAATTACAGGTCTGTGAGAGCCAGAAATCTTGATTGTTTGTTTCTGACCAAATACTTATTTTCCACCATAATATGCAAATAAATTGTTAAAAAAACAGACAATGTGATTTTCTGGATTTTTATTTCTCAGTTTGTCTCCCATAGTTGAGGTCTACCTATGATGTAAATTACAGACGCCTCTCATCTTTTTAAGTGGTGGAACTTGCACTATTGCTGACTGACTAAATACTTTTTTGCCCCACTGTATATGTGGCACAGCTTTATATGGAGCATCTTATGGGGCAATAATGAACGGTATGGAGCATCTATTTTTATTTTTGAAATTCACCGGTAGCTGCTGCATTTTCCACCCTAGGCTTATACTCGAGTCAATAGGTTTTCCCAGTTTTTTGTGGCAAAATTAGGGGGGTCGGCTTATACTCGGGTCGGCTTATACTCGAGTATATACGGTATATCTTCTATTTACCGCTTGGTATCTGCGAGCCGTGGATGGTTGGTCCTTTTTGCCTATATTTTATACATTAGATATGGATATAGATATCTTTATGTGGCTGTATATATGGTTTCATTGAAGTTTTAGGGGATGTAGACTACTTTTAATCTAGTTATACAGTTTCAAAATGAGTTACAGGAAAATGGCGCAAATTAGGATTCTGAAAAAAAAAATACCTTCCAGCCTTGATACATTCTGTGAAGGATACTGGTGGTTACTAAAGCAGCTATGCCAGGGGAGCTGACAGGTCTTTTCTTAATTTTTACCCTGTTCTTCGCCTAAGGATATTTAGTAACACGCAGTCAATCATCTTCTGCACGGCACACATACAGAATAATGTTAACATTTAGAGAAACTGAGCATGTGATGAATTTGTTTTTTATTTCAAACTAAACATACATTAAGCCGTCTTCCTACGGTAAATGAGGCATGTCTTGTACTCGAGGCCTTACAAATGATGGTCAGGGGGAACACATTTCTGCTATGCTACGTCTTGGCCGCGCTAAGAATATCGGGTTTTCATCTTCACAAGTTCTTGTAGGAACAAAAATTCAGACAGGGAAATATGGATGATGACATAACCGTTTAAATAAACACTTAATCACGGTGATGTTCCTCTCCGCGTTCGTTGTGATTAGTCATCAGAATCTTTCTATTTGGCTCGTCGCATATTTTTTCTGCTCCGTGGGGCAGATCGGACGGCGGAGAGTTAGTCATTATTTAGAACATGGATGTTTGGTGAGGAAACTGTGTCGTCTTCTAATTTGGAAGAGCATTACCCAATGCTCGCTTCTCCTTTTTTTTTCTTCCGTATGACTTTCCATTTTTTTTTTCATCCTAGGAGAAGATGGAGGGAAATCAGATATCTCCTTCATATTTACCTGGAAACTAGGTTTTGGAAAGCAAGCCAGAAACAGCCTGGAGTTCAGCCAGTGACTTTATAACTTTGAGCCTTGTCATTTGTTTTAACTGTGCACCGAAAGCGATGAATATGAAATGCCTGGCCTTGTATATGCATTGACCTTGAAATGTATATATTGTGCAGAAGAAAATTAAACACCTGCTGTAGCCTTTAGCAACAAAAGAAGGCAATTACGGTGATTATTAAAGGAGCAGAAGACGGGATAAAAGCACCATGTATATACCCTTAATTCTTACATGTTAATGTAAACCTAAAGATTGGAGAAATGGAAACATAAGACATAAATGAGTGATTATGGGGGAACAAGATATTTTGAACTTCTTATCACTCAGTTTTCTTGTTACTTGCCATTTACAGTGGGTACGGAAAGTATTCAGACCCCGTTAAATTTTTTACTCTTTGTTTCATTGCAGCCATTTGGTAAATTCAAAAAAGTTCCTTTTTTCTCATTAATGTACACTCTGTACCCCATATTGACTGAAAAAAAAACTGAAATCTAGAAATGTTTGCAAATTTATTAAAAAAGAAAAACTAAAATCACATGGTCATAAATGGTTATAAGTATTCAGACCCTTTGCATAGTATTGAATAGAAGCACCCTTTTGAGCTAGTACAGCCATGAGTCTTCCAGGGAATGATGCAACAAGTTTTTCACACCTGGATTTGGGGATCCTCTGCCATTCTTCCTTGCAGATCCTCTCCAGTTCTGTCAGGTTGGATGGTGAACGTTGGTGGACAGCCATTTTCAGGTCTCTCCAGAGATGGTCAATTGGGTTTAAGTCAGGGCTCTGGCTGGGCCAGTCAAGAATGGTCACAGAGTTGTTCTGAAGCCTCTCCTTGCTTAGGGTCACTGTCTTGTTGGGAGGTGAGCCAATCTAATCAGGCCCAACTAGAGAATCTTATTTCTCATAGTCTGGGAGTCTTTCATGTGTTTTTTTTAGCAAATTCTATGCGGGCTTTCATATGTCTTGCACTGAGGAGAGGCTTCCACCGGGCCACTCTGCCATAAAGGCCCGACTGGTGGAGGCTGTAGTGATAGTTGACATTGTAGAATTTTCTACAATCTCCCTACTGCATCTCTGGAGCTCAGCCACAGTGATCTTGGGCTTCTTCTTTACCTCTCTCACCAAGGCTCTTCTCCCACGATTGCTCAGTTTGGCTTGACAGCCAGGTCTAGGAAGACTTCTGGTGGTCCCAAACTTCTTCCATTTAAGGGTTATGGAGGCCACTGTGCTCTTAGGAACCTTGAGTACTGCAGAAGCCTTGGCCAGATCTCTGCCTTGCCACAATTCTGTCTCTCAGCTCCTTTTTTCCAGTTCCTTTGACCTCATGATTCTCATTTGATCTGACATGCACTGTAAGCTGTGAGGTCTTATATAGACGGGGTGTGCCTTTCCAAATCAAGTCCTATCAGTTTAATTAATCACAGCTGGACTTGAATGAAGTAGTAGAACCATCTCAAGGAGGATCACAAGAAAATGGACACCATGTGACTTAAATATGAGTGTCTGAGCAAAGGGATGGGATGCAGAGTGTACAATAATGAGAAAAAATGAACTTTTTTGAATTTACCAACTTGCTGCAATGAAACAAAGAGTGAAAAATTTAAAGGAGTCTGAATACTTTCCATACCCACTGTATGTTATGCATATAAGGCCTCATTCAAACATTCATTTTTTCCATGTATGAGAAAATATTGCCTAATTTTATCAATGATTTCAGAGTTTCATAAGCGTTTTATCAAAGTTTGTTCCAAGGTTCATCAATTTTTTGGGTAAAACAAAAAGTTTCTGTACCTTCTCCAAATGGTCAAACTCATTAGGGGTCTAAATGCTGTCCAATTATTTCAAGAACCCATAGACTTGCATCGAAACTGTCCCGAGTGCGCTTGCACACAGTGTGGAGCATGGAGCTGCGCTTGCACAGTGTGCAGCAAGTCTGGCGCCTTGCTCGACGCTGCGCAAGCGCAACTCAACGCTACACATTGTGCAAGTGCGACAGCCCATTTGACACTTTGCAAGCGTGGCTCCTCACTGCATAAGTGCAGGATTTTACAGCGGTTTCGAGTGATAGCGGGGCAACCTGGAACACCAATCAAATTGTGTTGGTGCCCATGACTGAACAAAAATGAAGCACACCCCTATGACTAAATGCGCAGGTATAGTCTAAACGTATAAAGTGATTTTCTTTCACATTATCTTAAAACTCTTCGCCTGCAGAAAGTGCAGACTTGGCACCTGAAGCAAGCTTATAAGGCTTCTACCTCATCACCTTGCAAATAAGCCATGCAGTCAGAAGCCCAAGTCATGCAGCAGTCTCTTGGTATCTGTTTTGAACTGTGATTTCTCTTATGCTGTAATGTCTATTGTCTGTACAAGTCCCCTCTATAATTTGTAAAGCACTGCGGAATATGTTGGCGCTATATAAAAAAATTATCATTATTAAAATTATTATTATCCACTTGTTAGGTAGGAGGATGAGTACATGGAAGGGTTAGGGCACATGGTTAGAGGACCAGCAGAGCACATCAGGAGATGATGACACACAGTTGTGAACTGCAGCATCTTTTTTTTTCAGTGTGCAGACCGGCAAGGAGGGCAGGGGTGAGTAGTGGGTAGAAGATGATGTGGGGGATGATGAGGTCCTAGACCCCACATGGAACAGAGGCCATCCTATTGGTAAACGCAATTTGGCAGAAGAGTAGGTGGCTGTGGAATGCATGCCAGGCTATGGGGTACTCGGTACCGGGTCTGATACTTAAGGGGATGTTTCACGGCAGCAACCTGGGTGCCCATGTAAAAGGAAAGTGATTAAAGTTTGTGTTCATGATGCCACCTGTGGTATTCAGTCAGTGGGGACCAACGCTGCTTAAAGGGGTCCTCTGGGGTGATATTATGACAGCTAGGATGGTATAAGTTCCCACAGGTGAAGTAGCTCCCCAGGGATCCCAGTGTGTAGATGAGGATGGTGAGAGGTGCAGTAAAGAATGGAGGACACAGGTTTGCAGTGTCTTTACCTAGTTTACTGTAGGCTTCAGGCAACCGTAGCCCAGGGCACCAGATCACAGGTACAGGCAGGGTCCGGCCGGCTTGGAAGCGAATTCAGAGTCCCCTTTACCAGGTGGAGTTAGAAGCCTTCCTATTTGCGCAGTGATGTTGTAGTCCCTTACTGCCTATGGCTTCTGGCAAGGTCCTCACAGTTCTCTCTGTCGAACCAGTTTACTTAAAGTCAGCTGTCCTGCCGGTTTCTGCTGTGCCTATTAGCATCCGACACAACCTCGGTCTTCCGGCTACCGGAATCTGCCAAGGAGGTAGCCAAATCGCTGCTATGCTCTCCTGGTGTCACTCTTCTGTGCTTCATGCTCCTACAAGTCCAAGAATACTGTTCTTCCTTTGGTATCTCTCAATCCTGGAGCTGCAGCAACTCTGGCTGCACGGCCCTATACACGTCTCTCAGCCTCAGACTGCTCCAGTCTGCTGTCTGGCACTATCTAACTGAAAACTCTCTTTCCCTAAAGAACAAGAATGTATTTATAGTGAGTTCCTCCCTAAACCAGGTTTAGAGCTCTCCCTTCTGGCCTGGAGTGTGAACATGTTGTGTGCATTGTGTTTACCTGATAAAAGGAATCCTTCATCGCTTCCAAGCGTGACATCACTCTCCCCGTGAGGAAAGCCATGTCACTGTATCAACCAGGACCCTGGGTCATTACAGCTGCACAACAAAAGAGGGAGCATGGTGCAAAGGAACAGTGGGCGGTCCTTAGCCAGTACGTTGACAACTACTTCCCACTGCGCCGCTGAAATGGCACACGAAAGCCAGCTCAAAAGAGCTCCCTGGGGTGGAATTTCTTAAGGGAATGTGCTGACAACAACTGACAGGTTGCTTGCACCCTGTACCTTCAGAGTCTGATGCGAAGCATAAATCTTCTGAACCTGAGTACCACCTGCATAACAAGACATTTGAATTCTAAGCACGAGGTGCAGTGGAGTACACAGCAGGACAGATCTGAGCCTCCTCTTCTACTGTGGTCTCGGCCTCTTCCTCCCACTCACAATAAACCGGGCTAACTAGCTCCCTACAAAGAGAGGATGTGAGAGCACCACCACCAACACCAGTGTCACCAAGCATCTCCACATCATCTCAAGGAAGTGTTCATCTATCCATCCCCCAAATCCTCAAAAAAAGAGGAGATAACCCCGTAGCCACCCATATGCCATAGTTCTGAATGCATTTCTAAATTACTGGCAATTAAAATGCTGCCATTCCAGTTGGTGGAGATGGATAGTTTTAAAAAACTGATGTCAGTGGTTGTCTCGCAGTACGTTGTTCACAGCTGCCACTACTTTCCTAGGTGGGCCATCCATGCTCCGCACTCAAATGTTGTTGACAAAATAAGATGTGCACTCTGTGACACCATCAGTGGCAAGGTTCACATAAACACCAATACATGGACCAATAAGCATGGCTAGGGACATTACTTCTCCCTAACTGGTCACTGGGTAAATATAGTGGCGGTGGAAATCGTCTAGCCCATGTCCTACCACCATTGAGGATTGCTGGATGATTCTCTGTCCAGGTTGCCTCCTCCTACTCCGCTTCCTTCACCGTCTCCTCATCTGTTCAGCCTAAGACCTGTACCGCCAACTTGAGCACAGCCAGGGGTAAACAACAGCAGGCTATTCTTAAACTCCTCTGTTGGGGGACAAATCCCACAATGTGCAGAAACTGTGGACGGGGATCAAACACCAGACAGATGAACAGCTCGTTTTGGTGAACTTGAAGCCCTGCCTGGTGGTGTGTGATAATTGGTACATCTATTGCCTGGCAAATGTGCTGAACTTCATATATACTTTACAAAAAAGCATTTGGGAGTTCTGTGCCAAAAGGCATTTGTTTCTACATTACCAAAAAGCCTCTGGGAATACTGTGCCAAAAAGCCTCTGTACTGTAACAAAAAAACATCTGTTTGTACCAAAATAGGGACCATATCAGCTGGTGGTTCTGGATTTTGCAACATGCTGAGTAAGATTTTCCACATTTCTGCCATACTAACCATCCTGCAGCTGAAACTCCACTATCATATTCTGCTGCTCGCACAGCCTTTCCAGCACATGCTAGGTGGCATTCCACTTTGTGGGTTTGTAAGGCGGCCAGGGTGGTAGTCATGGCAACAGGTTGTATGGTTCCCATACCCTTGTGCCCCACAGACAAAATGTAATGTCTCTCTTGCTATGTGTACAGTGTGTGCTGCAAAACACCTACGGTCACTGCCAGGTTCTTCACAAAACGGTTCACAGTCACTCACAAGTCTTTTCAAGCAGCACAACTTTACTGGACAGCACTACTTTCATCACATTGGCAGCACAAGGCAAACAGAGTCATCTCCATATCTTTCCCTGCTGTCCTGACAGGCTCTATCTTCTTTATCTGCTTCCCTTTTCCCGGCGAGCTTAGCTATATCCTTAGACAGTCCATGTCCCATCTGCATCTTTGGACAGTCCTTGTCCCACCTGTGCCTTTCCTGTCACTAGCTCCTTTCAGCCCCTCGTCCGGCTCCAATGGGATGCGATGCCGGGAACACTGTTTCAGCTGCTACCGCCCTGGTCTTAGACCCCAGATCCTGCTTGGGGATGATGCTGTCGAGCTGGTGCCCGTTGGCACTCTTCTCTGCCTGGGGCCCCTTACTGCAGCAACAGCTTTATCCCCACGGCTTGTAACAATCTGCTTCACTACTGCTCACATGACCTGCCCTTGGGCAGGCTGTCTGGGCTTCTGCCTCAAATCAGGAAGTATCCTGATTACACTTCCCTGCTCGATGCTGCCCCTAACATTTACTTAACCACTGTGCTGCCTACCTCCTACTCAATTCTATGCTGTCCTCTAACACTAATGTGCCCCCTCTATTCTACACCACTATAGTCCTTTACTACCTAAGATCCTTTTCTAGCCCTAATCCTATAAACAGTACATGACACCAGAGTAGATAAACATTACATATCACATCAATAACAATGTAACCGTGCAAACAGTTTGCAGGACAGAGTAGGCATGTGGGGGTCCCCTCCTTACAGGTACATCACATATAAGGTGATGAACAGAAAGGCAAAAGTGAAGCTGCAGCGCAGATAGGCGAGCAGCAGCACAGTGAGAATGCCGAAAGCACCCACAGATGGTCTGCACCTTCAGCAGCAGCTATGATATACTGTATATTTGTAATTTTTCAGGAAGCTCTGCACCACCAAATGCAGCATATGCGCAAAGCAATTGATGTTCTTCAAACCGGCTAGGCCAAGAGCTTGAGTTTTATTGGCACCAACCACACATCTATATGTTATTTGATCCTCATTCACAGCTCCTGCGCAGGGTGGGATTTTTCCCACAAATATATGATTTTCAGAACAGCCTGCTGTAGTTACCCCTTGGCTGTGCAGAAGTTGATTGTGCAGGTGTTACGTTGTCTAAATGAGGAGGCGGTTGAGGAGGCAACATGGACAGAAAAGCATCCAGCAATCCTGGGACACGCGCCAAAACGCTTTCCACCTCAGGCCCAGCCACCACTACATTTACCTAGTGGGCAGTTAGGGAGACATTACCTCCCTTTTCAAATAGTTGATGATTTATCTGATTTAACCTCTGCAAGACTAACTTACAGCACAAGTCTTGCAGAGATTGGACAGTACCCATTTCAATTCCTCCAATTTATGTGTAATAGGAATAGCTATCACCCAATGGCACTCATGAAACATATGAATCATTTCTACTTCTTGTAATTACTATGGATTGATATGTACAAATCTTTCTCTTAACCAGCTGATAATACTAAAGAATTGTGTAGGTGCGATATTGCTCCCCATAGCGATACCATATAACTGTTTATAAACAGCTCCACGGTGGCCTGCAGCGATTCGCACAGTCTCTCCAGCATATGCAAGGTGGAGTTCCACCTTGTTGGTACATCAATTAAGAGGCGGGGAGCAGGAAGGCAGAAGTGAGGTTGCACAGCAGACAGGCGAGCAGCAGCAGGGTGAGAACGCCAAAAGCGCACACACTGCCTGCACTTTTTGACCAGATGAGGAGATGGTGGAGGATGCGGAGTAGGAGGAGGAGGCAACTTGGACAAAGAAAACCTAGAGGCCCATGCGGTGGCAGCTAACTCAACCCCGTCACCCCAAAGCCTGTTTTCACCTTCCTGGCCAGGCCAATTTTTACAATTCTGACCACTGTCAATTTATGATATCACAACTCTGGTACGCTTCAATGGACCCCACTGATTCTGAGAATGTTTTCCTGTGACATATCGTACTTCATGATAGTAGTAAAAATTCTTTGATATGACTTGCATTTATTTGTGAAAAAAATCAGTCAATTAATAACATTTTCCACATGTCCACTTTACATCAGCACAATTTTTGAAACTATTTTTGCTAGGAAGTTATAAGGGTTAAAAGCTGACCAGCAATTTCTCGTTTTTACTTCAAAATTTGCAAAACCATTTTTTTAGGGACCACCTCACATTTCAAGTGACTTTGAGAGCCTATATGACAGGAAATACCCAAAAGTGACACCATTCTAAAAACTGCACCCCTCAAGGTACTCAAAACCACATTCAAGAAGTTTATTAACCCTTCGGGTGCTTCACAGGAATTTTCGGAATGTGGATGGAAAAAATAAACATTTACTTTTCTTTCACAAAAAAATTCCTTTAAAACTATATTTTTTTACTTCCACAAGTGTAACAGTAGAAAATGAACCTTACAATTTATTTAGCAATTTCCCCTGAGCATGCCAACACCCCATATGTGGGGAAAATCTACTGTTTGGGCACATAGCAGGGCTCTGAAGGGAAGAGCCCCATTTGTCCTTTTGAATGTAAAATTGCTGGAATAATTAGAGAATGCCATGTCGCATTTGAAAAGCCCCTGATGTGCCTAAACAGTGTAAACCCCCAACACGTGACATCAGTTTGGAAACTAGATCCATTAGGGAACTTAGCTAGACGTGCATTGAGCACCTTGAACCCACAAGTGCTTCACAGAAGTTTATAACATAGAGCCGTGAAAATAAAAAAATCACATTTTTCCCAGATAAATATTTTTTAGCTCCAATTTTTGCATTTTCATAAGGGTAACATGAGAAATTGCTCATATCATTTGTTGTGCAATTTCTCCTGAGTGCGCACATACCCAATATATGGAGGAAAACAACTGATTGGGTGCATGGCAAGGCTTGGAAAGGAAGGAGCGCCATTTGTTTGACTTTTTGAATGCAGAAATCTTATTTAGCTCCAAATTTTTTATTTTCACAAGGGTAACAGGAGAAAATGGAACCCAAAATTTGTGGTGCAACTTCTCCTGAGTTTACCGATACCATATATGTCGTCGAAAACTACTTCGGAGGCCCAGTGCAATGCTCAGAAGGGAAGAAATGCCATATTACAGTGCAGATCTTGCTGTACTTGTTTGAGGGTGCCATGTTACATTGGCAGAGCCCCTGTGGTGCCACTACAGCAGAACCACCCATAAGTGACCCCAGTGGCTCTCATCATTACAGAAATGCCAAACGTGGGTGCTAAATGTGGTTTCGGCATACTGGGGCTCAGAAGGGAGAGGGGGCATTTGGATTTGAGAACGGACAATTTGCTGAATTTCTTTTGGGGGGTGAGGAGCCCTTTCGCTTTTCCATAGCATTTGTGTTACCAGTAATGTGAAAGCTCCCTATATTTCCATTAACAGATGGTGGACCTGAGTGAGGGCTTGCTTTTTTGTGGATTGAGATGAAGCTTAAATTAGGAACATTTTACATAGCATTTATGATCACATTTCTCCGGTGCTCTACACTGCGCACTTACATCAGGTTTTCCATCTAAATCTCTGTGTGACGTACCAGATGAAACTCCTGATCGATCAATTCACTAAAATGAGGCAGAGGAGTGACTATGGACTCCATCTGGCCTCTGTGCAGCGGTGTCCTTCTTTTCAGAAGTGCACACAATTGTGGCCGACGGCACTTTTATGGATTCTTAACAAGACAGACACCACCGGATCACAGGTCCTATGTCGTCCACAGTGCCTCCATCTGCCTCATTATAGGGAACCTTCCTCCAGGGGTTCTGTCTAAATCACATATTTCAGAGATTTACATGGAAACTCTGTAGGCGCTCAGCATAGAGCGCAGGATAAATGTGCGCTGAGACTTACTGCGATCTTTGGGAGGCAGAATGAAAAAAAATCAACCGCATGTGCGGTATAAGTGATTAGGAAACTTTATTCTTCATGTCAGTGTGATTACAGTGATACCAGATACAGTATATATCGGGTTTTTATGTATTTTATGTATTTTGGCTGCTGTCACACACTAAAAGACGCTTTATATTGTGAAAACTAGTTTTTGCATCACCATATTTTGAGAGCTATAATTTTTCCATATTTTGGCCGACAGAGTCATGTGAGGGTTTGTATTTTGCGGGACGAGTTGTCGTTTTTATTGGTACCATTTTTGGGCACATGACATTTTTTGATCGCCTTCTATTCTGAGTTTTGGGAGACAGAATCAACAACCAGCAGCAATTCAGAAATTGCTTTTTGTTTTGTTTTTTTTATACCGTTCCGTGTGTGCTAAAATTGTAGCCCAAAACGAGCAGAGAGAATCACTGAGCAAAAATTTCATCAAATATGATAACTTTAATAATAAATATTTATAAATAATATGATCCTTAACCCCTTTCTGACCTCGGACGGGATGGTACGTCCGAGGTCAGATCCCCTGCTTTAATGCGGGCTCCGGCGGTGAGCCCGCATCAAAGCCGGGACATGTCAGCTGTTTTGAATAGCTGACATGTGCCCGTAATAGGTGCGAGCAGAATCGCGATCTGCCCGCACCTATTAACTAGTTAAATGCCGCTGTCAAACGCAGACAGCGGCATTTAACTACCGCTTCCGGCCGGGCGGCCGGAAATGACGTCATCGCCGACCCCCGTCACATGATCGGGGGTCGTTGATGCTTCAGAATTGTAACCATAGAGGTCCTAGAGACCTCTATGGTTACTGATCCCCGGCAGCTGTGAGCGCCACCCTGTGGTCGGCGCTCACAGCACACCTGATTTTCAGCTACATAGCAGCGAACAGCAGATCGCTGCTATGTAGCAGACGCGATCGGGTTGTGCCTGCTTCTAGCCTCCCATGGAGGCTATTGAAGCATGGCAAAAGTAAAAAAAAAAGTTAAAAAAATGTGAAAAAAATAAAAAATATATAAAAGTTTAAATCACTCCCCTTTCGCCCCAATCAAAATAAATCAATAAAAAAAATCAAATCTACGCATATTTGGTATCGCCGTGCTCAGAATCGCCCAATCTATCAACTAAAATAAGCATTAACCTGATCGCTAAACAGCGTAGCGAGAAAAAAATTCGAAACGCCAGAATTACGTTTTTTGGGTCGCCGCAACATTGCATTAAAATGCAATAACGGGCGATCAAAAGAACGTATCTGCACCAAAATGCTATCATTAAAAACATCATCTCGGCACACAAAAAATAAGCCCTCAAGCGACCCCAGATCATGAAAAATGGAGACGCTACGGGTATCGGAAAATGGCGCAATTATTTTTTTTTTTTAGCAAAGTTTGGAATTTTTTTTCACCACTTAGGTAAAAAATAACCTGGACATGTTAGGTGTCTATGAACTCGTACTGACCTAGAGAATCATAATGGCAGGTCAGTTTTAGCATTTAGTGAACTTAGCAAAAAAGCCAAACAAAAAACAAGTGTGGGATTGCACTTTTTTTGCAATTTCACCGCACTTGGAATTTTTTTCCCGTTTTCTAGTACATGACATGCTAAAACCAATGATGTCGTTCAAAAGTACAACTCGTCCCACAAAAAATAAGCCCTCACATGGCCAAATTGACGGGAAAATAAAAAAGTTATGGCTCTGGGGAGGAGAGGAGTGAAAAACGAACACGGAAAAACGAAAAATCCCAAGGTCATGAAGGGGTTAAAATACATACAAAAAATGGTAATAGCAGGGATAGTGACACTTAAGTGCCACGCCTGGGAAGGTTAGAATACAAATACAGATAGAGTAACAGAAAATGTCCATCCAATGCAAAACAAGTATATATAGAGGCAAATAGCAGGGCTATATCGGGCAATAATGAGGTTCAAAAGGCAGACACGTGGCACACACAGATATGCCAGTGCAGAAAGAAATTATCAAATCAGTACGATATAATATGAGCCAGTTTGAGCCAAATCCTATACAAAGACCATTTGTGGTAAAATTGGTAAAGACAGCTTTATTCTTTGGGTCAGTATAATTACAGTGATACCACATTTATACTTTTTTATGTTTTGGCAACATAAAAAGCATTTTATATAAAAAATAATTATTTTTGCACTGCTTTATACTGAGAGCTATAACTTTTTTTATTTTTCTGCTGATGGAGCTGTATGGGGCTTGTTTTTTGTAGGACAAGATGATGTTTTCAGCGGTACCATTTTATTTACATTCGCCTTTTTGTTTGCGTTTTATTGCATTATTTGTTCGGTGGTATGGTTATAAAGCATTTTTTTTTGCCTTGCTTTTTTTTTATGGTGTTCACTGAAGGGCTTAACTAGTAGTACAGTTTTATAGAGTGGGTCGTTACGCAGCTCCCGCAGAGCAGCAATGTACGTTGCATGTCAGGAAAGGGTTAATGACTAGGGGTTGGGACATGGTGCTTTTGCACCCTGCTTCCTCGTTTGTTGTGTTGTTGGGACAACGTGATAATCACCTCTTCCTCCAAACTGCTCAAATCACTCAGATGGCCTGGATTCCATGTGGGGTTTAAGACCTCATCAAGCCCTTTTGCATCATCACACCTCTCCAGTCTGTCCGTATCTTTGCTGCCCTACTAATCTACTTTTGTCCTTGATACTTTTCTGCTTCTGTCCTTTGCAAATCCCTTCATTGTCTCCCAATTCCACAACGTATCCACTTCAAGCTAGTAACAGTGATCTACAAAACCGTCCATAATCTGTCTCCCCCAACTAATCTCTGGATATCTCACACCATGCAATCTCTGATCCTCCCAAGACCTCCTTAGTTCCATCCTCCACAATTGTGCTTCCTCATCCAATCGCCTGCAAGACTTCTCTAAAGCATCCTGTAAAATTCTATGACCCAACACATCTAACTATTCCCTACATTTAGAACTTTCAAGCGGAACTTGAAAACCTATGTCTTCAGAACATCTTACAGCCTGCAATGATCCCGCTGCCACCTCACCAACACCGGAGCTGCTGAAACCCCAAACTTAATATCTCCTTCTCCATTATCTTGTAGAATGTGAAAGCCACAAGGGTAGGGTCCTCTTCCCTCTGTACCTGTTTGTCACTATTAGTTTGTTCATTATAATTTATATTTGTGTTTTGTATGTAACCCCTCCTCATGTACAGCACCATGGAATCAATGATGCTATAAAAATAAATGATAAAAATAATCCCCTGCATGATGGACCACCCAGTTCTCATCGTGTCCTCTTTGCTGGACTATTAGCAGCAGAAAGCTACAGCAGTTGGCACCTGTGTTTTGTCATCATCATCATCATTACCATCACAGATGTGCTGCGGTGGTCCAAGTGGTTGGGCATCAGCGTGTAAGGAAGAAGATCGGGCTGTGGGTACCTATAAGACACCGGGTCGGAACTGCTGAGGCCGTGTCCAGTGTTGCAGAGAAGGGGCGTGGAAAGCAAGGGAAGAAGGGTGAATCTAGGGTGGGAAGAGTTCCTGCCGGAGGGAAAGAGAGAGCAGGGACCTGCTGCGTGCTATGGAGCTAGATAGACCGCAGAACAGAGACCCAGAATGTACACAGTAGGGACTCCCGGGTACCAGTGACTCCACAGAGAGATGGGCACTGAATGAAGAATCATGGTGCGGGTATCCAGATATCAGCAGGTGTACCGAGAGACGAGCGCCAAGTGAAACATTGCAGTGCAGGCATCCAGGTATTGGTGGGTGCACAGGGGAGCACACGCTGAGTAGATACTTGCGCAGAGCTTCACGCTTTGACTCTGCAGTTCAATGGACTAGGGGCTCAGGGTGCAAAACCAGTGACCGCCTGCTGCCACCAGAAGAGACACAGTGTGCTGGGCGGGGAAGGGTGAAGGCACAGCACTGGCCTTCGCCGACATCTCATCACCCATTGGACTGCAAGCGAGTAAAGGACAGCGGAGTCACGATAAGTTGAATCTGTTACAAAAGACTGTTAAGTTAAATCACCATTATACTGTTTAACCTGTTTCTCCCCTCCCTGTTATCTCCCTGCGTGTTACAGCTAGCGACCGCAGACGTGGCCCAGCCGACTCTTCTATGTCACCAAACCACGAAGATGTGGGGCGAGCGTCCCAAGTGGGAACGGAATGTGGACCCACTGGACCTCAGAAGGGAACCTGGACCTACCCAGACTAGAGAAGGGCAGCAAGCAGGGTCTGTGGCAGCTGAGCTTGTGGACAAGATGGTGACATGCAGAAGTAGATAACACCGCACAACTTCAGGTATGAAGAAAGATAAAGTTTACTCTAACAAAATCACAGTACATAAACAGGACATAACTATGCCAGGCTCCCGTTTCCGCACATCAAGAAATTGTAGACGTCTCCAGGAAACAGATGAATGCAGGAGAACATCAAGGGTTGATGCAGTCCAGGATTATCTGGCATGGGCATACTAGTACGGCCTCTCTCTCAGGCCTCAGGCATAGCACAGGCTCAGCAGGAGAACATCAGACATCGACCTCGGAGAGACTTCAGCCAATGGCAGGGGTCATCACGGGTTGATGCAGTCCAGGTTCATCTGGCACGGGCATACTAGGACGGCCTCTTTCTCAGGCCTCAGGAATAGCACAGGCTCAGCAGGAGAACATCAGACACCGACCTCGGACAGACTTCAGCCGATGGCAGGGGTCATCACGGGTTGATGCAGTCCAGGTTCATCTGGCACGGGCATACTAGGATGGCCTCTTTCTCAGGCCTCAGACGTAGCACAGGCTCAGCAGGAGAACATCAGACACCGACCCAGGACAGACGTCATCACAGGGTGGACCCCAGGGAACCGGCGGGACATCGGGACACAAGCAGAACATCAGGACTCAGGCAGGATATAAGGACATCTGGACACAGGCAGGACATCAGCACATCTGGACACATGCTGGACATCTGGACACAGGCTGGACATCAGGAAATCTGGACACAGGCTGGACGTCAGAATATCTGACACAAGCAGGACATCTGGACACAGGCTGGACATCAGGACATTGGACACAAGCAGAACATCAGGACATCAGGACACAGGCAGGACATCGGGACAGCGGCGTGGCGGCCCAGGCCTTGGCTTGGACACGGATGGCACAGAACCAAGCAGTAGTGGTCAGGCTCAGGGAACCAGACAGCGGTCGCCAGTCTCCAGACATCGGACACCATTTCAAGGCACCGACCCAGGACAGACGTCATCACAGGGTGGACCCCAGGGAACCGGCAGGACATCGGGGCACAAGCAGAACATCAGGACTCAGGCAGGATATTAGGACATCTGGACACAGGCAGGACATCAGCACATCTGGACACATGCTGGACATCTGGACACAGGCTGGACATCAGGAAATCTGGACACAGGCTGGACGTCAGGATATCTGACACAAGCAGGACATCTGGACACAGGCTGGACATCAGGACATTGGACACAAGCAGAACATCAGGACATCAGGACACAGGCAGGACATCGGGACAGCGGCGTGGCGGCCCAGGCCTTGGCTTGGACACGGATGGCACAGAACCAAGCAGTAGTGGTCAGGCTCAGGGAACCAGACAGCGGTTGCCAGTCTCCAGACATCGGACACCATTTCAAGGCACTAGGCAGCAGTCGTCAGATTCCTAACTACGGCTGTCGGGCTCCGGGCATCGGACCTAGGAAAGAACTCAAGCGGGATGGTGCAAGCACTGCCAGGTTGTACTGGGGATGGAGTTAGCACCACGTATGACATGCTGAGCACAGCATAGTAAACGCTCAGAAAAACACCAGACTCCATCTTTAAAAGATGAACTCAGGTAGTTCACAGTCACTGGGTACAGTGTTCCAGACACAGAGGGACTTCATGAACATAACGCAGGCAGAACAGGAGCTGAACACCCCACACACATGGCAAGACTCAGAAACTTAATGCAGCACTTAACAGGAAAGAGGGAGTTTATATAGGAGCTGCACCTCAGCAATAGCCTGGGGAAAGCAACTCAGGTGCCCACACAAACCCTAATAAAAGCAGGGAAGGTGTGGCCGCGCACACCCTATGCACAAACAGAAAGCATTACAGCACAGTCAGCACAGGAACTTAGGCTTAGGGCGCTTGGCAGCGGCTGCAAGCCTGGGCACACGTGGAAAGTCATGCACCAGCTGCAGAGCACTTTGCATCCCACGGAGAGCTTCCACAGCGGGAGCCAGGGACCACGCTGGCGGATGGTCATGCAACGGAGCAAAGACATCGCAACACATGTACAGCTACACAGGGGAGCAGGGAACTGAGCAGCATCCATACAGGTAACAGACTACAGTATCCTTGCTAGTTAGGGGGAGAGGAGCAAAGGGTTAAAGCAGAGACATGCAGAGTAATGCCAGAGAAACAAGGTACAAACCCACCAGCTTACACTGTGAGGAGTTCATTACTGCTAATTAAGTAAACAATACTTAACCCCTGCTCCGCGCCTCTGTGTCACTGCATCCAAGATCCTGTGTTACATTTACACTCAATCTCTTCCAATTGTTAGCCAGGTCCAGGTGGATGGCCCATGCAACCACAGCAGCAGCTACACTACCACCACCAACAACAACACGGCCACATCTCCTAGTTGATGCTCTCCTCCTTATTTTCAACTTTAAAAAATTGCAGAGTATTACACTGCCTGCATATAGAAAGTAAAAAGGGCAGCACACTGCAGCGCCAAAACATGCAAACTTTTGGCGCTGCAGTGTGCTGCCCTTTTTACTTAACTATATACGAGTTGGCGATTCTGGGTTCAGCACCTGTTCACACTCAGTCTATGTTTGGATGTGCAGGTCAGGTTTTTGAAATGCATATAGAAAGTAGCTAGCAGATCATTACCCCTGCTGGGTATGGAGTGCTATATATACGGTGCATGTTGTGAAAGGTTAAGTTATTTCCCTATCCAAATTTGTTTGCAGGGCAATTATCTTGCCCTACATTTAGCTTTTGTCACGATTCCACTCCTCAGTATGTCTGGAATGCAGTTACTGAGAGCTCAGTGTCCAGTCTGGTGCAGGGGCATGCTGAGCTGTTAGTTCTTTTAATGGCAGCTCTGCCATCCAATCTTAGACTGGGAGATGCTGGCTATCTCCAGGTGTTCATTGTCCCAGGTGGTTGCCCAACTACTTAAATGGGCTGTTAGTCCCAGACATCTGCCAGACACACATCCAGCCTTTATCTCTTTGGGCCTTCTATTCTGTTTGTTGATCTTTCTTTGCCTAACCTTGGACCTCATTCTGACCATCCGTCTGATTAACCCCTTTGACTATCCTGACTCACGGCTTGTCCGTGAGAAGTGACTCAGCACCACTGCTTCCTTTTGCAGCCCCCTAACACTTTCTATGACCAATTTATAGTCATTTGAAGCAACGAAGTTCCCGGCATAAAGGCTAAAACCTAAATTTTGTTCAATCTTTAAGGGGAGGAAAAGAACAATTGTGCTGTTTTCTTACACTACTTAGTTTGCTACATAAATGCAGTGATAATTTTTTTCTGTGAACCAAAGCAATTCTTGTAATAAGAAATTTAGGCTGTTTTTACATTTCATTACTTTTACACAATAAATACAAATACAAGAAAAACATGCATTTTTTGTCACCATATAGCGAGAGTCATAAGTGAAATGTTTTTCTAAAATGGAGTTGTATGAGGGCATTTTTGCATGACAATATGTAGGTTTTTTTAACGGTTTCATGTTGGGTTATATTCATATGCCTGTTTGACAAATTTTTATTACAAAGGGGAATTAACAAAAAATCTCCACAGTGATTTGGGATTAAATGTTTTTAATTCCCATTTTTGTCATGTATTTCTGAGATCCATAATATTTCTTTATTGTTTCATAGATAGTGTGAGGGCTTATTTTTTCTGGGGCAAACTTGTTTTCACTACTATCATTTTTGACTACTGTACATATAACTTTTTCACAACTGTTTTATATATGAGCGATGAATAAAAAAGCAATTATGGCATTGTTTTTTGTATTATATTTTGCTACTCATCAGGAAAAATAAGTCAAGATAAGTCAACATTCAGTTTTATACTGTGGACTGATACAGTTACAGTGATACCCAATTTATAAGAATATTTTTTATTTACCATTATTGCAAAAGAAAATATATTTATTTACACAGCTCTGATTAAAAAATATAATTCTGATACAAAGCAGAAATACAGAAACGACGCATTTCAAATGGATGCAACCGTTCTTTGTCAAAGCTATTTCATACATAGTAACATAGTAACATAGTTAGTAAGGCCGAAAAAAGACATTTGTCCATCCAGTTCAGCCTATATTCCATTATAATAAATACCCAGATCTACGTCCTTCTACAGAACCTAATAATTGTATGATACAATATTGTTCTGCTCCAGGAAGACATCCAGGCCTCTCTTGAACCCCTCGACTGAGTTCGCCATCACCACCTCCTCAGGCAAGCAATTCCAGATTCTCACTGCCCTAACAGTAAAGAATCCTCTTCTATGTTGGTGGAAAAACCTTCTCTCCTCCAGACGCAAAGAATGCCCCCTTGTGCCCGTCACCTTCCTTGGTATAAACAGATCCTCAGCGAGATATTTGTATTGTCCCCTTATATACTTATACATGGTTATTAGATCGCCCCTCAGTCGTCTTTTTTCTAGACTAAATAATCCTAATTTCGCTAATCTATCTGGGTATTGTAGTTCTCCCATCCCCTTTATTAATTTTGTTGCCCTCCTTTGTACTCTCTCTAGTTCCATTATATCCTTCCTGAGCACCGGTGCCCAAAACTGGACACAGTACTCCATGTGCGGTCTAACTAGGGATTTGTACAGAGGCAGTATAATGCTCTCATCATGTGTATCCAGACCTCTTTTAATGCACCCCATGATCCTGTTTGCCTTGGCAGCTGCTGCCTGGCACTGGCTGCTCCAGGTAAGTTTATCATTAACTAGGATCCCCAAGTCCTTCTCCCTGTCAGATTTACCCAGTGGTTTCCCGTTCAGTGTGTAATGGTGATATTGATTCCCTCTTCCCATGTGTATAACCTTACATTTATCATTGTTAAACCTCATCTGCCACCTTTCAGCCCAAGTTTCCAACTTATCCAGATCCATCTGTAGCAGAATACTATCTTCTCTTGTATTAACTGCTTTACATAGTTTTGTATCATCTGCAAATATCGATATTTTACTGTGTAAGCCTTCTACCAGATCATTAATGAATATGTTGAAGAGAACAGGTCCCAATACTGACCCCTGCGGTACCCCACTGGTCACAGCGACCCAGTTAAAGACTATAAAGACTACAGCATCCACTTTAAATACATGTGTAGACAACTAGCATATCAAAAACAGGTGGTGCAAAAATGCAAATTCTGCGAAGACATTTCTAGTGCAAAGTTTAAAAAATACAGAAAGACAATGGATGAAAAACAAGTCACACATTGTTAACATCCAAAACCTTCATATGAAGAAGGAAAAAAAAAAAAAAATATATATATATATATATTTTGAAAAATTGAGCTAATAATGATGTACAATTTCAATCTTCAAATTTAACATTTGGGGAAAGCGAGTGCCCAGGTTGAAGATCAAAAAAGCCTCCCTGTTTAGGAGGCATGTTCTTAGATCTCCACCTCGTGCAGAGTAATACACTCATTCCAAACCACATATTTGTAGCGGTGAAGGTGACCTGTCTCCGGTGCACAGAAATAAAGTATTTAGCAGCAGAAGAAATATGGGGCCCAATCTATCATACAACCTTCCAAAAGGGGAAATATGTAACTTTTTAGAACTAAGAAAATATATTAGGGGGAAATTCTCTCCCCTCATATCTCTTACAAGAGATATCATATCTCTTCTGGAAAATCCATTAATACATACTATTTGGAACACTAAAAAATCTGTATACACTCTTCAATAGTGACATAACTATTGAAAAATCAAAACACATGGTTAAGTGGGAAAAAGATATGAATATATGTTTTTCGCCTGAGTCATGGAAAGAAGCAATTGAAATAACAGTCATCGCCAAAAGTATTGACACCCTTGCAATTCTGTCAGATAATACTCATTTTCTTCCTGAAAATGATTGCAAACACAAATTATATGGCATTATTATCTTCATTTAATTTGACTTAAATGAAAAAAACACAAAAGAGAATGAAGCAGAAAGCAAAACATTGATCATTTCACACAAAACTCCAAAAATGGGCCAAACAAAAGTATTGGCACCCTCAGCCTAATACTTGGTTGCACAACCTTTAGCCAAAATAACTGCGACCAACCGCTTCCGGTAACCATCCGGTAACCATCAATGAGTTTCTTACAATGCTCTGCTGGAATTTTAGACCATTCTTCTTTGGCAAACTGCTCCAGATCCCTGATATTTGAAGGGTGCCTTCTCCAAGTAGCAATATTAACAACTCTGCAGTTGAATTGTCTCCTCAACTGGTCGCAATTCATCTATTTTCTTTAGCAAAAATACTTATAGCATCTAAGTGGAAATCAATAGATGTTCCCTGCATTTCAGAAACAATGAATAGAATTCTTACGCACAATTCTTTAAAAAAAAATACTATTCCACATGGTCATCTTGGAACCTATTTCTTTCCTCAAGTCGTAATGCCCCCTTTTAGGTTAACCCCTTTCTGACATCGGACGTACTATCCCATCGAGGTGGGGTGGGCCCCTATGACCACCGACGGGATAGTACGTCCAGCGCGATCGGCGGCGCTCACGGGGGGAGCGCGGCCGATCGCAGCCGGGTGTCAGCTGCCTATCGCAGCTTACATCAGGCACTATGTGCCAGGAGCGGTCATGGACCGCTCCCGGCACATTAACCCCCAGACATGATCGCGATGTGCCGGCGGTGTAGGGAAGCATCGCGCAGGGAGGGGGCTCCCTGCGGGCTTCCCTGAGCCCCCCGGGTCTGCATACCTCCCTCCCTGCTCCAGGCCTGGATCCAAGATGGCCGCGGCATCCGGGTCCTGCAGGGAGGGAGGTGGCTTCACAGAGCCTGCTCAGAGCAGGCACTGTGAAGCCTGCAGTGCTCTGAGACAGATCGGTGATCTGACAGAGTGCTGTGCAAACTGTCAGATCACCAATCTGTGATGTCATCCCCTGGGACAAAGTAAAAAAGTTTAAAAAAAATTTCCAAATGTGTAAAAAAAAATTTAAAAAAATATTCTTAAATAATGAAAAAATTTTTTTTTATCCCCATAAATACATTTCTTTATCAAAAAAAAAAAAAAAACAATAAAATTACACATATTTAGTATCGCCGCGTCCATAACGGCCCGACCTATAAAACTGGCCCACTAGTTAACACCTTCAGTAAACACCGTAAGAAAAAAAAAAAACGAGGCAAAAAAGAACGCTTTATTATCATATTGCCGAACAAAAAGTGGAACAATACGCAATCAAAAAGACAGATATAAATAACCATGGTACCGCTGAAAACGTCATCTTGTCCCGCAAAAAACGAGCTGCCATACAGCATCATCAGCAAAAAAATAAAAAAGTTATAGTCCTGAGAATAAAGCGATACAAAAATAATTATTTTTTCTATAAAATAGTTTTTATCGTATAAAAATGATATAAATGAGGTGTCGCTGTAATCGTACTGACCCGAAGAATAAAATTGCTTTATCAATTTTACCAAACGCGGAACGGTATAAACGCCTCCCCCAAAAGAAATTCATGAATAGCTGGGTTTTGGTCATTCTGCCTCACAAAAATCGGAATAAAAAGCGATCAAAAAAAGTCACGTGCCCGAAAATGTTACAAATAAAAACGTCAACTCGTCCCGCAAAAAACAAGACCTCACATGACTTTGTGGACCAAAATATGGAAAAATTATAGCTCTCAAAATGTGGTAACGCAAAAAATATTTTTTGCAATAAAAAGCGTCTTTCAGTGTGTGACGGCTGCCAATCATAAAAATCCGCTAAAAAACACACTAGAAAAGTAAATCAAACCCCCCTTCATCACCCCCTTAGTTAGGGAAAAATTAAAAAAATGTATTTATTTCCATTTTCCCATTAGGGCTAGGGTTAGGGTTAGGGCTAGGGTTAGGGTTAGGGCTAAGGTTAGGGCTAGGGCTAGGGTTAGGGTTAGGGCTAGGGTTAGGGTTAGGGTTAGGGTTAGGGCTAGGGTTAGGGCTAGGGTTAGGGTTAGGGCTAGGGTTAGGGTTAGGGCTAGGGTTAGGGTTAGGGCTACAGTTTGGGTTGGGGATAAAGTTAGGGTTAGGGTTGGGGCTAAAGTTACAGTTAGGGTTTAGATTACATTTACAGTTGGGAATAGGGTTGGGATTAGGGTTAGGGGTGTGTCAGGGTTAGAGGTGTGGTTAGGGTTACTGTTGGGATTAGGGTTAGGGGTGTGTTTGGATTAGGGTTTCAGTTATAATTGGGGGGTTTCCACTGTTTAGGCACATCAGGGGCTCTCCAAACTCGACATGGCGTCCGATCTCAATTCCAGCCAATTTTGCGTTGAAAAAGTAAAACAGTGCTTCTTCCCTTCCGAGCTCTCCCATGTGCCCAAACAGGGGTTTACCCCAACATATGGGGTATCAGCGTACTCAGGACAAATAGTTCAACAACTTTTGGGGTCCAATTTCTCCTGTTACCCTTGGGAAAATACAAAACTGGGGGCTAAAAAATTATTTTTGTGGGGAAAAAAAAGATTTTTTATTTTCACGGCTCTGCATTATAAACTGTAGTGAAACACTTGGGGGTTCAAAGTTCTCACAACACATCTAGATAAGTTCCCTGGGGGGTCTAGTTTCCAATATGGGGTCACTTGTGGGGGGTTTGTACTGTTTAGGTACATTAGGGGTTCTGCAAACGCAATGTGACGCCTGCAGACCATTCCATCTAAGTCTGCATTGCAAATGGCACTCCTTCCCTTCCGAGCCCTCCCATGCGCCCAAACGGTGGTTCCCCCCACATATGGGGTATCAGCGTACTCAGGACAAATTGGACAACAACTTTTGGGGTCGAATTTCTCCTCTTACCCTCGGGAAAATACAAAACTGGGGGCTAAAAAATAATTTTTTGGGGAAAGTTTTTTTTTTTTTATTTTCACGGCTCTGCGTTACAAACTGTCGTGAAACACTTGGGGGTTCAAAGCTCTCACAACACATCTAGATGAGTTCCTTAGGGGGTCTAGTTTCCAAAATGGTGTCACTTGTGAGGGGTTTCTACTGTTTAGGTACATTAGGGGCTCTGCAAATGCAATGTGACACCTGCAGACCATTCCATCTAAGTCTGCATTCAAATGGCGCTCCTTCCCTTCCGAGCCCTCCCATGCGCCCAAACAGTGGGTCCACCCAAATATGGTGTATCATCGCACTCAGGACAAATTGGGCAACAAATTTTGGGGTCCAATTTCTCCTGTTACCCTCGGGAAAATACAAAACTGGGGGCTAAAAAAATAATTTTTGTGGGAAAAAATTTTTGTTTTATTTTTACGGCTCTGCATTATAAACTTCTGTGAAGCACTTGGTGGGTCAAAGTGCTCACCACACCCCTAGATAAGTTCCTTAGGGGGTCTACTTTCCAAAATGGTGTCACTTGTGGGGGGTTTCAATGTTTAGGCACATCAGTGGCTCTCCAAACGCAACATGGCGTCCCATCTCAATTCCTGTCAATTTTGCATTGAAAAGTCAGACGGCGCTCCTTCCCTTCCGAGCTCTCCTATCCGCCCAAACAGTGGTTTACCCCCACATATGGGGTATCAGCATACTCAGGACAAATTGTACAACAACTTTTGGGGTCCAATTTCTTCTCTTACCCTTGGAAAAATAAAAAATTGGGGGCGAAAAGATAATTTTTGTGAAAAAATATGATTTTTTATTTTTACGGTTCTACATTATAAACTTCTGTGAAGCACTTGGTGGGTCAAAGTGCTCACCACACCTCTAGATAAGTTCCTTAGGGGGTCTACTTTCCAAAATGGTGTCACTTGTGGGGGGTTTCAATGTTTAGGCACATCAGGGGCTCTCCAAACAAAACATGGTGTCCCATCTCAATTCCAGTGAATTAAATTTTTTGTGAAAAAAAGTTAAATGTTCATTTTTATTTAAACATTCAAAAAATTCCTGTGAAGCACCAGAAGGGTTAATAAACTTCTTGAATATGGTTTTGAGCACCTTGAGGGGTGTAGTTTTTAGAATGGTGTCACACTTGGGTATTTTCTATCATATAGACCCCTCAAAATGACTTCAAATGAGATGTGGTCCCTAAAAAAAAATGGTGTTGTAAAAATGAGAAATTGCTGGTCAATTTTTAACCCTTATAACTCCCTAACAAAAAAAATTTTGGTTCCAAAATTGTGCTGATGTAAAGTAGACATGTGGGAAATGTTACTTATTAAGTATTTTGTGTGACATATCTCTGTGATTTAACTGCATAAAAATTCAAAGTTGGAAAATTGCGAAATTTTCATAATTTTTGCCAAATTTCCATTTTTTTCACAAATAAACGCAGGTACTATCAAAGAATTTTTACCATCGTCATGAAGTACAATATGTCACGAGAAAACAGTGTCAGAATCACTGGGATCCGTTGAAGCGTTCCAGAATTATAACCTCATAAAGGGACAGTGGTCAGAATTGTAAAAATTGGCCCGGTCATTAATGTGCAAACCACCCTTGGGGGTAAAGGGGTTAAAAGCTTTATTGTTTGCCAAGAAATACAAGTACAATTACATATTTAACAAAGCAAATTGAAAATTGTTTTATTATAAATATTGTTTCAATAAGGTTGATCTTTTCCCCTGTCCGTACTCTCCAGGTTTATCTGATCCAACCTTCTCCTATGCCCTTTTCTTTCCTTCCGCTTCCCCTCTTCCGTTCTTAACTTTTCCTTCCACATTCTTTTCCTCTTGCATTAACCTTTTTTTCTCTGTTGATTCTTCTTTGAATATATCTTGTTACTTACTTGTTTAATAGAACAAGTTTTACATCACTATGTTATGTTTTATTACTCACCTTATTGTCTATAAGTATAATCTCCTTCCCATAAATTGTTAAAAAAATCCCCCCAAATAAAAAGAATATTGTTGAAATGTGGCGGCCCGAGCTGTTAATGGCATTAATATCATTCAGATGTTGTGAGATGCAAACTTTTAATTTCCGTACCGTACTTCCAATGTATATCTTTTGCAAAAGATCAGAGGACGCACATTCAGCTGAAGTAGGGGCTGGCACTGGCTGCACTATGGCTCCATTTTATTGAAAACACTCTTGCGCTGACTCTGAAGACACATAGACATTCACTGACTCCGGCGCCACACTGCGCAAGTGTCGAGGCTTTGGACAGGAGGATACATCTCACATATATTATAGATTGTTCTGGTTCCACCATTCAGTGTGTCTGGGATGCAGTTACTGACGTACAGGTACATGCTGAAGCTGTCAGTACTTTGATTGACAACTCGGGTCATCCAGTCTGGCAATGGGGCATTCTGATCTGTCAGTGTGTTGACTGAAGGATCAGCCATCTAATCTGAGACTGGGAGGCGCTGACTGTCTCCTGGTGTTCATTATCCCAGATGGTTTCCAGGCTACTTAACTGGGCTTTTTCTCCCAGACTTATGCAAAACGTACATTCAGCTACTGTGTGGTTTGTCTCTCTGTGCCTTGCGTTCTGTTTGTAAATGTTTCATTGCTAGACCTTTGACCTCATTCTGACCATCCATCTCTTTAACCCCTTCTACTCTGATCTGCTATCCTCCTGGTATCCTGACCTCGTAAACATTACCCTTCTCTGTATGACGTACGTTCATGGCTTCTGATTTTGGACCCCTTAACTATCCTGACTCATGGCCTCACCGTGAGAAGTAACTAAGCGGCAAATTACTTCTGACCAATACGTTAAACTTTTTCCCCAGTATGGAGCCTGTTCACAGGCTCTTTGACGAGGTGACGAATTTGACACAGATGGCTCAGGATCGGACTAAGGAATGCCTGAGTCTGGATTCATTGCAATATCAGTTACAAGGTTAGATAATTAATTTGATGAAGATCCACTATAGCCCTCCACTGCCGGCAGTGGCTGTTACATCAGTACCCTCTGATGTACAGTTGATCTCTCCCAAACCTGTAATGTTCTGCTGAGTCACTTCTCATGGCAAAGCCGTGAGTCAGGATAATCAAGGACAAAGGCGTAGTCAGATTTTCTCCAAAGATTTAATGAATTTCAGTAAACCTGTTCAATATATTTTTTTTCTGCTTTCACAGTGTGGGACAAATATTGATATATTGATATATTTAATTGACCCTTCATGACATGGTGGTTTTCCATTTTTATTTTCACTTCTCCTTCTTTCAAAAGCCATAATGTGGAGACACAGGGGTTGGCAGGCGCCCAGGTCCGCTAGCCGAAACCACATGGACCAGGGATCATCCCGCCGAACGCCCACTCTCCTTTTAATGTGAGCATAACTCAGACATAACAGGGTGAGGGTAAAACAAGCGTAGGAAGATTACAGTTCATTCAGGCACAAGGCCAGTTGATCCGACGGTCACAACCTGGCTTCTCCGAACATCTCCATGGAGCCAGGTGACCAGCGGGTCCCAATCTTGGCTTTCTCTAAATGCATCCGTGGTCCAGAGATGGTCAATGAAGCAGATCTGTATTCTTCCAACCGGGGCTGAGGTTCCTTATGTTATTTTCTGTAGATTGATAGATCTGTGTCCCTAGTGATGGAGCCATGATGTATTGGCAGCAGTCCTGTAGGGTTGCCTGCATGTTTGGATGTCTTGGCACAATCTCTGGCTGTCTCTCTCTCTTTCTCTCTTTCTCTTTTTCTATAGAGGTATGTAACCTCTTTTTATACTTAACTTTTTATGCTTAACAAGCGTCCTTCATCCAGTATTGACATAAAGGGTAAGAATGAAGATGAGATCAAGTAGCATTACTTGATTATTTAATCTATTTGCATAGTTTTTCCTCCCCTATGTATAACTATCTAGACTACACAATGCATAATTAGTATATCAGCAAACATCACTCACTAGTCATCGAGGATAAGAGCACAATATGTTATATGAATTCTCAATATTACAGGCTTACACAAGCAAAAGTCTGTTTTCTTGACCAACACATAAATTCAAAAGCCAAAATACAGATAGCAGTCTATTCTTCAAGGTTTGCTAAAAATAGTTGGTTAATTAAGATATAATGATGTGTCTCCACGCAACTGTTTTATTTTTCTGTCAATGAGGGCTTGTGTTTTGTGGGACGAGTTGTACTTTTGAACGACACCATTCATTCTAACACATAATGTACTGGAAATCGGGAAAAAAAATTCCAAGTACGTTGAATTTGCAAAAAAAAAGGGCAATTTCACAATGGATTTTTGGGTAAATGTTCACTATATACAAGTAGTAAAATTGAACTGGCAATTTGATGCTCCAGGTCAGTACGAGTACTCAAATAACAAACATGTAAAATTATTTTTGGTGAAAAAAAATCATGAACTTGTAGAAAAAAAAAGTTCCTTTTGTAATAATTTTCCGGGTTATGTGGTTTTGTGAAGGATTATTTTTGCACACTGAGCTGACATTTTTACTGTTACCATTTTGAGGTATATTCAATGCTTTGATTACCTTTTATTACATTATATTGTACATTTGCGGCTGCCAAAAACCCATAATTATTGCATTTTGGTTTTTTTCTCATTAAACCATTTACTGATCTGATTAATTTTATATTTTACTAGATACTTTTACGAATACAGCAATACCAAATATGTGTACTTTTTTTTAAATTGTTTTATTTTCAATGGGGCAAAAGGAGGGTGATTTGAACTGTAGTGTTTTTTAATTTCTTTCATATTTAAAAAAAAATAATAATTTTTTTTTACTGTTTTTTTCAGTCCTCTTAGGAGTTTTGAAACTGTGATTGTCTGATTGTGTCTGCACCATCACTGCTATTTATAACAAAAATCATGTTCTCCTATGAATGTCGGCTTTGGGTTGGTTTTTACAGGAGGATCGTAATGACAGGCACAGGGGTCTTCAGCAGACACCCAGCATTCATAGGAACCCATCTGCACCCTGCATTCATGTCTTGAAGTGTAACTACAGTCATGGCCAAAAGTATTGACACCCCTGTAATTCTGTCAGATAATACTCAGTTTCTTCCTGAAAATAATTGCAAACACAAATTCTTTGGTATTATTATCTTCATTTAATTTGTTAGAAATGAAAAAAACACAAAAGAGAATGAAGCAAAAAGCAAAACATTGATCATTTCACACACAACTCAAAAAATGGGCCAGACAAAAGTATTGGCACCCTCAGCCTAATACTTGGTTGCACAACCTTTAGCCAAAATAACTGCGACCAACCTCTTCCGGTAACCATCAGTGAGTTTCTTACAATGCTCTGCTGGAATTTTACACCATTCATCTTTGGCAAACTGCTACAGGTCCCTGAAATTTGAAGGGTGCCTTCTCCAAACTGCCATTTTTAGATCTCTCCACAGGTGTTCTATGGGATTCAGGTCTGGACTCATTGCTGGCCACCTTAGAAGTCTCCAGTGCTTTCTCTCAAACCGTTTTCTAGTGCTTTTTGAAGTGTGTTTTTGGTCATTGTCCTGCTGGAAGACCCATGACCTCTGAGGGAGACCCAGCTTTCTCACACTGGAACCTATGTTATGCTGCAAAATTTGTTGGTAGTCTTCAGACTTCATAATGCCATGCACACGGTCAAGCAGTCCAGTGCCAGAGGCAGCAAAGCAACCCCAAAACATCAGGGAACCTCCGCCATGTTTGATTGTAGGGACCGTGTTCTTTTCTTTGAATGCCTCTTTTTTTCTTCTGTAAACTCTATGTTAATGCCTTTGCCCAAAAAGCTCTACTTTTGTCTCATCTGACCAGAGAACATTCTTCCAAAACGTTTTAGGCTTTTTCATGTAAGTTTTGGCAAACTCCAGCCTGGCTTTTTTATGTCTCGGGGTAAAAAGTGGGGTCTTCCTTGGTCTCCTACCATACCGTCCCTTTTCATTCAGACGCCGATGGATAGTACGGGTTGACACTGTTGTACCCTCGGACAGCATGGCAGCTTGAACTTGTTTAGATGTTAGTCGAGGTTCTTTATCCAACATCCGCACAATCTTGCGTTGAAATCTCTTGTAAATTTTTATTTTCCGTCCACATCTAGGGAGGTTAGCCACAGTGCCATGGGCTTTAAACTTATTGATGACACTGCACAGTAGATACAGGAACATTCAGGTCTTTGAATATGGACTTGTAGCCTTGAGATTGCTCATGCTTCCTCACAATTTGGTTTCTCAAGTCCTCAGACAGTTCTTTGGTCTTCTTTCTTTTCTCCATGCTCAATGTGGTACACTGTTGTGAATTCTGTGGTCAAGCTCCCTCCTGTGGTCATGAGTGGTACTTCGGCTGGTTCTGTCCATGAGCTTCCTCTGGTGGATGTGAGTGGGGCTGCGGCTTCTGAGTTTCCTTCCTCAGGTGACGAGGTTAAGTC
Source organism: Ranitomeya imitator (assembly GCF_032444005.1). Classification (NCBI taxonomy): domain Eukaryota; kingdom Metazoa; phylum Chordata; class Amphibia; order Anura; family Dendrobatidae; genus Ranitomeya; species Ranitomeya imitator. The sequence continues at coordinate 80,528,567 of NC_091282.1, forward strand.
GTTAGGTGCTGCTCTATTTAACTCCACCTAGTTCTTTGTTCCTTGCCTCCAGTCAATGTTCCAGTATTGGTCTTGCTCTCTCCTGGATCGTTCTTGTGGCCTGTCTTCCCTGCATAAGCTAAGTTCTGCTTGTGTTTCTTGGTTTGCTATTTTTTCTGTCCAGCTTGCTATTTTGGTTTGTCTTGCTTGCTGGAAGCTCTGGGACGCAGAGGGAGCACCTCCGTACCGTTAGTCGGTGCGGAGGGTCTTTTTGCGCCCTCTGCGTGGTTGTTTGTAGGTTTTTGTGCTGACCGCAAAGCTATCTTTCCTATCCTCGGTCTATTCAGTAAGTCGGGCCTCACTTTGCTAAAATCTATTTCATATCTGTGTTTGTATTTTCATCTTTACTCACAGTCATTATATGTGGGGGGCTGCCTTTTCCTTTGGGGAATTTCTCTGAGGCAAGGTAGGCTTATTTTTCTATCTTCAGGGCTAGCTAGTTTCTTAGGCTGTGCCGAGGCGCCTAGGTCTGGTCAGGAGCGCTCCACGGCTACTTCTAGTGTGGTGTGATAGGATTAGGGATTGCGGTCAGCAGAGTTCCCACGTCTCAGAGCTCGTCCTATGTTATTAGTAACTATCAGGTCACTTTGTGTGCTCTTAACCACCAGGTCCATTGTGTTTCTAAACCACCAGTTCATAACAGTACACACAAGGACACAGGGCAGAGGTTGAGTCAACTTTAATCCATGTCAACTGGCTGCAAGTGTGATTTAGTTATTGCCAACACCTGTTAGGTGCCACAGGTAAGTTACAGGTGCTGTTAATTACACAAATTAGAGAAGCCTCACATGATTTTTCAAACAGTGCCAATACTTTTGTCCACACCTTTTTATGTTTGGTGTGGAATTATATCTAATTTGGCTTTAGGACAATTCTTTTTGTGTTTTTTTCATTTAAGACAAATTAAATGAAGATAATAATAACAAAGAATTTGTGTTTGCAATCATTTTCAGGAAGAAACTGAGTATTATCTGACAGAATTGCAGGTGTGTCAATACTTTTGGCCACGACTGTACATGCCTTCCTGCCTGTGCATGTAAAATGATGCTGTCAGAGATTGACAGCATGATTTAACAGGTTATTATCTATGAGCAGAGCTTCATTCCATCCCCGGCTGTTAGTGGCACATGATTGCTGCTTAACCCCTTTTCAACATTGGGAGTAATAATATGCCCACTTCGAAATCCCTCGCTTTGATGTGGTTTCCGGTGCTGAGCCCACATTTCTCCCGGCACATTTCAGCAGTTTTCAACAGCTAACAAGTACCTCTAACATCCGCGGGTAAAATTGCGATCCACCCGCGGCTGTTAACCAGCTAAATACTGCTGTGAATCTCTGACAGAGGCATTCAACTCGCGCTCCCGAGAAGTGTGCCGTAAATCCCGCCCATCAGTGACCCTTGATCGTGGGTCATTGATGGGTTGGCATGACAACCAGAGGTCTCCAGCAAGACCTCTATGGTTGTCACTGCTGGATTGCTATGAGTGCTGCCTGGTGGTTGGCGCTCATAGCAAGTGAGCATTTCTGCTACATATAGGCGAACAACTGCAGTTTCTAGTCTCCCATGGAGACTACTGGAGCATGCAAAAAGTTAAAACATTTTTTCAAAAAATATAAAAGTTAAAATCACTCCCCTTTCACCCCCTTCAAAATAAAACAATAAAAAATGTATACACATATTTGTTATCGCTGCGTTCAGAACTATCTATATACAAAAAGATTTAACCCGATCAGTAAACGGCGTAACAAGAAAAAAATTCAAAACACCAGAAATTTTTTGGTTGCTGCTACATTGCAATAAAATGCAATAATGGGCGATCAAAAGATCATATCTGCATCAAAATGGTATCAATAAAAACATCAGTCCTCATCCAGCCCCAAATCACAAAAATGGTGACACTACATGTCTCGTAAAATGACACATTTTTTTTTCTTTTTTTACCAAAGTTTGGATTTTTTTTCACCACTTAAATAAAAAAGAACCTACACATGTTTGCCTTCTATGAACTTGTAATGACCTGGAGAATCATAATGGCAGGTTAGTTTTAGCACTTAGTCAACATGGTAAAAAAAAAAAAACAACAACTGTGGAATGGCACTTTTTTGCAATTTCACCGCACTTTGAATTTTTTTCCCGTTTTTGAGTAAACGATATGTTAAATCCAACAGTGTTGTTCAAAAGTACAACTTATCCTGCAAAAAACACGCCCTCACATGGCCATTTTGACAAAAAAATTAAAACACTTATGGCTCTGGCAAGAAGGGGAGCAAAAACGAAAAACACAAAAATGAAAAATGGCCCTGGGTTAAACCAGCCATGATGTGCGAGGAAAGATGCGAGCTCGGCATGCAGGCCCTCATCAAAGTCAGGGACACTACGTATGACATAAGTTTACATTATATGTCTTGAAAGGGTTAACGATGCTTTATACTAGATATGTATCTTTTTATGGCTATCTGTTTTCCATTACAGTAAACAACTTTTTATAGGAAATATTAATATTTTACTAATTTTATTTTTGAATCACTCAAACCCCACCTATCGGGAACGCAATCAGTCACCAAACAAATTGTCATGCCTGTTTGATGTCTTTATAATTAAAAAAAAACCTCCTTGAATTACTGAGAATATCTTTTCACTTTCCTTTATAGATATCCAGCTACAGAACTATATTTATCCAGAGAGACATACATTTTATCCAACATTAGCCATGCACTAAATCAAACTCGTTATCGACTTATCACCTTTCTAGATTCAGTTTCAAAACTTTCTCCAAACATTACATGGAAGATATGAAATCCAAGGCGCTGTCTTTGGCAATGTGTAAGTTATTATAATCAGCATGCACGGTAATGGGAGGACATGTAAAGCAATTAACCTCAAGCCCTGATCATGATTAATCACATTTACTCTCTTTGTCCTTGTTTTACCTCGGGATTTCACACTGTGCAGATTATTTCAATGGAGAAACTATATTATTGCACTAGCATGCGTAGCGTGCCCAATATCAAGTATTATAAGGGGCCCTAATCAGCCAGAAGGTCCTGATTTTTGTGCTCTCCTCCATGTGTTTCTCAGAATTCCCCACTGCATTTCTCCCTACAATGCTGTTCCTCAGGGGTGGGGCATCATCTTTGAGAAGTATTAGGGCTGGGAAAGAAATTTCTGCACTTGGATGTAAACAATATTTGCATTCAGTGAAAGCATGTAGGAGATTGAAGCTCAAAATATTTAGATTTTAATACATTGTAATATAAGTAAACTAGTAGGTGTTGTCTTTTTAAGGGCAACCCAGGCCCATTTACACTATTAGAGATATTAACTTCATAGGTATCTTAATGAATTCTGTTTAATTTGCAGAGAAATATTTATTTAACACTTTTGTAAGAACTGCTGCAATCGCACTTGGCATTGCATCTGCTGTACATCATATGTATTGGATATGAAGGAAAAGTACTCCCACTCATAAATCAGGAATGTGATAATCTCCCACTGAATACAATGAAGCAGAATGTACATATTTACAAATGGTGTCTGCGTGCATCTGGTATACACATAGCCATGGAAGTCCGTATTTATTTCATATAAGAATGGAAGGATTTATTTGGGGTAATAAGTGGGGATAAGCAAGCACTAAAATACTCGGATGCTCATTACTCAAACCGAGCAATTCCTAAAGCTCGGATGCTCGTTTTGAGTAATAAGTATAAAGGGAGTCAATGGGAATTATTTTTCTGGTAGACCATACAAGGAGGTCTGAAAGGGCAGGGAAAATGTTTATATATATGAAAAAAGGGCTGAATGGAAGGAGAACAGCAGGGAAGACCCCTGGAAGCATCTCTGACTCCTAGATCAGTGCTTGGAACAATGGTGTCACACTTTTAAGCCATTACAAGGACTGGCAATAAAACATTCAAAATTGATGAGAAATTGGAGTTTACAGCAAAAAATGTGAAGAAACTTTCTTTCCTGTATAACGACTGGTAGATAAGGCATCATCTAAAAACAATTAAAATATATATATAATTTAATTAAATGGATTTTTTTAATTAATTTTTTATTACATTTGTATTTATTTTTTGTTAACAAATTGGAAATGTCAGTGTAATTTAAGAAGGAAGCAAGAACTCCCAAAAATTAGATGGAAGAGGGACTCAGATACACACTGAATGGAACATAAGGAGTGCTTCATACAGATTATGTTCAAATTGTCATGTACTGGTACTCCTAGACTCATAAAGGCTATGCACTAAGTGCACAGCCTGCCAAAAATTACAAACAGAGTCATCCATACACTTTTGTAGGCATCAGTTGTAGTGCCTTAGTTAAATATTGTGTAGATGTGGTACTCCTACACTCATAAAAGCTCTGCACTCAGTGCAAAGCCTGTCAAAAATTACAGAAAGGGGCATCCATACACACTTGAAGGGACCAACTGTAGTACCTCATTCAAAAATTGTAAACAAAGTGTAGCTGTGGTACATCCACACTCATAAAAGCTCTCAACACAGTGCAAAGCAAGTAAAAAGTTATATATCCATACACCATTGTAGGCACCAAAGGAAGGGAAGGAACACCATATGACTTTTTCAACTCAGAATTGGCTGGAATTGAGATCAGATGCCATGGAGAGCCCCTGATGTGCCTTAACAGTGGAAACCCTCCACAAGTGACCCCATTTTGGAAACTAGACCAAAAAAGCAACTCATCAATATGTTTGGTGAGCACTTTGAACCCCCAATTATTTCACATAAGTATATAATGTTAAGTCGTGAAAATTAAAAAAAATAATTTTTTTCCACAAAAATTTTCTTTCAACCAGCAATTTTTTATTCTACCAAGGATACCCAGAGAAATTAGACCCCAAAAGTTGTTGTGCAATTTGTCCTGAGTGCACTGATACCCCATGTATCGGGGGAACCACCGTTTGGGCGTATGGCAGGGCTCGGAAGGGAAGGGGTGCCGTTTTGGAATACAGACTTTGATGGAATGGTCTGCGAGCGTCACATTGCGTTTGCAGAGCCACTGATGTACCTAAACAGTAGAAACCCCCCTGTTGTGAATTCTGTGGTCAAGCTCCCTCCTGTGGTCATGAGTGGTACTTCGGCTGGTTCTGTCCATGAGCTTCCTCTGGTGGATGTGAGTGGGGCTGCGGCTTCTGAGTTTCCTTCCTCAGGTGACGAGGTTAAGTCGTTAGGTGCTGCTCTATTTAACTCCACCTAGTTCTTTGTTCCTGGCCTCCAGTCAATGTTCCAGTATTGGTCTTGCTCTCTCCTGGATCGTTCTTGTGATCTGTCTTCCCTGCATAAGCTAAGTTCTGCTTGTGTTACTTTTGTTTGCTATTTTTTCTGTCCAGCTTGCTATATTGGTTTGTCTTGCTTGCTGGAAGCTCTGGGACGCAGAGGGAGCACCTCCGTACCGTTAGTCGGTGCAGAGGGTCTTTTTGCGCCCTCTGCGTGGTTGTTTGTAGGTTTTTGTGCTGACCGCAAAGTTATCTTTCCTATCCTCGGTCTATTCAGTAAGTCGGGCCTCACTTTGCTAAAATCTATTTCATCTCTGTGTTTGTATTTTCATCTTTACTCACAGTCATTATATGTGGGGGGCTGCCTTTTCCTTTGGGGAATTTCTCTGAGGCAAGGTAGGCTTATTTTTCTATCTTCAGGGCTAGCTAGTTTCTCAGGCTGTGCCGAGGCGCCTAGGTCTGGTCAGGAGCGCTCCACGGCTACTTCTAGTGTGGTATGATAGGATTAGGGATTGCGGTCAGCAGAGTTCCCACGTCTCAGAGCTCGTCCTATGTTATTAGTAACAATCAGGTCACTTTGTGTGCTCTTAACCACCAGGTCCATTGTGTTTCTGAATCACCAGTTTATAACAGTACTGGAGGCCCAAAGTACTAATGCTTCTCAATAGAGGGAAAAGAGAAGTTCTGAGACCATTTTTTTTTCTCTGCACTGTGTTTTGTCTTTCTTTTCCCCTAGACATTTGGGTGGTTCAGGACACAGGTGTAGTGATGGACATTAAAGGTCTGTCTTCTTGTGTGGATAATCTCACTGCAAGAGTACAAAAAATTCAAGACATTATGGTTCAGAAATCTATGTTAGAACCTAGAATTCCTATTCCTGATTTATTTTCTGGAGATAGAGCTAAGTTTCTGAATTTCAAAAATAATTGCAAACTGTTTCTGGCTTTGAAACCCCGCTCCTCTGGTGACCCAGTTCAACAAGTTAAGATCATTATTTCTTTATTACGTGGCGACCCTCAAGACTGGGCATTTTCCCTTGCGCCAGGAGATCCTGCATTATGTGATATTGATGCGTTTTTCTGGCGCTCGGATTGCTTTATGATGAACCTAATTCAGTGGATCAGGCAGAGAAAAATTTGCTGGCTCTGTGTCAGGGTCAGGATGAGGTAGAGATATATTGTCAGAAGTTTAGGACGTGGTCTGTGCTCACTCAATGGAATGAATGTGCGCTGGCAGCAATTTTCAGAAAGGGTCTCTCTGAAGCCCTTAACCCTGCTGTTCTGTTCGGTCTGGGGAGACCTATTTTGAACTTTGGTATTTTTGGGGGTGTTCAAGATGCGGTTCTGAAACTTGTGGTTGATTGACTTAAATGAGGATGGGTCGGTCGGCCACGGGTTTCAGAGCCGCATCTTGAATATTTTAAAGAATATTGAAGTTCAAAGTCGGTCATTTTTGACCAACAGAACAGCAGGGTTAAGGATGTCATGGTGGGATTTCCTATGCCTGCTGGTCTGAATGAGTCTATGTCTTTGGCCATTCAGATCGATCGACGCTTACGTGAGCATAAAACTGTGCACCATTTGGCGGTATTATCTGAGTATAAACCTGAACCTATGCAATGTGATAGGACTTTGACCAGAGCTGAATGGCAAGAACACAGACGTCGGAATGGGCTGTGTTTTTACTGTGGTGATTCCACTCATGCTATCTCCGATTGTCCTAAGCGCACTAAGCGGTTCGCTAGGTCTGCCACCATTGGTACGGTACAGTCGAAATTTCTTTTGTCCGTTACTTTGATCTGCTCTTTGTCATCCTATTCTGTCATGGCATTTGTGGATTCAGGCGCTGCCCTGAATTTGATGGACTTGGAGTTTGCTAGGCGCTGTGGGTTTTTCTTGGAGCCCATGCAGTATCCTATTCCATTGAGAGGAATTGATGCTACGCCTTTGGCCAAGAATAAGCCTCAGTACTGGACCCAACTGACCATGTGCATGGCTCCTGCGCATCAGGAGGACATTCGCTTTTTGGTGTTGCAGAATCTGCATGATGTGGTCGTGTTGGGGTTGCCATGGCTACAAGTCCATAACCCAGTATTGGATTGGAAGTCTATGTCTGTGTCCAGCTGGGGTTGTCAGGGGGTACATGGTGATGTTCCATTTCTGTCTATTTCATCATCCACCCCTTCTGAGGTCCCAGAGTTCTTGTCGGATTACCGGGATGTATTTGATGAGCCCAAGTCCAGTGCCCTACCTCCGCATAGGGATTGCGATTGTGCTATCGATTTGATTCCTAGTAGTAAGTTTCCCAAACGTCGACTGTTTAATTTGTCTGTGCCTGAGCACGCCGCTATGCGGAGTTATGTAAAGGAATCCTTGGAGAAGGGTCATATTCGCCCGTTGTCGTCGCCATTGGGAGCAGGGTTCTTTTTTGTGGCCAAGAAGGATGGTTCGTTGAGACCTTGTTTTGATTACCGCCTTCTAAATAAAATCACAATCAAATTTCAGTACCCCTTGCCGCTGCTGTCTGATTTGTTTGCTCGGATTAAGGGGGCTAGTTGGTTCACCAAGATAGATCTTCGTGGTGCGTATAATCTTGTGCGTATTAAACAGGGCGATGAATGGAAAACAGCATTTAATACGCCCGAGGGCCATTTTGAGTACCTGGTTGTGCCATTTGGGCTTTCCAATGCTGCATCAGTATTTCAGTCCTTTATGCATGACATCTTCCGAGAGTACCTGGATAAATTCCTGATTGTATACTTGGATGATATTTTGGTCTTCTCGGATGATTGGGAGTCTCAAGTGAAGCAGGTTAGAATGGTGTTCCAGGTCCTGCGTGCGAATTCTTTGTTTGTGAAGGGGTCAAAGTGTCTCTTTGGTGTTCAGAAGGTTTCATTTTTGGGTTTCATTTTTTCCCCTTCTACTATCGAGATGGACCCTGTTAAAGTTCAGGCCATTTATGATTGGACTCAACCGACATCTCTGAAGAGTCTGCAAAAGTTCCTGGGCTTTGCTAATTTTTATCGTCGCTTCATCAATAATTTTTCTAGTATTGCTAAACCGTTGACTGATTTAACCAAGAAGGGTGCTGATGTGGTCAATTGGTCTTCTGCTGCTGTGGAAGCTTTTCAGGAGTTGAATCGTCGTTTTTCTTCTGCCCCTGTGTTGTGCCAGCCAGATGTTTCGCTCCCGTTCCAGGTCGAGGTTGATGCTTCTGAGATTGGAGCAGGGGCTGTTTTGTCGCAAAGAAGTTCTGATTGCTCGGTGATGAAACCGTGCGCCTTCTTTTTCAGGAAGTTTTCGCCTGCTGAGCGAAATTATGATGTTGGCAATCGAGAGTTGCTAGCCATGAAGTGGGCATTCGAGGAGTGGCGTCATTGGCTTGAAGGAGCTAAGCATCGCGTGGTGGTCTTGACTGATCACAAGAACTTGACTTATCTCGAGTCTGCCAAACGGTTGAATCCTAGACAGGCTCGTTGGTCGCTGTTATTCTCCCGTTTTGACTTTGTGGTTTCGTACCTTCCGGGCTCTAAAAATGTAAAGGCGGATGCCCTGTCTAGGAGTTTTGTGCCCGATTCTCGGGGTTTGCCTGAGCCGGCGGGTATTCTCAAAGAGAGGGAGGTTTTGTCAGCCATCTCCCCTGATTTGCGGCGGGTGCTGCAAAAATTTCAGGCTAATAGACCTGACCGTTGCCCAGTGGAGAAACTGTTTGTCCCTGATAGGTGGACGAATAAAGTTATCTCTGAGGTTCAGTGTTCGGTGTTGGCTGGTCATCCTGGAATCTTTGGTACCAGAGATTTGGTGGCTAGATCCTTTTGGTGGCCGTCTCTGTCGCGGGATGTGCGCTCTTTTGTGCAGTCCTGTGGGATTTGTGCTCGGGCTAAGCCCTGCTGTTCTCGTGCCAGTGGGTTGCTTTTGCCCTTGCCGGTCCCGAAGAGGCCTTGGACACATATCTCTATGGATTTTATTTCGGATCTCCCGTCTCTCAAAGAATGTCGGTCATTTGGGTGGTTTGTGATCGCTTCTCTAAGATGGTCCATTTGGTGCCCTTGTCTAAATTGCCTTCCTCCTCTGATTTGGTGCCATTGTTTTTCCAGCATGTGGTTCGTTTACATGGCATTCCAGAGAACCTCGTTTCTGACAGAGGTTCCCAGTTTGTTTCGAGGTTTTGGCGAGCCTTTTGTGCTAGGATGGGCATTGATTTGTCTTTTTCCTCGGCTTTCCATCCTCAGACAAATGACCAGACTGAACGAACCAATCAGACCTTGGAAACATATCTGAGATGTTTTGTTTCTGCTGATCAGGATGATTGGGTGTCCTTTTTGCCTTTGGCTGAGTTCGCCCTTAATAATCGGGCCAGCTCAGCTACTTTGGTTTCGCCGTTTTTCTGCAATTCTGGTTTCCATCCTCGTTTCTCTTCAGGGCAGGTTGAGTCTTCGGACTGTCCTGGTGTGGATACTGTGGTGGATAGGTTGCAGCAGATTTGGACTCATGTAGTGGACAATTTGACATTATCCCAGGAGAAGGCTCAACGTTTCGCTAACCGCAGGCGCTGTGTGGGTCCCCGACTTCGTGTTGGGGATTTGGTTTGGTTGTCGTCTCGTTATATTCCTATGAAAGTTTCCTCTCCTAAGTTTAAGTCTTGTTTCATTGGTCCGTATAGGATTTCTGAGGTTCTTAATCCTGTGTCTTTTCGTTTGACCCTTCCAGCTTCTTTTTCCATCCATAATGTATTCCATAGGTCATTGTTGCGGAGATACGTGGCACCTGTGGTTCCATCCGTTGATCCTCCTGCCCCGGTTTTGGTTGAGGGGGAGTTGGAGTATATAGTGGAGAAGATTTTGGATTCTTGTATTTCGAGACGGAAACTCCAGTACCTGGTTAAGTGGAAGGGTTATGGTCAGGAAGATAATTCCTGGGTCTTTGCCTCTGATGTCCATGCTGCCGATCTGGTTCGTGCCTTTCATTTGGCTCATCCTGGTCGGCCTGGGGGCTCTGGTGAGGGTTCGGTGACCCCTACTCAAGGGGGGGGGTACTGTTGTGAATTCTGTGGTCAAGCTCCCTCCTGTGGTCATGAGTGGTACTTCGGCTGGTTCTGTCCATGAGCTTCCTCTGGTGGATGTGAGTGGGGCTGCGGCTTCTGAGTTTCCTTCCTCAGGTGACGAGGTTAAGTCGTTAGGTGCTGCTCTATTTAACTCCACCTAGTTCTTTGTTCCTGGCCTCTAGTCAATGTTCCAGTATTGGTCTTGCTCTCTCCTGGATCGTTCTTGTGATCTGTCTTCCCTGCATAAGCTAAGTTCTGCTTGTGTTACTTTTGTTTGCTATTTTTTCTGTCCAGCTATTATTATATATTGGTTTGTCTTGCTTGCTGGAAGCTCTGGGACGCAGAGGGAGTACCTCTGTACCATTAGTCGGTGCGGAGGGTCTTTTTGCACCCTCTGCGTGGTTGTTTGTAGGTTTTTGTGCTGACCGCAAAGTTATCTTTCCTATCCTCGGTCTATTCAGTAAGTCGGGCCTCACTTTGCTAAAATCTATTTCATCTCTGTGTTTGTATTTTCATCTTTACTCACAGTCATTATATATGGGGGGCTGCCTTTTCCTTTGGGGAATTTCTCTGAGGCAAGGTAGGCTTATTTTTCTATCTTCAGGGCTAGCTAGTTTCTCAGGCTGTGCCGAGGCGCCTAGGTCTGGTCAGGAGCGCTCCACGGCTACTTCTAGTGTGGTATGATAGGATTAGGGATTGCGGTCAGCAGAGTTCCCACGTCTCAGAGCTCGTCCTATGTTATTAGTAACTATCAGGTCATTCCGTGTGCTCTTAACCACCAGGTCCATTGTGTTTCTGAATCACCAGTTCATAACACCCCCCACAAGTGACACCATATTGGAAACTAGACCCCCCAAGGAACTTATCTAGATGTGTTGTGAGAACTTTGGACCCCCAAGTGTTTCTCTAAAGTTTATAATGCAGAGCCGTGAAAATAAAAAATAATTTTCTTTCTCTCAAAAATGAATTTTTATCCCCAACTTTGTATTTTCACAAGGGTAACAGGATAAATTGGACCCTAAAAGTTGTTGTGCAATTTGTCCTGAGTACACTGATACGTTGTATGTTGAAGAAAACTACTGTCTGGGCATATGTCGGAGCTCAGAAGGGAAGTAGTGACGTTTTGGAATGCAGACTTTGATGGAATGGCTTTTTATTGCAAAAAATAGTTTTTGCATCACCACATGTTGAGAGCTATAATTCTTCTATATTTTGGCCCACAGAGTCATGTGAGGTCTTGTTTTTTGTGGGACAAGTTGACATTTTTATTGATACCATGACAGTTTTTGATAGTTTTTTATTACGATTTTTGGGAGGCAGAATTAACAAAAACCAGCAATTCATGAATTTTTTTTGGGTGGGACGCTTATACCATTCTGCATGTGGTAAAATTGATAAGGCAGTTTTATTCTTTGGGTCAGTATGAAGACAGCGATATCTCATTTATATCATTTTTTATGTTTTGGCGCTTTTATACAATAAAAACTATTTTATATAAAAAATAATTGTTTTTGCATCACTTTATTCTGAGAGCTATAACTTTTTTTATATTTTGCTGATGACACTGTATGGCGGCTCATCTTTTTGCGGAACAAGATGACGTTTTGAGCGGTATCATGTTTATTTATATCCGTATTTTTGATTGCGTGTTATTCCACTTTTTGTTCGGCGGTATGATGATAAAGCATTGTTTTTTTACTTTTTTTACTTTTTTTTTATGGTGTTCACTGAAGGGGTTATCTAGTGCGATAGTTTTATAGGTTTGGGGTGTTACGGATGTGGCGATACTAAATATGTGTACTTTTATTGTTTTTTTATTTACATAAAGAAATGTATTTATTGGAGCAATATTTTTTTTTCTTTATTTAGGATTTTAAAAAAATATATTTTTACACAGCATAATAATTTTTTTTTAATTTTTTTCATTGTCCCAGGATGGGACATCCCTGTATAAAGTCAGATTGCTGATCTGACACTTTGCACAGCACTGTGTCATATCAGCGATTTGACAGGCATTTAAGGAGGCTCTCCAGGTCCTTGCTCTCAGCAGGCACTGAGAAGCCACCTCCCTGCAGGACCCGGAAGGACCTCGCAGCCATCTTGGATCTGGGGACCTGCAAGGGAGGAGACCCTTGGAACAATGTGATCACATCGCGTTGTTCTGAGGGTCTCAAAGAAGCACACAGGAAGCCCCCTCCCTGCGCGATGCTTTTCTATGCCACCGGAACACTGAAATTTTGTTTGATCACAGTGTCCCAGGGGTTAAAGTTCCAGGAGCAGTGCAGGATAAGCTCTGCTTTGAACACAGGAGAAGGGGTAGGTAACATTCAAATTTTTCTTTAAATTACCATTAGAAATAATAGGAAAAATGAGAATCTCATAGTAAATGGTTCAAGTGTTTTTATTTGATGTTTTTTTTAAAGAAGTAGGTAGATACATTACACTATGACATCACTCCATATTTTAAATCAAGTTTTAGAGTAGTGAGAGTCTTAACTCCTGAATACGAAATACTCATCCTGTGGCCTCATGGCCCTATAAAATGGATACAGAATCTATGAGAAGGCACATCTGGGAGTTTAGAAATGTTTGGCATTTTACTCTGTACAAATCCTCACAGTTGGGGTTCCTTCCAAATAACAATGTGTTCTATATTTGTTTCCTGCAAAAGATATAAAATAATTAGTGTTTGTGGTTATGATTGTCTACCTATGTGTATCACATATCCATGGTTCACCCACCTTGTTAAAATGGGACCATAGTAGGTACTTAATATTTATAGCTTGGTCATTGAAAGCATCCTAAAATATGTCCAAAGAGTAACAGTAATTGCCCTATTTGCAGCACTAATATATTATGTTTCGCATTATTGTATGTGATGGCCACATAAACAAATATTTCAAGTAATTTACGGGAAAGCATGTAATAAATTGTTGCGGCTCCAGACTAAATGTTCCCATTAGAGACAAATAAAAAGTACTATGAAACCCTCAGATCATGTTCGTATTTCCTTCCCTCTTTGGATCAGTTCATATTTTTCACAAGAAAGTTAATATGCCAAAAACTGTCAGATAAAATAGAGGACAGTACATGATTAGGTATAAGCGACCCTGAACTGAAAATCCATACCGGACACCTAGTGTCTGCTACTGAACCCCAAACACAGATGTTTTACTCTACGTCCGTTTTCCTGTTGAGGTTCACCAGTCAGCCAATCAACATGTTTTTAGATTGTGATAGCCGGTGCAGCATGTGATCTGGTCTGTTAAAAGGCTCTATCATGAGTGCCGCTGGCATTATGCTCTCATTAGTGTATGGATAGAACGCAGCTTAAGTGAGAGACAGTTTCTAACTACAAAAAAATGCTGTGTGCACTCTGCAAACCCATATCTGTGGTAGTAGTGTAAGCAGGTAGCGGGATGCAGTGATGCAAGAAACGCAGAGCAAGGGTTAACAATGTAATTTAACAGTAAAGATACCCCTCGCAGGGAGTTGAACAGTTAAAGGGGCAAATGATAGGGAAATAGACAAACACAATGTGATAACAGTCCACACAATCAACTTATCGTGTTCGTGGCTTCCTCGGCCATGGATGATCCAATGAGGGCTGTAGTCCCAAAAACGGCTGGTGCAATGGCCTCAGAGAAGATTCCACAGCTCACGGTATATCTTCTGGTGGCAACGGGCGGTCTCCGATTTTTACCCATTGAGCCAATTAGTCCATAAATTTGTGCAGCCAAAGTTAAGGGAATTGCGTACAGACTATTAACAAGGGGGGTCTGTGGTGTGCTGTCAGGCAGAGGACCACAAGGAACAGTCGTGAACACGGCCCTCGTTCCTATGCCCATGCACGGCACTGAACCTCATGGTGCCCAGGGCTTTTCCTTTGCTGCTTGGCTCAGCGGCATGCTCATGTACAGCCATCCGCAGTACGTTGCAGGGCTGCTGCACACCCAGCGGAGCACACTGCACAAACACCTGCTTAGTCACTGTTGGTGGTAAACTGGCCGTCGCTGCGTGCACTTTCTCATTCGCCATGCCCCTGCAGGGTCTGTCCGGTCTCCTATTCTTTCCCCCAGGAAACCTGGGATGCAGCCTCGACAGTTCTGGATTCTGCGCAGTACAAGTGCCCGCGGCCCGGTCTTCCTCCTTACACTCCCCCTCTCGTTTAGCTCGCCATTCCACGGTGAGAGTTCCAGTAGTAGACATTGACCATTCTTCCATCTCCCGAATAATCTGCTGCCAAATAAATTGGTCTTGTTCGTATCGAGTGGGGGGCATTCCAGCTGTCATCTACTCGGTACTACGCAACTCGGGTTGAGTGGTAGAATCGGGTTGAGGTATGGAGGACCAGGGTTCTCCTAAGTTCTCTTGAACAGCCATATCTGGAGTTTTGGGCCCACGTATTTCCTCTGGACTAATGGGTAATGAGTCATTCCTTTCAAGTAATGAAACAAATGTGTCCACCTCATCACAATCAGGAACCGCAGGGGTGAGCGTTGCAGGTACACTTGGGATTCTCTCCCCTGCTGTGTGTTCTCAAGACAGGCAAGGATGTAACATACTTTGGTGTACTATTCGGGTAGGTGCCCCCTCTTCCCCTTCTGGTTGAATTTCATAGACTGGACCCTTGGACCTAACACGGTGCTTCACCTGATACAGAGTGCTTCAGCTTGCCTCGAGGTCGCTTATCTCGGACCAACACATGGTCTCTGGCCTTAAGAGCTGTGCTTCAAAGGGGTACCGTTTCATGATGCTCAACATCTCGAAACCTGGTCTGCACCAGCCGATGAAGGGTCTGCAACCCGTCCATGGTTAGTCCTCTACTGGGTCCAGTTCCAACTCCGTAATCTCCTGTCCTTTTTGCCCAAACAGCAGGGTTTACGGGCTGTATCCAGTCGTACTGTGCACCCAATTGTTGTACACCCAGACCAGCTCGGCCACATACTCAGGCCAGTGGACTTTGCTGTCTTCTTCCAACGTTCTCAACATTTGTATCAGTGTCCAGTTGAAGCGATCTCAGGCTCCATTCCCTTAGGGATGATAGGGCGTCATCCTGGACTTCTCAATCTGGTATAGACAGTGCAGTTCTTCTATCATTCGACCTTGGAAACAAGTGCCCTGATCAGAATGAATCTGCTTCATACAGCCGTACACCCAGATGAAGTCTCGACAAATGGCCTGTGCAGCCGACTCAGCAGTCTGATTTCGAGTGGGAGTCACCACAGCAAATTTAGTAAAGTGGTCAGTCATCACTAAGCAGTGTTAATATCCCAGATGAGCTGGGCCCATGGTCAAGTAGTCGATCCTCAGTAACTCTAAGGGAGCAAACGTCACAATGGTCTGTGTGGGGGCTCTCTGTTCTAGAGGCTTAACCAGTTTGCAGCTTCTACATTGTTGGCAGGCTATGTCTACCTCAGTCTTCAATCGGGGGTGATAGAACAACTTCTGTAGCCACTGAAATGTCTTCTCCGGACCAAAGTGAGCCCCTCTCTCATGAGCCTCTGTAGCTACCACGCTGATCAATTTCTCCAGGAGTACCACTTGCCAGGTAACCCCCAACTCCTGTACCAATTGAAATTCCCAATACAGCAAGCCATCTTCCAGCTGAAGCCTCTGCCTGAGAATCTGCAGCATTACCAAGGACAAAGCTTCTCTTTCACTTTGGCTAGGGAGTCGTTTCAAGGCCACCCATTGTCTCAAATAGGCAAGTTCCTTATCTTCCTGCTGGAGCTGCAATCAATGTCCTGGCAAGGCCCCAGAACCCAGGAATCTCTTCTGCCTCTAGTTCTTCATCTCAGTCATGTCCAGGTCGGTCATGATACACTCTCGACAGAGCATCAGCATGTGTGTTCTCGGCAATCCTTTCGGTACGCAATCGTGTACCAGTACTTCGCCATGTGGGCCACCCATCTCGGCTGCAAGTCCCCCAATTTTGCATTTTCTAGCTGGGCCAGGGGGTTGTTGTTGGTGCGCACCAATACCTTGGACCCTGCCAGGTATTTGGTTAATTTCTCAGTCATCGCTTTAATGAACTGTAAATATCCAGATTTCATTCTGAGTCATGAAGAGACCGGCTTGCGTTGGCAATCACTCGCTCCTTCCCATACTGCATTTGTGACATGACAGTTCCTAGGCCGTGTAGGCTTCCATCGGTGTGAAGGATGAACGGCTAGGAGAAGTCTGCATAGGCCAATATTGGGGCCTCACTTAGGGCCATCTTCAAAGCTCAGAAGGCTTCTTCCTGGCTATCGCCCTACTGGATGGTCTGATTCTTTGCACCAGACGGTATTCCCTTTAGCAACTCCAGCAGCGGATTAGCAATTAGGGTGAAGTTCTTCATGAATCTTTGGTAGTACCCAGTGAGTCCCAGGAAGGCCCGAACGTCCTTCACTGTCTTTGGGGTGGGCCAGTCCTACACCGCCGCTATTTTTTCTTGTGCTGGTCTCACTTCATCAGTGGATATGACATGTCCCTAGTATTCATTTTGTTTGCCAAAAAGGTGACATTTTTGAGGCTTCACTATTAGGCCGTGCTTCTGTAAACATCTCAACATTTGCTCCACTGTCGGAGATGCTCTTCAAAGGTGGCTGCATAGAAAATGATGTCATCCAGGTAGATGAGGCTATCTTCAAAGCTTAGACCTCCCAAGCATCTCTCCATTAATTGCTGAAGTGTGCCAGCAGCATTAGTCAGGTCAAAAGGCATTTGATTGAATTTAAATAATCCCATGGGCAGTACAAACGCTGTCTTCAGCAGTCATGCTCAGCCATGGGCACCTGCCAATATCCATTGGACAGATCTAGGGATGAGAAGGATTTCGCTTTTCCCAAGGTGGACAATGACTCCTCATTTTTTGGTAGGGGTACGAATCCCGCACCGTACATTCATTTAGCCATCTATAATCTACACAAAAAATGCAGGGTTCCATCCTTTTTTAGAACTAGGATGATGGGGGCTGCCCACAGGCTCTGGCTCTCCCAGATAACTCTACTCCATAGCTTCTGGGCCAACATCTCCTTTACTTCTTGGTACATTTGAGGAAGGATCTGTCGATATCTCTCACAGATTGGTGCATCACTTCCTGTAGGTATCTCGTGGGTTATGGCTGTGGTACACTCGAAGTCATCGTCATAACGGGCAAAGACGTCCAGCACAGCTTCCACCTGTTGCACTTGTTGGGGGGAGAGCTCCGTCAGTTCAGCCTGTATCTGCTCCAGGATTCGACACCCTTCTTTTACACTTCCAGATGACTGTTCCGGGGTCATTGTAACTGCTATAGTCCATGGATCTCCTTGTTTTACTGTCAACTGGATGGCCTCCTGTTGCATAAATTCTTATGGCATTCCCAGCACCTGAGCCACTTCACTCTTGGGTGAGAGAGTAAGATTATCCTACCCCAGGTTGACGCACTGCACTACAACGTTACCATCGTGGACAACGGCTAAGCTCTGAGCAATGAGGAGTCCCGCAGGTATCTGATCCATCGAGGTTGGCTCTATTTGGACTTCAACTCCACTGAGGGGCATACAAACTTCTATGTGCAACGTGATTACAGTTTGTGCAGGTGAGAGAACGAGTTTAGCAGCTGCAGGGACTATCACTTTTCCTAGAACATTCCTTTCACTCGACGTTTCCTGGACGACCCATATCGACTGTTGAAACACCTTCCTCTGGGGATCCTGTGGGCTCCACTAGTCCAGAAAGGCATCTGGGGAATCACTGATTAAGATGGTCCTGAGTTCTTTCAACACATTCATCTCCAGAGTCACTGGAGGGCCATTGCTATTTTCTCTGACGGTCAACACGACTCCTTTCCGGCCCACATCTTTGCCACACACGGTAATCTGCATCGAGACCACCCATGTGACTGGGATGGGCAATTGATTGGCTGCAGTAAACTTAATCACCGGCCCCATTCGAGCTGCGTCGCTTCAGAAAAATGATGTCGGAAATAGGTTTCTGGCATGGTGGTCACCTAGATAGCGGATGGCTCAACCATCCATTTCGGCTCATAAAAGGGGACTCAAGGAAATCAAACTTGTGGGACTGCCTTCTCTCCTCTGCTCAGGCTCCGGGCATGGTCCCTCAGCCATGGAGCCCACTAGTTTAATGGCTACCGGGCGAGCGGCCTTCCCCGCTTGGCGCATCCTCAAGCGTAGTGTCCAATGTCTCCACATCTGAAACAGATCATCTGTCTTTCTGTCTGAGATTGTCCAATTTCCAGGCGAGGTGCAGGAGGCAAGTGAGAGATGGGGTAAGTTGTGTCTCTGGGTGGATTTGGAGCCACAAGGGGGCTTTTCTGAGGTCGGACCACTTTTCCAGCATTTCTTGTATGTCCCTTTGGATCTCTCTGACCCATCCTGGTTCAGCTATGGGCAAAGAAGGCACCTCCTCGCTCTGAACCTTCCCCGCCGAGGTTGCCGTCCCTTGCTCCTGCTCCCACACGCACCTTCCGCCATAATCTCTAAGAAAGACATGCACGAATGAACTTGCAAGAGCTCCTGCAGAGCCTGTTTAAGCAGTGGACTTCTGAGACCAGCTACGAGTTGGTTTCTCAGAATTACGTCAGGGTGATCCACACCTACATCATCCCGCTTGGCTATGACAGCTTGAATCTCTTGCAGGGCATTCATATATTGGGTCATGGCTAAGCAATGCAGCTAAACAAGAACATGTGCAATTGTCCGACATCTGTGTGGTCCCCATGTATCTCCAAAATTTGTAACACCTTAGTGAAAGTGTTCCTCTCATGCGGGTGCCAAAATGTAACAGATCATTTGGCTTCCCTGTCCAGGGTCATCACAGCAATCTCTGCCTGCATAGCGGGTGACATAGGGTGCATCCTCAGAATTCCCTTGACCCTCTTAGTCCAGTCCCATAGCAGCGAATTGCTCACTGTAAAATTTGGGAGATTGCTAAGCATGGCCTCGAGCAGTAAATTAGCCTTTGGGGCACCCGTGACCACCTGGTCTGCCACTTCTGCCCTTGTGAACTGCATCCTGCCGACTACGCCAAGTGTAAGCAGTTTGCGGGAGGCAGTGATGGAAGAAAGGCAGAGCAAGGGTTAACAATTTAATCGGTAAAGATACTCCTCGCAGGGAGATGAACAGTTAAAGGGGCAAATGATAGGGAAATAGACAAACACAATGTGATAACAGTCCACACAATCAGCTTATCATGTTTGTGGCTTTCTCAGCCACGGATGAGCCAACGAGGGCTGTAGTCCCAGCAACGGCCGGTGCAATGTCTTCAGAGGAGATTCCATAGCTCATGGTATATCTTCTGGCGGCAACGGGTGGTCTCCGGTTTTTACCATTGAGCCAATTAGTCCATAAACTTGTGCAGCCAGAGTCAAAGGAATTGCGTACAGTCTATTAACAAGGAGTGGTCTGTGTTTTGCTGTTCGGCAAAGAGGGCCACAAAGAACAGTCGTGAACATGGCCCTTGTTTCTATGCCCCCACGTGGCACTGAACCTCACTGAGCCCACGGCTCTTCCTCTGCTGCTGAGCTCAGTGGCGTGCTCATGTACAGCTGACTACAGTACGTTGCGGGGCTGCTGCACACCCAGTGCAGCACGCTGCGCACACACCTGCTCAGTCACCGTTGGCGGGAAACTGCCCATTGCTGCGCGCTTTCTCATTTGCCATGCCCCCTGCTTCTGGGTGACAAGGTCTGTCTGGTCTCCTATTCTTTCCTCCAGACAACCTGGAACGCAGCCTCGACAGTTCCAGACCCGGCGCAGTACAGGTGCCCGCAGGCTGGGCCTCCTCCTTACAGTACAGTACTACTACTGTTAAAAAAGCTGCTGTATGTACTATGCAAACCCGCCTGTCAGAGTACTGTGCTAGTGTTGTCATAAACGCTGCTGTGTGTACTCTGGAAACCCGTCTTTGGGAATAATGACCTTTAAACAGCTGTGTGCAGTCTGCACTCCTCCTCCTGTTGGAGTACTGACCTTTAAGCAGCTATGTGTACTATGCAAACCCATCTGTGGGAGTACTGTCCTTAATGTATATTCTGCACCCCCCCCACCTGTGGGAGTACTGTTCTTAATGTATATTCTGCACCCCCCACCTGTGGGAGTACTGTCCTTAATGTATATTCTGCACCCCCCACCTGTGGGAGTACTGTCCTTAATGTATATTCTGCACCCCCCACCTGTGGGAGTACTGTCCTTAATGTATATTCTGCACCCCCCACCTGTGGGAGTACTGTCCTTAATGTATATTCTGCACCCCCCCCCCACCTGTGGGAGTACTGTCATTAATGTATATTCTGCACCCCCCCACCTGTGGGAGTACTGTCGTTAATGTATATTCTGCACCCCCCACCTGTGGGAGTACTGTCCTTTAAGCCACTTTGTGTACTCTGGACCACCCCGCCATTGGAAGTACTGCCCTTTAAGCCGCTGTGTGTGCTCTGCACCCCCACATCTGACGGAGTACTGTCCTTTTAAGCTGCTGTGCATATTCCAGTAGTCTGGGAAAAATTTGGCATCAGTTGTCTCATTATCAGCCATATTTCAGGACCAAATGAATTTAATAAACGCTTTTTTTTGCATTTAGAAATTACAACTCCAATCTGGTAGAGACATTTTGTGTGAAGTAGATAGGATGCACTGTGAAACTGAGCTTATATCTCCGTAGCAAAATTCTAGGATTATTAATTTATTTATTAATGATGCTATACTAAGCTTATTCCATATTATGTTTCAATCGTAATAAAAGAAGAAATGTGGTAGAAAGTTAAAAAACAAAACAAAAACAAAGTGGCATGGCATCTCAATAAGACTGATAACATTAACAACCGAAAGTATAGTTTTGGTTTTAACTTTAATTTTAATGTTAAAATGGACTATGCAAAGTACCAAGATATCTACAAAATGCATAAATATCTATCAGAAGTATGCAACAGAATATTTTAGTAATATTAACCATTTATTGCAAGTTATCTAGTCTAGACAGGATTTCCATAGGTAATGCCCATCTTTACCTGTATATGTCATTCTCTCGTAAAACCCATCATAATAAATTCTGTGAGGAGTATCAAGGGTTCAGACAGACATAAGCATCAGAAGGTTAAAATTAGGGCAAGGGTTGAGGGAAAATGCCATGCCAAAAGAAATGTGAGGAGTAAGGAACGGGTCAGTTAACTCAGGACAAGGGAGAAAGAAAATCAGCAGACAAAAGCAAGTTCGAGTTCAGAAAGTCGAAGGTTAGGGCAGTCAGACAAGGTCAGGAGCACGGTAAGGTCAAAGTAGGAATTGAAAAAAAAGAAGAACATTCTCCCATAGAAACGTTACTACCAGAGGTGGATATTGCCACTGGTCATAAGAGACACTTGTTGTCTAACTGCTAATCTTTAATGTTTGGTTTGTTTCTGGTCTCTTCATGGTAAGTGTACTTTATCATCTTAAAATTTGACAAGGCATTGTTTTTAATACTCTAACCACCAAAAAAATTTGCCACATAATTTGTTGTTTATCTTGTTGATACATCATAGTGCTGTGAATATTGCTGTAACTTAGGAACACTGCCCACGTCAAGGATAAAAAATGTAAAAAGAAGTCACATTTTAGGTGCAAAGAAAAGTTTGCTTTCATAACGATGCACATGAATCTTGATGATAACTGTCATTTTAGGTTGTAGGTAGCCAAAATTGAATGATTTTAGCCTCTAGATCAGAGGTGGGGAATCTTTTTTCTTCGAAGGGCCATTTGGATATTTATACCATCCTTCGGGGGCCGTACACACTCCGCCTACAAAGTGCAAACTGACTCTGGCACTGGTTTAAGGACGTAATCTTTCATTGAATGCCCTTCAATGTTCAGTAGTGAACACTTCATGTGTGTGCTAACAGAGCAAGAAGAAATTAATGAGCTTGTGGCAATTAAAATACACCTCCCTGCCCAATAATAAATAATAATAATCTTTATTTTTATATAGCACTAACATATTCTGCAGCTCTTTGCAGTTTGCACACATTAACATCACTGTCTCTGATGGGGCTCACAATCTAAATCATATCATATCAGCGATCAAAATCATATCAGCGATCTGACAGGCAGTGAAGGAGACTTCTCAGGTCCTGCTCTCAGAAGGCACTGAGAAGCCACCTCCATGCAGGACTCGGAAGGACCCCGTGGCCATCTTGGATCTGGGGGCCTGCAGGGAGGAGACCCTCGGAGCAATGCAATCACATCACATTGTTCTGAAGGTCTCAAGGAAGCATGCAGGGAGCCCCCCTCTCTTGTGTTTTCTTGGTCATGGTTGCATCGAATTGCCAGTTACCGGAAACTCCTTGATGACATCAGGCTGAGTCCACTGGTTTAAAGTGGACTCTAACCTTATCAGCTTGCATCGCATGAGCATTGAGGTACATCCTTAGGGTATGGGCAGATGGCCATAGATTCTCTCATCCTAGAAAATCAGGTCAATTATGCCAATCACACTCTGATCAGAGTGACTCCAATTCTCTCAGATGAGGAGAAGATGGAGAAACAAATTTCTCCAATCTGACAGTGCGCGAAAATTGGACTACACTTAGTTGTCATCCAAGTGCAGTCTAATGGTTTCCACAGATCCATTGACTTAGGCTGGGGTCGCACTAGAGAGTTTTAAGGACATATGAGAGGCGCAAAAACAACGCATTGCACACGGACCAATGATTCTCTATGGGGCAGCTCCTATCTGCCGTATATTTCGCAGCCGTATTTTACAGGCTGAGAAAATCGCAGCATGCTGTGTTTGTCAGCGTATTGCGCAAAAAATACGCTAATGAAAGTCTATGGGGGCGAGAAAAATACGGATTACACACGAACCATCAGTGTGACTTTCGAGAAATACGCTCCGGTGTCCTATAGAAAAGCCGGCAATTCAGTGCGGTGTACAGTAAAATCACACTGACAGGTTAGAATAGCTAAAATAAATGTCTACATATAGTATAGGGATATATATAAATATATAAGGTATATATGTCATTGAAAACTTATAGAGAAGGGGGTGCTCACTGTATAGGAAGGTGCTCAGGAGAAAAAATGTAAATATCAGAAAAGAACTCCGGCACACAAAAGGAATCCAAATGAATGATAAAGTTTATTTATAATCTTAATTGGTTATAATCCGTATTGAGATTCCTTATCTTTCATATCCATATTTTCCACTTATATTTTCTGCTTATATTCCTTTTCCGTTTTCTTTTCTTCCATACCATTTCTTAATTTACAGTGGTGTACTTATTTTTATTCTTTATTTACACTCCAATACGCCGATTGCATTATTATTATTATTATCTTAATTCTTCTTTTCTTTTGTTTCCTTTCAGCAGGCAGGCTCAGATCCACGTTAATCCACGCAGGCGCACTTATGTCTTCAGTGCCTCGGCTTTTTCCGGCATCACTCGGCGCTTCACGAGCACTTGCGCCCGCGCACTGGGCACCACAACCCTCCGGTCACCCGGAAGCTCTTCTACTACCGCTAGTTTACGGCACATATATAAACACTAACATGTGGCCTTACCGCACTGCACTACGGACCGAGCACCCGGATTTTTGACCACCATAAGGCATGACACCTATTATCTCAGGTCTCCTTTCTATTCTTTTACGGATTCCTTCTTGCGGCTATGATCCGTTTAACTCTATGTTTCTGTTACCACGCTGTTACTGGGCATTCAATTGGGAGATGTTTATGTGCCCCTGTATAAACCTGCCTCATTTAATTAGCCTCATTCAATTAGTTTTTCTTTTACACTCAAACGATCTTATATATAAATGAACACAGTGCATGTCATTTATTTTCTGGCAGATCATTTGACCAATATGTTTGGTGTTTAATCCTCACTTTGTAGGACCTTTCTATATATGTCTGTAGACTCATACACAGTGTGTTTTGGCATTATAAACTGCATATGGATGCATACACCCCACAGAAAGTCAGGGGTATTTATGGTTGACTGTTGCCATATTATTATTTTATTATTTTTATTGTTGTTCTCTTGCTCTCATATGACATATGTACTTGGATTCTAATTATTATTTATATCATTACAGATACAGGTATATCTTGATAAAGGCTCTTAGTTAGCCGAAACGTTGAAATTGATACCTGGTATGAAAATTGATACTTTCAACTTATTTTGCCACCGTGCGCAGATTCTATTTTTTGCATCTGATTCATGAAATTATGAGATGTTAAGAAGATTATAAATAAACGTTATCATTAATTTGGATTCCTTTTGTGCGCCGGAGTTCTTTTCTGATATATATGTCATTGAGACACATATTTATATTTAATTCAGCGCTAGATGGCTTAAAAGCCGGTAATTCAATTGCCGGCTTTTGCTTTCTCCATATCGAACCCGACAAGATATGAGACATGGTTTATATGCAGTAACCATTTCATATCCATTATTTTTTTTACATATTCCTCACTAATAATCTTAGAAGTGTCTGTGTGCAAAATTTGGTGGCTCTAGGTGTTACAATAAAGGGTTAAATCACAGAAAAAAATGGCGTGGGCTCCCGTGCAATTTTCTCCGCCTTAATAGCCTACAGTGGGACCATGGTTATTGGCCCCCCCCCCCCGGCTAAAAACATCTGCCCCCAGCCACTCCAGAAAAGGCGCATCTGTAAGATGCGCCTATTCTGGCACATTAGCCTCTCTCTTCCCACTCCCCTGTAGCAGTGGGATGTGGGGTAATATGGGGTTAATGTCACCTTGCTAATGTAAGGCAACTTTAAGCCTGGTTAATAATGGAAAGATGTCAATAAGACACCTATCCATTATTAATCCAATAGTAGTAAAGGGTTAATAATACACACACACATTATGAATAAAGTATTTTAATGAAATAAATAGACACATGGGGTTTAAAAATCTTTATTGTACGCTTAATCCACCTGAAGACCCTCGTTCTGTAAAAAAAATAAAATAAAAAAGCAACAATATCCCATACCTCTCCGGTGTACAGTCATGTCCCACGCTGTAAATCCATCTGAAGGGCTTAAATACATTTACAACCAGGAGCCTGCTAATGCAGCTGTTGCTCCTGGTTGTAAAAACTGTGGAATGAATGGAATACAGGGGAACGTAGCATCGTAGACTTGCGGTGATGCACCCCCTGGTGGCATAAACTCATATGAACTATAGCTTGGGAATTTTTCTGAATATTTTCCCACGCTAGAGTTCATATGAATTTATGTATATTTTTATACATTGTGTGTGACTCCAGCCTTACATGGCCAAGTTCGATTCAAATATGGGATCAAACTGTGAGCCTTTTTTTAGTGGATAACCCTTTTAAATGTAAGATTTCTGAGACTGAGCTGTTTTGTCCACATGAAAACACAAATTATAGCCTAGCCAATTTTGTCTCATGGGGCAGAAGGAAAATGTTGGATGATTAAAAATTGATTTTTTTTCCCCAAAAAATGTCATCC